>NC_052945.1:15556878-16156878 GCF_013358895.1 Oreochromis aureus
GCCTGTGCACTTTTTCCCGCCAAAACAGGTGCAGCCGTTTTTACACACACAGAGCACAGAGACAGGATTTCTGCAGTGAATTTCTCATAGTGAGGATTCCTCTCAAACAAATGGCCATAATTTCCTAACCGTAGGGGCTAGAACAGTCATTCTTACACCGTTTTGTTCAGAAGAGATGGGGAATCTTAAAGTGTTGACAATTTATCATTAAAATATGAATTATTAAAGATATTTGACTTCTAATGCACCATAACTGAGTAGAGCAAAGCAAAAACTGCCTTGACTTGCCCTCAAACAACGCTTTCTAACTCTAAATCTATTTGGAGTATCAATATCATTTTTCACCGTAAGAGACAGCAGGCTTTGGTGAACAGTCATGGAAATTTTCAGGTCTCTGTGGAAATCCATCAAAAGATATGACGAGAGAAAAAGTGGTTCATTTCCAGAGTTTGAAATCTGAAGAAATCTGAGCGAAGGACTAATTTCCTACCCTCAAACAAGTCTAACTCATTTCAGAACGGTAATAGGTGAAAAAATTCTTCAATTGTGAGCGTCAGGAGTGTCTGAAGATATACGGGACAAGCCTTATTTCTTAACTTTGCTTCGTTAAGGAGATATGACGATTCGAATATGCCTCTCATTACAGAAATCAAGCGGTGATTTTGAACAAGCTCTCCATTGACTTTCTATGGAGAGTTTTGCGACTTTGTGTTGGTCTGAGGAGATTTGCCAAAATTCTATAAATCCCACAACAATGATAGTGACATCTTCGTAAAGCCAGCAAAAATACCTACGTTTTGATGTATAATTTGTGGAAGTTGAGTGAAAATTGAGTAAGTAGCAAGAAGTTGTTCGGACATGAAGAGAAGACTGCAAAACCTTCAGTGGCACACTGGAAGCCAAGTGCATAGCAACCATAACAACGCATGTATTTTGTGAAAATCACAATTTTACAACTCAAAACTTTAAGAGGCATAAAAGTAAAACGGTAAAAGATTTGAAAAAGCTGATTTATTCCTGAATAGCCCAATAATTTGTGAACATTTTAAAATTTGAATGGTTGTTCTACGTGAAAGTAGGAAAAAGTAGTTAAGTTTCAAAAACAAGCAAATTTTAGCAGAATTGCAGAAGTTTCCCATTCATTTCAATGGGACAAATTAAGCTTAATATTTTAAAAAGTATAATAGTATAAAATACCAAAAGACATAGCCATCATTAGCAGAAATAGCAGAATAGTTTAAAATTTGAACGGTGAAAATCGGCTGAAAATTGTGGAAGTAGATCCACGGCGAAAAGTGTACGGAAGTCCCAAGAGGAACTCAATAGTGTGGATGCCTCCAGCATCCACACAACTAGAAAAATTTGCATTTCCTGCGAAAATGCAGTGTGGATGCTGGAACGCTGAAGCTGTCAGCTGAAACTAGCTGAAAAAGCTGAAAAGTTGCAGAAATTGTAAAAACTTTGCAGAAGCAAAGGAACGTTGCTAAAATGTAGTAACTTAGCAGAACTGCAATATCTTAGAGGAAACATAATACTTGGCAGAAATACAATAGCATAGCAGAACTTAGCAGAAATATTGTAACTTACCAGAAACACGATAACTTCTCAAAATACAAGAATTTCGGAGAAATAGTATAAGATAACAGAAAGAATATATTTAGCCAAACATTCTTAAACATTACAGAAATACTACTCTATAGCAGAAATGATATATTTAGAAAGAAAAATGTAATATAGTAGAAATACTATGATTTAGCAGAAATCCTACAATATAGCTCAATAACAATGATTTAGAAGAGATACTATGATTGAGCAGAATAGTAATAACTTAAGTGAAAATATTGGAAAGGTAAAATGACAAGCTGAATAAAAAGGAACATGGTTAAGTTTGCTCAAAACTAACTTTTGTTCACCTGTGAAAAAATAAAATAAAAATACATTTAGAAATACAAATAAGAACAGCCAACAGATACACACAAAATTAAATATGGATACTATTGAGAATAGAAATATTTTACTGCTATTATTTGCTGCTATTTTTATAATCATCATTACCGTTTCAGTATTAATAGTGATGTTGCATTCAGATGCATTCAGATGTTCAAATATATTGGGATCATATTAGTCTTTATTATAGGTCCAAGAAGAACCACTTTAAATTGTTGAGTTGAATCTATAATTTAAAGGTTTTGAATGTTTTATATTCTTACACATAGTCTTCAGTAGGTGAGAAACTGACTGCATGGACAGGAAATACACGTCTGCAAGGCATGCTCTTGCAGAAGTGAAAATGAAAGCAGACTCTGACTGCAAGTACTGTGAGTAGGATATGAAACGTTTAGTAGAGGCTTTTGATTAAAACATTTATTCAGTAGATTACATATATAGTTCCAGTTAGGTTATTATATGTAAGGATGAGCCTCTGTTCTGGTGAAAGGTCAGAAGTGTAACGGGTGAGATGTGAGAGCATTTAAGGGCGAGACACACATACAGACACAAATAGTGAGAGGTCACGACACGCACGTAGTACACAGCACGCACGCCCCGCCGCGCGCACACACACACACAGACTCATTTAGTAGGTAAGAGTTTATAACTGCAAAGTTTGGGTGCGTCCGTGGTAGTCCAGGAAGTACACCAGATGTCCCAGAAGATAAGCGACAGCGAGGATGGAGACAGGAAGCGTTTGCCTTCGAGGCGAAGATGATGTTCTGTTTTAGACTATGTTAAGAGTCATTGTGGTTTTGGAGTGACGTATGCTTTGTTTAAATCTGCCTAGCAACAGAAAAGGGGCTGTACTATCTTAACCCTATAAAACCGTTGTCTGAATATGGTAAAGCAGTTCAATACTGATTGGGTTGTTGAACTCACACATGTGTATTCATTAAAATGCCGTCTAATTGCACACGCCTGGATCTGTGGTTATTTATGGATTCCTCTCTCAACATTGAACCCTAACAATACACAAATCAACAAATACACACAAAATCAAATATGGATACACAAATGTAAAAGAGAGACACACACACAGGGTCTATGCCAGTCAACCAGTCTGAATATATTATATTTTTATCCAACAATGAGATGCTGCCCTAAAAGGGCTTTTGTGTGTCTTTCTCTCTCTCTCTCTCTCTCTCTCTCTCTCTCTCTCTCTCACACACACACACACACACACACACACACACACACTCAAACACTCACACCCACACTCAGGCTCACACACACACACGCACACACACACATAGCATCAGCAAGTGAACAGGGGCTGTTAACAGCATGTTTCTAGGTCAGTCAAACAGCTGTGAGATTCTCAATTTGAATCCACCAATCAGAGGGGCTGTGTGCTTTTTCCTGCCAAAAGTGGTGCACCAAGTGCAGGCTTTTACAGCAGAGAGAGACAGGATTTTTGCAGTCTATTTCTCATAGTGAGGACTCCCCTCAAACAAACAGCCATAAATTCCTAACCGTAGGGGCTAAAACAGTCATTCTTAGACCGTTGTGTTCAGAAGACATGGGAGAATCTTGAAATGTTGACCATTTAAAATAAAAATATGAAATATCATAGATATATGACATAGACGATTGGTTGTCTTAGAAGCCATGATTGCCCCAATATGCAAATTTGAATGTGCAAGGCCTAAGATATGATTGGCTGGCTGGGAAGCCATGAAGGCAACAATATGCAAATTTGAATGTGCAAGCCCTCGGATATGATTGGTTGTCTTAGAAGCCATATAAAAAGCAGTAAAACTGTACTATAATTTGGTAGAAAACTATAATTAATCAAAAATACTATATTTGGCAGAAATACTATTTTGTAGCAGAAACACTATATTTAGCACAAATCTGATGAAATAGAAGAAATAGTATGATTTAGCAGAAAAGCTGTATTTAGCACAAATACTGAAAGCAGCAGAAATGCTATGACTTAGCACAATAGTAATAACCTAAATAGAAAAATTGGAAAAGCAAATGGACAGCTGAAAAATCCTGAACATGCTAAGGGTCCCTCAAATGTAATTGTTAAAAAAAAAAAAACCAGCAAAAAAAAGTATAACAGTCACACAACCACAAATATGGACACATATGGTAACACACATGCACAGACAGACACACACAGGATCAAATTCAGTCAACCAGTCTAAATATATTGAATTTAAATAAAACACACACACACACACACACACACACACACACACAAGATCCAATTCAGTCAACCAGTCTAAATATATTGAATTTGAATCTTACAATGAGATCATCCCCTAAAAGGCTTTCTCTCTCTCCCTCTCTGTCACACACACACACACACACACACACACACACACACACACACACACAAGATCAATTCAGTCAACCAGTCTAAATATATTGAATTTAACTCTTACAATGAGATCATCCCATAAAAGGCTCTCTCTCTCTCTCTGTCACACACACACACACACACACACACACACACACACACACACACAAGATCCAATTCAGTCAACCAGTCTAAATATATTGAATTTAAATCTTACAATGAGATCATCCCATAAAAGGCTTTTCTCTCTCTCTCTCTCTCTCACACACACACACACACACACACACACACAAGATCAATTCAGTCAACCAGTCTAAATATATTGAATTTAACTCTTACAATGAGATCATCCCATAAAAAGGCTCTCTCTCTCTCTCTCTCTCACACACACACACACACACACACACACACACACACACACACACACACACACACACAAGATCCAATTCAGTCAACCAGTCTAAATATATTGAATTTAAATCTTACAATGAGATCATCCCATAAAAGGCTTTCCCTCTCTCTCTCTCTCTCTCTCTCTCTCTCTCTCTGTCACACACACACACACACACACACACACAAGATCCAATTCAGTCAACCAGTCTAAATATATTGAATTTGAATCTTACAATGAGATCATCCCATAAAAGGCTTTTCTCTCTCTCGCTCGCTCTCTGTCAACACACACACACACACACACACACACACACACACACACACACACACAGGAGAGAGAAGTAAGTTTCTAGGTCAGTCAAGCAGCCTGGGAGCTGCTGAATTTGAATCCACCAATCAGAGAGCCTGTGCACTTTTTCCCGCCAAAACAGGTGCACGCAGCACAGAGAGACACAGGATTTTTGCAGTCTATTTCTCATAATGATGACTCCCCTCAAACAAATGACCATAATTTCCTAACCGTAGGGGCTAGAACGGTCATTCTTACACCGCTTTTGTTCAGAAGAGATGGGGAATCTTACAGTGTTGACAATTTATCATTAAAATATGAATTATTAAAGATATTTGACTTCTAATGCACCATAACTGAGTAGAAGCGAAGCGAAAACTGCCTTGACTTGCCCTCAAACAACGCTTTCTAACTCTAAATCTATTTGGAGTATAGATATCATTCTTTCACCGTAAGAGACAGCAGGCTTTGGTGAACAGTCATGGAAATTTTCAGGTCTCTGTGGAAATCTATCAAAGAGATATGACGAGAGAAAAAAGTGCCTCATTTCCAAAGTTTGAAATCTGAAGAAATCTGAGCGAGGCACAAATTTCCTACCCTCAAACAAACCCAATTCATGGCCAAATGGTAATAGATGAGAAAAAAATTCTTGAATTGTGAGCGTCAGGAGTGTCTGAAGATATATTGGCACAAGCCTCATGTCTTAACTTCGCTTCGTTGGGGAGATATGACGATTCGAAAATGCCTCTCATTACAGAAATCAAGCGGTGATTTTAAACGAACTCTCCATTGACTTTCTATGGGGACTTTTGAGACTTTGTGTTGCTCTGAGGAGATTTGCCAAAATTCTATAAATCCCACAACAATGATAGTGACATTTTCTGAAAGCCAGCAAAAATACCTACGTTTTGATGTATAATTTGTGGGAGTTGAGTGAAAATTGAGCAAGCAGCAAGAAGTTGTTCGGACATGAAGAGAAAATTGCCAAAGGTACAGTGGCTCACTTAGAACCAACTGCATAGCAACCATAACAACGCATGTATTTTTGTGAAAATCACAAAGATGAAACTGAAAACTTAAACACGGATAAGATGAAAATGGTAACAGATATGAAAAAGCTGAATCATACATGAATAGCCCAATAATTTGTGAACATTTTAAAGTTTGAATGGTTGTTCTACATGAAAGTAGGAAAAAGTAGATAAGTTTCAAAAACAAGCAAGTTTTAGCAGAATTTTGGAAGTTTTCCATTCATTTCAATGGGACAAAAAATTGCATAAAAAGCTTAATATTTTAAAAAGTATAACAGCAGAAAATACCAAAAGTCATTGCCGGAAAGAGCAAAAATAGCAGAATAGTTTAAAATTTGAACGGTGAAAATAGCACAAAAATTGTGGAAGTAGTTCTACGGCGAAAAATGTACGGAAGCAACTTGAAGAATAACTAGAAAAATTTGCATTTCCTGCGAAAATGCAGTGTGGATGCTTTAAAGCTGAAGCTGTCTGCTGAAACTAGCTGAAAAAGCTGAAAAGTTGCAGAAATTGTAAAAACTTTGCAGAAGCAAAGGAACTTTGCTAAAATGTAGTGACTTAGCAGAACTGCAATATCTTAGAGGAAACATAATACTTGGCAGAAAAACAATAGCATAGCAGAACTTAGCAGAAATATTGTAACTTACCAGAAACACGATAACTTGTCAAAAAATACAAGAATTTAGGAGAAATTGCATAAGATAACAGAAAGAATATATTTAGCCAAACATTCTTAAACATTACAGAAATACTATGATTTAGAAAACAGTACAACATAGCAGAAATGCTGTGATTTACCAGAGACACTGTAATATACTATGAATATTTTAATTTTATATGAATATTATGTTTTAACAAAAATACTCCAGTTTAGCACAAATATTATAACATAGCAGAAATACTATTCTATAGCAGAAATGCTATATTTAGAAAGAAAAATATAATATAGTGGAAATACTATGATTTAGCAGAAATCCTACAATATAGCTTAATAACAATGATTTAGAAGAGATACTATGATTGAGCGGAATAGTAATAACTTAAGTGAAAATATTGGAAAGGTAAAATGACAAGCTGAATAAAAGGAACATGGTTAAGTTCGCTCAAAACTATTTGTTATTCACCTGTGAAAAATAAAACAAAAATACATTTAGAAGAAAAACAAATAAGAACAGTCAACAGATACATAAGAAATCAAATATAGATACACAAATGTACAGAGAGAGACACACAGGCAGGGTCTATGCCAGTCAACCAGTCTGAATATATTACATTAATATCCAACAATGAGATGCTACCCCAAAAGGGTCTTTCTGTGTATCTCTCTCTCTCTCTCTCTCTCTCTCACACACACACACACACACACACACACACACACACACACACACACACACACACACACACACACACACAGCAACAGCAGCAGCAGCAGCAGAAAGTGAACAGGGCTGTTAACAGCATGTTTCTAGGTCAGTCTTGCAAGCCTGGGAGCTGGTAAATTTGAATCCACCAATCAGAGAGGCTGTGTGCTTTTTCCCGCCAAAACTGGTGCACCAAGTGCAGGCTTTTACACATGCAGCACAGAGAGAGACAGGATTTTTGCAGTCTATTTCTCATAGTGAGAATTCCCCTCAAACAAACAGCCATGAATTTCTAACCGTAGGGGCTAAAACAGTCATTCTTAGACCATTTTATTCAGAAGACATGGGAGAATCTTGAAATGTTGACCATTTAAAATAAAAATATGAAATATCATAGATATATGACATAGATGATTGGTTGTCTTAGAAGCCATGATTGCCCCAATATGCAAGTTTGAATGTGCAAGGCCTAAGATATGATTGGCTGGCTGGGAAGCCATGAAGGCAACAATATGCAAATTTGAATGTGCCAGGCCTCAGATATGATTGATTGTCTTAGAAGCCATATAAAAAGCAGTAAAACTGTACTATGATTTGGTAGAAAAACTATAATTAATCAAAAATACTATATTTGGCAGAAATATTATTTTTAGCAGAAACACTATATTTAGCACAAATCTTATGAAATAGCAGAAATAGTATGATTTAGCAGAAATGCTGTATTTAGCACAAATACTGAAAAGCAGCAGAAATGCTATGACTTAGCACAATAGTAATAACTTAAATAGAAAAATTGGAAAAGCAAAATGGACAGCTGAAAAAATCCTGAACATGCTAAGGGTCCCTCAAATGTAATTGTGAAATGAAAAAAATCAGCAAAAAAAAAAGTATAACAGTCACACAATCACAAATATGGAAACATATGGAAACACACATGCACAGAGAGACACACACAGGATCAAATTCAGTCAACCAGTCTAAATATATTGAATTTAAATGACAGACAGACAGACAGACAGACAGACAGACAGCAGCATCAGCAAGTGAACAGGGGCTGTTAACAGCATGTTTCTAGGTCAGTCAAACAGCTGTGAGCTTCTCAATTTGAATCCACCAATCAGAGAGGCTGTGTGCTTTTTCCCGCCAAAACTGGTTCACTAAGTGTAGGCTTTTACACATGCAGCACAGAGCGAGACAGGATTTTTGCAGTCTATTTCTCATAGTGAGAATTCCCCTCAAACAAACAGCCATGAATTTCTAACCGTAGGGGCTAAAACAGTCATTCTTAGACCATTTTATTCAGAAGACATAGGGGAATCTTGAAATGCTGACCATTTAAAATAAAAATATGAAATATTAGAGATATATGACATAGATGATTGGTGGGCTTAGAAGCCACGAAGGTCCCAATATGCAAATTTAAATGTGCCAGGACTCAGATATGATTGGCTGGCTGGGAAGCCATGAAGGCAACAATATGCAAATTTGAATGTGCCAGGACTCAGATATGATTGGCTGGCTGGGAAGCCATGAATGCCCCAATATGCAAATTTAAATGTGCCAGGACTCAGATATGATTGGCTGGCTGAGAAGCCATGAAGGTCCCAATATGCAAATTTGAGTGTGCCAGGACTCAGATATGATTATTGGCTGGGAAGCCGTCCAGGTCCTGATATGTAAATTTGAATATTAGGACTGACTCCCTGGGGACCTGGCAGAAATATATAGAAATACAATGATTACCCAGAAATCCTGCATTTAGTAGAAATACTATGTTTTAGCACAAATACTATAAAATGGCAGAAATACTATAATTAAGCAGAAATATTATATTAAGTACAAATCCTATAAAATAGCAGAAATAGTATGATTTAGCACAAATGCTGTATTTAGCACAAATCCTATAAAATAGCAGAAATAGTATGATTTAGCAGAAATGCTGTATTTAGCACAAATACTGAAAAGCAGCACAAATGCTATGACTTAGCACAATAGTAATAACTTAAATAGAAAAATTGGAAAAGCAAAATGGACAGCTGAAAAAATCCTGAACATGCTAAGGGTCCCTCAAATGTAATTGTGAAATGAAAAAAATCAGCAAAAAAAAAGTATAACAGTCACACAATCACAAATATGGAAACATATGGAAACACACATGCACAGAGAGACACACACAGGATCAAATTCAGTCAACCAGTCTAAATATATTGAATTTAAATGACAGACAGACAGACAGACAGACAGACAGACAGCAGCATCAGCAAGTGAACAGGGGCTGTTAACAGCATGTTTCTAGGTCAGTCAAACAGCTGTGAGCTTCTCAATTTGAATCCACCAATCAGAGAGGCTGTGTGCTTTTTCCCGCCAAAACTGGTTCACTAAGTGTAGGCTTTTACACATGCAGCACAGAGCGAGACAGGATTTTTGCAGTCTATTTCTCATAGTGAGAATTCCCTCAAACAAACAGCCATGAATTTCTAACCGTGAGGGGCTAAAACAGTCATTCTTAGACCATTTTATTCAGAAGACATAGGGGAATCTTGAAATGCTGACCATTTAAAATAAAAATATGAAATATTAGAGATATATGACATAGATGATTGGTGGGCTTAGAAGCCACGAAGGTCCCAATATGCAAATTTAAATGTGCCAGGACTCAGATATGATTGGCTGGCTGGGAAGCCATGAAGGCAACAATATGCAAATTTGAATGTGCCAGGACTCAGATATGATTGGCTGGCTGGGAAGCCATGAATGCCCCAATATGCAAATTTAAATGTGCCAGGACTCAGATATGATTGGCTGGCTGAGAAGCCATGAAGGTCCCAATATGCAAATTTGAGTGTGCCAGGACTCAGATATGATTGGCTGGCTGGGAAGCCGTCCAGGTCCTGATATGTAAATTTGAATATTAGGACTGACTCCCTGGGACCTGGCAGAAATATATAGAAATACAATGATTACCCAGAAATCCTGCATTTAGTAGAAATACTATGTTTTAGCACAAATACTATAAAATGGCAGAAATACTATAATTAAGCAGAAATATTATATTAAGTACAAATCCTATAAAATAGCAGAAATAGTATGATTTAGCACAAATGCTGTATTTAGCACAAATCCTATAAAATAGCAGAAATAGTATGATTTAGCAGAAATGCTGTATTTAGCACAAATACTGAAAAGCAGCACAAATGCTATGACTTAGCACAATAGTAATAACTTAAATAGAAAAATTGGAAAAGCAAAATGGACAGCTGCAAAAAGTCCCACACAAGCACAGAGACACACACAGGATCAAATTCAGTCAACCAGTCTAAATATATTGAATTTAAATCATACAATAAGATGCTCCCATAAAACTCTCTCGCCTCTCTCTCTCTCTCTCTCTCTCTCTCTCTCTCACACACACACACACACACACACACACACACACACACACACACACACACACAGGGAGAGAAAATCAAGTTTCTAGGTCAGTCAAGCAGCCTGGGAGCTGCTAAATTTGAATCCACCAATCAGAGAGGCTGTGTACTTTTTCCCCGCCAAAACAGGTGCAGCCGTTTTTACACACACAGAGCACAGAGACAGGATTTCTGCAGTGAATTTCTCATAGTGAGGATTCCCTCTCAAACAAATGGCCATAATTTCCTAACCGTAGGGGCTAGAACAGTCATTCTTACAACCGTTTTGTTCAGAAGAGATGGGGAATCTTAAAGTGTTGACAATTTATCATTAAAATATGAATTATTGAAGATATTTGACTTCTAATGCACCATAACTGAGTAGAGGCAAGCGAAATCTGCCTTGACTTGCCCTCAAACAACGCATTCTAACTCTAAATCTATTTGAGTATCAATATCATTCTTTCACCGTAAGAGACAGCAGGCTTTGGTGAACAGTCATGGAAATTTTCAGGTCTCTGTGGAAATCCAACAAAAAGTTATGACGAGAGAAAAAAGTGGTTCATTTCCAGAGTTTGAAATCTGAAGAAATCTGAGCGAAGGACGAATTTCCTACCCTCAAACAAGTCTAACTCATTTCAGAATGGTAATAGGTGAGAAACAAATTCTTGAATTGTGAGCGTCAGGAGTGTCTGAAGATATACGGGGACAAGCCTCATGTCGTAACTTTGCTTTGTTAAGGAGATATGACGATTCGAATATGCCTCTCATTACAGAAATCAAGCGGTGATTTTGAACAAACTCTCCATTGACTTTCTATGGAGAGTTTTCTGACTTTGTGTTGGTCTGAGGAGATTTGCGAAAATTCTATAAATCCCACAACAATGATAGTGACATTTTCAGAAAGCCAGCAAAAATGCCTACGTTTTGATGTATAATTTGCAGAAGTTGAGTGAAAATTGATCAAGTAGCAAGAAGTTGTTCGGACATGAAGAGAAGACTGCAAAACCTTCAGTGGCACACTGAAAGCCAAGTGCATAGCAACCATAACAACGCATGTATTTTGTGAAAAATCACAAAAATGAAACTCAAAACTTAAAGAGGGATAAGATGAAAACTGTAACAGATACGAAAAAGCTGATTTATACCTGAATAGCCCAATAATTTCAAAACATTTTAAAGTTTGAATGGCTGTTCTAGGTGAAAGTATGAATAAGTAGATAAGTTTCAAAAATTAGCAAGTTTTAGCAGAATTTTGGAAGTTTTCCATTCATTTCAATGGGACAAAAATTGCATAAAAGCTTAATATTTTAAAAAGTATAACAGCAAAAATACCAAAAGATATAGCGCACATTAGCAGAAATAGCAGAATAGTTTAAAATTTGAACGGTGAAAATCGGCTGAAAATTGTGGAAGTAGTTATGCCAAAAATGTACAAAAAGTAGCAACTAGAATAATAATAAAGAATAAAGAGAAACAGGAAAACAATAGTGTGGATGCCTTAAAGCATCCACACAATAATAATAAGGTAGAATAATAATAATAAAGAATAAAGAGAAACAGGAATCAATAGTGTGGATGCCTCCAGCATCCACACAATAATAAAGTAGAATAATAAAGAATAAAGAGAAACAGGAACTCAATAGTGTGGATGCCTAAAGCATCCACAATAAAGAGAAACAGGAACTCAATAGTGTGGATGCAGCATCCACACAACTAGAAAAAATTTGCATTTCCTGCGAAAATGCTGTGTGGATGCCTTAACGCTGAAGTTGCCTGCTGAAAATGACTGAAAAGATGAAAAGCTGCAAAAGTTGTATGGCAGTAAAGAAACTGAAAAATTATGCTGAAAACAAGTGAAAAAACAGAAACTTTTGCTGAAAAGAGGTGAAAAGGCAAAGATTCTGTTTCAAAGGGTACAGAAGTTCAAATTTGTACTGAAAAGAGGTGAAAAGGTTTCCTCTGAAATGAGCAGAAGATACTGAGATTTGTATTGATAAGAGGTGAAAGGCTGAAAATTCTGCATAAAATAGGTGAATCAGCAGAATTTCTACTAAAAAGAGGTAAAGAAGTAGAAACGTTGCACTGAAAACAGGTGAATCAGCAGAATGTCTGCTAAAAAGAGATTTCTGTTGAAAACACCTGAAAAAGCTGGGATTTGTGCTGAAAAGGGGTGAAAACACTCACAATTCTGCTGAAACGGGGTGAAGAAGAGGTGTTAGGCTGTTGAGAAGAGTTAAATAAGTTGAACTGATATGTTTGAGTACAAATACTATGATTTGGCAATAATACTGCGTTTTAGCACAACTTCTGAGATTTGATTGAAATACTATGATTTAGAAGAAATATTATGACTTTGTACAAATACAATGTTTTGGCACAAATACTATGATTGGGCAGAAATACTATTATTTAGTAGAAATACTATGATTTACCAGAAGTACAAGGTTTCTGCAAAAATACTATGATTTTGCAGAAATACTATGCATTAGTAATAATACTATAACATCACAGATATATGATGATTTTGCAGACATTCTGGTTTTACACAAATACTATAATGTGGCGGTATACTATGTTTTAGCACAAATACTATGATTTGCTATAAATACTATGATTTGGCACATATACTATATTCAGCAGATATACTATAACAAAACAGAAAGTCTACGACTTAGTAGTAATACTATAACATAATAGATATACTATGATTTTGCAGACAGTCTATGTTTTTGCACAACTAGCACAATATGGCAGAAATACTATGATTTGGCACAAGTACTATGATTAAGTAGAAATAATCTTATTGGCACAAATACTATGTTTCAGTACAAATACTACGATTTGGCAATAATACTGGGTTTTAGCACAACTACTGAGATTTGGGTGAAATACTATGGTTTAGAAGAAATACTATGACTTCGTACAAATACAATGTTTTGGTTCAAATAATATGATTTGCAAAAAATACTATGATTTGGTACAAGTACCATGATTTAGTACAAATACTACAATTTCGCTCAAATACTATGAAATTGCAGTGATACTATGATTTTGAAGGAATACTATGATTTGGTAGAAATACTATGCCTTAGTAGTAATACTATAACATAGGAGATATAATGTGATTTTGCAGACATAGTATGTTTTTGCACAAATACTACGATTTTCGCTCAAATACTATGAAATTGCAGTAATTCTATGATTTGGCAGAAATACTGTACTTCGTACAAATACAATGCATTGGTACAAATACTATATTTTGATTTCAATACTATGATTTGGCACGAGTAGTATGATTTAGTACAAATACTACGAATTGGCAGAAATACTGTGACTTAGTAGTAATACTATAACATAACAGATATACTATGATTTTGCAGACAGTCTATGTTTTTGCACAACTAGCACAATATGGCAGAAATACTATGATTTGGCACAAGTACTATGATTTAGTAGAAATACTCTTATTGGCACAAATACTATGTTTCAGTACAAATACTACGATTTGGCAATAATACTGGGTTTTAGCACAACTACTGAGATTTGGGTGAAATACTATGATTTAGAAGAAATACTATGACTTCGTACAAATACAATGTTTTGGTTCAAATAATATGATTTGCAAAAATACTATGATTTGGTACAAGTACCATGATTTAGTACAAATACTACAATTTCGCTCAAATACTATGGAATTGCAGTAATACTATGATTTGGAATGCTATGATTTGGTAGGAATACTATGCCTTAGTAGTAATACTATAACATAACAGATATACTATGATTTTGCAGAAATTCTATGTTTTTGCACAAATACTACAACAACTACTACTACAAATACTACAAGAAATACTATGATTGGGCAGTAATACTATTATTTGCTATAAATACTATTATTTGGCACATATACCATAATCAGCAGATATACTATAACATAACAGAAATTCTATGACTTAGTAGTAACACTAATATAACAGAAATTTTAACTGGCGACAAATAACATGATTTGGCACAAATACCATGATTTGGCAAAAGATACCATGATTTGGCACAAATACGATCATATTGCAGAAATACTATGATTGGGTACAAATACTATGATTTGGCACAAGTACTATGAATAAGTACAAATACTATGATTTGGCAGAAATACTATGATTTAGCAGAAATACTATGTTTTAACATAAATAATATCTTTTCACAGAAATTTCTGCTAAAAGGTACTATTTCTACTTTTTAGCAGAAATACTGTAATTTTGCATAAATACTATGATTTGGGATAAATACTATGATTTGGCAGATATACTATATTCAGCACATAAACTATAACATAACAGACATTCCTGCACTTAGTAGTAATCTCATAACATAAAATTAATATTATGGTTCTGCCCCAAACCATGATTTGGCACAAATACCATGATTTTTCAAAAATACTATGATTTAGCAGAAATACTATGATTGAGCAGAAGTATTAAGATGTAGTAGAAGTACTTTGATGTAGCACAAATACTATTATGGAGGAGTAATACTTTAACATGGGAGAAATATTGATATACACACACACACATACACATAGAGCAAAGTGTACAGGGGCTGTTAAGAGTCTGGGCTTGGTATATCTAGGTCAGCTAAATTGGCTGCAGCTGCTGTAATCAGCACTTACACACACAGACACAGAGACAGCTATGAGTTTTCTGCAGTGTATTTCTCACATTCAGGATTCCCCTCGAACAAATGGCCATAATTTCCTAACCGTAGGGGCTAGAACGCTCATTCTGACACCGATTTGTTCAGAAGACATGGGGAAAACTTCAGGCCTTCATAATTCAGAGATAAAATATAAATTATTGAAGATATATGACTTGTAATACACTGTAACTGAGTAGAGGCGAAGCAAAACTGCCTTGACTTGCCCTCAAACAACGTTTTGTAAGTCTAAATCTATATGGAGCATCAAAATCATTCTTTCACCGTGAAGAAACAGCAGGCTTTGGTGAACAGTCATGGAAATTTTCAGGTCTCTGTTGAAATCAATCAAAAGATATGACGAGAGAAAAAAGTGCCTCATTTCCAGAGTTTGAAATCTGAAGAAATCTGAGCGAGGAAAAATTTCCTACCCTCAAACAAGTGTAATTCATGGCCAAACGGTAATAGGTGAGGAAAAATTCTTGAATTGTGAGCATCAGGGATGTCTGAAGATATATTGGCACAAGCGTCATGTCTCAACTTTGTTTCGTTAAGGAGATATGACGATTTGAAAATGCCTCTCATTAGAGAATTCCAGCGCTGATTTTGAAGAAACTCTCCATTGAGTTTCTATGGAGAGTTTTGAGACTTTATGTTACTCTGAGGAGATTTGCAAAAATCTATAAGTCCCACAACAATGATAGTGACATTTTCTGAATGCCAGCAAAAATACCTACGTTTTGATGTATAATTTGTGGGGGTTGAGTGGAAATTGAGCGAGTAGCAAGAAGTTGTTCAGACATGAAGAGAAAATTCAGAAAGGACGAGTGCACACTCTGAGTTAATTGCATAGCAACCATAACAACGCATGTATTTTCTGAAAATCACAATTTTGCAACTGAAAACTTAAAGAGGTATAAAATTAAAATGGTAGAAGATCTGAAAAAGCTGAATCATTCAGGAATAGCCCAATAGTCTGAGAACATTTTAAAGTTTGAATGGAGTTTCTAGGTGAAAGTATGACAAAGTAGTTAAGTTTCAAAAACAAGCAAGTTTTAGCAGAATTGTGGAAGTTTTCCATTCATTTCAATGGGACAAATTAAAGGAAAAAAGTGTAATATTTTAAAAAGTATAACAGTAATAAACACCAAAAGTCATAGCACACATTAGCAGAAAGAGCAGAACAGTATAGAGTTTGAACGGAGAAAATCGGCTGAAAACTGAGGCAGTAGATAGACGGCAAAAACGCGTCGGAAGTCCTAAGAATAATAATAAAGAACTAGAAAAATTTGCATTTCCTGTGAAAATGCTGTGTGGATGCTGTAATGCTGAAGTTGCCTGCTGAAAATGACTGAAAAGATGAAAAGCTGCAAAAATTGTATGGCGGTAAAGAAACTGAAAAATTATGCTGAAAACAAGTGAAAAACAGAAACTTTTGCTGAAAAAAAGGTGAAAAGGCAAAGATTCTGCTTCAAAGGGGTACAGAAGTTCAAATTTCTACTGAAAAGAGGTGAAATGGTTTCCTCTGAAATGAGCAGAAGATACTGAGATTTGTATTGATAAGAGGTGAAAGGCTGAAAATTCTGCTTAAAATAGGTGAATCAGCAGAATTTCTACTGAAAAAGAGGTAAAGAAGTAGAACGTTGCACTGAAAACAGGTGAATCAGCAGAATGTCTGCTAAAAAAGAGATTTCTGTTGAAAACACCTGAAAAAGCTGGGATTTGTGCTGAAAAGGGTGAAAACACTCACAATTCTGCTGAAACGGGGTGAAGAAGAGGTGTTGGGCTGTTGAGAAGAGTTAAATAAGTTGAACTGATATGTTTGAGTACAAATACTATGATTTGGCAATAATACTGCGTTTTAGCACAACTCCTGAGATTTGATTGAAATACTATGATTTAGAAGAAATATTATGACTTTGTACAAATACAATGTTTTGGCACAAATACTATGATTTGGCACAAATACTATTATTTACCAAGTACAAGGTTTCTGCAAAAATACTATGATTTTGCAGAAATACTATGCATTAGTAGTAATACTATAACATCACAGATATATGATGATTTTGCAGACATTCTGGTTTTACACAAATACTATAATGTGGCAGTATACTATGTTTTAGCACAAATACTATGATTTGCTATAAATACTATGATTTGGCACATATACTATATTCAGCAGATATACTATAACAAAACAGAAAGTCTATGACTTAGTAGTAATGCTATAACATAATAGATATACTATGATTTTGCAGACAGTCTATTTTTTTCCACAACTAGCACAATATGGCAGAAATACTATGATTTGGCACAAGTACTATGATTTAGTACAAATACCATGATTTGGCAATAATACTGGGTTTTAGCACAACTACTGAGATTTGAGTGAAATACAATGATTTAGAAGAAATACTATGACTTCATTACAAATACAATGTTTTGGTTCGAATAATATGATTTGCAAAAAAATTCTACGATTTCGCTCAAATACTATGAAATTGCAGAAATACTATGATTTTGAAGGAATACTATGATTTTGAAGAATTACTATGCCTTAGTAGTAATACTATACCATAACAGATATACTGTGATTTTGCAGACATAGTATGTTTTGCACAAATACTACGATTTTGCTGAAATACTATGAAATTGCAGTAATACTATGATTTTGAAGGAATACTATGATTTGGTAGAAGTACAATGCCTTAGTAGTAATAGTATAGCAGAGCAGATATACTGTGATTTTGAAGACATAGTATGTTTTGCACAAATACTACGATTTTGCTCAAATACTATGAAATTGCAGTAATACTATGATTTTGAAGGAATTCTATGATTTGTTAGAAATACTATGCATTAGTAGTAATACTATAACATAACAGATATATGATGATTTTGCAGACATTCTGGTTTTACACAAATACTATAATGTGGCAGTATACTATGTGTTAGCACAAATACTATGATTTGCTATAAATACTATGATTTGGCACATATACTATATTCAGCAGAGATACTATAACAAAACAGAAAGTCTACGACTTAGTAGTAATACTATAACATAATAGATATACTATGATTTTGCAGACAGTCTATGTTTTTGCACAACTAGCACAATGTGGCTGAAATACTGTGATTTGGCACAACTACTATGATTTAATACAAATACTCTTATTGGCGGAAATACTATGCCTTAGTAGTAATACTATAACATAACAGATATACTGTGATTTTGCAGACATAGTATGTTTTTTTCACAAATACTACGATTTCGCTCAAATACTATGAAATTGCAGTAATACTATGATTTTGAAGAAATGCTATGATTTGGTAGAAATGCTATGGCTTAGTAGTAATACTATAACATAACAGAAATTTTAATTGGGCACAAATACTCTAATTTGGCACAAATACCATGATTTGGCAAAAATATACCATGATTTGGCACAAATACGATGATATGGCAGAAATACTATGATTGGGTACAAATACTATGAATAGGCACAAGCACTATGATTTAGCAGAAATACTATGTTTTAACATAACTAATATCTTTTGACAGAAATTTCTGCTAAAGGTACTAGTTCTGCTTTTAGCAGAAATACTGTAAAATACTATGATTCGGGATAAATACTATGATTTGGCAGATATACTGTAATCAGCACATATACTATAACATGACAGAAATTCCTCCACTTATTAGTAATACTATAGCTTAACAGAAATGTTATGTTTTGGCACAAAAACCATGATTTGGCAAAATACTATGATTTAGCAGAAATACTATGATTGAGCAGAAGTACTAAGATGTAGTAGAAGTACTTTGATTTAACAGAAATACTATTATGGAGTAGTAATACTTTCTGCAATCAGAGGTACTGCTTCTGTCTGCTTCATCAGGCTGTGTACTTGTATGTATTTCTGCCATGGAGCGTTAACAAGAATCTGAGGTCCCAGATTAGACAAACTGCTAACATCATAAAACTTTGCAGAATTGTAATAAATTAGCAATATAAATTACAGGTCTGTGATAGTGTATAAATTTGTAGTGAAAAAAACCATGTGGACCAAGGTGGAATTGAACCCACGACCTTTGGGCTGCAGACCTGTGTCATTACCAAATGCGCCACGGCAAAGAGAGCCAGTGCCTGGAAAACAGGGAGATGAGCAGTCAGAATTAGATCGCGGTGAGAGGCGTAAAGCGCCGTTTTCTGGAGTTACAAAATGTCGTGTAACTCAAAAACTAGGTGGGATAGAAGCACAATTCCTTTACTGGGTGAATCAGCAGAATTTCATGAACTTTGACTGCGATAGCTCTTTGTACCTCCGTCGCGGAGATATGACGAGAGAAGAAACGGCTTCATTTTAAGAGTTTGAAAACAAACATAATTTATGGCTCAAGAGTTTGAAAACAAACGTAATTTATGGCTCAACAGTAAGATGACAGTAAAACTGCTCCAACCGTGAGTGTCAGCAGTGTCTGAAGATGAATTGGCACAAGCCTCTCATCTTAACTTTGCTTTATTAAAATTATTGTGGCATGCAGATGAATCTTGCAAAGAGGCTCACAGAGAGAGATTGAGCCTGTATTTCCACCCCAAGCTGGTAGGGGGAGTTTTTTATTGAACCTACTTGCTTGTGCCACAATGTGCTTCAAGGGTCAATAACAGCATAACAGAACTCACTTATGGTACTGCATTCTTCCTATAAAACAATAACTGTCAGTGACTTTGTACCGTAGTATAAACACAACATTCAAGACAACAGTTAAAAGTAACGTAACCATAAACAATGAAACAAGAACATCTAAAATGCAGCACATGTCCCAAGGCATGATGGGAGAGAACTAGCTGTTCCCCCAACACGCCACATTATTTATGATTTATGATTTGGCAGAAACACTGGGACTTGGTATAAATACTATGATTTACATGAAATACTTTGACTTAGCAGAAATTCTGTAATCTAGCAAAAAGCACTTCAGCATAGCAGAAATTCTATGATTGAGCAGAATTACTAGGATTTAGCACAAACACTATGATTTGTCTAAAAAAAAAAACCCTTTATTTTGCAGTTATATTGTGATTTGGCAGAAATACTATGCTTTGGAACAAATACCAAGATTTGGCAGAAATACTATGAGCAGTAATAATATAACATAGCAGAAATACTGTTATTTTGTGGAAATACTATGCTTTGGCACAAATACCATGATTTGGCCAAAATACTATGATTTAGCAGAAATACTAAGATGTAGTAGAAGTACTTTGATTTAACAGAAATACTATTATGGAGGAGTAATACTTTAACATGGGAGAAATATTGATACAGACACACAAGCATACACATACACAGAGCCTAAAGGGAACAGTGGCTGTTAAGAGTCTGGGCTTGGTATATCTAGGTCAGTTAAATTAGCTGCACCTGCTGTAATCAGCCCTTACACACACAGACACAGAGAGAGGTATAAGTTTTCTGCAGTGTATTTCTTACATTCACATTCAGGATTCCCCTCGAACCTCCTGGTCTCAAGGCAGCTACTCATCTCACTGAGCCAAACTCATTCTCACAAAAAGAGGTAGATAGACTGACAATTGTGCTGAAATTATCAGAAGCTGCTGAGAACTGTGCTGATAAGAGGCAAAAAGGATGAAAATTTTGCAGAAAAGAGGCAAAGAAGCAGAACGTTGCGCTGAAAAGAGGTGAATCAGCAGAGTTTCTGCTGAAAAGTTTTTTTTCTGAAAACCGCCAAAAAGCTGGAATTTGTGCTGAAAAGGGGTGAAAAAATGAAGATTTTGCTGAAAAGGGGTGAAGAAGCTAAAGTATACCAAATCAAAGTATTTGTGCCAAAACATGGTATTTCTGCCATATTGTGGTATTTGCGCCACAAAGGTTACTACATTACAACATGAATACGGATTAAAGATGAAAGAAACTGGCAACAAATTCCTCCACTACAAACCAGTCTGATACACAGTGTTCACGTTTACTAAGGCACTACCCAAAAGGCGCCACAAGAGGGCACTCCAACACAAGAGATGACCTATGTATACTGATGCACTTAGTAACAGTCAGCCTCCTACTTAGCCACTATGTAATACAGCGATATTACAGTGTACAAATTCACATAAATTTGCAGGGGAAAAAAAACAAAGCAGGAACAACCCCAAAACAATCAAATAACTGTGCTGCCATAGCTATCGCTAACTAACACATACACTAAAGGTAACTAAAACCAATACACACAAGTAGCAGGGTAAACATCTTAAGCATGGAACATTAACTCACGTTTATGTGACACACACCATCCCCAACAAATACAGGATGGGCTATTTGCTCCCCTTCCCAGCAGCTCTCTCCTCAATCGTTAGCCCAGGAACGAAGGAAGACCATCTAGCTCAGAAGTCCCATGAATTCCCTCACTGCTCAGAGGCTGCTGGGTAATGTAGCTCACACTAACACAGGTTTTTCTACAAGCACAAATACTATAACATAGCAGAAATACTGTGATTTTGTTGAAATACTATGCTTTAGGACAAATACTATGATTTGGCTCAAATACTATGATATAGCAGCAATACTATGTTTTGGTACAAATGCTGCGCTTAGGCACAAATATTATGATTTGGCAGACACTATGATTTAGCAGAGATAATATGATTTGGCAGAAATACTAAACTTTGGCACAAATACTATAATTGAGTACTTTAAGATGAGAGAAATACTATGATTTTGCAGAAACACTGTAATTTCACTCAAATACTTTGAAATAGCCGTAATACTATGATTTGGCAGAACATAACAGAAATTCTACGACTTAGTAGTAATACTATAACATAACAGAAATATTAATTGGGCACAAATACTATAATTTGGCACAAGTACCATGTTTTGGCAAAATCCCATAATTTGGCATAAATACTATGATTTGGCAGACACTATGATTTAGCAGAGATAATATGATTTGGCAGAAATACTAAACTTTGGCACAAATACAATAATTGAGTACTTTAAGATGAGAGAAATACTATGATTTTGCAGAAATACAATGTTTTTGCAGAAACACTGTAATTTCACTCAAATACTATGACTTAGAAGTAATACTATGATTTGGCAGAAATACTATGTTTCAGTACAAATACTATGACAAAGCAGAAATACTATGACTTAGAAGTAATACTATAACAAAAGGGATTCCTCAAAATTCTATGATTTGGCAGAAATACTGTACTTCGTACAAATACAATGCTTTGGTACAAATACTATATTTTGATTTCAATACTATGATTTGGCACGAGTAGTATGATTTAGTACAAATACTACGAATTGGCAGAAATACTGTGACTTAGTAGTAATACTATAACATAACAGATATACTATGATTTTGCAGACAGTCTATGTTTTTGCACAACTAGCACAATATGGCAGAAATACTATGATTTGGCACAAGTACTATGATTTAGTACAAATACTCTTATTGGCACAAATACTATGTTTCGGTACAAATACTACGATTTGGCAATAATACTGCGTTTTAGCACAACTACTGAGATTTGGGTGAAATACTATGATTTAGAAGAAATACTATGACTTCGTACAAATACAATGTTTTGGTTCAAATAATATGATTTGCAAAAATACTATGATTTGGTACAAGTACCATGATTTAGTACAAATACTACAATTTCGCTCAAATACTATGAAATTGCAGTGATACTATGATTTTGAAGGAATACTATGATTTGGTAGAAATACTATGCCTTAGTAATAATACTATAACATAGCAGATATAATGTGATTTTGCAGACATAGTATGTTTTTGCACAAATACTACGATTTCGCTCAAATACTGTGAAATTGCAGTAATACTATGATTTGGAATGCTATGATTTGGTAGGAATACTATGCCTTAGTAGTAATACTATAACATAACAGATATACTATGATTTTGCAGAAATTCTATGTTTTTGCACAAATACTACAACAGCTACTACTACAAATACTACAAGAAATACTATGTTTGGGCAGTAATACTATTATTTGCTATAAATACTATTTTTGGCACATATACCATAATCAGCAGATATACTATAACATAACAGAAATTCTATGACTTAGTAGTAACACTAATATAACAGAAATTTTAACTATTACAAATAACATGATTTGGCACAAATACCATGATTTGGCACAAACACGATCATATTGCAGAAATACTATGATTGGGTACAAATACTATGATTTGGCACAAGTACTATGAATAAGTACAAATACTATGATTTGGCAGAAATACTATGATTTAGCAGAAATACTATGTTTTAACATAAATAATATCTTTTCACAGAAATTTCTGCTAAAGGTACTATTTCTGCTTTTTAGCAGAAATACTGTAATTTTGCATAAATACTATGATTTGGGAGATATACTATATTCAGCACATAAACTATAACATAACAGACATTCCTGCACTTAGTAGTAATCTCATAACATAAAATTAATATTATGGTTCTGCCCCAAACCATGATTTGGCACAAACACCATGATTTTTCAAAATACTATGATTTAGCAGAAATACTATGATTGAGCAGAAGTACTAAGATGTAGTAGAAGTACTTTGATTTAGCACAAATACTATTATGGAGGAGTAATACTTTAACATGGGAGAAATATTGATATACACACACACATACACATAGAGCAAAGTGTACAGGGGCTGTTAAGAGTCTGGGCTTGGTATATCTAGGTCAGCTAAATTGGCTGCACCTGCTGTAATCAGCACTTACACACACAGACACAGAGACAGCTATGAGTTTTCTGCAGTGTATTTTCACATTCAGGATTCCCCTCGAACAAATGGCCATAATTTCCTAACCGTAGGGGCTAGAACGCTCATTCTGACACCGATTTGTTCAGAAGAGATGGGGAAAACTTCAGGCCTTCATAATTCAGAGATAAAATATAAATTATTGAAGATATATGACTTGTAATACACTGTAACTGAGTAGAGGCGAAGCAAAACTGCCTTGACTTGCCCTCAAACAACGTTTTGTAACTCTAAATCTATATGGAGCATCAAAATCATTCTTTCACCGTAAGAAACAGCAGGCTTTGGTGAACAGTCATGGAAATTTTCAGGTCTCTGTTGAAATCAATCAAAAAGATATGACGAGAGAAAAAAGTGCCTCATTTCCAGAGTTTGAAATCTGAAGAAATCTGAGCGAGGGAAAAATTTCCTACCCTCAAACAAGTGTAATTCATGGCCAAACGGTAATAGGTGAGGAAAAAATTCTTGAATTGTGAGCATCAGGGATGTCTGAAGATATATTGGCACAAGCGCCATTTCTCAACTTTGTTTCGTTAAGGAGAATTGACGATTTGAAAATGCCTCTCATTAGAGAATTCCAGCGCTGATTTTGAAGAAACTCTCCATTGAGTTTCTATGGAGAGTTTTGAGACTTTATGTTACTCTGAGGAGATTTGCAAAAATCTATAAGTCCCACAACAATGATAGTGACATTTTCTGAAAGCCAGCAAAAATACCTACGTTTTGATGTATAATTTGTGGGGGTTGAGTGGAAATTGAGCGAGTAGCAAGAAGTTGTTCAGACATGAAGAGAAAATTCAGAAAGGACGAGTGCACACTCTGAGTTAATTGCATAGCAACCATAACAACGCATGTATTTTCTGAAAAATCACAATTTTGCAACTGAAAACTTAAAGAGGTATAAAATTAAAATGGTAGAAGATCTGAAAAAGCTGAATCATTCAGGAATAGCCCAATAGTCTGAGAACATTTTAAAGTTTGAATGGAGTTTCTAGGTGAAAGTATGACAAAGTAGTTAAGTTTCAAAAACAAGCAAGTTTTAGCAGAATTGTGGAAGTTTTCCATTCATTTCAATGGGACAAATTAAAGGAAAAAGTGTAATATTTTAAAAAGTATAATAGTAATAAACACCAAAAGTCATAGCACACATTAGCAGAAAGAGCAGAACAGTATAGAGTTTGAACGGAGAAAATCGGCTGAAAACTGAGGCAGTAGATAGACGGCAAAAAACGTACGGAAGTCCTAAGAATAATAAAGAATAAAGAGAAACAGGAACTCAATAGTGTGGAAGCCCTTTGAGGGCATCCACACAATAAAGAGAAACAGGAACTCAATAGTGTGGAAGCCCTTTAAGGGCATCCACACAATAATAATAAATCCGACGAATAGTAATATGTGTGCCTCTTGGCATAGGCACACATAATAATAAATCCGAGGAATAGTAATATGTGTGCCTCTTGTCATAGGCACACATAATAATAAATCCGACGAATAGTAATATGTGTGCCTCTTGTCATAGGCACACATAATAAATCCGACGAATAGTAATATGTGTGCCTCTTGTCATAGGCACACATAATAAATCCGAGGAATAGTAATATGTGTGCCTCTTGTCATAGGCACACATAATAAATAAGAGTACAATGTAAGAATACCTATATGATCTAAAACAACATGCTGTATTTTTACATGACTTTTGCAATATCTGCACTGTTTTGGTAAAAGTGTGTCTTCTGTATATTCATGATGTGTTTCACTGCATGCAAAAACCAAACTGAAAAACTAAAGACTTTAGTTTTTGCAATTTTAGATCAGCTATTAAAATGCACGTTTCCAAATGTATCTGCAAAAAAAAAATCACAATTCTCCTGCAATTGAAAGAATAAACTTCTAACAAATTACTCTCTTAAAATAACACTGAAAAACAAAAACAGTGACATGATGCACAAATATATTGTACCGTGTTAATCACTTAGTAAAAAAGCACACATTCAAACAAAGTTCTGGTCGGTGATGAAAAATTTGAACGACAGAACTCGTTCTGTGTATTATAATCTCCTTTTACTCGCTGGAAGTGACTGAAATAAAGGGTTCCCTTGTGAGCGTGGTAAAAGTACAGAATTTTGTACTTAAGTAGAAATACTACTGCTAAAAAAATACTAGAGTAAAAGCTGAAGTACTGATTCAACTTCTTTACTCAAGTAAAATTTAAAAAAAACAAATACGGGCTCTGAAATGTTCTCAGAATAAGAAAGTAAAAATAGCTCTTTGGAGGATGTTTCTATTTCTGTCCAAAGCTGACTGAACCTCGTGCTATATTAACATGATGACAAAATAATATCAGTAGATGGGAAACTTTAGTCTAACATTTTTTTAGTCCAATTATAGAAAAATATTTTCTGTTACCTACATTGTTTCTCTAAACAGGAAAATGTGTGCAGTCAAGGGTTAATGTGGGATTCAGCAGGTTGGAGAACCCTAAAATTGGTTGTAATACCTCAGTGTGGGGAAAAGAATCATAACTCCCAATTGTCACGTCTGCTGTGGCAGACGGCGAGGACTGGAGAGAGATTGGACCCAAATGCAGACACTGATAACGGACTTGAATTGAGAGGAAGCCTTTATTACGGCAGAGCAGAATACAAACAAAAGCAAAAGGTGGCAATGACTAAGCTAGCAAAACCTAAACTGGGAGAAACCTAAAAAAAACCAAGAATAAGGCCACTAAAGCCCTGCAACATGGGAAATGCAGTTTGCAATAAGCAGAGAATCCAGCAACAAACAGAGGACGACAAAGGGCTTAATTACACAGAGGGATAATGAGGGAATGAGACAGAGGAGGAGGAGAAATCACACACAACGAGACCGGGGGAAACAAAGCTGAAAACACTAACATGGCACACGAGACTGTAAAAGTAAAACAGGAAACAGGAAACAGGCACAGACTTGACACTGAAACCAGGAGAAACACGAACATGAAAACATAACTCGATCAGACGTGACACAAGGGGAAGCACATAGACAGACATCAAGAGACAAGAAACTAAATAACAATGAAATCAAAGACTATTAATAATTCAAAACACAAAACACTGGGTCACTGACCCAGGACCGTGACAACAATAATTGGTGCACAGTGGCACAGTGAGAGTTCCAGTAGATTATCTTAGTGTACAGGCTATGATCAGCTGACCTGCTGCTCTTTGTGGATGTGCACAACTGAATTCAACCAGATGTCAGTAGATGTTTCATGAGTTGTCCTGGCTGATTTCCTCTACACTGACAGTACACTGTTTATCCTGGCTTTTTTTCAGATGGTATAAAGTTGGTATGAAGGTGGAATTCAGTGAATGGATCTCAGCATCATCAGCTAAAATTCAGATGACTCTCTGCTACACTTGATGTAACCCAACTGTGACCATGAAACCACAGCCACTGTGCACCAGTCACACAATGTTATTAAAGAGCAGTGTGTTCTTTACATTTCACAGGACAAACTAACCTGTTTATCCTGGACTAACCCGCAACAAGGTTTTCATGCAACCTTTAGATAATAAAGTTAGTCTACCTCAGTTTGTTTCACAGCATGTTTCACAACATGAAAAAGCATAATGTCACATGTACAAATGTACAACATCTGATTTAAAAACATCATGACTTCCATGTAAGCTTTAAATTTCCAGTTTATCAGATACCACTGAGCAGTCATTACCTTTGAATCTAACCTCACTTCTTCCTCTCCTGTCCTGTCTTTCTTATCTTTCTCCATCTCTGAGTGAAGTTGGCTCTTTCTGTTCTCTCAGTGTGAAATACAGCAGCTGGACCTTTAGCTAGCAACACACTTTGAGACAAACTGCACACAAACACTTTGTGTGTGTGCAGTTTGTTGAGCTGAGAGGAAAGTTGCACTGGAAATGCACTGACACTTACAAAAATCACTTTTAATCCCTGACTTTGACACGTTGTCTTTTTTTATCCACTGGTGATTAATAAACAAACAAAAGTCCACAATGATGAGATAATAACTCCCCCCAAATGCGTTACAGCCAAAGTAATGAGCCTGATTTGAAACGTAATAAGTAGAAAGTACAGATATTTGTTTGAAACTGTAGGGAGTAAAACCAAAAACTAGTCAGAAAAATCTGTTCCCTTGACATCTGCCTTTGCCTGGTGTTCAGAATGCTGACATCTGTTTGCTGTTGGGTTAGAATGATAAAAACAGTGCTTATGCTATTGTTACAAGTAAACGCCATAATGTCAAGTTCCATGTGTCCCTCACTGGCGACTGACAGCACACAGCATATGAGATGAAGGAGGGGTGGTTAATCCCACAGCTGGTGTGAGATCCAGTTCATCCTCTGTGATTCCAGGTGGAGGAGTGAAACGAAAGCGCTGAATGAGGGAGGTGAAGAAGAGGAAGAGCTCCATCTTAGCCAGACCTTCTCCGAGACACACCCGGCGACCTGTGAGAGGAGTTTACACTCATTTAAATCCAATCACGTCTGTGGAAGTGTACATTTTATCAAAGTTGTCATACCTGCAGAAAAGGGCATGAAGGCATCTCTCTTGACAAATTGACCATTCTTGTCCAGAAAATGTGAAGGGTTAAAAGTGCGTGGGCTCTCCCATTCACTCTCATCATACAGCACAGAGGTGAGAAGGGGAAACACAATAGTTCCCTGTGGGAAACCAAGGAGATATCTCATGTAGATGCATATCTACAGAACCGTTTCAGGTTATCAGAAGTGAATCATGATGTTAAAATATATTTACAGCAGCTGACTTTTTTGATAAAGTATCCCCTGAAGGTGACATCTTGGCTAGTTTGATGAGGAAGAGACATGGGGGCAATATTCGCCAGTCTCTGAGTCTCGTGAATGACTGCATCAGTGTACGGCAGGTTTTTCCGGTCATCTACACAAACTTGACGGCTTCCTACTACCCGGCTCAGCTCCTCGTGGACCTGCTCTGCAGAGACAAAAGAAAGAAACACATTTGTCCACATTAGTTTTAACAGATCTGCTAAAATGTGTAAAAAAAAAAAATTAAAAAAAATTCTAAAATTATACACAGAATATTGTTATGGTGTACATGTTTGGATATGACATGTTGTGTATTTATTTTCCACTGACTAGTGACAAAGACAAAACTCCTAATTTTTTGCCTTTTCTCTCTGATATCACATGCTGAAATGTCAGTCAGCCCATAACTGAAGTCCTTGGTCTTGTAGCCCAACAGGACACTGAACTCTATATATTTATGTGTTATTACCATACATAATGCACCATGTAGTATTTCTTATCATGCACGTCCCTTTATGGTGAGACTTGCATGTCTTGTCCAGTTCCTTACCCTGTATGTGTGGGTATTTAGCCATTAACAGCAAACCCCATCTCAGTGTGGCTGCTGTGGTGTCAGTGCCAGCAGCAAAAAGATTGTTCACTATGACTGTCAAGTTCTCCTCATTGTAGTGAGTATCCAAAACACAGGACTCCTAAAAGAAGTAGCACTCACATTGCTTATTGCTATCAAACCTAAATTGTAAATAATGATACCATAATTTTAAAACACATATTGTCTTACTTCTTCTTTCTGTTTCCGAATCAGAAAACAGTCCACAAGCCCTCGACACAGTCCAGGCTCCAGAGTGTCTTTCAGATGCTTAGTTAAATTCTTTATATCTCTGACAGCCATCTCAACATTTTTTAACACCACCTGGCGGTTTTTTATCCAACCGAACAGCCGGGGAAACATGTTAAAAAGCTGTGAAAAAACAGTTAAACAAAGCTTATATCAAGTAAGTACACTGAATTATTAGAAATAAAATTAAATAAATTTTACTTTGTCATATGACACAGTTTACATACTTAAAAAGGTCAATACAGTATTATTACACAATTTTTCACTAAATCCTGGTTTTTATTTTTATGAAAGCAGCAATGACTTAATTTATTTCAGAATTTCTCTCACAGAAATCATTTAAATCACAATTAACAAAGTTACTGTTGCTGTGCATCTAAATATATCTGATATTTTCAGGTAGCTTTACCATCTATTCTCTTAATGACTGTGAGTGCATATTGTGTCTTATATACATTTTATTGGATCTCATGATTAAGAATTACTCTCTTTGGGTCAATGAGCAACAAACAAATTTATAAAATAAGAAGAAAAAAGCTTGTGAAAAAGCAAACAGTCAGATTTCCAATGCACCAGATAGAGCCAGATTTGCTAAAGGCAGCGCTACAGCTTTGGCTCTGTCCTGTTGTGGCGGGGTGTGGTCTGCGGGGCCGCGTCAGGTGAGGCGGACGCACCTGAGCGGCATCCGCAATCACGCCTTGCCGGCTTTAAAGTGTGAAATGGCTCCTGTCGTGTTGTTGTTTTTGTTCGGTTGAGCTGCAAAGCTGCAGCCAGTGTGTAGAACAGCAACTGTGAGATTTTAAAAAGCATAAAAATAACGTCGGCTCTGCTTTGGTTCATTTACAGTGCTGCTGAAACTCGGAGGGGAGGACACGGCAGACCCAGGGCCGGCAAGGGAAGGAGCTGGCCCAAATGGTGGCCGAGCTGATGGCCACACAGCGGGAGCAGGCGGCGGTGTTACGCAGCAGGCAGGAACTCCAGGATCGGATCGAGCGTGGGATGCAGGTGATTGAGAACCTGGCAGCTCGGATCTGGTCCTGGCCGACACTGCCGCCACCACCTCTGGCGTTCCCCGAAAGTGGAGGAGTGGAGGCGGTCCTGACTGTTCCGGCGCCCGTCGTCGGGTGGGAGCGGCTGGTGCCCGGCAGCCTTATACATGTAGTAAACATCAGGTCATGAGGTCTGTTTGTTGTAGCTAATTTAAGCTGCTTTTATAAGGTTTTGTAGCCTCACAGAACCTCCTACTTCCATATATGAATGTATGTGATCGTGGCTAACTTTACCAACTCATCGAATCTGAATCATGAAAACGGATGCTGATTGCTGTTAAAGCTGTAACAGTATCAATTTAGACCTCGATCCTGTGCACACTGGTAATTACTAGTGGGTTTAAATCTTTTCTGTAATTTATTTTAAAAACAGCGTCAAGTCAAAAAGCCAACCTGGACTGATGCAGAACCTGTGACACATATGGTTTGATTGGCTCGCGTCACCATCCTCTTGAATACAGGGTCACTGTAGTCAAATCTGCTTCCATACACAATAGAGGAGATAATGTTGGCTGTTGCATAAGTTATTGGAAGAGCTGTATCAAAAGCATTTCCTGTAAATTGACACACAAGGGGGAAAAAAAAAAAAAATCTAAAATAAATAAATCTATACACGGGCTAACAGAAATGCACAAAATTTAGAGATGTGCTAATTTTTTAAAACATTTAAGTTGAAGTTCAGGGTTCAAAAGTGCATCAACACATAATGTCATCGCTTACATGTACACATACTATCGCCATACCTTTATGCTCTTCAATCACTTGAATCAGGTAGCCACACTCCTCCAAGATTTTATCCTGAGAAAGTCTTTTGCCCATCCCAAAGTTTTTGAGGGTGGTGAGGGCAAAACGTCTCAGCTCTATCCACGATTCTCCGTTTGCAAACAAAATTCCTACAAAACATAAGGTAGAAGGCATGTCTGCTCCAGCCTAGCAGCCAGAGCCTGACTTTCATCACTTCAGCAGAGGCACAAATGAACAATCAGGCTTGTAGCACAGACATTTGTCTGTAGTCTCTGTGGCAGAGTTCTCAATTTTGCATTCATGCCTTAACTCAAAGAACTGACAGTATGTGTTTCATGTAATTTTGTATTTCAGCATGTACTTCTCGTGCTCCACAGCTGAGGTCCTACTTTATCATATTTATCATTTCAAAGTTTTTTTTGTTGGTTTTTTTTCCTGTGTTAATTCTCTTTCACATCACCAATCCGGTACGAGGTCAGATGACTGCTGCCGTTATCAACTCGCAGTGGCGTGCACAGACATTTTGGGGGGCAAGTGCTCCAGGGGGGAAAAAGGGCACTTTTTGCATATGTGGAAAACCTTTTCTTTTTATAATAAAAAAATCGCACAGGTTAAATGCAATTTGACTTCTATTTCAAAACATTCTCTAAAAATCAAAAATCACACCACAAAAAGATAAAATCTGTATCCAACTCTAAACTATATACATACATATTCTCAAGTGTCCATTAAATGGAGTGTACTGCTCTAAAGAAGCGTCCTTCTTGGTGCCATGTCTTTGTAGATGTTGATGACCTCGTTGTAATTGATCTCCACATCTTTCTCAATGGCCAACAAGAGGAGATCAGACAACCTTTCTTCTCCACACAAACTTCTTAGTTTATTTTTGATTATTTTAGCTTTGAAAAGGATCTTTCAACTGTCGCAGTTGTCACTGGTAGTGTTGCGTAGATCTGAATCATTTTGACAAAGGCAGGAAAGATCAGCTGGCCATTGTTTTCCCTCAGTATCAGAAATATTTCTCTGAGGTCTTTTGAACTAAAGCTGGAGTGGAAGACCTTTAATTCTGTTTTGAGCTGGTCCTCATCTTCTCCATAGAATTCACAGAGGATGTGGACAGCTTCAATGGCTTCTGGGTTTGGTGGGCCTACCCAGTTAGCATGCACAGTTAAGGGCTGGAAGGACTGAATGATTCTGGCCGTTGGGCTTCCAGTATTGTCCCCTTTGAACCTCCTGTTCAGTTCCCCAGTCATGATGTCCAGAAAGGTGAAATATACACCACTCCTGAAATATGCCTCCACTGACTCAAACTGAGCACCTACTTGAGACACTGTGGTGCTGTGTTGGAAACGCACTGGAACTTTCCGCTTTCTCTCCTGACCAGGCACCACGGTAGGTACTGGAATGTTGAAACTCTCTGCCTTCTCTGATGCACATCTAAATATCTCTCCAAATTTCTCCTCAGACCTCATGGTTTGCAATGTGTGAAGCACACCATCAATTACCTTGTAGGCAGTGGAATGGTCCAACCCTTCTTCCTGCAGAGAATCTGATGCCAAAGCAGTGACTTGAATACTGGTGTGGTGATTTCCATGCAGAGAATGAACATAAAATTAATGGCATTTCTGTACATCTGAGCATCACCTTGGGCCAGGTTAGGTGGGTCACTGTCACTGATGTCATCAAGGAGCATCAAAATGGCTTTCAAATTTCTCTGAAGTGCCTTCAGTGCTTTTTCCCTGCAAGCCCATCGAGTATCTGACAGCTGCTGGAGCTCCATAACACGTTGTCCAGAAAGAGAGACTCCTGAAATTTGACCAAGGCAGCATGACGCTTTGGGGAGCCTGAGCAAAAGGCATACAATTTCTCCACCAAGTTGAAAAATGTCACAAAATGCTTGCTGGACTTTGATGCCTCCACTAGTACCAAATTGAGGCAATGGGCTTTGCAGTGCACATAGAGGGCCTTCTCATTGTGTGCACGGATTCTAGCTTGGAGACCTTTATACATGCCACTCATGTTGGCTGCTCCATCATAGCCTTGACCATACATGTTCTTCATCTCTAGGCCATTCTTTTGCAGAAGCAAGAACACTGTATTCTCCAGCTCCTGGCCTGTAGTTGTATCAACATTGCACACTTCGATGAATCTCTCCTTTATTTGCATATGATGAAAATATCGCACAACAAATGACACTTGTTCTTTGTGTGAAACATCAGAGGTTTCATCAAGTAGAATGGAATACATTTCAGCCTCTTTTATTTCACGTTGTATCTCCTTCCTGATGTAAGTTCCTAGTGCTGCAATGATGTCATTTTGACTTCTGTTGGAAAGCAGTGACACCTGGGGCCTTGTCTTGGTGGCTTTAACTGTGGCAATTTTTTCCAAATGCATTTTCAGCACACTATCGTAGCGGGAAAATACATTGACTAATTCACGAAAATTGCCACGGTTATCACTGGACTCACTCTCATCATGACCTCGGAATGCTTGTCCCTGACGTGCAAGATACACTGTTAGGTCAATTAATCTTGTCCGGATTTCTTTGTTTGTCTGCCTCTCTCGCTCTCTAACTTCCACCCTTTTACGTCTGAAACATCAAATGCAGACTGAAGGGCCTTTTCTGAAATTGATCCATCTAACCATGCTTGTCATGTGCATCTCTGCGCTGGAGTGTTGTTTGATTTTTCAAGAGCAGTACTCCACTTTCTGATGCCATCAGTTGTCCAGGCTGTTCTGCTTTTATATTTTTCATCTGAGAGGAAAAGCCGACAACTAAAACAATGCATTGAATTAGCAGTGGGTGAGTATTCCAGCCACACATTAGCAGAAAACCACTGTTTCTGGAATGATCTCCCCTCAGTTTCTGGGTAAGGTATATCAGGCTGACATGGGCCCACATTGCAGCACATTGAAACGTATCTGTCATTGCGCTTTATTTTAAATGTATGGATGTGTGTTGGATCTGTTGGGTATTGTAAAGCTGCTAACTTTGACATTATGTGATCGATCTGTTCTTCCTCATTGTGGTCTTCAGAGAGCACTACATCAGTGTCTGTAGGCCTAACTGAACCTGTTGCTGCATTGGTCGCGGCTTCATTTGTTTCTATATCTCCCTCTTCTGCTATGCTGGTAGATGGCATAGAGCTGCTTCCCTGCTGTGACTGACTACAATGGAACAATAATAATAATAATAGTATTATTATTTATCATAATAATAAGCTTAAACAGATAGTTTTAATAATAACCCATACTGCAAGTCTTGTAACATAGAAATAACTTTCAGAGGTACAAAATAATAGTTAGCTCAATGCCTGCTGATTAAGTTCATTAAAAACTAAGTGTGAACAGCTTTTAAGATTTTTCAATAGAATTAACTGCAAGGAGCAGGTTACATTAAAACATTAAAATAGAACCTGACTCTGCCCTTGACTCTGACCTTTCATCTTCATTTTCCTTTGCTTTCACCCAGGAGAGCAGAGAACTGCTTCCCTGGGCTGCCTGTTGTAGATCCCTTTCTTTCTCCTTTCTCAGCGTCTCTTTCCTAGGCATTATGCTTGCTGAAATTAGTAAATAAATAGACCAAAATGTACGAGAACGAATAAGACTGACTGTGGTCATTACAAGAACAGGGCAGAATGGTCGTTTTCACAGGCAATTGGGAACTGCCTATTTTTCCTTTAGCAAATTAATGTGTTAATGTTGCCAATATGTTACACCAAAAAAAATTAACATGTCTAACCAGTGCTTCTCAAAACTTTTAACATGCACCACCCCAACACCGTACCCTTCAAACTACCAATAACAACGTCACTGTTCTGTCACAATCAGGTCACAACACAGTGCGTAAATGTCTGACTTCGCTGAGTCAGTAACAACCAGTTAGGCTAAAGACTGCATCTTTAGACAGTTGGACGGTGTTCTAACTTTCTCACAGGAGACACCTACTAAAGACAGTCAAAGACATTAATTTCAATCTTACCAAAGTAGGACAGTAGTTGGCGTTAGTTATGGAAAGGCTAATCCACAAAAAGCGGAGAAACGTCCATAATTCTATTATTCATAATCATGTCAAGGTTTTAGGTTTTTCTGCAGTTCCATCTCTAAAAAAAGTGTGATGTCTTCCGTCACTGACTTCAGTTTGAAAACTTTGTATTTATTCACAGATTTCCGTGAGATCATCCTAAAATTTGTAACGAAAAATGGGCTCAAAAGAGCCCTCTGCCTAACGGCATGTAGCCTATAGAATAACGTGATATTTTCAATAGTGTATGCAAAAGGTCGGAATTGATGGAGAGTGGGGTTGCCTAAATGGTTTAGGTTACATTTTAAATGTGTCGTTTTTTTGTTTATCCATATGGATGGATGGAGGGGGCAAGCTGGCAAAGTTTGTCATGTGCAGTTTCTGACAGGCTACTTCACAACAAAACAATTGCAGGTTGGTCTTAGAGGGCAAACAGAATAATTTCACTCGATTCATGGGTTACCTGACTGGTTGGGAAGGGAAAGAGCTGCCGTGTTGTCCGCCGTGGCTCCCAGTCGCTATAGTTAGCCTACTATGCCTACTCCAAGTAGTCCTATGTCATGCCGCTGCTACACGCCTCACAACAAATGAACTGCAAGCGTGTTCACGTGACACGGTGACAGTGAAAAAGCGACAGGGTTCGGGTGTCTTTGAAGAAGGGGCACAAATCAAGCCATTATTTTCACACCTTTTTAAATCGCGCAGCTTTAAAAAAAAAAAAAAAAAAAATCACGTCTTTCAAAAGGGCACTTTTTTGGACTGAGGGCAAAAGGGCAAGTGCTTCAGCACCACCTCGTCTCTATCTGTGCACGCCAGTGTCAACTCGATATGTCAGTCCAGGGTTTCCCAATCATGTGCTGATTATTTCAAACATGGATAAGTCTGGAGGCAGCAGAGTGATGACTTTTACAAAGCAAGAAAAAAGCAGATAATTACAAAATAAATGTAAAGCATCAAACCAACTCAACCAACCATCGATTCTGAGCTGGATAAGCAAGGGAAACTGACTTTAGCTGGTCATATACCATGCTAATGTGTGGTAATGTAAAATCAACAAAGTAGCACTATGATAAAGGAATCTGCTGTTGAGCAATCTCTCTGGTCAGTGAGAGTGAAGGAGGCTGTTGCTCAATCTGATCTTTATCAAGCAAAACAGCAAAGATCAGAGCAAAAAAATAAAATCAGCATTTCTTCAAAAAGAAAATCATTCAGTTTTAAGGTTTTCAACCATAACTCTATAGGTCTTTATTTTTTATTTCAGAGTCATTTTATCACTTTTGATCTGGCATTTCCAAATCTGTGTCACTGGTGAAAAGCCAGCTATCAAACAGAACTCAAAGTACAACACAGTGTTGTCACAAACAGCAAAACTCACACTCATGGTAGACATCCTAGAACAAAGGAATATGCAACACTAAACCTTTAAAAAATTATTTAGTAATATTATTTTTCTGATTGAAAGGAAACCAGGACTTCATGATATTGGTCAGCTGTTGCAAAACATGAGCAAACATGCTGTTAATTGTGTAACCTGTTTCTATCATGTTTTCTTATATCTCTAGTGATCACAAATAACAAAACCTGCAATTTCCCCTGGGCTGACACAGAATGGGTGGATGATTTGTGAACATGAAATTAAACTTAATAAACCACAATATAAAAGAATCATACCATGACCTCGGTTTATATCATTAAGTATCGGGGAGATGTTGCGCTCTCCAAACTCCTCTGCATAGTTGACCAGTGCCTCTCTGACTGTCTCATATCCAGCCAGGACCACGACTTTGTTGGTTCCAAAGTAAAGAGTAAATACAGAGCCGTATTTCTTTGAAAGCTGCAAGAATCATTCAAAAAGTAATAATTAAAAAGCATGTTACGTTCCCCTAACAATTCACAGGAGGCCCTGCTGGGGCCATAACAAAGCATTAAGTATTGCAATATGTTTAAACTGACTTCTTTTGATTCAGATCTTGAGAAGAGTTATCTTACCTCACACAGAGTTTTGTGGGGTCTCTTGAGATCTAATTGCAACAGGTTACCAAGCAGGGGCAGAGGTCTCGGTCCTGGGGGTTCATTTCTTTTTTCCTTAGAGATGAAAATGACAGAGACAAGATAAAGTACAAGCAGGAGAACAACGGCTCCCAGCATTGTGGTGGGACTGAACAAAATGAAAAAGATAAAATCCCCAAAATGTTCCATTTGCTCTGATGTTGATGGTTCTCCTCTGTGCTGTCCTTGCAGGTAACACACTTTGCTTTGTGCCAGAGTGCAGGGTGGGGCGGGGGGGTGGGGGTGACTGGCTTTGCAAAAAGTAAACACTGCATTGAAGACAGTTTACTAAAATCGGACTCTCCTCCAGTGGCTGATAAAAAGGCCAGGAACACTATCAGACACTCTGATTGATGTCAATAAACATATACACACTTACTGCAGACTTTACAGACCTCCAAAAACTACAGTGGAAACTATCACAAAGAAAAAGAGATCCTAATAGAACAAAGATTCATGTTCCAAGCCAAATGCTAAACATGCTAAACAAAAAACTTGCCTTACAGAAAGGGGCCCATTTTAAGGCATACTGAGACACAAAGTCTGAAAGAATATGTATCCTGTCAGAGTGAATTGTTAAATGTTTGTCATTTTTATGCTTACCATCCATTTCTATATTGTTTAACTGTGGGATGAAAGGAATTTCACAGTCCCCCTCCCCAGATTCTCAAGGTTCTGGGTGAGGGGCTATAGTGTTTTATTGCAGATACATCCTATCTGGAAGATCTGCTTCTTTTGATGTAAGCTTCCTGCGGTTACGACCCTTTGGTCAGCAGGAGGTAACACACACACACACACACACACACACACACACGCACTTACAAAACCACAGGCAAGGTACTCTTTGTGTGTATGTATACATCATATGTTAATGACCCTATGCATATTCAAGTAACCTCAATAAAAGGAGTGCTATGGGGAACCTTGCTGAGAGTCTGACGGAGGTCAAGTGGGTGGAACGACACTTGGCTCCAGGCAGGCCTCCCTCATGCATGAGTAACACAAAGAACTTTGCCTACTTCGTGTCTTGCTTGCTGTGTTATTACATTGCCTTTAACGTTCCAGTGAATAGGTTTAAGGTACAAACCTATCATATCCCCTGCAACTTTTAGAAGGAATGACTAATCTTCTCCAAAGTCATCCAGATTTGGTGCTTCCCCCTCTTCTTTGTGCTCCCAAGCACGGGATCACAATTTCTTCACGTCGCCTTACTTATTTTAACCTCACTGTCACCATTTCACCTTAGTACAGAAAAAGAAACTTATTTAACACACACACACACACACACACACACACCCATCAGCTCACAAGTGGAAATGAGGGACGGTGAGCAAACACATTCATGGCCACGGCAGGTCATCAGGCAGGGACTGCAGACCATGACAATATACTGAGCTGATTAGGTTTTTTTAAAACACAAATTCAAATTCTTTTGGGCTCATCAACACTAAATCTGAACCTTAATGGCTTGGACTGTGAGTGTTCATTATAGAGCTCAGTTTCCTCCACAACTTTGGTTGTTGCACTAAAATAGCTGGCTAAGCAGCTTTAAAGATTAAATAAATAAGAGTACAATGTAAGAATACCTATATGATCTAAAACAACATGCTGTATTTTTACATGACTTTTGCAATATCTGCACTGTTTTGGTAAAAGTGTGTCTTCTGTATATTCATGATGTGTTTCACTGCATGCAAAAACCAAACTGAAAAACTAAAGACTTTAGTTTTTTGCAATTTTAGATCAGCTATTAAAAATGCACGTTTCCAAATGTATCTGCAAAAAAAAATCACAATTCTCCTGCAATTGAAAGAATAAACTTCTAACAAATTACTCTCTTAAAATAACACTGAAAAACAAAAACAGTGACATGATGCACAAATATATTGTACCGTGTTAATCACTTAGTAAAAAAGCACACATTCAAACAAAGTTCTGGTCGGTGATGAAAAATTTGAACGACAGAACTCGTTCTGTGTATTATAATCTCCTTTTACTTGCTGGAAGTGACTGAAATAAAGGGTTCCCTTGTAGACGTGGTAAAAGTACAGAATTTTGTACTTAAGTAGAAATACTACTGCTAAAAAAAATACTAGAGTAAAAGCTGAAGTACTGATTCAACTTCTTTACTCAAGTAAAATTTAAAAAAAACAAATACGGGCTCTGAAATGTTCTCAGAATAAGAAAGTAAAAATAGCTCTTTGGAGGATGTTTCTATTTCTGTCCAAAGCTGACTGAACCTCGTGCTATATTAACATGATGACAAAATAATATCAGTAGATGGGAAACTTTAGTCTAACATTTTTTTAGTCCAATTATAGAAAAATATTTTCTGTTACCTACATTGTTTCTCTAAACAGGAAAATGTGTGCAGTCAAGGGTTAATGTGGGATTCAGCAGGTTGGAGAACCCTAAAATTGGTTGTAATACCTCAGTGTGGGGAAAAGAATCATAACTCCCAATTGTCACGTCTGCTGTGGCAGACGGCGAGGAGTGGAGAGAGATTGGACCCAAATGCAGACACTGATAACGGACTTGAATTGAGAGGAAGCCTTTATTACGGCAGAGCAGAATACAAACAAAAGCAAAAGGTGGCAATGACTAAGCTAGCAAAACCTAAACTGGGAGAAACCTAAAAAAACCAAGAATAAGGCCACTAAAGCCCTGCAACATGGGAAATGCAGTTTGCAATAAGCAGAGAATCCAGCAACAAACAGAGGACGACAAAGGGCTTAATTACACAGAGGGATAATGAGGGAATGAGACAGAGGAGGAGGAGAAATCACACACAACGAGACCGGGGAAACAAAGCTGAAAACACTAACATGGCACACGAGACTGTAAAAAGTAAAACAGGAAACAGGAAACAGGCACAGACTTGACACTGAAACCAGGAGAAACACGAACATGAAAACATAACTCGATCAGACGTGACACAAGGGGAAGCACATAGACAGACATCAAGAGACAAGAAACTAAATAACAATGAAATCAAAGACTATTAATAATTCAAAACACAAAACACTGGGTCACTGACCCAGGACCGTGACAACAATAATTGGTGCACAGTGGCACAGTGAGAGTTCCAGTAGATTATCTTAGTGTACAGGCTATGATCAGCTGACCTGCTGCTCTTTGTGGATGTGCACAACTGAATTCAACCAGATGTCAGTAGATGTTTCATGAGTTGTCCTGGCTGGTTTCCATCCTCTACACTGACAGTACACTGTTTATCCTGGCTTTTTTTCAGATGGTATAAAGTTGGTATGAAGGTGGAATTCGGTGAATGGATCTCAGCATCATCAGCTAAAATTCAGATGACTCTCTGCTACACTTGATGTAACCCAACTGTGACCATGAAACCACAGCCACTGTGCACCAGTCACACAATGTTATTAAAGAGCAGTGTGTTCTTTACATTTCACAGGACAAACTAACCTGTTTATCCTGGACTAACCCGCAACAAGGTTTTCATGCAACCTTTAGATAATAAAGTTAGTCTACCTCAGTTTGTTTCACAGCATGTTTCACAACATGAAAAAGCATAATGTCACATGTACAAATGTACAACATCTGATTTAAAAACATCATGACTTCCATGTAAGCTTTAAATTTCCAGTTTATCAGATACCGCTGAGCAGTCATTACCTTTGAATCTAACCTCACTTCTTCCTCTCCTGTCCTGTCTTTCTTATTTTTCTCCATCTCTGAGTGAAGTTGGCTCTTTCTGTTCTCTCAGTGTGAAATACAGCAGCTGGACCTTTAGCTAGCAACACGCTTTGAGACAAACTGCACACAAACACTTTGTGTGTGTGCAGTTTGTTGAGCTGAGAGGAAAGTTGCACTGGAAATGCACTGACACTTACAAAAATCACTTTTAATCCCTGACTTTGACACGTTGTCTTTTTTTATCCACTGGTGATTAATAAACAAACAAAAGTCCACAATGATGAGATAATAACTCCCCCCAAATGCGTTACAGCCAAAGTAATGAGCCTGTTTTGAAACGTAATAAGTAGAAAGTACAGATATTTGTTTGAAACTGTAGGGAGTAAAACCAAAAACTAGTCAGAAAAATCTGTTCCCTTGACATCTGCCTTTGCCTGGTGTTCAGAATGCTGACATCTGTTTGCTGTTGGGTTAGAATGATAAAAACAGTGCTTATGCTATTGTTACAAGTAAACGCTATAATGTCAAGTTCCATGTGTCTCTCACTGGCGACTGACAGCACACAGCATATGAGATGAAGGAGGGTGGTGAATCCCACAGCTGGTGTGAGATCCAGTTCATCCTCTGTGATTCCAGGTGGAGGAGTGAAACGAAAGCGCTGAATGAGGGAGGTGAAGAAGAGGAAGAGCTCCATCTTAGCCAGACCTTCTCCGAGACACATCCTGCGACCTATAAATGCAAAGAGTTTACACTCATTTAAACGAGGCATGTCTGTGCAAGTGCCAACTTTCCCAAAAAGCCTGACAAAGTTGTCATACCTGCAGAAAAGGGCATGAAGGCATCTCTCTTGACAAACTGACCATTCTTGTCCAGAAAATGTGAAGGGTTAAAAGTGCGTGGGCTCTCCCATTCACTCTCATCATACAGCACAGAGGTGAGAAGGGAAACACAATAGTTCCCTGTAGGAAACCAAGGAGATATCTCATGTAGATGCATATCTACAGAACCGTTTCAGGTTATCAGAAGTGAATCAAGATGTTAAAATATATTTAGGTACAGCAGCTGACTTTTTGATAAAGTATCCCTTGAAGGTGACATCTTGGCTAGTTTGATGAGGAAGAGACATGGGGACAATATTCGCCAGTCTCTGAGTCTCGTGAATGACTGCATCAGTGTACGGCAGGTTTTTCCGGTCATCTACACAAACTTGACGGCTTCCTACTACCGGCTCAGCTCCTCGTGGACCTGCTCTGCAGAGACAAAAGAAAAGAAACGCATTTGTCCACATTAGTTTTAACAGATCTGCTAAAATGTGTAAAAAAATAAATAAATTCTAAAATTATACACAGAATATTGTTATGGTGTATATTGTTTGCATATGACATGCTGTGTATTTATTTACCACTGACTAGTGACAAAGACAAAACTCCTGATTTTTTCCTTTTCTCTCTGATATCACATGCTGAAATGTCAGTAAGCCCAACAGGACACTGAACTCTATATAGGTATTTATGTGTTATTACCTTATATAAATATACACTATGTGTGTTGGAAAGTCTGTTGACTGTGTTCAAGAGCCCCCTTGTGGCGAGAGAGCAGAGTTGAACTATTGAGAACATGGTCCAGAGGTTAAGCTAACACATAGCAAGAGGCACCTTGTAAACTGACTTAACAGTGGACGTCTAGGCATAGTGTGAGTTGTGTGCGTCTCTAAAGAACTGTGAGTAGACATCATGATTGAATCCTTATTATATTCAGCATTCTGTATATGTTTTGCTTACAGACCACACATATGGGCTCAAATTGTGGGCATAAATATTTTGTAGTCGTAAATCAAATGTGTAGTTGTGAACTGAGTTTTGTAAGTGTGTAAGTTTGTGTGTGTGTAAAAAAGATTTGTGTTTGTAAAAAAATATTTACACAGTTACAAATTTTTTTGTTAAGGTCTGGTTACTACGGTGGCCCTGAGAGGCCAAACGGACTGCAACTTAAGAAAACGCCAGCAATAAGAAAAACGCTGCAAAAGCACACAAAACACAACGGAAATAGGAAAAACGACAACGGAAATAGGAAAAAAGAAAACATAAAGAGGAAAAACAACAGCGGAAATAGGAAAAAAGAAAACAGAAATGGCAAAACGAAAACAGAAATAGGAAAAAACACAAGGAAGTGCTTCTGGGGAGACAACCCGACGGACCAGTTGCAGGAACCGAAAAAATGGTAAGTGTGTTTTATCATGATTCATATAATACTGATGACGGATTTTTAGGCTAATAGTTCGGCTAACACACTTAACTCTCATCTTTTCTTTCCTCACAAAACCGATAGATCCTTCACTTCTTTTAAGTGTCTCCCAGCGCAATTCTTAGCATATTTTGGTTCCTGCAACTGGTCCGTCGGGTTATTGTCTCCCCAGAAACACTTCCCTTGTGCTTTTGGAAATCTGTTTTTTCCTATTTCCGTTGTCGTTTTTCCTATTTCCGTTATTTTTTGTGTGCTTTCGCAGCGTTTTTCTTATTGCTGGTGTTTTCTTAAGTTGCAGTCCGTTTGGCCTCTCAGGCCCACCGTAGAGGTTACAGATACAAAGCAAAAAACTGGTATTAAACTCTACACTCAAGTTCCCTGGCTGTGTGTGACTTTCAACTTACAAGTACGAATTTTGACCCAATTTTTCTGCCTTTCACCTGATTGGTCAATGTCATGTCAATCATAAATTTAACAGTCCAGTCAGAGAACAGATGGGTTTGGCTGGCGGCGGGGTGCTTTACTGAGCTTCAGGTCCTGAAAGGGTAATACAGTTTGAAGCTGGAGGATCTCTATATGAATATCCTAAGCTAGGTCCCTTAACTTTTGGTAGCTACTGAAAGGATAAAGTTGTGCTATACCAGAAATACCATTATTACTTTAGTATTGAGTCTATACACACAGACCCCACCTACGAGTTGTACACCACCCTGTAACCCTGTGGTTGCATCACTGTGCTGTTGTGTTAAAGAATAACAGTAAATAAGGAATAACCTTATTTGTGCGTCCTGTGTGTTCTGACCGACACCCCAAGGTGAACACCATTGTTATTCAACCAACGCCTATACAGTCCTGGGTGAAACCCAAATGAACAGTGTCGTATTTCTTATCATGCACATTCTTTTGAGGTAAGACTTGCATGTCTTGTCCAGTTCCTTACCCTGTATGTGTGGGTATTTAGCCATTAACAGCAAACCCCATCTCAGTGTGGCTGCTGTGGTGTCAGTGCCAGCAGCAAACAGGTTGCTCACTGTGAATGTCAAGTTCTCCTCATTGTAGTGAGTATCCAAAACACAGGAGTCCTAAGAGAAGTAACACTCGCATTGCTTATTGCTATCAAACCTAAATTGTAAATAATGATACCATAATTTAAAAAAACACATATTGTCTTACTTCTTCTTTCTGTTTCCGAATCAGAAAACAGTCCACAAGCCCTCGACACAGTCCAGGCTCCAGAGTGTCTTTCAGATGCTTAGTTAAATTCTTTATATCTCTGACATTCATCTCAACATTTTTTAACACCACCTGGCGGTTTTTACCCAACCGAACAGCCGGGGAAACATGTTAAAAGCTGTGAAAAAAAGTTAAACAAAGCTTATTCAAAGTAAATAAACTTAAAATACTTTGTCATATGACACATGTTACAGTTTAAATATTAAAAAAGATTAAAGTCCATACAGTATTATTACACATTGTTTCACTAAATCCTGGTTTTCATTTTTATGAAAGCAGTGATGACTTAACTTATTTTAAAATTCCCCTCACAAAAATCATTTAAATCAAAAATAACAAAGTTACTGTTGCTGTGCATCTAAAGATATATGTGATATTTTCAAGTAGCTTTACCATCTATTTTCTTAATGACTATCAGTGCATATTGTGTCATATATACATTTTATTGTATCTCATGATTAAGAATTACTGCCTTTGCATCAATGAGCATTAATAACAAATTTAAAATTTACGAAATAAAAAAAGCTTGTGAAAAAGCAAACAGTCAGATTTCCAATGCACCAGATAGAGCCAGATTTGCTAACGGCAGCACTACAGCTTTGGCTCCGTCCTGTTTTTCTTCACTGAATGTTTAGACCCTTGTTATTGTAGGGAGTTGTGTATGCCTTCCAGAGAGCCATATCGATGGGGACTTTAGCCCCTGGGATCTCTGTTCAGGCAGGCAGGTCACGAGGTGCAGGCCAGACAACAATCAGCAAAGTCAGATAAGAAAGACATGACATGAACTGGATCAGTTATCAGGCCGTCCTAACTCCCGAAAAGCCTTCAGTTGATCCAAAATGCTACAGCGAGAGTATTGACTGCAAGCATATTTCTCCCATAGTCACTTGTCTTCATTGGTTTCCTGTTAAATCCAAAGTTGAATTTAAAATCCTTTCACTTACAAAGTCTTGAACAATCAGGCCAAGTCTAATCTTATAGACCTCATAGGACCACATAGCACTGCTGGTTTACTTGTGGGTCCTAGGGTATTCAAAAGTAGAATGGGAGCCTAAGATACGAAGCATTATACATGTATTAAACATCAGGTCATGAGGTCTGTTTGTTGTTGCTAATTTAATTTAATGTATAAGATTTTAGTCTCACAGAATTTTCTACTTCCATATATGAATGTATGTGATCATGGCTAACTTTACCAACTCATCAAATCTGAATCAGCATGAAAACGGATGCTGGTTCTGTTAAAGCTGTAACAGTATCAATTTAGACCTCAGTCCTGTGCACACTGGTAATATTAGTGGGTTTAAATCTTTTGTGTAATTTATTTTAAAAACAGAGTCAAGTCAACAAGCCAACCTGGACTGATGCAGAACCTGTGACACATATGGATTGATTGGCTCGCTTCACCATCCTTTTGAATACAGGGTCACCGTAGTCAAATCTGGTACCGTACACAATAGAGGAGATAATGTTGGCTGTTGCATAATTTATTGGAAGAGCTGTATCAAAAGCATTTCCTGTAAAATTGATACACAAGAAAAAAATCTAAAATAAATAAATCCATACATGGGCTAACAGAAATGCACAATATAACATTTAGAGGTGTGCTAATTTTAAAAAATCATTTAAGTTGAAGTTCATGGTTCATGTACACATACTATCGCCATACCTTTATGCTCTTCAATCACTTGAATCAGGGAGCCACACTCCTCCAGGATTTTATCCTGAGAAAGTCTTTGCCCATCCCAAAGTCTTTGAGGGTGGTGAGGGCAAAACGTCTCAGCTCTTTCCACGATTCTCCGTTTGCAAACAAAATTCCTACAAAACATAAAATCCTTTATTTAAAAACTCAATTAACTGATTTTTATGAGATGGAAATAGAAACATGCTGACAAGGCTTAAACCACCAGTAAGAAAGGGCTGAAAACAATGAGTATTTTTAAATTTTTAACTTTTGAAGTAGTTTTGTTTTTGAATATATCACATTTTGTACCCCAAAAAGTTGATTCTGTGCATCTGGATGTAGTATTTTACTACAGTACAGTGCGTTTGCACAATGACTGAAATTAGCACCACTGACTAACAATGTCAGTTTCATGATCATTGGTCAGTGAACATTATTTATAAAGCTGGGGAAACTTACAGTCAGCTGAGACTGTAGAAGTCACTTGGATGAGTGACAAAACGTTTATCCCACAGAAAACGCTATGTCGAGATGAACAGGATCAACGTTTTGGGATTTCCTTACCTGGAATATTGAAGCAATTTCAAAATAAAGGTGCTATATTGCATAGTTTACTACACAAACAGGGTCACATACTCATGGAAGACATTCAACATTAAAGGAATATGTAGCACTAAACTTATATCAACTATTTTTTAAAACTCTGGATGGAGAGGAAACCTGTGTTTCATGAAGTCATGCGAGTCATAACAGCTATAAGTGCTGTTAGTCATTTCTGAGAAGCCAGGTATCTATGTTGACCGGACTATTTTGGATAGTAAATGAAACAGAATAAATGGTATTATGAAAGAATTTCATACCATGACCTCGATTCAGATCCTTAAATATCGGGAGATGTTGCGCTCTCCAAACTCCTCTGCATAGTTAACCAGTGCCTCTCTGACTGCTTCGTACCCAGCCAAGACCACAACTTTGTTGGTTCCTAAATAAACTGTAAATACTGACCCATATGTCTTTGAAAGCTGGAAGAATAAAAATTAAGCAAAACACAACTGAAATAGCTTTAAATGCATTGTAATCTTTCATAAAGCTGCTTCTTTTGAATGAGAAGACGGGCTAATTTACCTCATACAGAGTTTTGTAGGGTCTCTTGAGGTCAATTTGCAACAGGTTGCCAAGCAGAGGCAGAGGTCTCGGTCCTGGGGTTCCTTCCTCTTTCCTTAGAAATGTAACTGAAAGATATGAGATAAAGAACAAGCAAGAGAACAGCAGCAGCCAGCACGGTGGTGGAACAGAAAAAGTTGAAATCTCCAAAAAGTGCCATCTCTGTCCGGTGACAGTGGTTTTTCTCTGTGTTACTTATGTGAAAACTGCCAGAGCTTCCTTGTAGGGACTCCCAGGATAGGTTTAGCAATCATCTTCCCGCCCCTGTGGTACTGCACAGGAGCATTAGGTAACCCCACCAGCGATTTAATTACAGGAACTTGTTTTGCCAGAGCAAGTGAGAGCGTCCTCACACTTCAAAAACCCACAGCTATGTTTTTTTAGGGTCAGCAATGTTTCAGTTACCAGGTTGCTATTGATCACACAGAGACATGTAGAAGATTGAGGTCTGTTAGGCGTCACCTCTGCCCGCTGGGGCTCCACCTTGTTTGTGCTCATGGTGGCTTTTGGAACATTTTAACACAATTATCTGATAAAAAAAAATATATGGCTTGCTGTGTGATACAGCTCATCGTCCCTTAGGGATTAATAAAGTATGCTGATTCTGATTCTGATCTACTAAGTTTGGGGAGTGGAATTCTAATATTTAATTAGTTTGTCACTTAACAATAAGTAAGTAGCAGATACATTGCATCCAAACAGTTCATGGGTGGCAGCTTGTTAATGAGGCTCATACAAATATGGTCACTAAAGGCTCCAGAAGATTAACCTGGTGGAGGTCAAAATGCTCACTCGGAAACTAAAGAAGGGCCTTACAGTGGTCTCCATTATTCAAATTCTGATGCTTATATAGTCATTTCCCTATGAGCAATGTCATGTGACTCTCTAAACAAGCTGCTGGACATCAGGATGTGCAAACATGAAATTATAAATGCAGCAGGGAAGGAGTATTTCCAGGATTTCTGAAATGGGATGGAACAGGGGGAGCAAGAATCAGAATACTTAATCGGAAATAAAATCATCACAGAAAACAATAGGCATCATTTTCGGGCTCATGTATAGCCCTGTGCTCTTTAATCATTTTAATTAGTTATATATTGTTGGGTAGTTTGAGTTATAACAATGCAATTAATCTAAAAAGAATTTTAAAAAATGAAAACTTCAAAATAATTGGAAAAAAGAGCAAAACATAGTAGCGTAAAAGCTGGAAGTAGCATAAGATTGTAAAAAAAACCCACACACATAAAGAAAGTACATGAATGGTAAATGGCCTGTATTTGTATAGCGCTTTACTAGTCCCTAAGGACTAAGCGCTTTACACATCCAGTCATCCACCCATTCACACACACACATTCACACACATGAAATCTTTACTTCAGTAAAGTACTTCATGAATACTCGATTACATTCCTACCGGTCTTGTCCCTGCTCTCCAGTGGTGTTGGGCATCGTAAAACACTCGAACATCTGGTGCTTTCCACTCACTCTCGTCTACCTGTGCTACACACTGCTGTCAATTCTCCTGCTTCTCTGTGCAGGTATGTGATGATGTCCAGGTTTAGGTTCACATAAACTCATTTCTAACATACATTTGTTTTGTGTGCATTTTGTTTTGGGGGTTTTGTGGGGCCTAAAGGGAGAGTTAGCTTTGTGGGGATGATGTGGTTTCCCATCCTTGTCTGTCACAGTGTGGTTAGTCCAGGAAGAGGTCAACAACATAAAATAAACTCAAAACCCTTCACCACTTACCTCTGGTGGCATCTCTGTATGCAAAAACATTCAGGACAAATGCTGAGCAAACGAAATATAAAAACAGGATCCCACACTGGGCTTTGCATCCTTTTGCATAGAGCATTATTTAATTTAAAAAGAGTAGCGATACATTTAGAGTTGACAAAGTCAGTCCCATGGCATGGTACAGTACAGTACACAATTACAATGATGTAAATTCCCTTTTTAAATTTGATACACCACATTTCAGCATTAAACATTCTTCAATATCAGCAGCGCAAACCTTTTAAATGTTTATCATTTTTCTACTTGTCTAACAATGCTGTTATTTCAAGTCACACACATAATGAAAGATGATTTGTGCAAATACACAGAAATTATAATGTAAAAATCTTTGAAAACCTCTAAGCAACACATCAGTGGGGTTTTTTTAGGAATGTCAGTCTCTCGTTTAGCATAAAGAAAGCACTGCGAATAGTATCAAGCTGTTAATACAACTGTCAGAGAGCTTTTTGTGTGTAAGACGGTATACATTCATTTCACTTCTCTGAAGTGTTTCTTTGAGGACAGGAATGTCAAATAAAGGACTCAGTGCGATTATACCAGATTATAAAAACATGGAGACTGAGTAGGAATTCGTTTTTGGAGACATTAAAAGTCTTCAGTCTCTTCTGCAGACTCTGGGATGAATCCAGGAAGCGTGCTCCCATTCTATCTGTCGCTGTCTTTACACATGCACAGGTGTAGCATGTGAAATGCACAGCTGATGAAAAAAACAATAAAGGCATCAAAACACCTTAAAGGTCATTGCAGTCTCGATGTTCTAGGCCAATTTGAATCGAAAGACTTTGAGTTTCACCAGAACAATGACACGAGTAAAATCTCCAGCGTCACTTTGTGGGGGTTTTCTTTTTATAAACAGCTTCCACGTAAGCGGTGACAGCTGATATCCACATAGTAACACACTGTTCCTGTACTTTTGTTGGGCAGCTAAAACTGAATAGTTACCTCACAGGAGCTGAAAATTGAGATGTACTAAATGCTCTAAGAAGAGACTAAATGTACCCTGTGGATTAATCCTCAGTCTGGACGGCCTTCTATTGTTCACTAGCAGCTCTCTGCTCTCCCGGTTTCGTGCATTTTGCAAGTCCTATTTTAGGCATGCATCTATTAATGATTCCAAAACAGTCTTTAAATGAGTAAATGGTTTTAGTACCATGAACACATCGCATTATGTACATCTGGCAACAACATTAAGAGGCTCTTAAGGAAAAAAAAAAAAACAGTCCTCCTTCATAAGGGTGACAAAGAAACAGGAACCCTCACTTTTTAGATAAGGCTCAAGGGTGTGTGACAGTTACACAATCAAATCAACTGGAGTGGTCCGTTCTATTGTAATGATTGACAGTCACCGAAATAAAGCACACATTTTTGAACACACATAAGAAGTAATAAAAATCATAAATAACAAAATGACAGTCTGTACACTCAATTAAAACACACACACAAATAATCCCTGTCACACACATTTCATAGTAGTGGTAGTATCTACTGAGTGATTCAATTTTCTTTGTTTGACCTCACTAAAAAGAGTCAGTGTAATCGTGTCATAATCAGAATCAGTTCTTCTACAACAGCAAATGGCATAAGTGACCAAAGAAAGACACATCCAGGTGATACAATAAAAGAAATGCTGAAGTTGGTGTTTGCCACTGACCCGCAGAGTGTGTGTTCGTGTTCAAGGTTAAAAACGGAGCTGGAGACGAACTGCGTTCTCCTCCAGCATGTGTTCGCGCCTGGCGGTGTAACCGAGGCTAGTCCCTGCGTAAGGGCCGTGTGCACGTAGTGTAGGAAATGGGCAATGGGATGGACAGATTCTTCACTCCACCTAGTTCCTCTCGCTCTGTGTGCAGTGCTGAAACTGGGCAAAGCTAAGGAACACCTGCTCCAGTGATATCTGACTCACGCAGTAGTCTTCAATGTGGTATTTCTCTTTGGCTGCCTCCAAAGTGCCAAACACCTGGATGGGAGTTGGGAAAGAGAGGATATGAAAAAGTGAAGATCACATTTAATACCTTTAATTTGCACACAGTTAACCAGACAGAAAAAAAGAAATTACTTTTTCATGCACATCCAAATACCGGATGTGCATGTTTTTCAGTATTTTTCAAGGCATTTTGTGCACCATGTATCACAGAAAGTTTGTATGTTAAAGTTATGATATGAATACAGACTTTAAAATTAAAACACGGCAATTAAGACGAGGAAGATGTCAAGTAGAAAAGTTAATCAAGTTACAAGAGGACTAAACAATGTAGTTACTATTTTGTCCAATAGAGGGAGATATAACACAGCACAAGTGCAGGGACTTATTTTCTTATTTGTGAGCGATCTACTTCAAAGTTCTTCACCGATGACTAAAAACAATAATTTAAAAAAAGGACAAAAATAAATATAAATTCCATCATTTGTGCATTCATCTTTTTTTTCATGTATCCAAGGATAGGTCAGGGGTAAACATAAGAAAATAGAACATAATACGATCAATTAAAGTATAGACAAACAGATGCTGGGTAAAAGAACAAAAAAGTAACTGTACCTGTGCCCAGGTTAGTGTTTTGTCAGTCAAATGGTAATGCACCATTCCCTGGTGTTCATCCTTGAGCTGACTTCCTGTTGTGGAAGAAAACTGACAGTTAGATTTGCTTTGTTATTCTTTTATTTTGAAAATAATAGCTTAATTCGATGAGCTTATCGTCCCACTTGAGTGTTTCAGTAAACTGTAAATGTGCTGCTTGTGTGTCGTTTACCCTTTTGCAATATTTAGGTTTGACCGCATTGGTCAAATACAGACTCATTAAAAGGATTTAAAAGGCTTCACCACAAAGAAAAGGAACTTCATTGTATAGTTTATTAACAGTAAGGTCTTTGGATATTATGGCTTCTGTCTTTTGCGAAAGAGTAGCATACATTTTTATTATTGCATATATTCATAACACCACCAAGTGGCAGCAAACAGCTACAACAGGTAGAATTTCCTCAACATGCAATGCCATGCTTGAAGCTTAAGATATATATAATTATTTATGATCTTGGTATTTTCAATCCCTGAGAACTTACTTCTACTAACTCACATTTTTTGTGAGAAGTATTTATAGTTAGAATTAGAAATATTGAAACAACTCTTCCATCACGAGGCTCTGACCTGGGAAGGTGCTTTCAATGAAGTCTTTAAATAGCAGCAAGTCGCTGTCCTCCAGTTCAGCTTCTACATGGACTTTAGCCAGCAGCGTGTAGCCACTGCCAAACTTGCTCTTTAGATGTTGGGGACTCCCGAGGCACTTGAACTGACCGTTGACCATCACTGCCAGCCTGGTGCACAGAGCCTCACACTCCTCCATGCTGATGAACGAACATATCAGTGGGAAAGTTAAGTAGGTGTAAGTATAACGAGATGAAGCAAATCAGCTGATATCTACCATATTCTTCAATGCATACCTATGAGAAGTGATGATTATAGCCTTGCCAGACTCCCGTGTGCGTGTAACAGCGTCCCACAGCAACCTCCTGGCAACGGGATCCATCCCGGTCGAAGGTTCATCGAGGAAGATGACAGGAGGCCCACCAATCAGAGCCATTCCTGCGCTCAGCTTCCGCTTATTACCGCCGCTGTATATGTGCATAACGCCACATTATTGGAAACACTTTTCAAGCATTCTTCAGGATAACATGTGTATCCTCGCTCCACCAAAGAGCTACCTACCTGTAGCTGCGGACCAGTTTATCAGCATGAGGCTCCAACAGCAGCGAGCGCAGGACATTCTCCACGCAGCCAGACACGTACTTCTCTGGGATTCCTCTGAGCCGGGCGTACATACTTAGAGTTTCTCTTCCTGTCATGTGGTCCAATACTGCATCGAACTGAGGACAGTAGCCTATGCGCTGCTGCACCTGTAATACAGAGATAAATCTTGTTTTTAAATATTTGTGTGTGTTGAAAGCAGCGTAGTTCGCCACTCTAGACTTTGTGGATTCTCCCATCTCCCTCCCTCTTACCTTCTTAATGTCTCTCCGGATGCTGTATCCATCAATGAAGGCATCTCCAGACGTAACGCTCTCATCGCCTGTCAGCATCTTGAAAGTCGTGGTCTTTCCTGCTCCATTGAAGCCCAGCAGGCCGAAACACTCCCCTTTTCCTACAGCGAGAGACAGCCTGTCCACAGCCAGGAGACTCTCCCCGCTGCTGTACACCTGTAAAGAGGAGATAACAGTTTTACATGCATTTCAAAATTGGAACACTCAGTCCAAGTATTTAAAAAATAAGTCAAGACCTTTGCAAATAAGCAAAATACAGCTAAGCCACTTACTTTGCTGAGCTCCTGCAGAATGAGGGGGCTACCAACCATAGACTCTACTATCGGCTGGCACTCCAGAACCCGCTTTCGCTCATCGGCCACATCTCTGTCCTCTGGGAGCAGTGCTGTTATCATAGGTACCTAAAAAATACACCAAAAAATGATATGATATCCACCTGATATTAAAAGGGATCGTACTGTACAGATAATTACATTACTTCACAGTTTCTATGTGAAATAGCTTTCTATGTGCCATTTTGAATAAGACAAGTCCATTTTAGTTCAGTTACACTGCAGAAACATGTTTCACCTGCAACTAATTCCCTTAAAAAGAGCATTTAGAGTCTTAGGATTTGGTAAGTAGCTATTTTAGGAAACATTATGCAGCTGTCTTTGCAGTGTGCATCACTGACATGAGTGGGTCTGTGGGAAACACAACAAAACAATCATTTTAGAGCTGGACCTCCAGAATAACATGCCCATTAATAAAATACTGGTATTATAAGAGAGATGGACAATGGACACTTTGCCATGGTTTAATCTGACCTTCAGCTGGGTGACCTAAAAACAATCTGAAACTGAGCATTTAAAGCAGTCTGAAGCTATAAATGGCCAGTATGAGCAAAAACCCATAGTGGCCATAATTAACATACCCATTTATCATTGTAGCAGCGTAAATATGGCAATTTGAGCACAGTCAGTGCTTTCTTACAACAAGCTTCATTCACGTGGCTTTGTCTATGCCTAAGCCCTTTCAATATCTGGCACAAGGATACTTTTACTGGCAGGTTGGAGGAGCCATGTATCAAACTACCAAACTTCTAATTAGTAAAGGTCACGCTCTCTCTTCTGAGCCTCAGCTGCACCCAATACTAATAATATTATCTCCATGGACCATCATAATAGCCATGCATACTGTCACAGTGCACCCTTGAGAAATTCCGCATGCGCACCACTACATAAATTCAAACGTAAGCATAAAATATTAAAAATAGAATGTTTTCTGCGATCATTAGTCATAACCCTGACCCGTATACTTAAAAAACCCTTTGTATTTATGTTATTTACTAATTAACCCGCAGATTATATTTGAAAACTCAAACATGACATCGTTCAAAAGCCTTTTGTGTCTGACCAGCTGCCTGACACCAGAGTTTACAGCCTTCCATTGCAAAGAAAAATCAGTTAATCTTCAACACGAGAAAAGAGAAAATGACCGAGATTGTGACTGTTTCACAAATGAAATAAATCCTTTTTCTTTCAATCACCTAATCACTGTAATGACGTGTTTTCTTAAATTAGCAGCACAAATGATAATTTCATATGCAAGTTTTCAATGTCAAATAATCCCTAAAGTCCAACTGTTCAGCTTTGCATGGGTTTTACAGCTCCAAATACTATGTCCTTGTGAGGATGAATGCAGAGGTGGTAATCCATTTTAGAACTACCAAGCGCCTCAAGGGTATCTATTCTGGTGAAGCAGATTAATATACTAATCAATATTTAATTCCTCCAAGACTCAAAACTGTTCCCTTGGAAAAAATAAAAATCACAAAAAATAACAATTCAAACTGACTGCATTTCAAATGCAACATAATATAGACCACACTAGTAGCAGAAATGTTTCCAAATGTTTGCAAATTAACCATGAAGAAATATTTTACTCTTTTTAAGCATCCTCTCAATTCACCTACCTTTTTGCTCCTCCTGAACAGTGAGGTGAGAAGTCTCCAGAGAGTGTGGATGCACTGCAGCTCGATGACAAACAGCAGAATGATGAAGACCACACCCTGCACGGAGAAGGCCACGAGAAATCGTCCCACCCCGGGCTCTGACATTGAGAAGTAGTTTTGCTGGTATGTGATGTCTACAAACAGAGAATCACCAGGTTACCTCTGCACTTCACAGGTAAACTTCTGCACTCGCGGCACAAATAAAATAACTTTTAAGAATAAAAATCAAACGATTAATCTTTTAGGCAGTACTTACTATATTGCTTGCAGATTATTTCAGTCATAAAACTGGAGGTGCAAAACGAGATATATTCATAGTTCTGGTAGAACTGGCTGAAGGACATTCCCAGGCAGTAGTTTGGGAAGATCAGGAACACCTTATCCAGCAAGTGTGACATGTGCTGCAAATCCAACTCTAGACAGGAAATATTATAATAAAAATATATTTAACGGGATGGATTTATTTCTTAAGCATTCTTCATCTTTTTTCCCCACGAGGACCTAAACAAGCGTGTAGAGATCCAGGGTTCTCATCACAAGTACGTTTCACAAACCCACTCCTTTCTACAAAGTTAATCCAGTTTACCAGTAGGAGGTAATAAAACATGATTCTTCACTGACTTCCCACACACATACGTATACTGTCTATTGTATTCAGTGAAGGACAGAGCCAAGCCAGAAGCACTGCTGCTGGGAGCTGAGCCCTAATGCCAAACAGAAGGACTAAGTGATTTTTTTTAAATACATGAAGTAGGCACATTACATACTGTTGGTCTGAGTTTATAAAAAATATATAGTTTGTTAATGGAAAAAAAATAGAGCCTTAAAAGCTCTGGTCACTTTAATAGGTACACCTTGCTAGCAGCCAACATTAGTGGGTACATTATGGTCATAAATTGATGGACATGATCAGCAACAATCCTCAGGCAGGCTGTGGTGTTTAAACGATGCTCAGTTGATGCTAAGTGGAGCAATAAAATATCCTCCACTTCATTACATCACCAGCAGCCTGAACTGTTCATACAAGGCTGGGCGGATCCATCCTTTCATGTTTACTCTGAATTTTAAACCCTACAAACTAAAGGTTATAGCAGAAAATGGGACTCATCGGACCAGGCAATGTTTTTCTAATCTGCTATTGTCTAATTTTGGTGAGCCCGAGTGAACTATACCCTGACTTTCCTCTTCATAACTGTGGCACCAGATGTGGTCTTCTGCTGATGTAGCAGTCTGTCTGTCACCAACATCAATGCCACATTCAGTCAGTTAAATCACCCTTTGTCCCCATTCTGATGCTTGGTTTTAACGTCAGTGGGTCGTCTTGAATATGTGTCTAAATGTCTAAATGCACCGAGTTGCTGCTGTGCGGTTGGCTAATTTAAAATTTGCTCATTTGTAAACAAGTGCACCTAATCAAGTGAGCAGTGAGTGTAATATGCAGTGATTAAAGCTGTTCACGTTCACAGTGTCAGAGCCCCAGCACCAACAGAGCACTGCAGTATGGATCTGCTGATATTACGTTACTAGGCTACTGTCTTGTAGTGTATGTTGATTTACAAGTGCTTAAGTAGCATAATTAAACCCCACATGAGTTTGTGATCACCCAGTATCTCTTCCTGATAAGTATTTCCCACCATCATCATCAGTAAAGAAGAGGACGAGACACTAAACAACCCATTAAGTAACAAAATGTCATGCTAATGTTAAAAAAATAAAACTTTTACAACAGCGAAACCTTCAAACATTAAAAAAAAAACTCTGAAATTGCAATATTCTTTAAAGAAACAAGAAAACAAAAAAACAACAAGCTGTATGAAAAAGAGGGGTTGTCGTATTTTGACTGGTGACCATCTATAACTCTCTCACCTGGGATCGTCAAGATGGTGACAGCCAGGAAGGTAGCAGTGCCTGAGATCATGTTGAAGATGGTGAGGCGTGTGTATGCAGTAGCAGCAGTGGAGAACAGGAAGCTGAGCAGGTACATAAGAGGCACAACAGCCCAGCCGTACAGCAGAAGTAACAACAACACATCTATAAGGTGGTTGTCCTCTAGAAAAGCACTGATTCCAAAAGCCTGGAACACCACCTGAAAGAAAAAAAATAAAAATATATATACATATATGCATACAACAGATTCACAAACCCCTATATTGAAACCAATCAATCTACCCTATTATCCTGAGTATTGCACTAGTAACAGATGTCATACTGACCAGCATGAGGAGACAAGGCAGCAGGAAGTTGACCAGGTCCCAAAGCAGGGCTGAAAACCAGAAGTTTGCCAGGTAGACGCCGCTGACCTGCTGCACATGCTTGGACTTGATGGAGGACTCTGTTACAAGCAGCAGGGCAAAAGTGCTGGACAGGGAGGCCATCCCATACATCAGGTTGATAGCAATGGCAAACCCCGTCTTACTCCTACATAAAATGGAATGAAAGAGTGCGACGATTACACCACAAGATGGAAAAGAGGTGGGAAAAGGTTGCAGACAGGGCGTCTTTCTATGTCCCAAGTCTTACTGCTATAACATAACTTGAATACAATTTAAATGCCCGATTTATATTTCAGAAACCAGAAATCTTAACCCTGTAAAGACTGGTGTGGTGATGTGTTGGTCTCTACCAACACTTTAGGGATGATACCCAGCAGCAAAATGTTCCACTGTCTGTGTCTGCCTCATTTGCTGTAGGTGGACAAGCAGTGCAGAGATCATTTTTTCTGTGTCCGCAGTGAAAGAAACACCCAAGGTTTTCAGCTATACATGGGTTTAGTCACCCTAAAAGAAAGGAAGCAAATGTCTGCTTCATGTAACAATGTGTCACTCTGCCTCACCCTCATCACTGCAGGGTTATTTTCCAAACAGTAAAGGGTATTAATGAGCTCGACTAGAGAAAAAACACAGCAACACTTTGAATGTTTGAGCCTCGTGACAGTGGAATTAAAACTCGGCAAGAAATATTGTAGGGCAAATGATCCTGCAACATCAAACGTGGGAAAACTGTTTGAAGCTGGAGAGGAGATATGTTAGTTACTTCATACTGGGAAGTGCTGTGAATTGGTTTCAGCTGTTTACTCACTCACACCTTCTTTGGGTGAAAGGAAAGAGCTTCATTTGAACAGAAGCACACATGTGCTGATTGTTATTTTTTTTTAGAAAAATCTAAAATTCTGATTGAAGGAAAGTCCTAGGTGTATGCATCACAAACAAAAATGACTAAATTGTCTAATTTCTGTGATTTTTAAGTTGCTTGGAACTGTGCTCTCAAACCTACTTCTGTTAATTAGTCTGAATGTTTGAAGTTTTTGAGACTGAGCAAATACTAGGGCTGGAGGGGGAACTGATCCAGCATAGAATTGAAAATTTTTAATTAAAAAAATAAAATAAAAATACTATGAACAACAAGGTTCATCTCATACACCAACATCCAGAGCAGAGGAAACATTAAATTGGCTCAACTGAAAAACCAGCCAACACTACGTCCTAATTCAGAGCAAGCTAATGGCTCAGTCCCACAAAATAGGACAGCAACCTCCTTGCATCTCCAACAAAGAGAAGAAAAATGGTGGCTGCCTGGTGATTATATAGATTTTTTTTTTTTCACATTTTGTGATTGATTGCAACTTGTGGTGACTAAATGGTTGCCTTTAGCTGCCCACTCATGATTGTACAGGTCGCCTGCGGCAGGAGGCAAAATGACTGCAGTCTGACTTGGACCGACTGCGTTCACTCTCAGAGAGATTGTCAAAGTGTTGCAAATAATCGTTATAAATTTGTAAATGCAAACAGATTGCCAGCATGTTGCCATCTTTGTCAATGAGCACAACTCCAGGGGACTCGACTCATTAGGCTTGCTGAAGCACGACTGTAATAGTTAAATGGGAATTTCTGTCTATGTATACAGCAACAGATATGTGATTTTCAACAATTTATGACAGTTAATTGCTGTATTAATAGAAACAGAGTGCATGTAATGACCAAATCACACACTGATGGAACACTGACTTCAGATATTGTCAAAAGTTGAACTTTTTCATCTTAATCTGCAGTTGAAAAAAATGTGAAAAATCGCAATATGTGTTATTGTGATACTTAGGATTAACAAAATATTAGAAATCACAATAATATTGAATGATAAATGAAGTATTGTGATAATATCGCATCATGGGATGCCTGCTGATTCCCACCGTTAGCAAATACTACCCCATCCTTTCTCTACTCACTCTGAGAGCTGGTTCTGGGCACACTCAGACAGGTTGCGTGGCATGGGATAATTGGCTGCCTGGATGGAAGCATTCGGCCCTGCTATAAGTTTGAACAGGGCATTGTCCACCAACATGAGTGCTGTGGCAGGTGTGTGGTAGCCCTCGTTGTTAAAGTAGGCTGTAGCTTCTGCGAAGTGGTTGCTGCTACCTCGGAAAACAGCGCCCACCACGCAGTGCTCGTTAAAGCTGCCTCCTTCTTCGTCTGCCTGAGTTAGGATGTAATCGGTGTAGTCTATAGGGAGAACGAAGGCTTACGATCAGTAAATACCAAAAGTGAGCAGCAACACCAAGCATTTGTCCTACTCGTTACTCTTACCAGTAGCATTGGTGAGTTCGCCGAGCTGTGCAGAGAGCTGGGAACCGTATGCGCTTGCCCAGGCAGAAGCCAGGGGTCCTGCCCCAGACTGCAGAGAAACGGGAACCCTGGTGGGACCATAGCGACTGAGTCCCAGACTCAGTTTCGGAGCATCATTATGACTGGGAAGGGTGCGTGCCACAAATAAAGCCACAACAGTGAAGACGAGAGGGACCAGGAACTGAGCCACCATCACCTTCCAGTTTCTCCAGCTGTACAGCGCCCTCTTTAGGAACATGGCATAGAACTGCTGCAGGTGTAGTCTGACCTGTTACGGGAGAAAATGGGAGCTTCAATCAACAGAGCAAAAAAAAGACGCTGAGCATCGCTTTTATTCCTCCGTCTTACCCCGGTGTTCAGCTTAATGTTGGAGCAGTCTTCTGAGATGAGTGTGCCGCTGTCTGTGAAGTCAGTGACATCAGTCAAGCCGCTGATGCTGCTGGCATCATCCATGGTCCAGTCGTGAGAGCGTCTCTCATGTTGGTACTGCAGGGCTGGCAGCTGGATCGCCTGGATATCCAAACTAGAGTCCACCAGCTTTCCAACTCTGGAAATACAAATAAATCTCATTTTATCCACTGACTTAAGAAAACAAACAAACATTGGTGTTATAGCTGACACAAAAAATAAAAGTAAAATTTAAATAGTTTAGATAGTTTAAGATTAAATAGTCAACTGTTTATGATAGAAACATGTGTGAGGAGAGAAGAATCTATTCAATCTGTAACATTTTAATTCATTTCAGCAGCTCAGTATAATGAAGACAGCAGGGCTGCTTGCAAAGGGAAAAAAACTATTTCTGGGCCTATTTATAATTCAATTATCAATGAGAGGCTCACAGAGTGCCTTTGTGAGCATACAGTCTAGTTTTATATTCTTAATATGCCACTTATCTGTGAAATGTACTTTCAAAAATAAGAAAAAAATAAAAAACACAGAAGTTACATTTTAAAGCTTTTCAACTCAACATGATTATACCTCCTAAACACCCAGCACAACAAATTAGCAACAAAATGTCATATTTAGATCTCAGGAAAACACTATTAAAAGGTGATTTATTTGTTGTGAATAATTATAGTTTGATAAAAATTAATTGGCAGCGTTGTGTAATGGAGTTATTACACTCGGCTGTAAAATATGAATGGAAGAAAAAAGCTAAACGACCAAACGTTCCAACAGCAGCTTTTCTTTGGTGCAACGTGTCAATGGCCCGAACGCGCTGCTGTACTCTCAGTATGAATCATAAATAATGAGGCCTGAACAGCAGCAAATACAAATGTTAAACTCGTGCCAGCTGAAGTAGCACACAGCGTAAGCCTTCCGCAGTGGACGCGGTCTTGTGATCGTTGCCACAGATACGCATATTAAATCCAAGGGGAAGAAAAAATAACTGAATAAGCCACAGGCGGCTGGGACTGCAGTGTATCAGGAAAACAGTTGGGTTTGCAAGCAAATTTTTATATACTTTATTTATAAGGTGGCGTCCAAAGTTCCACAAATTCCAAAAGCGATTTTCAGTAAAGCGCAAAAGATTCAGGCACTGAACACTTTATACCTACGACAAGAAGCAACTATAACCTTTTGTATCACATCCATACTGTTTTATATACTAGAAGACATTTAGTCTTACACTACTGCTTGTGGGTGTAACACTATCCTACATTACTGTTATTGTTGAAAACGTCCGAAAAAAAAAAAAAACACTTCCTTCTCCAAACTTCACTGACTTCTTCACAGACTTTAGAGCAAACATTTGATAGCAAACATAATGTCCCCCATGTGATCCAAGTCAGTTAAACTTAATTAAACTTACTACTTAAGTACGCTTTGAACCAGTTTTATCCCCATCTTCACTAAAATTATTCCCAGAAAATATTTTATTGCCTTTGTGATCCTTCATTAAAGTCATTTTAAAGCTTTTAATTTTACAAAAAATTTTCTGTGATACCTGAGAGAAAAAGGACTTTAAGGGAGAGAAAAACTGTCACTCGTCCTATATTTCCTACCTGAGGAAAACCTCTTCCATAGTAGTTACTGAAGCGCCATAGCTGGCGATGCCCAGCTCCTCTCTGTTCATCTCCAGCTCAGCAAACAGCAATTCAAACCTGATAGAAAGTAACAAAGAGTTTAATTAAACACAGCCAATATTGCTGCTACCTTTATTTAATATAATCATGTCACCAGTAGTCAAGTGAAAATGAGTTACATTTTTAATGAAAAGCTGGCTTGAGTTATTAAATACATTCACTGATTCAATTTGTGGTATTGTATAATCTTTTGACCCATTTCTAACAGTTCAAAGTAGTATTTTTTTGCTTTTCCCTCACTCCATTTTTTCCTTTTTCCTTTTCCCTCCCCATACATACATACATAATCTTGTGCAATAAAAAGACACGTAAGAGCAGAACAATTTCCTAAATAACCACATTTTATTGCGCATAATGTGTTAAAGTAGTACAGTGTATTACATCTTTTATTATATGACTATTTTATTATTCAGTTGCTGTTTTTCTTTGTATACTTGAATGAATTAACTCCAATGTCCCTGTATGTCTATCCCCGAGTCTTTCAGTTTTTTCAGTCTAATACTAGTTGTTCATTTCACCCGGTGTGACTTCTAGCCTGTTGTCTTTCTTACAAATAGGTCACACCACACGCTGTGTTTTTGTGCGTATGATCAATGCTCACCTGCTGGTGCTTTCTTTGGGAAGAATATAAGAGAGCTCAGCTCCAGCGCTGCTCTCCAGAGTGGCATTGGGAACATACATGTGAACAAGGCGGGTGATCTCGGACACGTTACAAAGAGCATCCTTGACGATCACCATGTGGTATCCGGCACCTGGTTAAATATATTACATAAGACAATTACAGAATCAGTCCCAAGAATAGTTAAACTGCATGTGAGCTGGTCCACGTGCAGTATTTCTGTTGAAACAAAAGAGCTAAATTTCAATGCATGCTTTTGTAATACCACCAATAGTTTAGGAAACAAAAACTGCCTTTCAAGAATACATCTGAGAGTACAGTGCGCTTTCACTAACCATATTTATTCTTGAGAAAGAGTGGTGAGCCGCAGCACTGCAGCTCTCCTCCTGCCATGATGGCAATTCGATCACCGAGCAGGTCAGCCTCGTCCATAAAGTGTGTGGTGAGCAGGATGGTGCGGCCGCGTTTCTCCCCTTGCAGAAGGTCCCAGGTGGCACGTCGTGCTGATGGATCCATACCTGATGTGGGCTCATCTAACATGACAACCTGCAGACGGGCAGAAAGGAAAAGATGGGGAGATAAACCAGAAGAAGGTTTGCAGTAGTCTGCCCATATTTACACATTTTACTCAAATGAATGTAAATAATGTTTTTTGGTTGTTGTTTTTTTAAATTCCAGACCTTGGAGTCTCCAATGAGAGCAATCCCAATAGAAAGTTTTCTCTTCATGCCACCAGAGAGGGTCTTGGAACGAGCATGTCGCTTATCCTCGAGGTTTAGGATACGGATTATCCGGTCCACCTCATCTGGAATCTTGTCTTTGGAGTAGCCTTTCAGCTGGATATAAAGTAGACAACACAAATACATCAGTTTGTCATCTGTTTTCTCAGCAGCTACATTAATACAAACTGAGAGGCTAGGAGACAGCAGGAAAGTGCAGAAAATGGGGAAGTTCACTTGCTACTCAACTCATACAAAGTTTTTGTGCGAGGAAAAAGACAAAAACATGGTAAAAAAAACTGCTAAGGTAATAAAAGTACAATAAAAACATGCTTTGTGCTGCTTTTAATGTTTTTAATAATCAAAACCAATTAAACTCACTTTAATGGAATCAGTGTGAACACTTCATACTATAATTGCTGTCACTTTTAATTTTTTTACAAAGTGTATAACAGCAAGTGGAAACATTAAGCTATAGTGGATGTGTAGTATATAGAGATGTATTTTTACATAAAAGTGCATAAGTGTGTAAATACCTGTGCATAGAACAGCAGGTGCTCTCGTACTGTAAGGTTATCAAACAATACATCATGCTGGGGACAAAGTCCCAGGCTCCGTCGGATCAGAGCCATGTCCTGACAGATGTCGTAACCACTGATATAAGCCCTGCCGCTGGTGGGAGGAAACAGACCTGAAACATGAAGGAAGGTAGTTTAATTTTTTATTTAGGAGGCATATTTAATGTGTGTGTGTATTTATTGTTTGTTTACATGTGCATTTAGGCATCTAACCTGTTAGCATGGACAGTGTTGTGGTCTTCCCAGCACCATTGTGTCCTAGCAGGACTGTGATCTGTCCTTCGAACATGTTCACTGTAAGGTCTCGTACGGCCTGACGTGTCTTGTTGCCCACTTTGAATTCCTGTCAAAACATTTATACACGTGACATGAGCAGAAATGGAATGGATGAAGCATAACCTTTTTGTCCATTTACCTTTTAGTAGTAACACCGAGTACTACGGTGGAGTTATTAGTGACCTTTCTTTTCCACTGGGGCATCTGCAGCGTACGCTAAAGTGGTCATGATTACTCTCTGGATCATAGTGTTTTGCTGCTCACCTTAGCGAGGTGTTTAATCTTTATCCCAGACACGAGTCCAGCAGGTTCTTCTTCTATAAACTCTCCTTTCATGGCCTTTTCAGCATCCTCTTCTTCCTCCTTCTCATTTACCAAAGCCATGCGAGGGGTGCTGCACCAGTATGAAGGCTGCAGAGGAAGACAGTCAGGGAAGTCAAGGGGAGTGAACCAGCACTTCTTTTGCCCCGGAGTTTAAGAAGCTGTCGACACTTTTGCCCCAAATTTTCACTATTCATTTCCAGTATATCTAACCTTATCATTTTACTTGGTGAACATCAAATATAGCATCATATATTAACCACACGGTGTGTGTGTGTGTGTAATATAGCACCGTATATTACACACACAGTGTGTTCTGACTTATCACTGAATCAGGTAATCATCCACTGACATAAGGAAGGAAGAGGAACACAATCATTCATTGAATCACAAGAAAGAGAGATCGAGCCAACATTATTATTGTTCATGTACACTCTGCATGAAGAGATTGTTTCCCAGCCAAACCACCTCCTGATACACTTCCTAAAGACCGGAGTCAAACCTCCCCTTTCTACGGAGCAGAAACACCATCTGACACCCACCCACACAATGGACATGGAGGAAAGTGCGTCAACATCTAATCCACACCCTTCTGGCAGTCGCTTAAATTCCTGACAACTGGGAAAAAGGTTAGCAGGAGTTTATTTTTGTGTAGGCGCGCATGTCTGTAAAGGCACGCCATTTCGTGATCGCTCATAGTTGTTATATAGATAAACCTTATTTGTTTTGGCTCTAGATACTCAGACATTTCCTGTTTTTCTAACTAGCTGAACCCCAAGGCTTCCTCTGGTTGATATGTTGCGACCTCTAGTTTGCAAACTCTTCTGCCCTCGTATGTGACAACCACTTTCACTGAGAGCAGCTTCATTTTATCAGAGAAAACTCTCTTGGATATAACAGATCTCAATAATGGCCACTGACACTCCCCAGTGCTGCCTAACACCACCCACCTGCAGACTTTGGTAGCATGAAAATACCTGTTTAACTTGGCAGAGCTCACAGGAAGGAAAGTACTAAGGTGAATGTGTTAATGAGCACAGCGTGAAATGTAATAAATGAGACAAATTACGCCGAACTTGCAAAAACAAAAAGATCGGCATCGTGTTTGCATTGGACTACATTTGTTGCCGTGTTTCTTTCAAGTTTGAAATACTACTTGGTATTAATGCTGCCAATAAAGGCATAGGAGGGACAGAAAAGTTTCATAATTTTGGCTCGCAAATAGCCATTCATACTTATATCCCCTCACCTATTCATCATTTACTGTCACATCACCAGTAACGCCTTTTTAAAACATACCAGTAAAAAGAAGTACGATGGCAAAGGCACGCCATACTCCCCAGGAAACACTGCCTCCATGTACCAGGCCACCATCCCGTACAGCACAGCATCAAACAGCAGCAAGCATAGAACCTGGGCCATGGAGAAATCATCGTCCACCGTGACAGCGTCAAACAGGTTTGACCACTGGATTCCTGTACCTGAGGAGCAAGGCACGGACAAAATTAACCTCAATTAATATTAAAATTCCATGTTTTCAATGCTGTGCACAAATAATTGCAAGTTTTGGGAATGCCACGTTGCCGCATCAAAGTCTCACCTTTGCCTTCAAACATTCCTATAAGCTGTGCGCCCATGGCCATGGCCACATTGGAGATAAGGCAAGCTGACACTTTCTGGGAATGGCTCAGTAAGTCGTAGCGCGGCCACAGGAACAAATAAGGCAGATAGCTGAGAAAATAGATGAAGCCCCCCGCTGCTGCCGCCACATTGGCTAAAACACACAGAAGAGAAAGAAACAGACTCAACAGTCATCTTAAAAAAATATAAGGCTTTGACAACTAAAAAACAGTCGGCTATACAGTCCACTCATGAGTTACCCAAGAGGTACACTGCAAAATGCTACCTGATGAACTCAAACAGACACACGTAGACAAGAGCTGAAGGAGAAAATAACTTAAAGAAGAACTACGTTTCTCTGATAGGCAGAACGAGCCTGAGTGCAGCTACGAGAAAGCATTAAGGAGGACAAAAGAGAGATGAGCAAAATGGGGAAGAAAGCAGAGTAATGTGCTTCCATTTGTAGGCAGCTTGACAGACCTCTTCAAAAACCACTTGTTACAGACAATGTGACATTTTGAGCCTGCTTGGAACATGCATTTACAAAGTACCATCATCTATTCTTAAAAACCACATCACTGGGTATGTGCACCCGGCTGCATGTACAAAGACAGCGAGGGGTGAAAAACAGCCCATCTATGTTTTGTTTTTTTTAAAAATGGCCGTGTAGGTCACTCAAGGATCCTTTTTTTTCTTGCCAATTTTCTGTAAAAGCCTCGTCTCCCCCTTCTTCCTCTACCGCCTCCAAGTCAACACTTAGAAGCAAAACCCTTGAACCCAGCTGGGGTTCAATATATAATGATTTCATTGTCCAGGGTCAGAAGGAAAACAACATGACAGAGTTATTTTTATTTGGGTTTTTTTTTTTTTTACTTCAATGAGATTAGTTGTAATGATTTTAATAAGGTTGTCAAATGTTACAATTAGAGCATTGTTCAGAGAAAAAAGGCAGGACACCTTTTCATGTTCAAGCACCAAATGAAAACTGTCAGGGGAAGTGACTAAGCACATCATATTCATTACTCAGAGCAGAAACGCAGTGCATCTGAATGTGAGAGAAAGTCAAAACATCAGTGTAAACAGCTAAATGGAAGCTTTTAAGGTGTTTCCTTCAATTAAAAGCTTAGGCATTACCGTCATAGAGTTCATGTTTCTTATGAGAGCAAGTGGAAATTTAAAGAAAATCCAAGTAAAAACAAGCAAATAAGTGCTCTTTGAAAATACTGCAAGACACTGAAGCAGAGAAGCATTTGGAGCTCAAGCTACTTTACTGTAGAAAGCTGAAAGAGGAGGCTGCTAGTCTGAATGAGGAGCTTTGAATGAGGATGAGAGCAAAGAGGGTGGAGGAAGGGGAACATGGGAAAGGAGAGATTTAAATAGTTTCCTTTATTGGGGAGGTTGTCCAGGCCAAGCAGGCGAGCTTGAATTTCACTCGACTGAAGATGGAAAGAACTGAAAGTGACTTGCTCTTTTTTAAAAGGGAACACAACACTTCTGATCACCAAGAAACGGCAAAAACAAACTAAAAATCATTAAATATTTAAAGCGCTGTACTCAACCGCTAAAGAAATCCAATGATTCTGTGCAAATCAACATACAAAACATAGCTTTCTTTCAAAAGTATAAAGTGTTTTTATTGCTGTGTGCATTCTGCAGACAAAGTTGAAGGAACAAAGCAGAAACTTTGGTCTCAGAGACACGCCGTGCACTTCAGGAAATTAAGTGAGAAGTATTTTCTCGCACATACATTACAAAGCAAGACAGCAGCAGTTAAAAAGAGACATTATTATTATTATCTTATCATTTAGAAATGAGTGGAGTGAGAGAAACACACACCTCGTGAGAAGAAGGCACTGATCATGAAGCTGAAATTGATAGTGGCCACGGTGAAGACGAGCAGGAAGACGAAGACCAGCGTGGGGTCACTGCTGGTCAGCACCGCTCCGTTGGGGCTCACCTAAAATACGAGATTGGGTCTGAGTAATCACAACATTTATAATCTTTAAACCGAGGGTGTCAAACATAGGCCAGCCAAAGGGTCCCATCCAGCCTAATAGCTGCTTTGCAGCTTTTTGGGCTGGAGGGCATCATTTATGGGCTTTTTACTGTATTTTCTACCAGGAAGCAATGTGTTCTGTGTAAGCATAGATCAGCTGTGTCACTTTTACAGCCTTTTGCAGCCTTTCAACTTATAAATGTTTTTATAGGTTATTCTGTACTGGCTTTAGTGGAAAAGCCCACTTGAGATTTAATTGGGATGTATGAGCCTGTTAACTAAAATGAGTTTGATCCCCTTTAAAGAATCAGCTCAGTGCGTGGAAATGTGGGCTGTCTTTTCATTTTTGTGAATTGTTTGCCATTTTTCTTTACATCAGACACCGATTGTTTTTTTACCCTCCTTTTATGCCCTATCATTGCTTATGATGGGGCACTTACTGCCATGACATCACAGCATATTGCTTGAGCTTCAGTTAAAGCCTTTAGATAAGCGTACTTTCACTGGCAAATTTGCAGCAATTTTTTTTTTCTGATTAAGTTCGGTTTTTACGCTTTTTTCCATGAAAATAAAGAGATCTGACCAATCAGACCACTGTATTTGGGAACAAGTGTGCTCATAGCTCAAAATGTACAGCAGTACTGAATATACAAATAGTAAAATAATACTATTTTACCTCAGACACCCAGATGCTCCTGCAGGTCAGACATTATTTTTCTAATTTCTCAGATGTGGTTATAACTCTGCCAACAAGACCTCAAACTGCCCCACTGACATGCTGAAATATGCATGAAAGCGGCTGTGATACAACTCCTGGATCAAACCATGAAATTCTCCCTGCTCCTGGCATCTCTTGAGAACTGGATGAACTCAGAATCTCCATTTCTTCCATTTCTTTTTTTGTTTAGAAACATCAGGACAAGCTCATCATCACCTGAAGCTGACACTTTTGGCGTTTATATACGTTACACTAAAAAATTCTGAATTTCATGTAATTTTTTGACAACCTTCTTACCTTTAGTCTGGTATGTGTACCATGGTTTCTTTTGCTATGCTAAAGGCATCACAGGCGGGAATGTGCAGTAAGCAAAGACAGTTTTTTTAACACTGGCTCACCTGGATACAGAGGAGCAGAGTAACAAAAAACACTGAAATGGAGAGGAAGAGTAAAAACATAAGGAACCAAGCGCTCCAATGGAGCCAGTTGCTGAGACCCATCATCCTCATGTACTCCTAGAATGCACAAGAAAAAAAAAAGCACAGGTTAAAAGAGTCTGGCAATTTTATTACTTCTCCAGCTCATACAGAGGCTCGCAAAACATACCTTGAGCTTCCTTTCTTTTTCCTGCACCACAGCTCGTACTATGTTGAGGGAGGTGTAGGTGAAGCTGAGCACCAGTAGTAAGGGCAGCTGGTTCTGAATAGCCAGGATGAAGACGTCGTATTTAAAAGCAGGGTAGGGGAACCGTGACATGACCACTCTGATAGGACGCAGCAGGTGCGAGGCAGCGGTTCTGTTGTAAGAGTGCATAATGGCTCGGTCCACGGCATGCTGCACTGCCAGAAAGCCTTCTCTGTAATAACCTTAAAATAAGAAAATAAACGGCAGCACTTAATAGAATATATTAACACCGCCATTACACCATCAGTAATCAGCGTCTATGAAATGACTCATTTTAAGCCCACTTAAAATGTGACCTGCTCCACAAGGTCAAAGCTTTCCAACCTCCTTCTAGAAGTTGACATGAGAATGGACAAGAAGCCTTGAGTAACAAACTTGAAGCTGCAATCACAAGTTATTATGCACGTGGAGGCTGGAAATCCATATTCATGTGACTCTAAATTATAAAAGCATGTCACTTTTATTATGCTGTCAGAAGGACTTTGGAGTATACCTCCTCTTTCTATTTTAGCTGCAAACAATTTTTAAGGACAAAAACATTTTAAGGAGAAATAAAAGGCTGCTGGGACACACTGGAAATGCATCTTACCTCCATTGTTATTGTATCATTTAAACCAGCTGACGGGCAAATGAGATTAACAGCATCTGATGCCTCCTGAAGGGTTCTTAACGCCTTGAAAATGCCCCATAAATGATTGGAGGGCACACTGTACCCTGCCAAAAACTAGATAACGCCGATTATGCTGAGCATGTGCAGGGGTATGGTTGCCATGGAAATGTAGCCTGAGCAGGCAGGACTGTCTCTCCATTCAAAGTCGAAGAATTAAGAGCTTTTTATCAGTCATAATCTCTAAGTAGAAAAATAAATACCTACTATTTTAGAAGGTGTCATTTAAAAATAACATTGCATTTTAAAACAATAGGAATTCTCACCAGGTGTTCCCCCCTCCTTGTAGTGCTTCTCTCTTGGTCCTGGCAGTTGAAAAAGGGGAAATAGGCTGTGTGTGTGCCAGTCTAAGTCATTGTTGGGGTTCAGCTCAGACTTTTCCGAGATTGGGGCGTTGCGTGGCGAAAAAGTGAAGCGCAAATGGTAGCTCACCTGCATGTCAGAGCGCAAAAAGAGAACAGAAGTTAATGAAGAGTAGAGTGATACGCTAAGCAATACACTCAAGTCGTGCAGTGAATTTAACAACTGTAGCACCTCCAGTGGTTTTGTCCTTAACAATTTTTCCGTTTTCAAGTAATATATAGACATTGAGAGGTTTCTGTCTGTACTGGTTATTTAATTTCCTTCTGAAAACAACTTGAACAAACGTCTGACTTTTCCCATTCAAAATAATAAGTCCACAGAGCAGCGTTGTTGCTAAGATAAAGCGCTATTAATTTGAAGTAATAAACACATACAGTATCCATGATTTCAAACTAAACTTGAATAGGGATTACAAAGATTAACTAAGGATTGTCTGAAATCAAAAGCAGCGTCAGTAGAGGCCTATATCTGAGGAGGAGATCTGTGAGGTCAAAGATTATGTATTCCTGTTTCAGCCAACCACTCCAGGTAAGCATCACCTGCCTTCATGTCCTCTCGACACCAATTTCAACCACTAGATGGGGCAGACTCAAACAAAGTAATATTAGACACTGATCTATATTAAACATCATCATCTTTGGCTCCTACACTGTCATATTTCAGGCATGCTTGCAAAATAAAATGGCCTTGGAAAAACCCCAGGCTTTCAAACCAAGTTTTTATTGATATACACTGAGGGGTCAAAACTATCCTAATTTAGGAGTGCTTTCTTTTCTAAATAAAGTGCATATAGAGCTTTTATACATTAAAGAAAGATAAAAACAAAGGCGAAGCTATGACAGATGTGTGTTTACAGTGCAGTGTGTCTGTTCGCCTGTCCCCAAGTTGCCATCCACCCATCTGCCCATGTGTTAGGCTAAATCACCATGATAAGGTATTTTTTGAAACAGAAATTTTTCTGAGTTCCTCCATTGACATGAAAACGCAAAAAAAAAAAGAACTATCTTACGCGATTCTCAAAAGTGGCAATATAACCGTAACCATAAGGAAATGTTGGCCAATCAGAAGCACAGAAACAATGACATGGCGCAGTCTGATATGAGAAAAAGACATAAAAACATACACTTTTAATGTTGCAAGTCAAAGTCTCAGTTTTTCTTCTCCGCATGTAAATACAGAAACACAGCTTTTGAAAATGTTCACCCTGGCTTAACTTTTTCAAAAGCTCCATTTTCAGTGATCTGAAACGTCGTTTATGTCGTTATTACTCACAGACGACGCTTACCAAAATACCTGTGAACATGTGGATGTAGCTTTTTGCAAAGAAATTAAAGAATAGTTGACATCTACGAGTCCCTTTCTTTAGCCTAACAGTTCACTGCTTTGATTATGAATCCCATAATACAAAGAAAGAGAAAACCACCAGTAAAAGGTGAGGATTAAAGAGATGTGCATGTCTCACGCTTCCTTTTGTCACCCGTATTTTTTTAAGGTTTAATCTGGCAAGCTGTAGTGAACTGATGTGACTGACACACAGGGAGACAGGCACAGAGGAAGCGTAATCCGGTACGACTGAAGAGACATTTTGTTCTTAAATGATTCACCCTAAAATGTAGGAGTACGTCTCTTGAAGACTTCACAGTGAGCGATGTGAAGCTTTCAAGCCTTTTAAGCCTGTCAGGCTTTTTCATCAGAGACAGCTAAAGCTTTTCCTACAGTGCATCAGACTGCATGAACCTCTGAATGCATCTTTCCACTATCAGGTTTTTCCTGCTGCACAGGAGCATGAGTGTCATCTCAACCTTCACTATAAAAACTAAAGGTTGTTTGGTCAGACTTTTCCTTCTGTTGCAACTACCACCTCTCAACAGGTAAGGCAAATGAATTTCAGGAAGAAGAGAAATGTGCCTTAACAGGTACTGCAGGTAAAACACTGTAAAAACAAAGTAATCTTCTGGAATTGTCTGTCAGTGTGTACGCTGCATTTTACCTGTTGGGGCAGGGGCTCATCATCATGTGTGAAGTGATGCTCAAAAACTACAGCAGCCAGCACATTTCTTGATTGAGGGTCATTCCTCACAAAGTTCTCAAACTGCTCCTCTGTCTCAAAACCACGCACTGGAACAGGGACAAATACACACACACACACACACACAGACGAAGAACATTAGATTAATTGTGCTTTGGTATTCATCTCATGCACACAGGTGTTTTCACGCCTGTCTCACTCCTTGACCTTGCGGCTTGCCTTTCACACCGACAGGCAGGAAATTGCTCACGATGCGGACAGCATACCAAATTCTGTCACAAATATTATTAATAGAACCGATCAGTCCCCCAAGTGTGCACTGGAATATGCTTCTTTTTTTGGACACAGATGACAGATCACTTTAAAGAAACTGGAGCAACATGTGGGGGTCAAAACAAAAAAAAAAGATGTCACAACACCATAAATAAGACTAAACCACCTTTTTTTATGCAGTTTCACTGTTGATTAAATCTGTTTTATTGCTGAACTCTTTATTGCACTTATCAAGCAAACATGAAGGTATTCTGCGCCTGGCAAAGAGCGTCAGGATTACACACAGGTCTCGGGGTTAAATCGGGTTCATGATCATAAAAGAAACACTTGCACAGAGATAAAGAGAACGCAGAGGAGGAAGGGCAATCTGCCAAAAGACAGTTCAAATATTCACCTGATATCTTACATGCTCCTCAAATGGTTACCACTAGTGTAACTATATAATTCCCAACTAGCCAGCATTAGAAATGGGTACATGGAAAGATTTTGGGTTAGCTCAGTTGTTATAGTGAAAAATCTAATAATTCAAAGCAAGTAGAGACAGTTTAAAGAGTAAGAGTTAGTTCAGGTTTAGATGTAGTACTTCAGTACTAATGGTTAGAGTTTGGAACAGTTAGCTTGTTAGTCCAATGTAAGAGCTGGTAGCTGTTATCTCTTACATCAAACGTTTTACTCTTAAAGCCAGTTAATAAGTAGAAACAACCAGCTTAAAAAAGTGTGGAAATAAAAGAAGAACTGGTAAAAACATATAAGTTAAAATTAATCTTAAAATAAAACAACTAAAATTAAGTTACATTAATATCTGTAATTGCTACAATTACTGCAAATAAGAAATAAAGTGTTAAACAAATGCAGCTAAGTGTATTAATGGAAGATAACATAAACAAAGACAATTAAAATGAATGGGAAATGTAACTTTTTAACATCCACTTGATGACAACTGAGCAGGACAGCAGGTTCATCAATTTTAATTACCACTTGAAGTGAGAGTGCGAGGCATGGCAGTGCAGCTGTGCTGATAGTTTACCACTTAATGGGTTAACTAGCCGTTCAACGGCTCAGATTTATTCTGGAGTTGAAGTTGAACTTGTTTACATATTTTCATTTTAAAAAATATATATAATTATCTGTTATTCTCTGCATTGTTAGTGCACTGCTTTTCACCCTCTGAAATGCTCCACCTCGGCTACTATCTGCATAAGTCCCCAAAAAGCCCCAAAAGCCTTGCTGTGATTGGTCAGTTTATACAATGAAAGCCAAGAAACATAGTCAACAAATATCCAGCATAGGTCTACTCTAAATAGGGCTGCGCCATATTATGTGATCTTATATTATATCAGCATTATTTTTGACGTGATTTAAATGTGCCATATTGTGATTGCAATAGCAATAGCTATGTTTATGTTCCCTAGTGCACAATAACAAGACAAGATAACAAGAGCCATGTTTCAGCCTATGTTGAAGACTTAGTACCTAGTGCTGTTCGATCCTGAAGTATCAATTCAATGCCAAGTAAATACAAGGCCAGTAAGTATTTGGATCGATCCATCCACCTCTTCCTAAAAAGGAAGCTACTTCAACAACCTCCAACAGAAAACAGTATTTATCCAGCAAAATATGCAAGGAAACTGTTCCAGTTAAAGGTGGAAACAACAAATGTGTTTCACCACTTGTGGCAAAAAACACACCATCAAGTACAATGCTAGCAGCTGGTGGTGTACAACCCAAAAGTAACCAATGACTCAACCAACCATCACAAGTTTCAGTCCATATGTCAGGAAGAGCAAATGGTGGATTTAAATTAGTGATGCGGTTACATGGTTGAAAACCAGGGCTTTAAGCAGCTGTTTACAAAGATAAAACATCCCGGGAAGAGAATATTTTGCAGTTTCATTATGTGAGAATATTGTGCATCTCCTCCAGAATTACAGGAGAACGCTTCATAGGCTACTCTGTGCTTGCATTTGTCACTGGATATAATGCTGTGTGACTACTGCACTATAATGCACTATAATCCTGCTGCTGCTGCTGCTGCTGCTGCTGCGGGCACTTTGTTTCAATAGATTCACACTACAAATTTGGCAGTCTGTCATCAATGCTCACTGGGAAAGAAAGATGGAAAATTCCCTTTAATTACTTACGCTTAGAAAAGCTGCTGCCTGCATCAATAAAATGTTCAGTATTTTTTGTCTAAATCATCGAATTTGCAATAATATTGCAAATTTTCTTGGAATATCCAGATATCACCCACCGCTACTCCTAAGGGCAGTTCACTTTACCAGCATCAGAAAGACTTTCTGTAGCTTCTAGCATAAAGATTGTAACAATAGGATATTAACACTAACGAACACAGGGGTATTTCCCTAATGACTGTAAGCCACTGCATTTTCAGTTCCTCAGGTGCATAATATGATGTTTATGTGTCCCTGGTGATGCTGAAATGTGAAAAGGCCAGATGTTCAGACTTAACTTGGCAGAAAGAACCATTTCTTTCTTTTTATAGGAGGGTCTGCTTGGAGCATGAGAACATGAGACTGAAGGTAAAAAGTGTGCACGAGAGACAATCTCAATAACCCTGAAAACACATGACTGAGGATATAAAGATGTTGGAGTTGCATATTTTCAAAAAAGAATGATTTAACTGATAAAGTAAGATTATGTTTTATTACTTGTTGTCTTGAGTAAAACTGTTCACGTATCTGTTTAAAGCTTTAAAAGAAGTAGATTATCTGCAAATTTTAAAAAGGGAAGCATTATTCTTAAATCATGACGAGAAGGAAACATAATTTTGTAACACACCATTTCACAATAGTTTGGAAAATAAACAACTTCATTATCAGAGTCACAAATAATTCCATTATTAATCTCTAATTATTAATTAATGTGTTATCTGTTTAAAAGAATCCCTCATTTTAGGCACAACATTGTAGAATTACAGCAGGAAAAACAAAATATCAGTGATTCAGCCTTGATCATCCCCTCTTCACCTTCCCCTCTGAGTGCTAAGACTAGTTAAATTATTTATTAACAGTTGAGCTTAGATCTCAGATAGCTGTGTTCAGGGAAACCTGCAGTTCCACAGATCTCTGGCTACCTGTGTATCTCTCCGCTCACCTCACACGGCAGCCATTTGCCCGTCGTGCCAATTGTCAGTCAAAATGAAAACAAATATGCAAAAAGCCTGTTTGTACACCTGTCTGTATGTATATCTGAATAACTGGTCACACAGGGCAGATGTGTGTTAGCGCGTGAGTTTTTAAAAAAGACATGCATCCCCGGGGGAGCAACCATGTGTGCTACAGTGTGTGTGATTCCTTTTCATTTCCTTGTCTAAACTCTAAGCTGACACAGTTTGGTCACGAGCAGGGTGTGGCCCTCCTGAGGATTGTTTCTGGAGGAACAAGTATTCCCAGGTTTGTCCTGAACTACAAATGGTGTCAGGGCTACAGGGTTTGTTTTACTGGCAATAAATGTTCCCGCAAACATTTGTTTTTTTACTTCATCTAACAATAAATTGTACTAAAATAAATACAAAAGGCAGAAACCTGTTAGTTCGGCTTACTATAAAGACTGGAATTATGGGAAAGACGCATTTTAATGTTTATAAGTCGGCTTTAGATGTGAGGTGAGGGTGAAATTTGATGCTCTTTTCCTGTTTTCAGTTCTACACAAAGCCAAACTAACCTGCTGCATTCTGTAACCTTGTGTTTACCAGACAGACAGTGGAGTTGGTATTGATCTAATCTTCAGGAAGGGAGCAGGCACAAAAGCACGTTTCCCAAAATGTCAAACTATACCTTAATGAGACAAACAGGCTGATGGATGATCACATTCAGAAAGAGCTAAACACAAAGACGGACACGTGAATACCTTCTGATTCAAATCTAGATGTATTTTTACAAAAAATGCCTTTGATAATCAAATCTTCGCTGTTGACTGATGAATGGCAGACGGAATGTATTTTCTGACCTACTTTTCACAGATCTACATTTGGATTAAAATTCCTTCTTAAACGAATCTTTACATGTTATACGACAATCGTTACCCACCTGAGGATAGGAACAGGCTTCTTTGCACATCCTCTGCCACCTGACGGACCACGCTGGAGTTGCCGGGCACATATGTCAGCTGTAAGTTTCTCCAATCTCTTGGTAGTGTTTCTACTGAGTAGCTCTCATAGATTGTAGCATTTGGGTAATCCTTGAAAGACACTTTCTGCCGCAATACAATAAGGATGCAGGAGAAGAGCAGGGGAAGAAGGATCTCCACCAGAGTTACCAGGATTTGTCGTTTCTGGAGAGCAGAGTGAGGGAGAGTATTAACACTGGTATCAAGTGCATACGGAAACACAAAGTATTGATCATTTTTTATAAAGGCAACACCTCTTGGGAAATAAATAAACTCTCCCTTAGGTCATCCAAAATGGAAAAATACTGTGACATTAACATGTACAACTGCTCTGCAAAAACCTCTCTATGATAATGCAAGCTACTAATCATTTTAGTCAGGATGGGGTTTGGGGCATCAGTTTATTCCCATTACCCTGTTATGGAGTGAAATGAGACAATTTCACAGACACTTAAAATAAAGCGTCATTTACGTGATGGACTCCGCTTGCTGAGTGATTGAAGTACAAAGTGCCTTGGACAGTTTCAGGACATTAATCTCAATCTCAATATTACACCCTCCCCTTTCAGCAATAAATCTAAATTGCTACTTAGGAGAATGAATGCAGCCACAGAGTAAAATATAGTTGTGCAAAAAAGAAAATGTGAACCATAGTGTCCCCTTACTGCTCCCATGGGTAGGAAGCAGCCAGATGCTGCTAATAAAATGTACTGGATTAACTGATCATCAGCAAGTGTGACCACCTTTGTAACAACAGCAGTTTTGGCAGGTTGCTGGTGTGGAGCATTCAGGTGCATGTTAACATAACAATAATTCACCTCTAGGGCAAACTGTACAAAAGTCAGAAAAACTGCAAAAAACCCCAGTAGCTCTACAGTTAGCATGTTAAAACTGATGGCAGTACGATTAGAAGAAGACTAAACAAGTATTACTTGTTTGGAAGGGTTCAAGACCTTTGGGAACAATGTTCTTTGGACAGATGAGACCAAAGTGGAGACATGTGGTCATAACAAACTATGTCATGTTTGGTGAAAACCAAACCATAGCAGATGCTTATCAGCCCAAACACCTTATACCAACTGTCAAGCACGTTGGTGGAAGGGTCGATGATTGTGGCTTGTTTCGCAGCCACAGGATCTAAACACCCTGCAGTCAGTGAACTCTTCTATATTCTAGAGTCAACCATGAGAACGTCTGTCCAACATTTAAAGCATGGTTGAAGTTGGAACAGGCAATGATCTGGAGCACAGCACCAAATCCACAAGAGAATGGCTGACAAAGAAAAGTCATATGTTACAATGGCCCAGTCAAAGTCCAGACCTCAGCCTGACTGAAATGTTGTAGCAGGCTCTTTGAGAGAGCTGAGCATAAACAAACACCCACAAACCTCAATGAACTGAAGCAACATTGTAATGAATAGACCAGAATTTCTCCACAATGATGTGAGAGACTGATAAAGTCATACAGAAAATGATTACTTAGGGTTACTGCTGCTATAAGAGGTTCTAAAAACTACTGAATCATGGTGTGTACTTAGTTTCATGACTGCATTTAGTTGTGTGAAATCTGTCTTGCTTACACAACTCGCTTGCTTACATGTTTTAAAAAACGTAACTAGAAAATAATGTCAAAATCAACATGGGGATGATGACCACAAAATAAAAAATAAAAAACAGGATGAAGCAGAAATGTATGGGCTTTGCTGTGGGCTTTAACAGGCCTAAGATACTATGTCTGTGATTTGCATTGCAAAAGTCAAATGTGATAATATATGACATTTTGTAACACAGATTAAATTATATGGTGTGTCTGTGTTCTGCAGATGGAATCAAGGCAACAGCTGGAGCAGCAGGAGAAAGACAAATAGGTGATGGAGAAACAACCCTCACAGCACACAGGCTATGCAGCAGAGAGCAAATGCCATTTCTCAATATGTGCAGGATTGTGAAATCATCAACTGATATTAATGTTCAAAAGTGTGCAAGAGCTAAAGAGCACAATGCACAAACAGAACTGTACCAATAGCCCGTGCCAGTATAAATCAAGCACTCTGTATTGCAAAAATGATTTCCAGCCTTCTGTAAACTGACAGGCATTGAATGTAATCACATGCTGTTCCCATAAACATAATAGAAAAATCCAGCTGTAATGATTTTTGTCTCATGATCTATGTTGCGACATTAAAGAAAAAAAAACTGAAATAACTAAAGATATTCGCCATGGCTTCTCCTGAAGACAGCCATATAAGGCTAGGAAAAAGCATGTGATAGCCACCAATAAGCTGACCAATCTAGAAACTGTACAAACATATTGTATATTTCTGAGCTTAAACAGGTTTCAGCCCACTGGGTAACATCTTAAGTTCATGAAACTAACTGTTAGTCAGTTTACTGTATTTATGAGCTTTCATATAGCTATCAATTCAGTGCTGTAAATCCAGGCGGCCCCTCTGTAAACACTGCTACTTCTGACAATACGCAAATGTCCTGCGGAGAATATCAGCACCTAAAAAGGACATAGAGGCAGGTTAGAAGTGGTACACCTTCTTTTAACTCACCTGCTGAAGATAATTCTTCCACAGCAGTAGTCCAAATTGTTGCAAAATGGCCATTTTGAAGAGTACATAGGATACAGTTCAAGCTGCCTTCTGTGAGAGCTGGAGACAAAAAGAAAGTCAGGTTTTTATTCCAGATTTACCTAAAGCTTCTACTGAACTGTAATGACTTCTTTCTGAGTTTCTATTTAACAGCAAATTCGAAAAGGGAAGTGAAATTGAGCAATCATCAAAAGCATGATCTTTTAGTTATTTCTGAGAACCATGAGGAAAACAAAAACAAGAGAAGTTAAAAGGAAATTCCACAGGCTGTGATGGGTAATAAATATGAACAGCTGCAATAAATATAAAATATATGATAAGAGTCTAGAAATTTGTTCAGACACCAGAAGCACATGGGCAAAGAGGTGATAAGAAAAAAAACAGGTCATTTACATTTACATAAATAGTCAATGGAAATTCCCCAATAGGTTATTATAGGAGTATAATAAGATCACAGACAGAGAGCTATTTGTGACAGCTCCAAAACACACACGAGAATGCGAACATCTGCAATACCACATTTACAAACAGAGTCCAGAAAGCGTGATCGATAGACATGAACTCCTGAGCCAGGATGGCCTCGGAGTCTCACAGTACACTTTTGTCCCATTGGAATCTTTTTTCACAGCACAGCACGAATAAAACAGAATAAAACTGACCCTTCTGTGAAGAAACTGGGAACTTGTCTCATTGACTATAATAAGTCAGGGCTCAATTATCGCATTATCGGTCTAATTGGGTTAGGAACTATTTCCTTATTAGTATTTTCTGGCAAACAATAACCACGCACAGGGAGTTAAAGACGTGGAACTCCTCGACATCGCCTTGATTGGCCCATCGCGGACCTTCTGGCTCTCCCGATTGGTCAGTTTTCTTGTCAATCCCTAAAGGGCTCTGATGAATGCAAATAATGCAGCCGAGGGGGGGAAAAGCTAGCAATTTCCTACATTTGAGGCGCTGACTTATCGACACAGTTACATTTCTCACTATTTCATAGTCCCATGTATATACCGAGATGCGTCTGTGACATAAATACGCTCAATTACCTCAAAAAGAAAGGTTTCTGCACAACAACTCCACGAACTGCGGCGTCCCTCTTCCTGTCGAGGTGAAAACAGTCCCTCCGTATCGTCTTAAACCGATAACAAAAGCATTTCTTCGGCTCTCTTTGCTTCGCCAGTGCTGTCGATACTCGGTAGCATTAGTGAAGCTATTCGCCGGCAGCCCAGTGCAGGTTTATACCCTCCGGAGTTTGCTGCTTGCTAGCGAGGCGATGACATTGCACCAGCAGCTGGATAAGCCCATGGATAAATTGTATGTGAAATGCAGCGAGAAACGTCAACAAAACATATCACGTGACCACATAGGGGTGTCACATGATCCAAATAACTGGGATCGACAGTCACCGCTCCACATATAACACCAAATATAGATTAAATAATAGTTTTAAATATAGTTTTAGTTGGTATGAGGCTGTATAATGTCCTTATTGTTACTATTTCCTTGTTATTTATTCAGTTTCTATCAAGACCACTAAACTTTTTTTTTTTTTAAGTAATCCCTGATGAGATCATCTTCCGTCTTTAAACACAAAGGCACCGTGTTTATATTTATATGTCAGGCTTGAGAAGTACTGCTCCACTATTTTTTTTTCTTTTCACAGAATTGGGAAACTTGCAAAAACTGCATAAATAAATATAAAAGTCAGTTTAGGTTAAGATGACCAAAAAAAAAAAAAAAAAAAAAAAAAAATTTACTACACAGATGGAGTAACTTCTCTTTTGTGTTGTTTATATAATGTCTGCTTCTTCTCCTTTTTTTAATTCATGCTGACGAAATTATTTTGAGGTTACAGGTCATTGACTGAATGTTAAGCTCTGGAGAAGACAAAGATATCTGGAAATGTCTTGGGACCCTTTTTGAACTTTTTGAAGATTTTGATCTAATAGAAAGTTGTTTGTTTTGACCATGTAGTGTATCAAACAAGTGGAGCTATTTGCTTTCCTTTTATCTTTATTAAGTGTGTGTGCGCGGTGGGGGGTCTTTCTTTTGTTTGCTTTTGTGTTTGTATATTTAGCATTAAAAATAATTCAACATACTGTTGGGAGCGACATATATGCTTCTGGTCAGCAGTTTCATACACACATCATGGATGTGAATGTCACTGAAAATTGGGGCTTTTCAGTTCTGTGAACTGTTTCTTTTCCAGGGTGGAATGATTGTACGGAACTTTAATCATATACAGGAACTTTGTGCAGAAGTTGGAATTTATTTTGGATTTTCTCTAATCCACACAGAGCAAAAGTATACATAAAGGCTCAAATATATACACACTCAAATCTTTTAATAAATGGTGCTGAAGGTTATGCAATGTCTTTAAATGGATAAGGCCTATTAACTCCTTATAGTGATCATGATTGAATACAACTGGTAGTTTCTCTTTGCCAGCATAACAAGAATTTGTTTGACTGCTCTCACTGGATTGAATAACACTCAGAACAAAAGGAAAGTACAAAGCACTCAGTGAAGATCTAAGGAGATTGTAGATTTACACAACTTTCAAATGTCTGTTGGAGCCATTTCTAAACAACTGCAGATTCCAAGACCATAAGTTAAAATAATTGTACAAAAGTTATTTGGATGTGTCAAAAAAATTGCCAAGATCTGAAAGAATAACTAAAATGTCACTTGCAGATGTCAGGAAATTGGTTTGGATTTGCAGAAACATTCCAGGAACAACCAAGGCTCAAGCCTGCCATGGACTGAGAAGCACCCGCTCCAAAATTGACACCGTTGAGCTTGAGTAAAATTTATATTTGCTCACAAGCCAAATGTCTTCTGGAGAAAAATTTCATGGTGAGATGAGACACAGTTTGAGCTGTTTGGGGGTTAGGGTTACGTATTTCAGGTATGTGCCATTGTGGTAAGGCTTTCAAATCTAAGAACACAGTACCATAATCTTGACAACTCAACTTTTATTAAGAATTGAAGTTTTTCTTAGATCTCCTGTAGTTTGCACCTTAGGAGCTTTCAAAAAACTGCTGTGATAAATATAATAATAATCCCAAGACATGCAGTTTGAGGGGATAGGTTAATTGGATAATCCAAATTGTCACTAGGTGTGAATGTGTGAGTGAATGTGAGCGTGAATGGTTGTCTGTCCCTGTGTGTTGGCCCTGCGACAGACTGGCGACCTGTCCAGGGTGTACCCTGCCTCTCGCCCTATGACAGCTGGGATAGGCTCCAGCGCCCCCCGCGACCCTGGAAAGGATAAGCGGAAGCGAATGGATGGATGGACCTCATCACAAGAAAAGGAGCGTAAAAAATAATCATGAGCACAAGCATCCTTGGCTCCATTACTACGTGGGCTGCACCAATGTTTTTTCCTTAAATTCTTTCTGATGTACAGCCTGTTATGATTCAGTGTTATCAGTGTTTGTTTTATATGTGACTCCTCCCAAAAGAGGATGGCTGTGGGTTTTTTCCTTTTCTTTCATGGGGATGGACACCTGGGCGTGCCTTCTGAGTTGTTGGGTGGAGTTTGTTCCTGTCCTGGGATTAGATAATTGGTTGATCACCCCAAGTATTTAACCACCTGATGACAACCACCTGACCCCTCTCTCCTAGCCTCCACCACCCAACAAAGAGCCTGTTTTTGATTTGTTGTTACATAGTGTTTTTGCCAATTGATTTGCAAGTTTAACCTCGTGTGTGTCTGGCGTTAGAGCTTTGATCTTGTAAATAGATTTGTAAAGAAGCATTTGTGTACCTTTTTTTCACCGTGTATATATTGTTCACTGCAGCAGCCTGGTAGGCGTGAGAAGCCATTTTTTGTTGATTCCGTTTTCTCCCGTTTTTCTTTTAGAATGTTTGGTAAGTGAATTGTCTTTTGGTTTGATTTCTTTTGCATAGGGAAGCATAGGAACCTTTAGGGAGTTTTGTATATTATTTTGGCATTGCTCACTGCTGAAGCAAATAAACGGCTGTGTAGCACTTTTTAAAGGTACTCCTGTTTTTGCTCTTTCTTGAGTTTTTGCTCTTTCACATGTGCAGCGCTTCAAAAGTGACACTTAGACACGCCATGATATCTCGATTTATTTGAAAAAAGAAATAGTAAAAAAAAGGTACACATTCACATCAAATGTCTACTGGGAACACACTAAAAACGATTTCACAAAGAAAACTGCCTTTTTTTGGAATGAAGCAAATAAAATTTCAAGTAGTGGCATTTTCTTTGTTCTTTTTTCTCATTTATACATAAAACACTATGTACATTTTTAAAAAACAAAACAAAACAAAAAAACCCCCCCAAAACAACAACACAGGCTATAACCAGTCTGAAGTAACAGTTTAAAATGTATTTACAGTCAGTCACAATCCTTTCAACATCATGTACTGGTCCTCCTGAATGAGGGATGAAATTCAGTGAAAACCCCAGAAAGAAAAAACAAAAAACAAAAACTTGTTTAGTGTAAAAAACTTCCATTTGCGTCAACGACAGAAACACTAATGCATTAAAAACCACTTTAGTACTGATTGTTCAAGCGTGGAAAGTTGTTACATTGATTGAACCACCCTCCCTTCTGTGATAATTAAAGTGCTAGACCTTATACAGATGGAAAAAGAAAGAAAAGTGAGTAAAGCACATTTTCACATCATCTTAGAGTTCTGTGTTGCGCTGGGTGCTGCGTCACGTCTGCGCAAAAATAAGTTACAACCACGCAACACCAAACGTTTGCACAATAGTTGTTCGGCTGGTGGTTCTTGGTCATTGGCAAAACTTCACAAATGTATAGTGTATGAAAAACCCAACATTTACCACCTGATGTGATTAGTGTGTTACAGGTCTTAACACTGATCAAAACATTAAAACAAAATAAAAATGTATACACAGCACAACTGGTGTATAGTTACAAGACTACAGAGGATGCAGTTCACTAAATGAGTCATTTCACAGCTCTGCTTCTTTGAAGGTAGATGCCCCTGAAACAAGTAAAACAGACACCACCACAGTACCTTTGGCAAAGAACAAAAGTGAACGAGAAGGCAAACAATCATCGATGATCCATGAAGTAGATGACAGCGGTCACCTATGTATGAAATTCACCAAAATAAAAGCTTGGTTCTAGTACAGACAGTGCATATCAGCAACCAAAACAATACAACCCCCCCAAAAAAACAAAACAAAACATATCCGTGAGGTTTCACTTTTTACAACTATCCAGCATGATCTGAGATAGGTCGTTGTAGGAGACTGTAAAAATAGCTGAAATGGCAACCATTGTACCAGGGTCCTGAGGAAAGGCAAGTTATTTTCCAGTGGTATCAGAGCTGAGTGTGAGTCTTTGTTTACTGGAGGTATTTAATTGCTGCAAGCCTGTAAACATGTAAATGAAATGTAACACAATAGAAGGCATGTTTCTATTCATATACAGACGTTTGTCTTTCCCTTATTTCTCCTTGAGCCAAGTCTCTAGATCTTGTGGTGATTGACAGACCAGTGCAGACTGACAAGAGTGAGAAACAATATTGAAAAGTGCTGGAGGTTTTTTGTTTTTTTTTGTTTTTTTTAAGTGTGAAAAGTCTGAGGCTATCGAAATAACCATGGTCTATAGGCTCAGAAACCCTGCACTGGCAGAATACTCTTCTTCCTCCTCCTCTTCTCTCTCCACCTCGCATCCACTGTGAGCCGCTGTGTTCTTCCTCTTTACTTGTTTGCTGGATGTGCCCCGAGGCCTCTGCATGGGAACTAAGAGGCGGAAGCCTGGCTGGGCATTGGAAGAAGCAGCACCCAGAGAAGTGGTAAAGGTCTTGAATGTGCAAGCCTTGAGAGACGATGAGTAGGAGGAGGAGGAGGAGCATGTAGATGAGGGGCTTACACTCTGGACTGAGGAATATCCTGAACTGTGAAGGTCTTTAGAGAAGGAAACGGGCTCTTGGCCTTGGGAATCCTTGTTCACTTCCCTCCTTGCTTCAAAGAAGCTGTCCTCATCACTGGACAGAGCTCGGCAGTGCTCCCCTGTTTCGCCAGCATCGGTAAGCGGATCCAGCTTGATGGATATCATGGAACCTATTGGGAAAATAAATAAATAAATAAGTGCTGCTTAGTCATCTCCATTTAAATTATGTCTTACCGAAGATGAACTCAGGCATTATTCACCTCCTCATATAATTTAGCTCATTTAAATGCATTAAAGAATTTGAGCCTGCTGGTAATCAGCGCTGCATTAAGCGTGCCCTACCCCTCCCTCATACTCACAATCATCCTCTCTCTCTCCCTCGCTTTCTTCCTCCCTGTCCCCCTCATAACCGGAGCAGGAAGTGTCCAGGCTCCAATCCAGGATGTCGCCCAGCAGCTTCTCCTCCTGATTTGATAGTTCTGCGGTGGGCGTGGCTACAAAGCTGCCTCGGTGGGCCTGCATGCTGTCATCGCGTCTCCTTCGGAAAAACAGTGGGACAAGCAGAGGGGTTGCTGTGAGTCACGGGAACTTCTCGCAGATGGCACAAAAACAAACACCTTCTGGTCAAGATGGTTCACGAGTCAGTTCGCCACGGCACACAGGTGACTCAGCCGCGATAAGAGCTGCTAAATGAGCAAGAAAAGAGGCGGGGGTGTGTCTCAATTCTCCGCATGTCCTAAATCCCATCACACCAGCACTCTAAAGTTGTATTGATTTTCTATATACATCCTGCGCATGATGCAAAGCTGGGTGCTACACATGCCACATCATGTTACATACTGGAGCTTTAACAGGAACTGTTCCCTGGTCTTCGCTGATGTAGTCAGTACACTTATCTAAAATCATTTGATTGCTCGCACAGGGTACATTGCGCATTTGCGCAGCAAATGTTTTTACTGGTTGGCCAATTAGTACCGATTTTCAGTCACAGAAAGAGAAAATAAATGCCACGTTACTCACAATTATGGCCACATTTATAAAATTATAGTGCATGAGGTGGAATAAAAACATGAACATTTGTTCAATTCATTAATTTAAAAAAAAAAAAAAAAAAAAAAAAAAAAAATGCTAATAATGTGTCTCTACACATTCAGCCCTGCTTACCTCTTGCTGTCGCTTGATGGAGAGGCTAGGAAGGTATGGATGTCCGCTGGCTGACCAGTGGGACTGGGAGGCTCCATCTGAGGCACCACCTCAGGAATCTCCAAGATCTGGCAGAGCTCTTTAAAATCCATCACCTTGTTGAAACCATGAAGGGGAGGAAAAAAATTCATTCAGAAAAACCACGGCAAGATATGCTTTAACCATGCCTAACCCTTTTTCATAAAATTAAGACAATTAATAATAATAGCACAGTACCTTATCTTTGCTGATGTGTTGGTAGGCCCCGTCTTCAAACCGTTGCTTGACACCAGTGAGAGAGACGTGCCTGTAATCTTTGGGAACATCTTGACTGAAACTGAAGACAGACAGACAGGGAGGGGGAAGCAGAGGAAAAAAACAAAAACTGAGTATGATCCAGTTTACTTGCAGCAACACTTTAATCATCTCTTGGGGACAAATCTTGTTACTTGTCCATTTGCGAATTACGGTTTGTTGATACGATGCTCAACTATCAAAGTGACTCACCCCGAGGCACGTTTCTGTGACTCAGTTGCTGATTCACTGGTCACCCACACACACCCACATCCAACCACCTCCACATCAATAGTCCAAATGCTTCCCTCTGTCTATAAGACTCTGGTGCTCTCTCCACTTTCCTTTTGCTGTAAAACCCTCACGGCCAATCACTTTCTTTGGTCAGAGTCATCAATCAATTCTTGTTATCTTCCAATCGAGGAAAGCACAGTGAGGCGGCTGTCAACGTATAGTGAGGCAACGGGGAAATACATTTTTGGCTCGTCTTCTACAATGTAGGTTCTGTAAAGCTGCTGAGCTGTAAATAAACAGCTGAACAGGCATTTGTTTTATTAATATGTGAGATCCAATAAAAGGAGAGAAACTGGTGAGATTATTGGCCATGGGAGCACGGCAACAGCAATTTTACAGTCTGCTTGTAGTTTTGGAGTTCCATCGACCAATCACGTTTGAGCAGGGTTTGGGTGCATGCAGGTAAATCTCTTTTCTCCTAACATGGGGAAACTGTAATATCGAAACCACCGATTATCATAAGTGACAGCTCAAAAGATAAAATAAAATTTTAAAAAATGCAAAAATGCATTGATAAAGAATAACCCAAAGACAAAACAGGAAGTTTTGGTCATCTGCTTTCAGTCAGCACATTAGCCCACTGCTTACTTTGCCAATGCTGATTCCCCCCTTTTTCTTAACTTCTTGTTTTACAATAACAACTACTTAAGTACACAAAGAGTTATAAATCCCTCAGCTGAACAACCTGTAATTAACAACAAGCTACAAGCAAGAGGCAGCCTCCAGGGCTGAAAAGTCAAGCCAATAAAGAAGTGCCAAAAACTGCAATCCTTCTAATTGCCACTTAAGTATGACTCCAAAAAACAAGTCAGTCCCCACAGGCTCCTCTTGTTAAAATATCACATCTTAAAGTTTAAAAGCAGATTTACGGCCTGCTACAAAAAAAACTGTTATGGCCTCTATGGATAGTTTCTTCCTTCATCACAACCCTACTGTGGGGCGATTTATTAAAGAAAAAAAACAAACAAAACAAATGAAAGAAAACCCCCCCGAATCCTCCATGCTGGAGTTGGAGGCATAGCAGCAGCAGCTGTTGTACTAGGCTTCACCTCCACAAACTCCATCCATTAACTGGACTTCTGGACTGTGCTCCAAAAAGAGCATTTTAATAGAATTAACTGACTAATAATATGGCTCACTATTTAAAACAGGCCATGCAAGAAATTCATGCTTCAGTTTTTTGCGAGTAAGAGTATAGTACAACCCCAATTAAAAATTAAATGCAATGATGTGAAAACCTCACAAAGCCATTAAAAAAAAAGAAGGAGAAGAAAATAAAGAAGAAAGATCCCTTGTGCGCAGAGATTTCTCCAGATTCTCAGGATCTTTTGATATTGGATGCAGATTATCATGTACATGATGAGATATTTTTGAAGTCTCCACAATGTTAAACTGAGCAACCTCTGCTCATCTTTACTTATGAGAAGCTTTGTCTCTCAAAGATCTCCCTTCTTAAACCCACTCATATTGCTGTCCAGATGCCAATTAGCATAATTAATTGTAAAACGTTTCTTTTAAGCACCACTTTAATTTTCCAGCCGTTTGTTGCCCTACATCCAAACTTTTTTGTGCCATGTTGCTGCCACCAAATTCAAAATGAGCTAATATTTCCATTAAAATGACGCGTTCTCTCTTTTCTGTGATCTACTCTGAATAAATTACGGGTTTCTTTGATTTGAAAATAATGGCATTCTGTTTATTTACATTTTAAGTGCACCATTTTCGGAATCGGGGTTGTACTTTCTTAGGCAATTTTCTGCTTACTAAAACCTTCATTATGCTCTGCTGTAGACGCAGACAGGTGGAGCATAGACAGTATAAAATATGGACGTAGCCATTGTGATGTTACTCGCTGGTTTCTGAAGTCCCGTTTTGAAGCCCAAAGGTGAGCATAAACTGTGCATCTATTGGCTGATGACCTGTTATTGAAACATTAGCCAATGAGTGTACAGTTTCACGCCATAGATAATCCTCCTTTATGAAACATGTTATGACCAAGATTTACAAAACACTTTTTTTAATTTAATATTATCCCAAAATGTATGACTGAGTCCTTACACAATTGTTTACAGAGGTCAAATAAGAAAGCTGTTTTTCTACAGACTTCTATTGGACCGCAAATGTTTGTGCAACTTCAGCTATCACCATCTGGTGGCCTTCAAGCAGAATGCAGGTTCAAGGCATTTCTACGTTGGCTTCATTTTTCTGACGTGGAAGCTACGTCCATGTTTTATATTGTTTGTTGAGCTGGAGACCTCCTACTCTGGTACACATGGAGTTAAGTGTATTGTACTGCTAAGTCTCTGTAATGCAAAGGCCAAGCCATGCGGTCACAAAAAACGTTAAGCACACGGATGCCTGAACCGTGTGCATCCTTGTGCCAACAGTTTCATGACAACCTTTACATCACTCAGACCCATGCAGGCCCTAGCAGACTCACAAACATGGAAAGTATAATCAAGGCTTTAAGCAGATCGCTCCTGTGTCGGTGGGTTGAACCAGTTAAGTTTATGCAGTTACATCTGTAGTTACAATTACGTAGATACTAGATAATGCTAAGGCTTAATATGGTTTTATATTTTCCATGTGCACAAGTTCTCTTGGGTTCCTGGAACGCGGAGGGTCCAAGCAGACATCCATGCACCTTTCCATTTTTTTTTTGAGTGTGCAGTCTAGTCCATGGAGAATTTACATTACAACGCAAAAAACTACGGATGTGCCCAAGCAGCAGGCTTCAAAGAAGTATAACAGGAATGATTACTCTCCTGTCTGTAACCAAGTATAACCCAGGGTTTAGTAGGATCTGCCCTAAGTAACCACTAATCAAATACGGTAGGGTAAAGCAAACAGCACAAAATAGACATGCCCATTTTATATTTCTTATTACACTCGCAGCTTATGATCTGAAGCATTTAAGATGTGCAAGTCATGACTGCTCTGATGTCGTTTGATTCTTTTTTCCCCCTTCTAAACAAAAAAAAAAAAAAAAAAAAAAAAAAAAAAAAAAAAAAAGGTGAGATGAGCTCATCATAGCTGATAATTTGAAAAGAACCCATAAAATGAAGGTTTTACAGCTCACTGTCCTGGCATATGCAGGCTTTGTGAATCTAACATGGCAGACTGTGAGGAGGGATGTGAGGGAGTTTAGTTGTGCGTGCGTACACACACACACACACACACACACACACTCACACATACACACAAAGAAACGTACCATTTGACATAGAGCAGCACTGAAAGGGGAACAATGTCTTGCTTGGAAAAGCCTGTGTAATCCGCCAACAGGGTGGGCCAGAGAGGAGCTGCAGAGCGGAAGAACAGACATAATTTAAGGTGAAGGTAAACTTAACATGAAACTAAACCTGTACATTCTGCTTGTTTGAAAAGACTCTTGAGTTACACCGTGTTGTTAAAAGGCTGGAACGTTGTACGAGTGTGTACGAGCGAGTGTGTTTACCATAGTGATGTAATGCCCGTGTGAGCAGCAGTGCGGCACAGGCCAGTTTGGCAGGTGGCGGTGTGGCTAGAGCAGAGTAGAGCAGGGACAGCTCGCAGATGTAGCTGAACAGGTGAGTGGTCCGCCTCTCCAGAGGGAGCAGAGAGAGCAGGACCTCGCCGTAGTCCAGGAGTGTGGGGCTCTGCAAGAAAGACCATAAGCATTAGTCTTTGCATTAAACAGGGTCAGGAAATCCGTCACTGGCACCAAATACTAAACAATACACTAAACAAATGATGCTTGTTGTATTCACCCTGATGTTTCCCTCCAGCACAGAGATGACCTCTCCCATCATTCGAACCAGGTCCTCATATTTGTAGGTGTTGTCTGTCAGCCAAACAGCTTCACGTATGGTCAGGATTTCTTTGCTGATGTATCTGAAAAGGAAAAAAATTTTACAAAACATTTGCATTTTAAATAAATAAATGAATAATTCAGAAACGAACAAAAACCATGGTATGTGTGCATCCTTACCTTGTGCAGATGACCATGCAGGCGATTCCTAACAACTGAAGACGAGCTTTGGGGACAGACCGCAAAGCCAAATAACGGTCCACGCAGCCCACAGTCACATGCAGCGTCTGGCTGGTGAAGTCCTTCATTGTGGTCACCTCCACAAGCCAGTCCACCAGGATGTACCTGGAGACAAGCAGACAAGAAATTTAAAATCAGGTGCATTAGGGCAGTGTGCCAAGTTTTAACCATGTAATAATAATTAATATCGTAAAACTTTTATGACTATAAACTGGGTGGCTTTGGAAAGCAGAAAGTGGCGTTTCTAAAACTTGGTAATAACTATTCGAGTTAACTGAGGACATCAGACTCGGTCAAATCTAAATCGAGTCGATGTGGTAACTTTTATTGCCGGGGTGTGTCATCCCTTTACTAATGTCATTAAAGAAGGGGTGGATAATCAGCACGCAGTGAGTCATCACAGGGACTCTAGAGAGATATTCATCAACAGACAGTAAAATCATGACGTTGCTTCTGTTCGATCTACCTCATGCTGTCCTTGATTCCTTGTTTCAAGATTTCCTGAGATGAGGGCCGTGATGCTGGATTACAGGAGCTGAAGAGCTGGGCGACTAAATCCGAGCAGGCCTTCGACTCCAAACCCAGCGGATTGCCACTGCTGCACACTTTGGCCAAGGACAACTAGGGGAAGAAGACAAAGCACTAAAATAATTACACAAGAAGGCTTGACATCTTGCTGCTATATAACGCTAGAAAGGCAACAACAATGTTTAGTAATGTATTAGTTTCCTGATGTAATTATAGACCTTGGGATTTAGCTGAGTCATACTTTTGTGATTCAGTGGGGTGAAAGAGAAAAAAAAAAAAAGAAAAAAAAAAGAAAAAAGAGTACGTCAACATCTGTCAAGCCCTCTTGACTTCAGTTGATAGCATTTCAATAAGCAACTCCAACTCTGGAGAAATGTAGGCCCGGGTAATAAAAACACAAGAAATGACACAAGAAAATGACAGATGAAAGGCTGTCAAAAGAAAAGCATTTTGCTGCTTTTTTGTATCACCGCAGGGGAGTACAAAGAGAGAACAAAGCTACAGATTGACAGAGAAAACCCATCACAAGAAACCAACTGAAAGTCGGTGAATTGTCCTCAATCACGCACCTGCGCCTCCCAACATCCTTTCCCAGCATAGTCCCTGAGGGTTCGCACACACTGCAGGTACCTCCCTGGATCTGCGATCTGAAACACATACACCAAAAAGAAAACTGTAAGCTCATGATTGGAGTCAACAGGAGAATCTTTTCTAGAATCTGTAAAGCATTTACTATGTTAGCTGGTTATGTTTGACTGACTTTGTAAATAAGAAATAAACCCCAAACAAACAGTTGTCTTCACCAAAGGTGCATGCTTCTGAGAGTAAATCTTGAAACACGGTAATGAGAGAACCTGACTCACAGCTGCCTTACGGCTGTGCTGCCACAACAGGTATGAGCTCTGTAGACAGCCAGCCTGTGACGACTCCTCCAGCATGGATATGGCTTCTGAACGCTTTTCATCATCCTGGACAAATAAAACACAGTTCCTTGAGGTTAATGACAGAAGTAAAGGTAAACTGTCTGCAGCATGCTGTCTCTGCAACACATGAAGGCTCGTGGCACAGTTCTGCTTTGTCACATTGGTAAATAACAAAGCATACTGAAGCTGTGAGTAAGAAGAATCAACAAGGCCTGTAAGACAACAGAAGCTGCATGACAGGGATTTATTCCATCTGTGGTGCTAATGACCAACTGGTCCAACAGCCCCTGTGACATCAGCTCAGTTTTAGGTTTTGGTGAGGGGGGTGGGGGTAATAGAAACTGGGCTAACCACACCTGGATTGAGATAAAGCCCCCCCAGTCTCACTCACCTCAAACAGCTGCAAAACTTTGGCCAAACAATGCAACAGGGGACCCCTCCTCTCCTGCAGAGAAATCACAAAAGCAGATTGGTGAACAGTTTTGTACATGCAGTGTATGGCACTGTAAATCGAAGTCAACTAAGAAGAACAGAAGCCAAGCTTTAGGGACAGGGTGTTCAGGCAGCCTTCCAAGCTAACCAAATATGCGTTTATGTTGCAATATGATACATTTTTTATGTAATATTTTATATCTGAATTAATGATTTAAGAAAGAACCCAACTTAATACTTTAAGACCAAATCAGACATGAATGGAGATTAAATTTGCACTCCAGCTGGTCAAACAGGAACTCTGAGCCTACCATGTTGTTAGCACACTCAGCCTTGAGGTGATCGAACACCACGGCCTTGCAGCAGCTGCCGGTGGGCGACCACGGCGGACGGATGAACACCCAGATGAAGGGATCTGCTGTGAGGGAGCGCAGGCTCTCTGCGAGGCTAAAGAAGTAGGAAGCCTTCCGACCACACACATCTGCTCGCCCCTCGTCACTCAACAATGCTGAAGGCGAGAGAGGATGCACATTTTTAATCAATTAGTTCAATTATAAAGGGTTTTATGTTGCCTGTATTTATATACGACTCCCCATTTAATCTCTAACATGAACCAACCAACAACTTACGTCCTTCATTGTATAAATATGCAATTCCAAGTTTCACAGCAGCTTCAAAATTCCCTTTGTCAGCAGCTCTAAAGGAAGACAAAATTTAAAGTAAAGACTCAAATTGACAAACAACATATAAATATATATAAAACACACATTTGAGAGTAGGTGGTGTACCTTTCAAAAAGCCATAATGTGTTTGGGGATGGCCACGTGTCTCTGAAACTGACCCTGGCCCAAACACTAGAGTGGTTGTCAACAATGTCCCGCAGCTGAGAGTGAACCTGAAACAGGCATTTAAAAATCATAAATAAGAAAAATAATTAGAACCTTTAGCAGAAGAGAAATCTCAGGTAATAAAGAGTTTAGCTGTGTCAGTGTGCACTTTTACTCACAGCTCGGATAGACAGGAGATCCTCTGCAGAGAGATACTGGAGCACACAGAGAAGAACCTCCTCAGGAAGAGACAGCAAGGTGATCCCAGAAGATCGCTTACGTACCCGCTTCCGTGCTGGAACCGAGTAGCATTTTGAACAACGGCAGTGGATAACTGAAAGAAAAAAAACAAAGAGGAACTGCATATATTATACACTTTTAACACATCAAATGTTTTGAATACTTTAGCATCTTTCCCATATTCACCCTCCAAGCAACAGCACTGGGAGGAAGGCTTTAAGTGTACACAATCAAAATCACAAATCACTTAAAATTTCACACCTAACTGCAAGACTGGCTAACTAATTCTCACTTTAATGACAAACTAATATTTGCCTTTCACTGGAAGCAGGTCAAGTTGATTTAGACACACAGTGATGCACTCCAAGATGAAGGTTTTGCATGGCTCCACATTCAAAACTACTAACGTAAGGCATCTACGGGTGGTCTACTCAAACTCTCTGTGAGTGAGTGGGAAAATGTTTAAATTAATGGAGAGATCATCACCTTAAAATTATTAAAACACATAAAAAGCTAATGATTTTTTTTTTTCTGCAGATGTTAAAAATCTAACGGCGGTGAACTGAGCAGCTGAAGGAGGAAAGTCAAACTCGGTGAGCGCCCAAATTTCCCTCCTGTAAGTTCCACGGCAGTAACGATGAGTTTCAATTAGGTTTCAAATTCAAACTAGTCTAACGCTAATTATTTATCTTTCAATGACCACAAAATGCTCACAAAGTCAACAGGAGAGACGTTTTACCTCTATATATTGCCAATATGATTTACCATTACTTCCCGGAGGCTACACCAGTTAACGTTTGTGGTGAGCAGCAGCTAATCACCAATGCTAACTGTGTCCAACTTCAGTGATCTGAAGTAAGACCGCAAACACTTATTGCATATTATGGTAATTTCCACATATCGGTGTTAGCAAGAACAAGTTGAAAAAAGTACTTACCGCCTGCTTTCATTGCAAGTACAGGGATCACTCCTCAAACAGCGATGTCTTACTGTAAATGCAACTCTTGAGTAGCGATTTATATACGCGGCGATGTTGGCTAATGTTACTCACATTCAAATATTCACACTAATTAATAGAAAACGAAATAGGCAGTGTTACAGTGTTGTTTCCTGTGTCTGTTTTGCTGTGATAGTTGACTAAAGTCTCCCTAAGTTGTTAACTATTGCCTGAATTCAAATCCAAGCACGCGTCCTCACTTATTGGACCCGCCCCAAAAGATGCTCTCTAGGACCGCCCGCGCTCACCGTTTAAACTGTACGTTCAATCTGATTGGTCCTCACTGATGACGCCTTTATTCAACATAATAGCCATTTGATTGGTCAGCGCGAAGAACGGTCGCGACGATTGGTCAGACGGTATAAAACTGTAACATATTAAACGCTCATTGGAGAACATAACGACATTTCGAAGTACGCGCTCGTTAGTGAAGGTATATAATTGGCTGACCCGATTATGAAGCATGCCCACCGAACCGCCTTTAAACAGTGGACTGTGGGAAATGTAGTTGGATAGAGAATAATTTTTAAAGGTACTGTGTTTAAAGGGACAGGTGCGTAGAGTCAGCTTTGAAGGATGTTAACGCTAACATATCGCTAACGATAGGTCTTACATAGGTTAGCGATAGGTCTTTATTGTAAGTTTCGAGTTATCTTCTGTAGTATATATATATATATGTATATATACAGAATGGCAGAATACCTCTACAACAATGTGAGAGACTGATGTGAGTTACCGAATGTGATGTGCTTGATTTGTCAAACACTGCTTCTTAGTTTTTCTTAAATACATTAAGATACAGTGTAATACAGTAATACAGTAATATAGTACGTGTTGCTGCTCGTGTCAGATAGTATTTGCCTCACATTAAGCTAAATATTTCTTTACGTCCTGATATGTAAAATTTTAGAAATGACAGAAGCTGCCAAGTCAAATCAAAGTTTATTTTTATAGGACATTTAAAACAACCTCAGTTGACCAAAATGTATGGGTACATAAAGGTGTATAGGTTATGCAAAATATTATATAATTAACATTACACAAACTCACTAATAAATACACTAATATACACAATAAACTCAATAAAACATCATGAGAAAAATCTCAATAGACATAAATAAGACCGACGGTATTAAAAAAAACCACAATACCCTGCTCAGCAAGAATAAGCAGGTTTTAATGTGTGTTTTTAAATGACTGAGAGTTTGTCATATGATAATATTTGTTTGCTAAAGCAGAGATGTAACTAAAAGAAATAAGCGACTGGTTCAGCTTCTGAAGCAGCTGCCTTTAATTAGATGACACCCTGATTATGACCATTGTGTCTGATCCCCACTGTTATTTGCTATACTCTCTCAGTTCAATAGTATCTCTTCATTGCTTGTCTTTCTGAAAAGGGTCTTAAGGGAGCAGCGTAACCTCCCAAGAGTAATCATGTGTTCCTTTCAGGCTCTCTATTGATCCACACATCACCTGCTCATCCAATCTAATCATCACTAACAATAGCCAGTGCTCAGCATTGCCTCTTCCACTCAGTAGGTTCCTTAAAAAAAAAAAGGGAAAAAAAGGAAAATGCCTAAATAAGTTTACATGAAACTTTTATGTAATTCACAAAAGCATTAAGACAAGACATCTTGGCGTTCTTCTTCTATAATCACGAGCTTACAAGTGTTTAAATTGCTCATTTGCTCATTCTTAGGCTATTTAAAACTGGAGGTGCAGGATGATCAAATTATCTTGTAGCGGAGTGACCGCAGAGAGGGCAGGGGCTGTAACATCCGCAACTAAACGCAGCAGTTTCCATAGAAACTCAGAGTAATCTTAACCATTTTCTCAGTAAAACACAAAGTAACCAGGAAGAGCGAGGGAGAGGAGATCCGGTGGTGCTTTGAACCTTAACAAAAATAATTAAAGCTAAAAACCACGCTCAATGTGCTCAGAAAACTGCAAGGTCTGTCATTTTTATTGGTAGTAAAAAAGTTTGTTTATATATGGGAAGTAAATGGGAGATGACTTCACATTTCAGTGACTTAATTTGCAAGCTTTATTGATGAGAAAAAGATTGCTACTATCTGTTTGTAATTTCCAGTGTTGCTGATGCCCATACAGAAATACCTAAAACTAAGAACCAGCATTTAGTTTGTGTCACTGTTGGATTATTAAAGTATTCTCGAGTCTCTGAGTGATTAAGTCCAATGCCTTCTCATCAAATTTGTTTCTGTTGCAATAGCTACACACAGACTTCAGCTTAATGTTATTTTGCTTGTGATTTAATCTGACCGTCTGGCCAGGCATGTGTAATTTCATCTACAACTGTCTCCAAAACAGCTCCCATAATATCTGGAGATGAATTGAAATGTAACTCCATCCTGCTACAAAGGTATTATGTGGAACCAGCCTTAGTTGCTAGCTAATTAAATACACCCGGATTTGTCTTTTGAACAGATGGTGTTGATCCGAAATTTGAATAAAGTATAAATAAAGTCATGGGACACCAGATGACTCCAATCCCGACTTTACTGTGTCAAATTGTGCTGTCTGCTTCTTTTTTCTGTTTTGTGTGTATTAAACTGAGTTTTGCATAATTCAAAGTCTGATAAGGAGCCAAATAGTGCTGAATGTTTTGGTTTGAGGCCAAGTTCTGGATAAAAAGAGGCGGACGACTTGTTTCCGTCTGGTTTCCTGTAATCCGTGCTGACCCTAGCAATCCAGCTGACCACTTCCACCTCGTCTGCACTTTACCCTCCAATGGCCTACCCACCCTTTTATCAAGACCTAAGCACTGTTCCCTCCACACCCACGCTTTCCCAGCTGTAATTTAATTATGATGGAATATGTTTATACCCAGAAATATAAAATTAACTCCTGCAGAACTGTGACTTAATAACAAGTGAGAGTACTTGGCCTACTTTATTCTACTGCCAGTAGGTGGTGTCATTTATTCTGATTGATGTTGGCCAGTCTGTTTTCTTAACAACCAGATTCCTCATCCCCGGGTATCTGAACAAGTCATCCTAGCTGGCAGGGCAGCACATGGCAGCGCGTCTAAATACAGCATCAAAATTTCAAGCGAAGGCCGTCAACTAAAGACAGGTTTTGCGTTTTGTGAAAAAGCAGAGCGACGGTTGCAATTATTGTTCACACTGTTCAAAATAGAGCCAAAACAATGTTGGTCTACTTTGTATCCACTGTCCACTCTCCACTTGTCTTCTGTATTTTTAGCCCTGTCAGAGATTCTTCCAGATTGACCAGGACAGAGTGGAATGGCGCGACGGTTCACACTATTCTGAATAATTTTCCAAAGCAAACAAGTACAAAGACATACAATGAATGCACAAGTTTTTTTTTCTTTTTTTAACCTTTAGGCTATCACAAACAAAGGTGCTTATGTGACATTTGTTTAATACAGTGCTTACATGAACAATTCAAATTTACATATGAGTAGAAATATACAGTACAAATAGAAAAATAATTGTATATACAGCACCAAATATTAGTGGGCACACAAACCAACGTATTTTGTGTCACTCGCCGGAGTGACAAACAGCATAGGCTGACAGCGTGGCTGTCTTCTGGGAGAGGGACATTTTTCCCCGCAGCAGAGAGAGGTAGGTTTTCCCTTTAATCTTTCAGAAGGCAGAAGGGAAATCACTTCACATCTCCAAGAAACAAGAAACAATTTCTGGTCACCTTCCATCATTTTTTTTTTGTTTGTTTAGTGTCAATATACTGGCACGATATAGCTTTAAAATTAACAAGTACAACAATGCAGCCGAAGTGTACTACATATATAATGTGCACTATACAGAGGCGAGAGTATAAGCGTATGCACATCACCTATCTTGCTTTTGGGATCCTCTGTTTCCCCACAGTAAACTGATCCATAACCGTCTTTTTTTCCTCTCTGTGCCACCAAACATCCTCTCTTCCACATCTCTGACAGGTCCACCGCATCTGTCCACAGCTCGTGCCCATCATTGTTAGAGAAACCCTAATCCAGGTGAACGAATCTGATAGCAAAGTGAGACAGCCCATGTAATGTAATTCTTAACTTGTCTTCATCAGAGGATACTAAAACAATGGCCCACCCATAAATACTTTTATGAGCTTTGTGCATTTGACATTTACCTAAAAAATTTTTTTATAAAGGCTTGCAGTATGCAGGTGTTTGCAAACACACTGATCTAAGGTTCAGAGAAGACTTATTCCTCTCCTATTCAATTTAAATTCTCGCCATGGATTCCAGTAATGCATCATATTCCTCAACAATATTACTGCTTTGTTCAGGATGGCTGATCCTAATCTAACTGCTGGGGCAACTACTCACTGCCACATGTAGTGAAAGGAATGACTTCCCAGGTTCCTTGTTTTTCTCCATTACCTCCTAACTGTATTTGTCTTCCTTCATTAGGATGCAAGACAACATCTAAATGCACACTGAGCCGCAAAACATGTCAAAAGAAAAGGGGCCGACTCTTTGCAAGTCTACTGAGGTCGGGCAGGATGACCAATGCAGCCTTGAATTTGGCAAGTTGGCCTTCAAAAGGTCCTCAGTGGGATTGGCATTCGATTTAACTGTTACCCCTGGTTATACAGACAGATTTTCCTTAGCAAGCTTGACTAAACCAGTGGAGACAATCAATGCAACAGTGATCTATAGTAGCTCTCGAGGGTAAGTCCTTCGCATGGAGACAAATTATCCTCTCTGAAATTTCTATACATTGTATACATTGCACTTACTCCCTGCGGGAGTTACGTTTTGAACCTCATGTTACATTCAGTCACACAAAAGAGAATGATTAAGACAGAGTAAAATGCCATTGTTTATCTCATCCTGTGAGAAAGCACCTATTCACAGATGTGGCGCTGAGCGCAGCTACATTCACTCACTCTTTCTAAAAGAAAATGTGAAGGAAAAGGAAACCCCAGAGCCACTTAGAGCCTACGCATTACTCAATTTTCACCAGAGAACAGCCTTGTATTCTATTTTCTGATTCACAAAGGATTTTGTGACTCACTTTTAATCAACATTTTTTCCACAGTGGGGGGAAAAAATTAATAAACCAATTCCTTTGGCACAGATAGATAAAGACTGCATGAATGTCTGCAGACTGTGAGGCTGTCGTGTAAGTGTGTGTCTTAATTTGAGCGTAATAAGTCTGTCCACACACCTCCTGGGCTATACAACAATGGGAAAATGAGTATGATTGAGTCAGAAGCTGGCAATGTAGAATGAGAAACAGATTTGAAGAGTCCTGTTGGGTAAAGAGAGAAAGCAAAGGGGGGTAACTCTTGGAGTGGGGGAATGTGGCAGAGCTTTTTTCCATGAGTGGTTGCTCAAGGCACCAAACGGGAGGGGCCCTAGGGGAGCAGGATCAGTCAAAGTGTTCCTGCTGTGGCATGTCCCCTAGGGCAGTGTCCTTCAATAATCCTGGACTCCCTTGTGTGGAGTTGAGGTGTCCCACAAAGACATAGGGCTGAGTGTAAATGCTCACTTATTGAAAAGAAAGGCAATCAAGTCAGTCATAATCAGGTCCCCAGTCCTTTGTAATGTGAACCTGAAGCTACATAAGGCCTTTCAGGGTATGTCGCTTTACTTAAAATGTTTTCTTGTTTGCCATGGACATGGTCATATGTGCAAATCTCTTTTTCCTTCATTGTGAGGACCAAATTCCAAAAGTCTCTCAGTTGAGCTGGATCTTAATTTGAGCACACACAAACACTTTGCACTCCTCCAGCAGGTCCTCTACCCTCTCCAACTGATCGTCCACACAGATGCCAGTAAGATCCAGCAGGACTCAAGTTCCACTCTCCCATTGCGCAAAAAAAGCCCCCAACACATTGCTGTAGTGTCACAGGACGAGTGAATGACGTTGGCCGCTGACGTGGGTGCGTTGCTTTTTCGGCTGGGTATCAGGTTGCCGTCTTTGGCCCGTTTGTGGCCTCTTGGAGAGTCACCTGTCCTGATACGAGGAATGCTGTGACTGACGTGCCTAGTGACGCCAGCACTGACTCCAGCAGCAGCTCTGCATAGCGTGTTAGGTGTCTGTGTGAGCTCCCGCTGTAACTGCTCGTGCGTAAGTCATCATAGGCCTGTTAGTGTGTGTAAATATGCATGCAGTGTCCAATGCATGTTTTTGCACGTCTCCTCGGAGGTTGTTTTGACACCGGACACCTGCTGTCTGATGATAAAAGAGCGTGTGAGGCACTGGTGATCTCTCATTGCCAATCCAAAAAAATCTGATGCAGACCTCACGGACTAAACAGATCTTCAGTGTCATGTTTATCTGTCCTTTGACTCTGATTTCTTGACCCAAGCTATCTCCAACATGATTTGAGCTCAACTTTGTGACTTCGGAGAATGGAGGGATGTTGCATTGGGAGGTGAAGTGGAGAATTTCTGGCCAAACCTCGAGCTCCCAGCTCTAGGCATGTCTCTGCTTTCAAGCTCCTCTATCATACCCCTGTGTTCGCTCACAGGGGACACTGCTCAGACGTGAATGAGCCCCCCTCTTTCTTTTTCCTTCTCTTCTTCTTGTGGACAGTCCAACAAGCAGTTGCCATCATTAACAGCAAAATACCCATGATGAGTAGCACAACTGACACCACTTTAGTCTGAGGCAGGTCATTATAAGTGTAGGTCACTCCCGTTCCTGCTACACCGATAACTAAAGAGATGATTCCAAATGGAAAGATGCAGCGGTACCAGGACTTCTCCATTCCTCCAGTAGCCTGGGATAGACGCTCCAGAGAGGAGAGCACCTCGGGCACTTTGGCCCCACCAGTCTCTAGCGATTGACCCTCCTGCCCCGAGTTGGTTTGCGGCTGTGGTTGGCAAGCCAAATGGCCTGTTGTACAGCCCATCCTGACCGTGTGGGCTGGTGTATCCTGACAGGATCAGCAGCGTTGGCTTCTGGGATCCTACTTGTAGGTAGCTCTGGCCTGGAGAGACAGAACGAGACAAACGGAGGTGGAAAAAGGGAGAGGAAGGAGAAGGAGGTCTGTATAAGACCAAAGAAATGACTTGAGCAGGTATGGCTCGAGCATGTCCGATGAAATCTTCTAAAATCAGCGCTGAAATCCACTCACACTTTCCTCTTCTTTGCCTCCCTCTCTTGCTGTTTCTCCGTACACTGTCTGCCGGCTCTCTGGTAGCACATTGTACACTCTGCAGAACGTAGTGAGGGGGGGATATATATATAAAGGCTTAAGGAAAGAGGAGGAGCTAGGGAGGAAAAACTGGGAAGTCCAAGTGCTACGATTCGTTAGCTCATTGGTGACATCAAACACTGAAGTAGGGAGAACAGGGTTTGACGAAACACAGGAAGGGGGAGGGGAGGAGAGTTAACTGCTCTCTCTATTCTTCATGCTCCCATCACTGCCTCTCAGATGCAGCATCTTTGTTTTCCTGCAGTATAAAATGTTCCCCATGAGAACGCAGAAGCCTAGCGTTTACTTGAAATTAGAGGAAGATAGGAAATCCTTATTTATCTGTATGTTTACTGAAAAAAGAAAAAGGACATTCCCCATATAGATCACTACAGATGTGTCATCTCTTCATGGGAATCACACAGTCACAGTGATTCCATCCCCATCACGTCAACACGAGTCAGTCATCCATATATATATATATATATATATATGTAGGGCCTCTGTTAATGTAAATACAATGATGAACATATCGACTCGTGACAGAAATACTCTTAAAAAAATACAGGCAGCCTCCACCTTCCCTCCCACACACATATACACACACACGGCTGGAGCCAGTTCTTTCTGAATGGAAGGCAGCCTAGTAGTAGTTAATCCCCTTGTATGCTCGCTCTTCAACAAAAAAATAAAATGAAATCAATCTAGACACCTTTCACGTCCAACGTTTGCTAATCTTCCTCCTCCACATCCATAAAGCTACGTTTGTGAAGGACAGACAAATCTGAGTGTCTGTTTTATCTTCAGGCATTACTACGACAGCATGTTAGCCTTTTAATGCTTCCAAGATTTTTTTTTTTTTTTTATCAGCTCAACTTATTCTTGATAATTTGATCATCAGTGATTTCCCCAGAATAGAAAATACGTCATGCTCCCTTATAAATGCTAAACAGGCTTCCTTCTGTACAGGACAGCTGCTGTTAAGACCATGGTTTGTCTTGACAGAAAAATTCAAGTTGATTGCTTGATCGGTGGGGGGAAATAAAAAAATATACCCTAATGCGCCCTAACTGATGACTACATTGACTTAACAATCTTGGCTGTAGCTCAATCAACAGCAGCTATTTAGAATAGCCAAAGAGAAATAAAAGAGGGGAAGTGAGGAATGTCTTTGTGAGGAGCGGGGGAGCAGGAGAAAAGAGACGTTCAAGCCCAATGGGCATTTGAAGGACAGAAGTGGATTCTTGGTAGCACTGTTGGGTTTCTGGGGATTTGTGCTTGGACTCCAGTAAGCGATTAAAAGTGAGATGACTGGGGGAAGAAAAACAAAAAGATTGGAAGCTCCAAAGTATTTGAACTCTTCCCCTCTGTAAGTGTGTGTGTATGCGTGGCATATGGCAGTAATTTCCATGAAGTGTCACCCACGGACTGTAAAACTGTCTTGCATCTTCCATTATGTGTCACAGAGAGGCGTGAGAAAAATGGGATAAAGGCGTGAGACATGCATAACCTTGGGAGGACCGGGCCATGCTGGTGGGAGTGGAAGAGCTCTGCTGGTGACAGGCAAAGCCAGGCAGCAGCTGATGCATGCAGGTCACAGGAAGGCTGAGCTGCATGAGCACCACTCCCACTAGGAACTATGTACAGTGTTGACCCAAGGATACTTCCATGCCTCCTTTTTTGCCTCCCTCACACACATAGACAAACACAGATCTAAGACTATGCGAGGCCATAAATCAGCAGCACTGCTTCAGTGCCCTACTGCAATCCAAAAGTAGTTGGACATTTCTGTGTAAAGAGGTCTTGTAAACATGCAAATGTATTCTTTGAACCCAGGAACAGACGCTCAAACCATCAGGCCCTTGTTGTTTTGGACTAATCCAGCCATCTGAGTCTGAAATACTCCTCCTTTTTTTTTATAATCATTTTTTGTCCCTCTCCTCAGGGAAACATGCCATTTCCAGCTTGCAGCATGCTGCGATGCCAGGCACCCCCAAGCACATCATCTTTGTGACTCAGCCGGCTCTGGGTGTGCATGTCTCCCTGTTCGTGTGTGCGCGCATGAAGGGCCGGTGCAGCAGGGCTTCAACACCCACGTCCTACTGCGAGAACCCAGCGCCACCTGTCGCCCAGTCTGGCACAGCCCCTGCCATCCACACGTCATCTGTGGGCACGAGCCTCTAAGGCTCCTCCAGGCGCTCCTGCATCTCACGTACACCCTCATAGCACATTTGATCGCGAATACCATATCACAGAAACACAGTGATGGCCCCATATATGCGTTCTAGCAGATGTATGTATGAAAGATTATGCTGGCTCAATATGGGGGATCAAAAACATCATATGGAAAAACAGTATGGAAGTGTGTGTGTGTGTGGGGGGGGGCTTTTTTATTTTTTATTTAAATACTGAAAATGAATGATATGAAGTGAAACATACAGGAAAAGTTGCAAGAGCATCTTTGATTAAAACGAGATGGGAACATATCCCCTCTGATTCCATCACACCATGCAAGAAACCAGAGACCGCACTCATTAACACCAATTACTTGTTGAAGAAAACTACTCTTATAGCCACATGTAATTTGGACTCTTTTATTCTGTGAATTGAGTGCCACCTGGTGGCAAAATTCACTGAGTGAATATTACACTTCTGATACATCATCAGTTATGATGTGTCAGAATTTAGCAAAAAGGAAAAATTAGAAACAACTCAAACATATAATTTAAGCTACAGATTACATCACAAATACACACACTTAAAGTCACTGTAATATTATGTATCTTTTATTACATTATACTGATCAGTGGTGATATTTAAAAAGTGTGCCTGAGGCATTTATTCAGTAGCTGCATTTAAGAGACAGGATTAATGATCACAGTTTTATACAGTTGTGACATGACATGAGACACTGATATAACACAGAGATGCCACTATTAAAAACAGATTCTTCAAAATCATTCATGATGTTTCAGTTACCATTTTATTAGGTACACCTGTTTATCCATCCATTAACATTTCCATGATATCTTTAGGGTCACGAGGTTTAACACAGAGCATCGTAATCACTGAACTCCTCCAGCTGAAACTCCTGAACCACAGCTGCCCTCTGAGGCTGTTCACTCAATTCAGTTCCCTTTTCTTTTTTTTTAACCATCTCCTTGTTTTGCCATGTCAGAGGGTTTTGATTTCATCAGTGTCGCACCGGATTGCGGCATACCATGAGGCCTTTAATTTATTCATACCTGTTTCTAAGCTTACAAACCTCTAAGTCAGTTTAATGTGCTCACTAGTCAGGCAGGCTCAGAATCCAGGACTATAGCTGGGAAACGTTCCCCTCCTTCACCCAGCAGGGAGTAGATGTCTCTGAGTACACTGGGGCTCAGACATTCAGGCCCAGGTACGATAGCCGACAACTGAGGGGACAGGGTGTCCAACAGAGCCTGTGGGACATCAGAAAAGACTGTCAGCCAGTTACTGGCTTCTACTAAAAAAGAACATGCGGGTATGTGAAACTCTCGAGGTGCTTTCAGAACACATCACCTACCTGTTCAAGATCAACCTCTTGCTGCAGCAATGCCACCCTCATCCGCAGCTGCTCGAGCTCTTGCAGCTCTGCCTCTGTTGCATATGTTATAGTCAGGGGCAGGGGTGAAGTTATCCCATCTCCCTGCACACCATTTGCCCCAGTGGGGCAAAAACAACCTCCCTCTGGCCTCCATCGATCCCATGCTTTCCACTCTGACGGAAAAAAAGGTTATTTTTAGAGCGCGAGCAACCATACCCCTAAAACTTTTTTCTTTCTGCTCTGTTGCCTCAGCTTTAAATAGCTAGGCCCTTGCTTAGTGGCGTCAGGACAGACAGCTTTAAAACCCCATCGTCATGGGGACGAGGGGGTGAGGGGGATCTGTTGAGGCCAAGGAAAGGACTGAGCTGGCGCTGAGGGTTCACGGCAGCTCTGCTTTCATTTTCCATACGCCAAGATGGAGAGGCTCGATTAGCTCGTTAGCACGCCGCACTCACCATAATCATTTTCTAAATGCTGTTAAAAAGCAATAAAAGATAATTCCCTCCCTGGATATTAAAAAACAGTGAAATAAAAATATTAACGTGAGATGCTAGATTGGATGACACCAGACGTGTGGACCTATTCATTACTGGAAACTTCTCTGACACACTGGATTTAGTTGCTACTTCTGCTACATTGGTGCTTTAACCAGTAAACATCAATAAATCTTTGTGAGGTCGAAAGGGTGTTTGAAAGGTGTGAATGGAAAATCTCTCGTCATTCAGGTTCTTTATAACTGCATCAGTGGAGGAAATGGAAATGCTGCTGTGCTGCATATTGTAGGTACAGACTCAAACTGGGATGCCCATAGACAATGACCCACATGGAAAAGAAATAGCAAAATGTATGTAACATAAAGATTTACTCATTCTTTTCCGTACTAGAATTCACACAGCTGGTTAAACAGAGCCAAAAACCATGTCATGATTTCTCCACCAGCATCTTCTTTAGGAAATTCAGTGCAAAGGAATAAATATTTTTGATAAGGTGTCTTCCAGCTAATGACCACCTGTTTACAAAGGTCAATGATCTGCAATTAATGCTGGAGAGACCAATTATTTTACAGAAAGGTTTATGATGTTTGATTATGCTGCGTACAAACAGGATTCTTACCTTGTTTCACTTGATCTGCAAAATTCTGGAGCTCAGCTGCTGTGAGCTGCAACCTTTCCAGCGACATACAGGAATCATACTTGTCGCCTGTACTAACTGTAGGAAAGCACATTAAAAAAAGAGAGTTATAATAGAAGCTTATTGAGAAGCAAGTGGAGTTGCATTAAAAGTGTTTACAGTCACTCTTAGCCCATGGAAGTTGTTACAGTTATAGAAAAATGTCAACTTCCTGATGGTTCCTGGCAAAGGAAAGACTGGATTTGTATATATGGCGCATCAGTCGAAATAGCTCGCACAGTCACTTCCTGCCAACTCCCACATTGTTATTTTGTCACGCACTGATTTATGGAATCAGTCCATTTAATTTCTCTCAAACTCACATAAAAGCTTCTCTATGAACTTTTTACCCAGTCTTGATGTTATCTCTGGCATCTGTTTGGTTAGAGGCTCCCCGCAGAGCTGTGTGAGGTCTTGACCTTGGTGAATCAGCCTGTCCAGCAGAGCCCTGGTCTCATACGGGCTGCCAAATGGCCAATTCCTGGGAAACTGAACAAGACAAAGGAAAAATGGTCTACAATGAAACACAGGGGTTGTTTAGATAAATGAATGTGTATTAGCTAGAATTTCTCCTTAATACACCTGGCTGATTTTCTAAATTAGAGCATAAATTCCAGTTTAACATGATATCATGGCTGACCCCTGCTGACCCATTTTACCGTAGCTCTCATTCTCTCCATGAAGTGACTCCTCCCAGGCCCAGGGTTCCTCTGTAGGGCAACGGCTTTATCCCACAGTCTGAAGATAATGTACAGAAGGAAACTTTGTGAATAAAGGAAAAATGTACAAAAAGGAATTTTGTTTTTATATTTTTTGCATTACAATGCACTGTAGGCACCTGCTCTGTTTGCTCTTTAACGATTTCCATTTTGTTGTTTGCTCAGAAGGTATCCTGCTGTGAAGCAAAGTCAAACAGAATGATTATAATATTACAGAACATGTTTTTTTTTTCTTTTACAAAGCATGGTTATTTTCATAGTGTAATTCTAAAAAACATGCCCATTCTGTTGAGGCAAACTGCATGCTCCTGGCTCATTTGTTTGTGAAGAGGACACTACGTTATTTGAAGAATTTGCAGAGACAGGCACAGCTTTCCTCAGGTCATTGCCACTCGACATATTGCTTCTGATAGTCTTGTTTTTAGAGAGCAAGCTTGTGATGTGATCAGGAGAGACAGACGGCACGACAGCCTGCTGCAGTTTCCTAGAAGCCTGGTGATGCAAAGCGCCAGCTGATGAGGCAGGATGGTTTTGGATCGTGTTTCTATTATCTGTTGTTTTGGTCTGTCCGGGGTCGGCGCTAGCTAAAGGTCCCGAGGCTAGTGAGGAGCATACTGATAATCCAGGCCGTCTGTACCCTTTTCTGTCAAGGCTGGCAGATTTAGTGGATGACCTTATCGTTCTTTGGCTTCCTCTAGATGCTGCAGATGAATGTGTGACATCAACAGGCCTAGAACCTAAAGTCCCTGTTTCCTTTCCAGGTTTGGGTAGTTTTGAGTCTTTTTTGGAAGGTTCTGAGCCGGTGCGCACACGGAGGGCTTTCTCTAGAGCCTTCTCAAGCAGTTCTATGTCTTCCTTATCACAAGGGGAGACACCTGTTTATGAAAATAGCAACATGCAAACATGTGGTTACTATTTGGCAAGAGAAAAGAAATGTAAATAAACAAATAGGATGTTTTTTTTAACTATCAGTATCTTGACAGACAAATAAAAGCTATTTTTTAATTACCTGTAGGAGCAGCACCTGCCAATTCTGTTTCCTCAAAGCTCACCTCGGGTTGGGGTGTTCTGTGGGAAAATACTTCATGTGAGCACACACTAAAATTAAAATAAAAGTTTTAAAGTCTTTAAACATTCCAGAACAAAATTGATGTGACACAACAGATGAGCATCAGCCACTGCCATTTTTAAATGTCATCTCATTTGCAGAAAGGCCGCTGGCAGTCAGAGTGGATGCTCCATTCATACAGTATATTGCATTGGTGATCTCTGGCAGACATAACTGCTTAAAGATGAAACACACAATTAAAAAAATAGAAGTCCTAGTGTATCTAGGTATCTGAAACTCTCAGAATCTAGTGTAATAGCGCACAAAATTAAAGACGTTTTATGTCAAATATGACTTTATATTATTCACTTATTTTCCATATATGTCTTACTGGCTTTAGGTGCAGGGAAATTTTAATATTCATTACACAAAAAGGGCATACAAATGATAAAAAACCATATTGCGAGTCAACAAAGCCATTATTTATTCAGTACATTATGATATAATTCAAAGCAAACAATCAACAATTACCACTTGATGCTGTTTAAAATGAAAGATGCCAAACACCGATTAAGATTAAATGACATTTTTGAAAAACAAAGGATTAGGACCAGTATAAAATGTTGTGTATCTGTTATGGGGATATTTTTAAAAATATATAAATTAAGATGTGACGCTCACTGAAACCGTTGTACAGAAATAGCATAGTTATCCTGTATTGTCATAAAGGTTTAGTGTGGAGATGCTTCAGATGCTTACAGTTCATCTGTAGATGGAATTGACATAAATTGTTTATTGTTTCTTATTTCTTATCTCATTACTTAATATTTATTTTGTCGTTATTCTGAATGACATGAGTTTAAAAATGTAGTTGATTTGATATGTGTCGTTATATGAGGGGCTGGTGCCATATAAGCTTTAACTAAGTCTATATCCTGTGTTTTTTGATTTATTATGACGTAAATTAATCGAATACTACAACTAGAAATCTAACAAAACATACCATACAGTAAAATCTATGTTTTTAAGATTTTGGTCTTAGAACAAAAACAACAGTAAATAAGTCATGAACTCATTTAGTGTTCTTGAATAGTGCAACAAAACTAAAGAAAAATCAACTAATACACATTTTGAGAAATTGTAGAGTAGCTATTACACACACAGCCGTCTCGTGCAGCAAAAGGCACTGCTGGGATTCGAACCCAGGATCTCCTGTTTACTAGACAGGCGCTTTAACCAACTAAGCCACAGCGCCGGGTGGCTAACCACATCTGTATATAGTCTACGTATGGAGTCACTCAACTACCGATCACTACAGGTGGCACAGAAACACCACAATACTTTGGACCTATGTAACTTAAGAGGATTTTTCATAAATGTTTATAGAGAGTCAAAAATCCAGGATACAAACTTCAGACATCGCTGAAAGTGGATTTGTTTTTAAATTTATAAGAAAAGTTAAACAGCGTGAAAAAAAAAACTAAAGCGTGTACTTACAGGCTCTTTAATAATTCTCTGTAGAGTTGAATGCGGTGATTAACCTTAGCTTGTTCCACTTTGCATGACCTGACAGCTTCCTCGACTGCGCACAGCAGCAACATGGTCGTGTCTGGATGTATAGCGGTGGTGACCTTCTCTGCCACGACAACACGAAAAACAAAACGCTCAAGTGCTTGTTTAAAACGGATTTATGACTTATTAGAAACAGTTAAACCGAGTAAGACTTAGTCAAAAAGTGCAGAATACGTCGTTGTTAGCTAGATGCAGATCCTCTTTATAATGAAAGCTTTTTTGTACTGACCCGCGAAACACTCAACCCGACAGATGCGGAAGTCACATTCCTCCCCCTCTGACTAAAGAAGGTCACCGATTAGTAAATATTCAGTAGTTAATCAATGCGATGAAACCTACCTGACTTTAGGTGAATAGCTAAAGTTTTTTTTTATAAACCTGTCAGGCAGAAACAGAAACTTTGAGCATTCGTAAAAACAACACACTCGCTACTTCTCGCGAGAAGTGCGATGGTTACCAGGGACGCTGCTGCATAGTGTTGTTGTCACCTATACTGCCTATTAGATTATTTAATTCTTTATTACCACGTTTCTATTCAACAGCAGTCTTAATTTCTCATTTGGTACTCATACAGTTGACTCATAAACATGTCATAATATATGAAAGCAAAAATTAAGAACACTGCTGATTATTTTTGATAACCATAACCATTAAACGTTCCAGTAACATTCCCAAGTAACCTGCTTACACTTACAGCTTACAGTCTAGTGAGCCTCATGAGAAATTTCTGGAAAGCAAGTGTAAACAGAGGCAGATTATGAGTAACTCTTGGATAATTTGCTGCTTATGAAATAAAAATACACACATGAGCCCTCAGCACTGAGACATTAAGCATAATCAGATGTTGTTGGAGTCAATAATTCCTCTCATAAAACCTTTATCAAGCTGTGGTGGATTTCATTTATATTTACCAGGTTTGTGGTATTGTGCATTCTGGTGTAAGGGCATGAATGTCATTACTTGTTTAATTTTTGTTAGTATATAATAATACACAATCTTTTGCCTCTTTATTAGGTACAAATGTTCAACTGGTTGTTGTATCAGTGGATGCTTGTGGTGATGGTGTAATGCTCTGGGAAAGACTCATTAAAAATCTCTTTCAAGAGAGTCATGACCAAGAGTGCTATTAGAAATTAGAACATAACACAAAACAATATAATAAGTAAGTAAAGAAAGAAATGCTACTGACATTCAGTACAAGTGAGCACAAATATGTGAGTCATACGTAATAAAACATCAAGAGCAACATCAAAAACACTCACACTGACCAAAAGAGCTACTTTCTCACTCCTTTTAAATGGACTTTGGACTCCCCCATTGTAACCAGTTCCGGAAATTTCATGTCCTTGTGAAGATTGTTCCAAACTTTTTCTTGATTCTGCTCTGACTCTGGGGGCAAACATTTGTAAAAATATTGTGAGAACATATACTGTACTATAATAAGAAGGCATTAGCCCAAGCAAAAAGTTATACACAAAAATCAACTAATGAGGATGTCTCGAGACGTATAGAGATACCTACTTACCACCAGTATACAGACAACTTTGATGTGCCTGATTTCCATGGCCAGCAATAAAGCATACAGCACAATGGTAGATGGTATCCAACCTCTTTAGGTACTGGCCACATAAATTCATAAAGAGAAGATCACCGTAATCCAATGAAGAAACAAAAAAGTTGCATAAATCAAGTGTTTCCTCAAGTGGAGTGAGAAGCAAGACTTTTCAATGTGACCTTTAAATGATTAATTCTGACCTATAATGATGCCTAAATACTTTTGTGACCATTTCAATTTCAGCTCCTTCAGTGGTTTTGATTTCAGGAAGTCTGAGCCCTTTAGTACCAACCGAACCTAAGTATTATTTCTGTGGCATCTATTTCTGGCCGCCATCCTCTGATGGCTGCTTCCAGCAGGATAATGCACCAAGTAATAAAGCTCGAATCATCTCAACCTGGTTTGTTGAACATGACAGGGAGGTCACTGTCTTAAAAAGCTCTCCACGGTCACCAGATCTTAGTCCAATAGGCCACCTTTGGGATGCGGTTCTATTCACATCACAGATGGGCAGCCAACCAATCTGCAGCAATCTGATGCTATCATGTCAACATAAACAAAAATCTCTGAGGAATGTTTCCAGCACTATGATGAATTTATGACACAAAGAAGGTTCTGAAGGCTAAAAGAGGGTCTAACCTGGTACTAGCAAGATGTACCTAATGAAGGGGCTGGTGAGCATATATCTGCTGCACCAATACAATATCCCCAGCAATAGAAAAATCAAGAGAAACTTCCAGGAATAGACACCGCTTTAAATTCATTTATTCCCCTTGTTTGACAATTATTTTTACCACTTTACCAATTAGACTGAGGAAACTCAGTGAATTTTATTGAACTTTAAAAAGACGCTCATTAGTTTGTAAGTCAAACTTTTTCATAGAGGTCCTAATGAGTGAACAGAAATCAGCTTTTTCTTTTGATTTGATTGACATGTCTTCTTGGTGTGCATCACATTGTTTTTCTTGCTTTTAAAAGCCTGCGCTTGATGTTCCCAGCATGACATTTCACTTTCCGATTAATTCATGCTCATTTAAATCCCAATAGTTGTGTTATTCTTTTTCTATACCGATCCCAAATTAAGGGGCTTCACACTTCTCTTCATTAACAGGCAGTTCCCCTCGTTAATGCAGGGAAGGAACTAAGAAACCTAATGATAACTGACAAAGTACATCTTCATCAAAGAAGGCCATTTTTACTTATTCCCCCCCCCCCCCTTATGTCATAGACATATGTCAAGAGAAAATTGTATATATGTGATCAGCTACATGAAATGTATCCTTTCATTATTTGTGATTAAGCACATGTTTAAATAACCTTTTGCCTAGTAACTTGTGTGATGAACTTATGCAGATACTAACCGCATCCTGTCGTTCTGAACATTTAGATGTAGAGAAGACCAAGCTCAGCTCTTTTACGAGAACATGCAAATGAAGAGAAGGGGAAAAACCCGCTGCTCTTAATGACGTTGTTACCTTTGTACACACACACACACACACACACACACACACACACACACACACACACACACACACACACACACACACACACAGGAACATCTTGTATAAATAAAGGACGCGGACAGTCAATAGACGCAGATCCTGTGTTCATGGCTGCCCTCGCGAGTGAAAGAACTGCAGTGTTTGTGTTTTCTAAACTCAGGAGTCTTGGCTAAAGAAAGAGCGGCAGGGTGATTTAAAGAAATCCCCTGTCAACATGTGAAGCAATGCAGATGTAATGTTTCATTTTTCTGTATTGTTGCCATTTTTAATACCACCCAGCCAAATCACCATGTTCACATGTATTCTGCTTTGCTGGAAATCATAACGCAAAGTAAAGAATCAGATCCCAGCAGGTACCATGTCAGATAGTGGTAGGGTAAAATGGACTGCGTGCTATATCTCAACCACAAAGGGAATGCACAGGAAAGCAGAGTAGCAAACAAAACTAAGTAGCCATGAAACAGATTGACAGACTTATCCAGTTAAAACAGCTGTCAGTGTAAAGAAATGTTATGTTTTGTGTGGAAAATCAGCTTTAAAGCTAACATTTCTTCTCTTTTAAAACAATCCCCCCTCCGCTCTGAATGGTATCAGTAGCTCAAAAGCACTTCCCAAAGCAATTTCATCTAATGGCAACAGCTTTGTGGCCCCATTGCAGGGAAGTGAATCATCTTGTTATCCTCCCCACCAGGCTCCTGTGGCTCAGCAGCAGAATGAGGGGGAGAGGCACTCAACTGCCCCCCTGCCAGCCACACATCTGACAATGCAGCCGGCTTGCCAGACTAATATTAGGCTCTGACAATCACATTTGCACAAAAACACACGCGCGCACACACACACACACACACACACACACACACACACACACACACACACACACACACACACACACACACACACACATGCCCACGCGCCCTCACAGCTACAACATGGAAGTGCACTTTTAGCCCTTTACTAATGGATGAATCTGCCAGGCAACATTAACAGCCACTTTGTACATATGCATGATGAGTATACGCGAAACATCTGTGCACAAAAACACCCAAAACGTCATCATCACACTTGGATCTGTTACTGACTGGCATGATCCAGTCACTCACAGATTGAAGAGGGGGAAGAGGGTGAGGCCCTCATGTTAAAGTTCATCTATGGAACAAATGTGTTTAGGACAAGCTTGTTGTACCTTCACAGAAAACCATTATGATTTGACCAGTGTATGAGGCCAGTGTTTTATTCAAAAGCCTTGAATTCATAGGTGCATCACCTGAAGCGTCAACAAGAAAGAACATTGAATTGTTCCCGTGTCAGATTAGTGGATATTGTGCAGCAAGTCCTGTGAAACTAGAGAACAGCTTGCTTAAAATGGGCACATCACTGAACACCAGCTGATGAGATGATTTAAAAACACTACCATAAACACTGCCATTACAAGGATAATTGCTGTCAAACCCAGTGATGGTTTTATCTGATTATGTAACTTCCAATTACTTCATTATGGCCTGATAGAGAGCTACAGATGGTTTTACCAAAATCACCTCCTGATTTGCAACTGGTGCTGCAATTTAAAATGTATTAAAATGAGCATCCATTATCTTGATGGACTACTTTATCTTTTATTTATTCCCAAAGGAACAGTAACAGCAGTAATTGTTGACAAACCATTGCATTTATTTGGTAGGAAGGCCATCTTGTGGTTATTCTCTTGTAGCCTTTAGATTTGGTCTTGGTTTTCTCTCTAGGTTCCAATTTCTGTAATTTAGGACTTATGATGTGTCACATACTATATCTACATTTAGGAAAGATGATCTCTAATGTGAAATGACATGCAAACCAGCATGTTTGGTATTCATTACCATGAAAAGTTTCCTTGAGGAATAGTATGAACAATGATTTTGCCAGCTGCTGGAGATTGCCTTCTGATGAATCTATATCTTCAACATTTGCAGCAAAATGTTGGAGATTTTCTATCCTGGTGACACCTACAGGATGATCAGGCTGGCTCTGTGATTTGTTGTTATCCTGACCACTTTCTGCATCACTTACTGGACAGGCAGCAGAGCACTTGTCTAACAGACTGATTCAGCTCTGACAGTAAATCTTTCATACCTCACGCAATAGCTCTCTACAGTTAACACATCTGTCTGGCAAAGCATCACCTCATGCTTACAGTTTATTTCAAGACTGTGCTGTCAGAACACCTTACACTCTTACACTTACCCACTGTATGTCCTCTGATTTTTGCTATGCTGCTTTACTACAGTCAGTAAGCTAGTTTAAATTCTTCTCTTTGACATATTTTACTTAGCTGTACATTATTATTTCATGCTTTTTTTCACCTACATCAGACTGACAACCTGTCCTGAATAAACCCTGGCTCTTGCTCTGCGACTGCTGGGATAGTCCCCAGCCCCCAATGCACCTGAAGTGGATAAGTCGAAGAAAGCAAATGGATGGATGGATGGATGGATGGATGGATGGATGGATGGATGGATGGATGGATGGATGGATGGATGGATGGATGGATGGATTTCTATTTCAGTTCACTTTTTTAAAAAGTATTTATTTTCATTCCAGGTTAATTTTTAGCCAATTAAGATTATTGTTTGGTCATGTCGTACTCTGTTTTGTTAAGCTTGTATTCCGTGTTTGTTTGGGATAAAGTTTATCCTATCTTATTATCCCTATTGTGACATACTACTGCCCTTTTCTCCATAGTTATGTGAATTTCTCAATTATTGGAGTAATAAACAGATAGTTCGATGGGACTAGCTATTTGAAATCTATAATTTAGTTGAAATTCGTCATTATTCAGCTACATCTTTTATTATAGCCAAGTTTAATAATTTTATCAGTAGCCCTTCCGCTGTGATGAAAAGCCTAATACTGTGAAGATACGGAATTTTTTCTGGATCATTTTTTTTCTGTAGTCCTGTGCGAGAACTACAAATCTTAGAGCATCCTGTAGAGTATCATGTGATCATCGAAGGGGCGGAGTTAAACGTAGTTTCGCTCTGGACCTCCGCAGGGTGATTTTGTAGCTGTTGGCAGCTTATCACGGTGCAGAGAAGGTTTGTTGCTTACGGCATTGTAATTTAGCATTATTTAATTACATTTTGTGAGCGAACACAGACGTGGGTCCTGGTGTGTGGCAAACCGCTGGTTTCTCAAATGTTAAACGTATTTTGTGGAAATGTTATGTTAGCTAGCTTACAGCTAACTTGGCTAGCATTGTTCAGTAAAGTTAGCTGTGGTTGTTAAAGTGATGCTCCCACTGTGGGAAGCTAGAGGACGAACTCTCGGGTTTAACCTTCGTGTGATGATAAAAGGTGGTTTTACAACATGATCTGTGATTGGAGGGCTTCAGCTGATTTAAATCACTTACGAGGCTCTCCTCGTATGGCACTTGCTTGCTCATTGTGCGAGTTATGCTTGGAGTCTCCCGGTAAACGCCAGAAGGCCTGTGCTGTGTTGTTTGAGCTGCTTTTTGTTTGGCTGCATTAATTTAGGTCACACCTGCCTGGATGCTGCTTATCTCTGTAAACCAAGCCAGCACTTGCCCGTCTGTGCTCTATCAGTTTTCACTCTGACCTTGTCTTATCTTTTTTTTTCTTACAGTAAATCAGGTCAGAGGCTTTAACCTGCTGGATTTAAGTGCAAAAGGCTTTATTTCTTTGACCACCATCATCATTATCTCAGGGACGACAGCCACTGTGAAGAGGTTATCAGCTTCACTTGTTTCCTGATTAACCTCTGTGTCATCTTGGGTAAGAGTTAATTCTGCTGTTATTTAATGTACATCTAAATATCCAAGGGATATTTAAAATGGTTTTGGTGTGGGTAGTATTTGAAAGTAAGTCAAAACACCATAAACAGACTTAGCTTTATGATTATGGACCTGATATTACAAACACTTTATTGTAAGTTAGGTTTTGTGGACTCTTAATCACGAATCTAGGTAAACTGTTTTTAATAGTGTAATGTATTGGGCTCATTCTATGTCAACTGACCCAGTGCATCCAGCCTGATGATTTCCGATTTCCTTGAAAAACTTCCAGCGATGATAGACTTGAATTTTTGAAATTCTTTATTCCTGAAGTCACAGTAGCAGATATTTGGCCTATAAATTAGAATGACATGGTGTAAGTAGTTCTCTAGATTCAGGGCAGTCAGAGGTGGTCAGGCTGGGAAATGTTCTTAAATTGAATTAAATTGCTCTACCTGAGCACTCAAAGCACTTTATACAACTTGCCTCATTCACCTGTTCATACAAGCACTTTTTTCTATGCTTTTTCTACTGAAGAGCTTTCTGTCTAACACTCATGCATATTCATACGAGCAACTTAAGGTTAGTATCTTCCCTGACGATACTTGGCATAAAGACTGGAGCAGCCAGGGATCAAACCACCAACCCTCTGATTAGTAGATTACTTGCTCTACCTCCTTTTTTAATTGGTGTTTTTTCTTATATATTGTGAGATAGATGACAAAAGGAAAAAAAAATCATCTGTCAGCAGGAAGGTACAGAAACTACTAGGTTTGATTTGAAGTTGCTTTGTTGAGAGACAGTACATGACATTTTTATTCAGGATCGTGAGACAGAACATTTTTCGTGGCAGAGGATGTGTTTCTCTCTGTTTGTCCTTTTAGCTATTGTACGCTATTAATTTTGTGTTTGGATCTCGAGTGCTGCAGTGAGCAGTGCAGCTGTACGGCTTCTTTTAATTATCTTAAAATCAACACTCTACCTTGACAGCATATAGATTAAAAATTATGGACCGTGATAATACTTTTTAATGTGACTATACTGCTTGTTAAATGCTTTGTTCTGATTTTTAGGGTCAGGAAACGTCATCTCACCAAGTCCCTGGAGAAGATGGAGACAGCAGGGAATGTGTCCAATGGTGCAGGGCCTGTGTATGAGCAGAAAGAAAAGACCCTCAGGTAAAGCTGCTTCCAGTAACATAGTATCTGTGTTAATAAGATTTTAAATTAATAATCCTGCTTCAGTTTTGTCACATACACAACAAACCAAACTTCCTTTCTTTCTCCAGGCCAGAGGATCTGTCTGAGATGCTGGCAGCAGGGACCAAGCAGATTCACGAAAAGGCTGAGAACACTCAGTTTGTGAAAGATTTCCTCAGGGGGCGCATCCGCAAAGAGCTCTTCAAGGTGAGTGTCAAGAAGAAAGGTAGACGATGTCCTTTTTTTATATTAAAGATTACTTCACAAAGCAAAGCCTGCAAATAAATGTGTTATAGAAAACTGGTGGAAAGAAGAACACAAAGCAGCTCATGTTACACTTGTGCTTGAAGAAGGGCAGGAAAAGGTGTCTTTTACACCAACTTTTCATGTTTGTTTCCCTCAGCTTGGTGCGGTGGCGCTTTACTACACTTACACGGCCCTGGAGGAGGAGATTGAAAGAAACAAGGATCACCCCCATTTTGCTCCTCTTTATTTTCCCGCTGAGCTGCATCGCCACGAAGCTCTGGCCCGCGACCTCGAGTACTTTTACGGTCCAGAATGGAAGAGCCAGACAAGCTGCTCAAAGGCCACCCAACAATATGTGGACCGCATCCATCAAGTAGGGCAGGAGGACCCAGTGTTGCTGGTTGCACATGCCTACACCCGCTACATGGGGGACCTATCTGGTGGGCAGGTGCTGAAGAAGGTGGCACAGAGAGCCTTGAAGCTGCCGCCCACAGGAGAGGGCTTAGAGTTCTACCAGTTCGATGCCATCCATAGCGCCAAAACATTCAAGCAGCTGTACCGAAGTCGGATGAATGAGCTGGAACTGGACATGGAAACAAAGAAGAGACTGGTGGATGAGGCTGTGAAGGCTTTTCTGTTCAACATTGAGGTGAGAGGCCAAGCAGAAGGTGCGGTTGTTTTTCACTTTGTGGAGTTTTCTGATAGAAGTCTTAAACTTCAGTAGTTTAACAAGTGTGTCTCCAGTTCACCTGTTTATACACAAACGCATTCAAACACCATTGGTGGTGGACGTGCAAGGTGTTCTTCTTTTTCAGTAGTGTAATAAATCGGGGATCCAGCCATCAACCTTATGAGTTTTCCTCTTTCCAAGTATTTGAATTAGTCATAGATGTTTCATCTATCTGTGTTATCCAACAACAAATCGTAGACTTTATATTTTAACCTCACATGCTTCACGTTTGTTCTGGCAGGTGTTTGAGGAGTTAGAAGAGATCGGCAAAACCGTCCAGGAGGATGTTTTAGATGCTGGCATGCCCGTTCATGGAGCAATGGGTGGAGACATCAGCAAATGTCCCTACTACAATGCCAAAATGGGTAAGTGTACTGCCATTGTAAATATATGTAAGTGATACTCTTTCTTGTCACTATCTAAGCTTGTGTCTGGACCTCCTTTGTGTCACAGCGGCATCAGGTGGAACGGCATACGTCCGTCAGCTGGCCATGGCTGCTCTCAGACACCCGACAGGACAGGTCCTGTTTGCTACTTGGTTTGCTGCCTTGGCTGGACTGGTTGCGTGGTATCTGATGTGATCTGTCGCTCCGTCTGCCATTCTGCTGCTGTGTGAAAAGAGGACTGTAACAGGAAGGACAGTAAGGACACTGAGATCTTTCCACGAGCTGTGGACTGTGTCATAGCTTGTGGTCCAAGTTTATTTATTGTTACATATTGCATAATAATGTAAGCTTACAAAAATATGGAACAGTTAAATTCAAGCACATCTATAGGACCAATATAATTCCATCCATCACACTAGATTTATTCATCTTTTAAATTCTCTACCTCCTGCAGTATCCCTCCAATCTGTGTCCTTCCAGTTGCATTTGGTCATATCTTAAGACCTCATGTAGATCTCCTATTTTCTTACTGAAGTGACATTTCGTCCCAAAACTGTAACTGGCTGTTCAGTATTTATTGCTTAATAATAAATTGAACATGGAATGAGTTAATTGTGCGATTAGTAAAGTACGCTGTGCACTTTAGATTTCTGCTGTGTTGATTTCTACTAAAGCCTTTAGTAAGAAGATTATTTGGAAGTGTAAACTTTGACTCCTCGTATATAATTATCTTTATTTCTGCACAGTAATTCAGTTGCAAAGTTAATGGAAAACACCCAAATTTCATTAATCCATTAAACTTCAGCTTCAAATATTTCCAAAAGGTTTGTTCTTTGAGACGGGTAATAGCAGCTATAATAAAAGATGAAAGCTTGATTAATAATCAGTCTTCACATACTAATAATATATACAGGATATTTTAATCTCTCCTGGTGCATGTTCACTTATATAATTTCTCTGTTTTCAGAATTATGTGACAGTGCACCTTGTATTTGTTCAAAAAAAACAAAAAACAAACAAACCTGCCTGTTGGTTTGATTGCAAAGCTTAACTATCCAATTTGAATAATTCACTGTAATAATTCAGCTTTACCGGCGACGGGAGCCTATATTAGGACAGAGGTGCGTGCAGCTGTTTTAAGAGAAAATTGTATTTTTGTACTAATGACGTTTCATCCACATTTTTTCATCAGATGAATTTGTGCGAATACCTTCAGCAGCTCAGCACTTATTTATGTATCCATTCGTTCTGGATGCATCAGTATGCGTTGTGAATGTACAAAGTGGGATCATCACCTATATTAAGTTTTATTTTATTTTTTTTAAGCACAGAGAAGTGTGTACTGTACGTATTTTGTGGTTGAAGTATAATCTTTATCCTAACACAGCAACGGTATTTTTTTAATTTAAAGCAGTTTAGACACAGAGTACCAAAAAAACAACAACTTGCTGATAACGTTTACCCAGCATCACCTGTGCAGTGTATTTGCACCACACATTCATTACATAAGTGGATGTGCAGTATTTTATTTTTTTTTTATAATAGATAGATATGGCAAGGAAAATAAAGATGTTTTTTTTTTTTTTTGAGTCTCAGGTTCATGTTGATGACAGATGGCTTTATGCATCATATATGGAGGACGAATACAGGGATAGGCTGATACGCTCCTGTAGTTTCCATGTAATACCATTTTATAATGCTAGTGTCAAAATGATTCAGTAGTTTTGGACCTATTACCATAGATTAAACTTAAAGTGTGTGGAGTGATTGCCTGAGTCATGTGTATTTCTAATTTTCTTGCATTTTCATTGACTCTGCTCTTAATCCTTATCTGTATCTAACTGGAGCTTTACTAGTAACTGGCTAGAGTAATCTCTTTGTATGAGAGTGGGGAAAAACTGTATGTTATGCTTTCAGTAATGAAAAAAGATGTTTTTCCTTTTCATGGAGAAATAAAACATTCTTTTTGACTCGTATTTGCTCCTTTGTTTGTCTTTTCTATCATACAGCTACAGTAAAACATGAGATGGATTTTTTGTATACATTCATTGTCACCTAAAGGTCTACCATAACAGCTTTGATAATCCCCAGAATTTTGATATCGAAACTGGCACTGAGTCAGACTTTATTGGAGGCACTCGTGTTCAGTATTCCACAAATTTAATAAAGCTTCTATGAACTTTCATTTCTCACCTACATTGTAATTATAACCAAATGCATTCTGCCTAATTCAAAGTGCAACCCTGGTTGTGCTTATTGTGCCTATATTAATACTGCTGAGTAATCGCTTCAGAGCAAAGGGAGTTAAAATGTTCTTCAAAAACTACTTGAGAGAACATGTTATACCAGAGGAAATGAATTGTAAGTGCCAGGTTATGTTACTCAGTGCTGTCCTCCACAAAACGAGAGAAAACAGATGGAGGGTATGCCTGCCTGTTTGGATTTTGAATTAACGTTTAATGTAGACACACCTTTGAGAGATGCTCCTTCATTTTCTCTCATCACCTTTTTGTTGCACAGGGTAATGTAGACACTTTGTGTGGGAATGAGAGTTTACTCATTTACACATAAAACAAAGTGAATGAGCTGATTGCTCATACATAAGACTAAAATAGGGTATAAAGAGTCAGAAAAAAGTGAATAATTTGTACAGTTTTGGCGGATTACACACGCTAAATCCTTCATCTGCATGGAACCCAGGCTCTGCAGGATCTTCCTTCTTATCCTGCTTGAAGTGTGTGTGTGTGTCTCTCTCCAGCAGTAATAGTGTTTTGGTACCCTGCTGTTGTCTTTATGTTTTTGAGCCACACAGTATTATCAGTGAAGGATAGATATTGTTGCCTTGCACAAAAACCAATTGCAATTTCACAGGGTTATTATAGAAGATTAGTCAACCCTAAAATCAACAACACGAAGCCTTTCATCTGCCTGTAGAGGACCAGAGCTTGAGAATCACACACATTCCATCCCTGAGGGGTTAAGAGGCAAAATTAAAACTAGATCTGAAAAACAATATATAAAAACTAGAGTTTTGGAAAAAAATAATGAACTTGAAAAACAGAGGAACTGTCTTTAGTTTATCTTAGGTTATATTATCTAAAGTTTTTGCCAATTATTTCTTACAGCTATGTAGTACAGCTGTTAATACCTGTGCTTTCCTAAATCTTGCCTCAGACAAATGCCCTCCACACAATAAAAAGATGACAATGTCAACAAAAACTGAAAGTGTAAAACTGCCGGAGCAGTAGCGCTGTAATGAATCTGTGTTTACAGGTGTACCTAATGAAGTGGACAGTGCATATACAAAGACGTGTTAAACATTAAGGTGCAGACAGAGTCAAAGCATTGTGAACTTTATTTTTTCTGTACTTTACATAAAAGTTGTTTTTTTTCCAGGCCCTAGCTTTATTAGAGCTGTACAGTATCTCTCTTCTATATAGCACATTGATGCATTAATGTATGCTCTACAGCTGTTTATGTACATGTGGACTGTGGTTGAGGATTAAAATCAATTTCTCTCTCAAAATGCAACATGACAGATCAGAATAAATCAGTTTTCACAGTTCAGGAAAGTCTGACTTTCCACAGTTCGATCTTCTATGATAATGCTGAGACTTTTACTTTCCACTGTTGACACACCTCCTGCCTACCACAGCAAACTTTTAGTTTGATGTTTATCCTGTCAGGACTGGCAGCGCTGAGGAAATGGAGAAGCCCAAGCATGAAAACACAACTGATGCATACAGAACTGAAAGATTAATAACAGGATTGTTTAACCCTGAATAAAACTTCAGACTGCACCTGAACTCTTTGTGGATACCATAACTTATTTGTGCGCATGTGGATGCTGTTATCACCGTTATGTTTCTCTTCTGACAAAGAATGGAAAATCAGAAAATGAGAAAGGACAAGTGTTTGCTATCACCATTGCTTCTATGGATGCTCAACAGAGAGGGGACTGGCCTCTTGTTCCAGGCTCCACGTTGACAGAGGTACAAAGTGCATAATCCTCTTGGTTTTTGATACAGGGCTGGGTAGGTAGGTCTGTAATACTCCATCCAGAACTACAGTTGTCCAAATCCCAGTATTCCTCTTTCCGTTGTCCTCCTACTTGTCTTCTGACACACTCATGGAGGCTCTCAGTTCATGGAAGATCTTTTACCTTGAAAAGGAAGCAAAAAACAAACAAAAAAAGAACTTAAGACAACAAGAAAAACAGCCAAATTGAAAAGATAAGGAGTAGACACCTGATACATCCCTAAACTGGCTAAATGCATTGTGTTCTTATGCGACAGCCACAAACCAGATAAAGTATTATAAAAGTATATTAAAAAAAAAAAAGTTTACTGTTTGTGAACAACAGCATGTGAAAAGGTTCAGTGGGAGATGAACATAAATCAGTAACCAGTCCTAGCTGGTTTGTGGCTGTCAGGAAGAACTAAATAATTTCCTTAATTTGGAGAAGCAGCCCACTTGTTGATTCAACTCTGCCTTCTTGTCATGTTTTCTTTGCCCTGCCTCAGACCGCCTACCACTGCTGCCCCCACCTGGACAGAGATTGATACTCCATCAGCCAGGTTTATCAACTAGGCAGAAATTCCTTTCCTCAATCTTATTCCAGTGATCCAGAAGTATGCAGCAAAAAACAGAAGAAGGTAGAAGTAGGTAATGAAAAAAGTAGGAAACCAGGTGAAGCTGTCTATGTACCTGTGGTGGTGGCAGTGACACCGTTTACCGTCCCCTCTATGTCCGTCTCATCCTCAGCGTAGCTCATCAACAGAGCTCTTTGTCTATCTGTGAGATTCCTGTACAGGAAGACATGGTTTTAGCTTTATTGTGATTTAATACATTTTTAAATTACACTGCAAGGATGTCAGTGCAGTCTTACTTGGGTATTTTAATTTTGACGTGGATGTAGTGATCTCCAAAGCCATAGCCACTGACTCGAGCAATTCCCTTCCCTGACAGGCGGATCCTCTGGTCTGTCTGGATGCCCGTAGGGATCTAAAGACAAATTCAGTCAATTTTTACACTGAATGTGTTTGAAATGTTGCCCAAATATTTGGGTAACAAGAGTTTCTACTCACAGATAAATTCAGAGTTTCATATAGGCCCTGTGTTCTCGCTGTGCCGCCCAGGATGGCTTGCGCCACGGATACGTAAAGGTCAGAGTGGATGTCTGCGCCGTCCCTCCTGAATATGGGACTTTTTTGGACCTGGTCACAATCACACGACAATCCCATTAAAGAGGCTCAGAAGGAAACCCTTCTGGAAGGTCTGGCTGTGAGATTAGCATTAAATAGCAGCAACTGATGCGCAACAAATACCCACCCTAAATGTGATGAAGATCTCCTTCTTTCCAACCGGCATTCTCACTGTCTGACCATCCTCCACTCCTGCAGGGCAAAATATGTAATATTAAATAAAACAACTTTTAATTTGAACAGTGGAACGATCCATCTCAAAGAATAATCCCATCAAGATTAACACCAGCAGGCTTTAAAAGGTAGAGGGAGGAGATGTTGCTTAAATTTATACTTTAAATTTTTAAGATTAAATGTCCATTTTGTTTTTCTGGACTAAACACCTCAACACACAGAAACTATCCTCCAGTCTACAACTACTTAATTATACATTTAGGACAGAGCTAATTAACTTTTTGGCACAAGACCTATTTCAATTTAATATGCATTACTATATGGACAGAAAAGGGGCCAAAATAACCCTGATTGCATCACTTGAGTTACAATATGTATTTAACAAGTTAAGAGTAATTTTATCTTTGCCTTCTTTCAAATTCTGAGTGATTAAACTATTTTTGACTCAATGTTCATCAGTGAAGCTGCACTTTTAGGCAATGTTTTAATAACTTTGTGAAACAGCCTACAGCAAAGCTTGCATTGGCACATGGTCCTGCTCATTAAAAAATAAAGGCAAACATATCCTTGAGGTATTTGCAGCATGTAAACAGTAGTCAGATAAACAGACTTGAGTGTGACTGACCTGCAGGCACAGGAACCATCACTGTCTTCTTCTGTTTGGTTTGTCCCGTGCCACGACAAGAGTGGCAGGGGGTGGAAATGACCGTGCCTTTGCCACCGCAGCGCCGACATGTGGAACGCATCACAAATGGGCCAGTGTTTACTGTTTCCTACAGTGGGGAAAATTAATGTTTAATAACACACTTGGAAAAAACTAGATAGAAATGAGATGAACTGATTGTTGGAGCTCTTACCATGCCAGAACCATTGCAGTTGTGGCAGTGTTGCACCTTAGTGCCTGGCTCGTGGCCTTTACCATCACAGCGCTGGCAGGCTGTTTCGATGTTAACTGACATCTCTTTGTTGACCCCCTTTGCTGCCTGAGTAAATGTCAGCTCCATAATGTACTATGAGAGGGAGGGAAAACAACAACCAAAAAAACATGTAAGAAGAGGAAATTTTGATTGATAAAATAAAACTGTTTAAATTAGAATCAGCTGAGGAACCCGCTCGTCTTCACTTCACCCTATTTTACAATATCCCTCTAACCTCCTGTGGCTGATCAAATATGGCGCCGAAGTCTCCAAAGCCCCGGCCTCCAGAGAATTCTCCAAAGATTTTCCGGAAGAGCTCCTCTGGATCCACGTTGCTGGCATGTCCACTCCAGTAATGCTGCCCTCCACCCGCCTGACCTGCATCAAAGCCTGCTGTGCCATATGTATCATACTGCTTCCGCTTCCCTTCATCACTAAGAACCTATGAAGAACAAAGTAAGGTAACAATGGTAAAACGTGGAGATGTTTCATAGGTTTCAATGAGCAAAGCAAATATAGAGTAGAATTAATGCCCAAAAACAAACCTCATATGCTTCAGCCAGCTGAGCAAATTTTTCCTTGGCTTGTGGGTCATCTTTGTTGGTGTCAGGGTGATACTTTTTAGCCATCTGAGGGACAGCAAACATGAACACACTGTCAGCTACTGCAAAGACTTGCTCAGTGCAAGCTGTATCTCAGGCAGGAACAGACCTGGTAGTAGGCTTTCTTGATCTCCTTCTGTGTTGCTGTGCGAGGTACCCCAAGAACCTGGTAAAAGTCCTGTTTGCTGCTGGCAGGGGAACTTGTGTGAAAGGCCTGAGTGTAGACAGCGTTTGGTGGTTTGAGGCCTGGAACTGTTCAGCAGGGTGAAAGGTGTGAGTACAGTTTCAAGACATTTAAAGAGAAATGCAAACAAGTGAAAGAAAACAGATGGAGGACAGTTTTAATGTAATACTTGGATGCATCTACAACCAAATAACACTACAGTGTGGATCTGAGAATGTGTGGTTGTTTGTCTCTCTGTTAGCTCTGTGATGGACTGACAATCTGTCCAGGGTGTAGCCTATATCAGTTGGGATAGGCTGTAGTCCCACTGTGATCCTCAGAGGTATGTGTGGATAAATGAGATGTTTCTCCAAATGCAGTGGTGCATTTTTAACTAAAAAGTTCAAGTTGTGTCTCATCTGTCCACAAATCACTGTACAAGAAGTACTGTGGATCATGCTAGATGGTTTCCTCTGTGGGATTATTCCAATAACACAATTCTTGAAAAATAAGATGTGGAATAAAAATGTAAGTAACGGTGGATATTTCTGTAGGTGTTTGTGCAACTGTGTCACTAATTAGCGTGTTTAACATTGTTTTCTGCGGTTAGTTACCGGGTGTAGGTGACAAATAATGCTAAAAGACAGGAATGGAAAGCATACTTAGACTAACTGACAGAAGATTCTAGAAACAACACAGATCCCTAAAGCCCCCTCCGAATGTGGGGCATGTGAACTAGTCAAACCGACGGGTCTAATGTTAGTGTTAAGTTATTGACCAGGCCGAAAACTACAGTCTGACAGCAAAATGTAACACCGGCGTCGGCCTCCTGCAAACTGAACTTAATGGCTGCAAAGTATGCAAGACTGACTGCATTACATTTGATCAACTTTGAGAGTCCATCATAAAAATGCGCCGGTGTACAAGCTCGTCTCTTCTTCAGTGTTTGCTTGAGCTGTCATAAGGGCACTTTTATTTAGCTGTCTTACCCTGCGTCATTCGAGTAAACTTCAATTACAAAACAATTAGCCTAGAATAGCCTAGCCTAGCTAAGGCTACTACCATATGGCTAACACAGCTCTCACCTGACAGCCCTCTCAATGTCACCGCTTTCCCCACTCCGCCACACACCACGCTCCCACCGCGCCACAGGTTTTCGGCCCCCAGTGTAGAGAAACTCCGGACTTCTCCATGGCCAGAGCACACAATAGCACTGACAGCTCTCCGCTGTCCTGAAGACACGGCGACTGTAATCCAACGTGAGGAGCAACGAGCGGCCGACGACGCCATCATTGCTACACTGGCCGCCGCTCCAGACGATCTGCGCATGTCCAGGAAACAGTGGGCGTCACCCACTAAAACCCCCCAAAGATATTCTGTTTAATCCGAGATGTCACTCTCTCAAGAAAAAAATGAGCTTTGAAAATTTAACTTAAATCATCTTTTCTTTTTTTAAAAATAAATTCTGCTTAAGAAGTCACATCATATAAATCACGACCGGCTAAAATTATTCAATTTCCCCTGATTTTCCTCTGTATATCGAACATAACAAGTGACAAATGAAAGAGGATGCACACCTTTTGCAACACGGCGTAGCGCGTGAAGACAGCAACACATCCAGAAACAAATATCCCGCCCTGTCGGACAGCTCCGTGGCGCAAAGCGAGCGAACACTTAAACGGCAAGGCTGAACTGTCAGCTGTAGAAGGAACCCTCCTTTGCTGAGTACCAGCCACCTCGACACAGACACCCGGAAGGCACGAAAGTCAGTTTGAGAGGGCAGCATGAATCGCTTTAAGACCTCAAAATTCAAAAACACCACTCCGAAAATTGCCAAGAAAGATGTGAGTAGCTTGCGAGCGACAGAATAGGTGCAGATTTGCTAGCTAGCGTTAGCGTTGGTAATTAGCTCTGTGGTGTGCTCTTTTGTGGGGAACGCCTGCGTGTTTGCAGGGGATGTTGAACTTCCTGCATCTGGAAATCTGCACAGTATTCAGAGCAGGAGATGCAAGTGTTCTGTGGGCTCTTAGTGAAGACTGAAATCATTGTGGTTGCACACTGCTGTCAGCCGTGATAGGATGCTGCGGTGATGCACATCACCATACTTGTGTTAAAATAGCTTATTAGCTCTTTGCTGCAGTATTACTTGGTTTTGATTGCTCCGATTTTCAGCCAGTGGGGAAAAATATAAAATTTCCCCACTGGGAAAGGAAAATAATAATAATATAACTACCATATAACTACCACAGTTGCCTCTTTTTCAGTGATAGTAGTCGTGCAGATTGCAATTGTTGACATGTCTGGACTGGACTTCAGTGTCTTGCATACAAATCTGGACCAATTTTTTCTCAACTTTAAACGCCTAAAGCTCTGCTTTCTGAGGTGTATATTATAATGTAATCCCCAGCCTTTTTTTTTTTTTTTTTTTTTTTTTTTTTTTTTAAGCTGAGGGCAGTAAAATAAAATCCTTGGCATGCACAAAAACAGTGGTATCTCTCCAAATCTGTGCTCGGGGTTTAAGACAGCAGGTGGTGCTTTGCTCTTGTGAATGTTAAACTAGCCCTTTGCACCGGAGAGCAGATTTAATGTGAAGTCATGTGTCTGTGTGCTGACATTTTATACTCAGTGCAAGGGTGTAATGTTGGTCAGGAGGAGATGCAGGCTTATGTGGATAAAATGAGAAAAGAAAGCAATTTTATGTCAAAGCGACTTCAAATCGTAGGCCTGCAGAGGAATTTAAAAAAGGTAGTGAAAGAAAGTGACCAGTGAACATAAAGTTGTGTCTTTCAGATGATATAACTAGAAGTTCTACAGACTATCAGTCATTGTAATAATCAGCATTATATGTGGTGGAGGAGGAATTTAAGTTATATTAAGTCATATGTTGGGATTTTGTTTTCAACTGAAACGGCCTCTAGTGTGATGTATTTGCATTTGTTGTGTACCTCGCTTTTGACACAAACATGTCTAGTCTTGTTGCGATAAATGCAAAGAGTGCCATGAAATGCATGAACAGAGCAGCAATACATCTCCTCAGCAAGGCTGTTGGAGCTGTCGAAGTGCCCTTTGGCGGCTGAATGACCATCAGGATTGCTCTTAGTTTCCTGAATAGCAGCGCAGCAGTACTTACTGGAGCATGCTGTACAGACACACTTTCCCCTTGCTGCTCTTTCCTTGTTAATGTTATGAAAGAGTTTTAAGAGTTCTCTGCTGTGCAAAGCAGGGAGGACTTCCACTTCCTTCCACTCATGCGTGTATGTGTGTGTGCTCTCTGTCAGATCCTTCCTGTTTATTGCAGCGTTTGCTTTCTTTTTCTTTTTTTATGGTTGTGACAGTGTGTGGCTTAAAATTATGAAACAAAGAGGAGATGGTTGTCTTTTTTGCATTGACTTATGCTTGTGCATTATTAAACCCATGCGTTTCCACTAGGAGTGGATCAACAATGTCCGTGCTGGCTCCTTTGCCTGCCAGGGCAACCACATCAAAGCAAGTTCCAAGCTGGTGGCTTTCAATACTGAGCAGGCTGGTAAGACTATAAAGGTTTGGCAGAACAGTAACATTCCCTTATACAGTGCTGTGAAAAGGTATTTGCCCCCTTCCTGATGTCTTAATTTTTTTTGTTTGCATGTTTGTCACACTAACATGTTTCTGATCATCAAAAAAAGTATATTACAGAAAGATAACCTGAGTAAATACAAAACACTTTTTTAAAAATGATGATTTCATCATTTCATCTCCCTAGCCCTGTCTGAAAAAGTAATTGAAAAAGTAATTGCCTGCAAACTGAATCTAACTGTTTGTGCCACCCTTGGCAGCAAGAACTGCAATCAAGTGTTTGCAATAACTGGTGATGAGTATTTCACATCACTGTGGAGGAATTTTGGCTGATTCTTCTTTGCAGAATTGTTTTATTTCAGCCACATTGGAGGGTGTTTGAGCATAAATGACCCGTTTAAGGTCTTGCCAAAAGATATCAATCAGGTTCAAGACTGGGCCCCTCCAAACCTTTCATTTTGTTTTTTGAGGCGTTCAGAGGTGGACCTGCTGGTGTGCTTTGCATCATTGTTTTTTGGGTGTGAGCTGATCGCCAAACATATGAATTGTCGATGCACTCTCGGAGTAATTTTGATGTGCTGGCCAGATAGGATGATCCCTGACATTTCCTGTCTGCTGTACATGTCCACAGGTGGAGGCATGCTGGGCCTGTCTTCAGTCCAACCAGGTTCAGATGGCCAGCGGGCTGTCACGCAGATTTCCTGCCATTCTGGTAGTTTTTTTTTTTTTTTTTTAAATCCTTTTGATTGCCAACTCTTTAAAAACACAAATCACATGAGAAATCTACATGATCTTTCTCAGAAGTGAATGTAGACACATGACCTGGTTCTAATATCTAATGTTAATTTCTATTAATTAATTTTCCCTCTCTCCTGTCAGATCTTGTGACTGACATGGACTTCTCTCCTTTTGATGAGAGTCTCCTGGCAACATGCTCAGTAGATGAAACGGTGAGCTGTTCAGTGTCCTACTTCTTTCTGACCTTGTTTGTTCTTCGTTCAGATATACTCATAAGCCAACGTTCCATCGTCTCAGGCTTTGTTATTCCTGCCAGGACGAATTGTTTTTCCTATTTAAACCTTTTGAAGACTCCTTTCTGTCAGCCACAGGTGCCCCAGCTTACTGGAATGTGCTGAGCGGGGTCCTGCATCTTCATACTCAGCAGCTCGGTTTACCTCACAGACCTGTAAAGATATGCAACTTTTGCCTCACACACGAACCAAAGTGATCTGCAGTGCCCCACATCTGCAAAACACTTTCTCTCCTCTTATCTTTTGCCAGCACGTCATATTGTTTCACCAGCTTGGTTGTGCTGAGCAAGGAAAATGTCTGGGAAACATGATCTCAATTGTGTGTTTTTCCTGACTTAACTAGACTTTATATAAACTCTTTTTCATAAATTTTCATGTAATCTGATCTGTTCGAAATATAACATGAGTCCAGACCCCAAATTATTCAACATTTAGAGACATACGTCATTTGACGGCCTGGTTGATGTTACACTTTGATATTTTAATTACATGCTGTTTTGATCTTCTTCACACAGTTTGTTCCCTTTGTGAGGCTATACAACCACAGCTCCTGCAGTCTTATGGTTGTTTAGCCTAGCCATGACCTGTTGTTGGTGAGGGAGAGATGACAAAAAACACACTGTGGAAGAGAGCCACACAATAATAATACTTAATGATTAAATGCAAAGTCATGTATAAACACATAGTGAGTGAAGAAGAAACCCTCAGTGCATTATGGGAATCCTCCCAGCAGCTTAGGCCTATTGTAGTTTAACTAAGGGAGGATTCAGAATCACCTGATCTAGCCCTATTGTTTGTTTTGCTAAGAGAAGGGAGAGGGGGAGAAAAGGGAAGGAGGTTTGTTTTTTTTTTCCCTGAAATGGATACAGAGATGGGAGGAAGAGAGAGAAACAACCATTATCTTCATTTTTAGTCCTTTCGTGTGCGCAGGTGAAGCTGTGGCGTTTGTGTGATCTGGCGCAGGAGCAGTCCAGCAGTCCAGAGCTGACCCTGCAGCCAGGTCAGGGCAGGCTCGAGCTGGTGCTCTTCCACCCCACCTCCTCTGGCTTGCTGGCTGTTGGCACCACTAAGTCTGCTCAGATTTGGGACACCAACTGCCAGGAAGCACCACTAGCAGGTAACTACAACCAGCAACTGAGCAGTTTTATTTTTTATTTAAAACAAATCTCAAAATCTTTGTTCGTACATCATGTGCTGTGCTGTTTTTCACATTTAACATTTCAGTCTGTGTCAGTTAGTTGTCAGTAAATGTGCTGCATTTTGTTTCTGTGTGTAACAAAAGTTTATATATGGAGTGGAGTGAAGTGGTTGCCCTTTTTTTGTGTTGGAGACTCTCACTGACACTGCCTACGTTTTACAGCCCTGTGGCTCTGTCTAAGTGCTGGAGCAGCAGAGGTAATGTTTTGGTTTGCAATCCTGGCCCCAGTCTCCTTGGACTGGCCTCAGGATACAATCACTATCCTCTGGCCTCATCTTCCCCCCCCCGCTCCCCCCCAAAAAAAATAAAAACCCAACACACACACATATACTGTGTCCCTCCTCCCCCATGACAGCTGGCCTGGCTGCTGCTGCTCACTGCTGATCCAACCTGCCACCGTGTCTTTCATTGCCCTCATTTGTATTTTCTTTCCATTTGTGGTCAAGGAGCAAGATCTGAATGAGAAAATGTGCATCTAAGTGAGCGTGTGTTTGGGTTCTTGTGTTTATTCGTTTGTTTTTTTGCTCTTCAATTTTACTTTGTGTGTCACTGTCTTAACAAGAGCACCCTTCATTTTTTTGTGTCATGGTGAAATAATTCACACAAGCTGTGCTGTGATCACTTATGGCACTTCAGCTTACACGTGCCATGCTTTTAATTTCTTACATATGCCTACACTGGTGAAAGGTGTAAACCACTCATACTTTTATTGATGTGTTTTCTGAACACTGTGTGCTTGATTTATGGCCTCATCTCTTCCCTGCATTTTCCTGAAGTGAGCTCTTTACATTGATGTGTGTGTTTTGTTTTGCTTCTTTTTTGTCTTGTCTGTGTTTGTGCTGTCAATCTGTCCTGACTTCCCCCTTTTTTCCAAATCATTTTAACTTTCTTTGTCATTGTTTTGTCACTGTCTAATATTAACATTATTTCCAGTTTTTAGCACTTTAAATGATCCATTGCGTGTTTGCAGTTCTAGAGCAGCACGGTGACCAAGTGCAGAGTCTTGGCTGGAAACTTGATGGATCTCTTTTGGCTTCCTCCTGCAAGGTGAGGACAGCTCAACCTGAACAGGATGTTAAGTCTTAGTCAAAACTAAGCCAAAATGCAGAAGCACTGTGTAAAAAAAAAAACTAAGGAAACCCCGCGATTCAGCAGCTTGTAGAACCAGCTGTAGCAGCAATAACTTGAAGTACTTGTTTTTTGCATGACTTTATCAGTCCCTCACATCATTGTGGAGGAATTTGGCCCACTCAGTTCATTGAGGTTTTATGGGTATTCTCTTATGCACAGCTCTCTTAAGGTAACACTATAGCATTTCAGTCGGGCTGGGGTCTGGACTTTGACTAGGCCATTGTAACACCTTGGTTCTTTCACCTTGGATCATTGTCCTGTTGCATGATGCATGATAGAAAATTGGTCAAGCTGTCAGACAGATGGGCTCACATTTGAGTAAGAATACTTTGGTTTACAGAGGAGTCCATGGTTTACTCAGTAACTGCAAAATGTCCAGGCCCCGTCACTTCTAAACTAGCCCAAAGCATCACCTCTCCACCACTGTGCTTAAAAGTTGGTATCACATGTTTGTGCTGATATGCTGTGCATGTTCTTTTTAGAGAGGAAAGACATTCTCCCAGCAACCCTCCCAAACCCTTTTACTGAACTTTACCATTTAGTATGCTAACTGAGGCCTGTAAAGTCTAAGATAGAGGTCTTGGGTTTTTTGCTGTTTGTCTGAGCATTAAAGTCAGTTCACCCCAAGGCCAGTACAGTCTGAATTTACTGGGACTTTCACTCCTGGTAAAATTGGCACCAATCATGAATGTTTTCCACTTCTGAGTACTTTTGCTCACTGACTTCAGATTGTTTGGAAATGACTCTATAACCAGATTGATGAGCAGCAAAAACTGCTTCTCTAAGTTCAGAGAAATTGATGTCCTCTTTGGACTAATCGAGCAAACTGCCAACATTTCTGCTTTTATGGAGGTGCTCACACTTGCTGATGATTAATTAATCAAGTACATTTGATTAGCAGCACGTGGCTGCTGCTTATTCTCTTAATTCCTATGGAATCAGTAAAGGTGTTTTTAGTTTTTCACATACTGCTTCTGCATTTTGACTTTGTTAAATATATAATGGTGTCACATTATAATGATATATCGTGTGATGTAATTCATCTGAGGTTGTATTTACTAAATATTAAGACCCTCTTAGGCACATATTATTTTTATTAAATCCTAATGCATTAAATTATAGACGTTAACCATAGACATACTTTCTTTTTATTGTGACTGTACATAACAGTGAATTAAAGTGAATGCTGTAACCCTCTAATATATGGATGGAGGGTTGATTGCTCTAGTTGCAGTTGGAGTTTGTGACCACTAGATGCAGTCAGTGTCTCACACTGAGTGCAGCAAGCCCCACATTGAACATTGCTGCACTTTATCTGTTTATATGAGTTTATTTCAGAAAACTGTTAACACGGGTCAAACTCATAAAAAAGGGTGGGGGTCACATTACACATTAGATTAGAAACTGTTGAGCAGGTCTTTAGAGGGGAAAAAGGGATAAATTTGGAAAGCCAATTTTACAGCAAAAGATGTAATTTACCGTTTATTAATGTTTTTGGCATCATTATTAACGTATTAAAACAGAGGGCCTGTGGAGATTTTCTTCATCACACTGGAAACTTCAGTCTCTTGGCAATAAAGGCTCTAATAATGGAAACAAGCTGCGTGCAAAGGATAAATATATCAAGGCCTTTGTTTTGTCTTGCCCCCACCTGACCCCTGAGCCCCAAACCCAATAAGAAGTATTAGAATCTGGTGAACAGTGCTTGTTTGACATGTCCACTGGGTATGTGGTTTATAGGAAAAGCATAAAATAAACTAATTTAATTGGTCAAGAAAGGAAGTCTGGAAAGCTGTGTCTTTATGGCCAAAGGGTTTTCTGTTTGGGTGTTAATAATTTAGGCAAAGGAAGAAGAAGAAAGGATGTGGTTTAAATCTGTTTAAGAATAGAAGTTTATAAGTTTACAGGGAATTATTTGATAAATATATCTTGATTATAGAAAGAGCCCAGGGATCATTTTTTAAATATTCTTCTGTTGTACACTGTTTTAACTGTCACATTATGCATTAGAGTAAACTTTACTAAAAGCTCAAATTCAGTGGTTGATATGAAAATATGACAGATACTTAATGAGCTTACTTGAGCTTGAGACCAAATAAACTTTGACACAGAAATATAATGCATGCATGTAATTAACAGGTAACATTGTTGGTCCAGGCTCCCTTTGTTTGTCTTTGCTCTGACAAGTAACAAATTATTCCAACAATCATGGGTTGTGTCCAAATGATGACATTAAGTTGACAGGATAATAGCCTTCACCGGAGCTAACAAGCCTTTCTGTCCAAAGTGAGACTTGGACGGAAAGAACCAGGCACCTCAGAAACAAGTGTGCAGAGGTGTGGCGGTGGGGTGGGGTGCAAGATCAGAGACTGTGAGGCCTCTGAGATTCTTGCCCTATTGGGCTCTGGTGTCATTTAACCAAAAGGCCCCTTTCAGTCTCCCCAATCTAGCTTATTAAAGCAAATAGGGCCTGCCAACATGTGGGTCCAATCCCCCCAGCCATCCCGTAGGGTAAACATTGGGGCACAGGGCTGGGTTGGGGGAAGATGAAGGGGAGACCACCACCCTGAGGAGCAAGAATCATGACAGGCCTCATTTGAACCTAGAGAGATGTGTATTTATGGCACACTGTGGAGAAAGGCAGCATTCAGTGCAATGAAACCCACAGGTAGTTTGAGCAGGGATGGAGGTAGGCCTTTGTTTATCTGAATGATGGATGGGCCTGGGTGGTATCCTGCCTGGAAGTGAGGTGTCTGTGGGTTTATGCCCCACGGTTCACCTTGAATTTTGAATTTTATCTGCACTCTGTTTCCCACAGAGCAAAGAATCACTGGTTAAAGGGTTGTACAATCCCAAACTGCCAGTCACATCAGGCTTTTACACTACACCAGTAGCCATGGGAAACAACAAGCTGGCAGGACAGTGTGTTTGATGAGTGAAGTTGGAGTGAGAGAGCAGCCCTGACCGAAGATTCCCAGCATCTGTGTGTGTTTGCACACATGTAAAAGTTGTGTGCAACACACAAGTGGCGAAAACTCATTAACAGCAGCTTGAGAATGAGGCTCCATCACTTTGATTAAACAGCAGCTGTCTCAGCACACACACACACAAACACACTCATAAATGCACACATGGCTATCTAGCCACTCTGCATTTATGAGTTTAGGTGATGTTTATATGTGTTGTTGTCATAGGCTTAACAAGGTGTGTTTGCTTATTTGAGTGTGTGTGTGTGTGTTCGTGTTTGCTTGCTGGAGAACATCTGTATGTGAGAAACCTCTCATTTGTGTATTTGCACAAGTTGGTGTCCTCTTCCATATCTTATTTGAGAGAGTCGGCATGTATGTGTTTGGTTAGTCTAAGGTTTGCATTGAAGGTTTCAGCATTCACAACATAATTCAAATAAATCATGGACATAATTGTTAGTAGCAGCACCAGCTTCTTATCTCCCAAAATAAGCTCCTCAAATAAATCTTTACCACTTAGAGATGGTTTAGGGCTCATAAATTGGTTTTAGACAAAATCTGGCATTTTAGCAGCAGGTGGGCTGTTGCCCATGTGGGTGTGTTTGTGTGTATGTCTGCCTTCTGAGTCTTTGGCTTAGCCCCAGGTCACAGAGGCCTGAAGACATAGCTTTGGGCCATCATACTCGTGGGTGGGCTTCACTCACACACTAGTGGAGAGGCAGAGAAAGAAGCAGAACATTAGTTATTACCCTTGTTTACTACTCAAGTTAAAAAATTGCAAAAATGTAGCTCTTTATTTATATTCTGTTGCACAGAGCTCATCTTTTTGTGAGTTTAACTGCATCACAGTTAGCATAGTATATCTTTAAGTGTCGATGGTTTTGCCTTCAGAGTATTGCCTGCTGTCAGCTCCTCACGTTAGGCCGTTGCTGTGATCACGGTCGTGCTGCAGACACACATGTCCCAGTCACAGTTTGATCCCATTAGGCCCCCATTTCCTTCCAATCACATAGGAGCCACTGTGATTGGCTGCTTTGATTGATGCCTAATGCATGTTTGGGCTGGCCGGGGTCACGGCATGGGAGGCCACGGCGAGGTCACTGGGCTGCATTTGCTAACAATGAATCAGTGAGATCACGCTGATAAATGAGGGCACTTTGGAGAGCTTGTGTTGTTCATTCTTAATTTTACTGGGATAATAAATTTTTTTTAAATAAAAAAAAATACTTTCCATTCAGCTTTTTTCCACAGGAGGAAAAAAGAGGAAACTACAACACAGACATGAATTTTCTTGTTTTTAAAAGTCACAGTTTAAATTGGCCCTCTTAATATTTGTGTCATGTATCAAAAATAATAAAAATTTCTAATATTACTAATTTACTTACTAAGTCTCTCTTTCTTTAATGCTTGGCTAGGATAAGATGATCCGCGTGTTTGATCCCAGAGCCCAGCTGGCACCTGTTCAGGTAAGTCTCCAGTAAAAAGTCATCACAATGCTGCCAAAAGAACAACTGCAGCTGCTCTCAGGGCATTTTAACACTTGTAACTATGATCCACTTTTTGCTTTTTTCATGGCGTGGGATTTTGTTTACAGTGTAGAAGAAATAGAAAATCATTTCTTTTCAAAGTAGCTGTTGGTAGAATAACCACCCTGTTCATTGTCACTGTGCTCTACTGCCATTTACTGTAATACAAGACCCTTTTCTTTCCCGCACGCCATCTAGTGACAAACATGTTGACAGTAACCAAGAGAGCTCACCACTGGCCACTAACAGTAATTCATCTACTACTGATTTATGGAAGTGCTGCACACGATGTCATCGCTGCTCTTTAATTCCCACGGGTACCCATCCCAGCCCTCACCCTCCTTTTTTTTTTCTTCCTCCACTGGCGATCAGCTCTGAGCCAATTTTATCCAGCAGCAATGAGGAAGTGGAGTGGTAGGGCATTTGTGTGCTAAGGGGATGAGGAAGAAAAGATGAAGGAGGGGGGGGCATGAGTGAGTGTTGCGAGAGGCAGCTCAGTATAGTGCAAATAATCTCACACATTTCCACAGTGGACCTCCCAGGCTGATTTAATTACTGGGGTACTATTGTGCCTGATGGTCTCTTGTTCACATTTGTAAATATGAAGAATCCTGCAAAAACACGACATGAAGCAGCAGCTTAAATATATTATATCACAGAAATACCTGGAAGGCACAGCAGGCTGTGTGGAAGTGAAGCATATTTGTGTGTTCATGCACCTGCGAACATGTGAAGACATTTGTATCTACGCACACTGAGCAGTATGTACTCGCCCATGTGTTCTTTATTTGTTTTGAATCTTTCGAGACCTTTATGTAAGGGTTACAGTTTCAGAGGTATGTCTCTGAAGTCAGTGAGGCAGCAGAGGAAAGGAAAGGGTATGAGGATGATTTTTATTTGTGCCACACTTCTTGCTGCCTGTATAATGGAGTGAATGGGTGTCTGTTTTCTGAGGTAACATGAGCTGGCTTCTCTCCAGTCTTTGAACCCGGTTGTTTACATCAGGTGTCTCAGTGTTGAAGTCATTTTAGCACACTGCTGTTCTGCAGCCTGTTGGAATTTTCAGCGCAGGAGGGTTTCCTCACCAGAAATCCAATGCAGACTTTAAGAAGATGTTTCCAGTGGTGCTATAAATTGCCTGAAAATATGATATTCCAGGCAACTTGGTGCAGCCAAAGGGTCTCATTAGTTTAGATTAAATCAGTGCTGGGTAGTCTGTCTGTCTCAAACAGTGTCTCCAGTAAGAGCCAGTGGTTCCTAGTGGCGGGGATATGCTGCACTAGGACATTTTAGGAAATCTATGGCAATTTTTGCCTCAGTTAGAAGAATGACAGTGGGGAGAAGCAAATAGGTGAAAAGGCAAGGTCTCCATTCGTTCACAGTTAACAAGAATTGCTGCTCCTCTGAGAGTATTTTTGGGGGTATGGGTTCAAAATCAAGGTTATATTTGCCATTTCACGTGTGCGTTTTTTTGTTTTTTTTCATTTTCACTAGAATGTTTTTAAAGAGTAAGTTTAAAATCCACGGGTCTTTTTTAATGTTTGAATGAATCGTAGGTCAGGTGGTTTAAGTGGTTTAAAAAACTAAAAACATTCTTCTGAAAATGGTCAAGTATAAGGACTGGAATCAAAATAAGTTAAAAAGCAGCTTATGTTAAGAAAACTTAAAAAAATAGCCAGAGCATTTTCTAAGGCTAGAAGCAACTGATTATTATGATAATAATTATTATATGGCTAGAAAAAGGTTAAATAATGTCACATTCTCCCTGTGCCACATCTTCCATATTACTTCCTTTAATACAAGAGATAACAAATGCATTGTCAACACTTTTCTATCTAAGCAGTGCAGCTATTGTCAGAGATCTTTATTAATGTAGTAAGTAACCACAGTAGGAGACAGACTGAAGGTTTACTCTTGTTTTTATGCTTGCTTAACTGTCTTTTCTTCTTTCTGTCTTTCTTATTTCCTGTATAAGATATATAAGAAGCTAATGATAGACTCCTTTTAGACTCGTTTTATCCCTCCCTCTCCCAGCTGGTCTGCAACAAAATTGTCAATTCAAAAATGGTTTGTGGCTTTAAAAAAAGTTTTCTTAGACTGCTTGCCGCAAGGACACTCAGAGACCTTTGAGCCAAGTACACTAGCCTCTCCACCCTCTTTGTTGCTCTCTTTGCTTTCTCTGATTAATGTGTGTCAATGCCTCACAGACTACTAATATGTGCAGATATGTGATTCAGCAAACTGAGCTTCTCTGTAGTCAGCACATTAATTCACCACCTCAAACCAAGGAGAGCTGGGATCCAGATCAAAGTTATTAGAGGGTTTGCTCTTGCCTTTTTGGTTTTGCATTCTCTCCCTTTCTTCTTTTGCTTCTATCACAGAAAACCAGAAGGTCCTGCTTTGAAAAGCTTTGGTCTGGGCCCTCTGAAGAGTGGGCAGAACCTCACCCATACAGCTTTCAGATGTGTTTCTCTGTCGAAAGAATGGGAGAGCCACTGCCACTCCTATTAGCACCAGATCTGCTGAAGGGTGTGGGTGCTGAATCCTTAACACACTGAAACATGATGAGTGCAGTAATTCAGATGCATAGAAGAGTATGAGCCACAAAGCAGTTCGACACCATAAAACATAACATAGCACAACATTTCACATTGCATGAGTGGTTTCGATGAGATTCCACAAAATAGTTTGTTTGTTTCTGACATGAAGGCATTTTCAAGCACTTTCTCCACTTTGCATTTTCAATGGTTTGTTGTTGTAGATGTGATGTGATGGCAGGGAACGGCCATTGTGGCCACAAAGTAAACAGAGAGGGGCAGAGAAATGGCCAAACTATGCGAATTTGTAACCTCACTGGGAGGTCTGTTTTCCTTCCTGCTTGAGCGCCAGTCAGTTGTCTTCATCAGGAGACGCCGCAACTCTTCTCTGAAAAGACTTCTTGGGGAAGGATATTGTAAGAAAGCTGGGGAGCATTAGGGTAAAGCAGGAGTTTCTCCAATTTTCAATCCAAATTTCCCTGGAGTAAACAAAGTGAAATGTATACATCTAACAGAAATGTTTTTCTTTTGCCCGAATTTGGAAGGAAGCCGACGTATCATTTGCAACACTCATCCGTGCAGCGCTGATCCAATAAGTGATTATACTGGCTATTCTCCTCCTCCCTTAAGGACTGCAAAAGAAATGTTGTATTTTCCAGGTATTTAACAGTCACTGGATATATCACAGGCATGAGAAATAACTCAAGGTAAATGCAGGCTTACTGAACAGTTCCTCAAAAAGCAGGTGCACTCATGAAGAAGTAATAATGAGGAGTTATTTGGTATAATGGTGGCTCTTAAGAAAAGAGGAACAAGGCTAAAGAGAAATATTAAAAAATGAGAAGAGCATGAGTGCCATGCAGCTCACCTGCTAAAACCATTTGCGTTATGTCATCACCCAGCTTTCTCTCTCTCTCTCTTTCTCTCTGATGAAAACATCAACATGCCCATTACTTAAATACAATCACTTGTAATGTGATTATGGTCGCTAGATAAATGACATGCAGTGTAAAAGCCCCCATGACACTGTCCTAGACGCAGGTCGGTGACTACCAAGGTGGCTACTGGTTACTAGGGATAAATTTGTATTCCCCAACCAGTTGGTATGTGGTTGCTAGAGGTTCATGCGTGGCACTGGGTGAAACTGGCTGCAGAGAGGTTTACGGTTCAGCTGAATTCCACTTTGCATTGTACTTTTAAGAATTCATTTGAAAGAGCAGGTCATCTAACGATCAGAAGGTTGGTGGATTGATTCCTGACTTTTCATATCAAAGTATCAGTAGATACTGAACCCAGAGTTGATCCTCGATCCATCCATCAGAGTGTGTCTTTTAGAAAAAGCGCTAAGGCATAGAGAGACGCACTGTATGAATATATATGTGTATGTGTGACTGGGTGAGTGAGACTTAATTACGAAGTGCTTTGAGTGCTCAACTTGAGTAGAAATGTGCCACTTAAGTATAAGTCTATTTACCATTTTCAGAATTTCGCTACTACTTACCAAAGCAGTTGGCGAATGTTTGCAGACAAGGCATGTCTTGTGTGCAAACTATAGGTTACCATGGGGATCTGATGCTCTGCAAACCATTGGCAACATGGTTTTCTGTACAGCACTGTATACGTCTTTGCAACAAATGTCATTGTGCAGCTACCAGTAACCTTCAGCAACTCACCATCTGGTCAGCGAATACACAGTTTTCCCTAGCAACCTGTCGTTGCCAGAGGGGCATAGACAGCTGTTTAGGCCACTAGGGGGGCTTTAGGAAGCAGTTTTACACCAACTACCAGCCACCTCCAGCAGCAACTTGCCAACCAGTCAATCCGTAAACACTTTGATAGGGGGTAGTTGACTGGGACTTCATACACAAACAATAAGAAAAATAGGAAATTAAGAATCGTAAGCAGCAGACAAGCAAAAATTAGATGGGTTGCAAAGATGGTTTAGGAAACAGCTTCTATTGTGTTAGATCGTTCCAGCAAATACAGTATTAGGAACTGCAGCACAGTTTTTATTGTGCACCTGATTGGATTTTGCGAGGCACTCCTCATCCTCCACAGCATCCAGAGCCATGAGCTGGGACACAGCTGGTGCCTTGGTTCCTCCAAAGGCAGCCTAGTTGAGTGGGGCTTGCTCATCCCTGTGGCCAGCACTGAATTGGGTTCTCCCTTAGCCAGGTGGAGTAAATATAGGCCCTAATTACAGCTCTGCTCCTGCTGTATTTATGGGAAATAAGACTGCACAGGGTAATTAAGGCCTTGGACAGAAAGAGCAGTGTATATACTGCATCTGTAATCAGTGCAAGTGTGTATGTATGTGCACAAGCGACAGTTGTTAGGTAGTTGGCGCACGGAAGACGGGTTGAATTTCAGATTAAATTTTTTAATTCTTTTTTTTGTCTGTTTTTCCCCTGAACGTGTCTTTTTTTTTTCCAAGTAAAGGGGCTTTTTGATAAACTTTTAGATATCCTTCAACATATGTTTGGGTTTAAGAGTTACAAATTGATTTTTAAATAGTACATCAACCGCCAACTAATGTCATCTGAAGAAAATTATATGACTTAAAGCAAAAATCTATTAACCACACATTCACTGGGCATATAACATATCCTAGTTAAGCTGTCTCATTTGTGTCGTAAAGCCTTTAAAATGGTAACATATATCTAAATCAATTGAATCTTTGGATTTCTCTCCAGAATTAAATGACATGCAGCATAAGAATAGCAAAGTGGTGAATCATCAAGTACCAAACATAAACAGTTTTTTTTTAAAATCTCTTTGCTATTCTTGGTTCTACCCTCCCTGCCATAACATCCCAATACTGGCCTCCTGTTTTCAGATGAGTTTCTTTCACATCCCTTTGTTGCTGGGCCTCCACCCTGTTTTCCTGTACTGAGCTACTCAGTACAAGACTCCTCAAACTCGCCACTCAGGGCACATTGACCTGATCCTAATGGGCCACGTGTCTTTGTGGGCATCTCTGTCTCCTCTCCACTCTCTTGTCTTTTGATCTATCCCCAATGGCTGTGTATTTGCTGAGTGTGTGGTTCTGTATTTGACTTTGTGCCTGTGTGTATACCATGTGTGTTTTAAATTACAGTGCTGAAAATACCCCTCATAGTTTTGGGCCAGTGCTGGCCGTAGAGCTGTCGATCTGTGGTCGCTGGAAGAGGAGGGAGACAGGAAAAGGGAATAGTTTGCTGGACTTGGGGGCCACATTACTCTTTTTCAGCTCGAGCTTCTGCTGCTTGGGGTGAAATTAGAGAGGACCATGGGCTGGCGTGGGTTTGGACTTGAGGAGGGAACACTGGGCAGGGCCAAGGAAAAGCAAAGTGGTTTCAGTGCTATAGCATCTTTTATATCCCGCTATAAATTACACGGAATGAACTCTGTGTTAGCCGTTCTTGTATTTATAATTACAGGCATAATAAACTCGACTTGGATGTCTGTCTTATCTGCGTTTCTTTGAATTCTTATAATTGTGAAAAAATAAGAGCGCATATGTGTGTGTGTGTTTGGAAAATGTGCGATCACTCTCAGATTACTCATTACAGGCTGAATAAACTACAGGCAGGCATGATGAGCTTAGATTGTGTGTGGACTCTGGCAGGCAGCACAAAGAAGCTCTTTGACTGCTGCAGAATGGTTTAGTTTGTATCACTGATGTCGACCCAAAGGGACAGCCATGAAGGAGAAACATAAAGAGACATTTTGTGAAATGGACTTAATTTGGGTGTTTGTGCCTCTGCATTTGGTTTATTTGATGCTTCATTTCTTGTGCAACTCCATGCACAAGAAAGAGCGGTTGAGGTGAAATTAACTCACTCTAGCACATTTTATTCCCATAGATTTAATCTTTGTGATGTGTGGATTTTGGATCAACCGTTATAATGGAAGGACTGCAACAATCAGCTGATATCAAATTATGAAATCTGTGTTGTTATAGTTCATTAGTGTGAACACATGCAGAAAGATACTGGAGTGCACTAACCTGATGCAAAATGTGCAGTCATTTCATATGTTCATCCATCCATTGATTCATTTTCTTAACAAAATATCCAGTTCAGGGTCGTGGGGAGCTGGAGCCTGTTATTTGTCTGTGAAGGTTCTCAGTCATCCAGGTCATCGTACTCCAAGGAGCTTGGAAAGAAAAGCATCTGGACTTCTTTAGGTTGCTTGAAGACGTTTCACCTCTCATCCGAGAAGCTTCTTCAGCTTCTAAAGCTTCTCGGATGAGAGATGAAATGTCTGAGATGAGAGGTGGAACGTCTTCAAGCAACCTAAAGAAGTCCAGACGCTTTTCTTTCCAAGCTCCTTGGAGCCTGTTATTGATCAAGAGGCTGGGTGAACCCTGGACAGATCGCTAGTCTATTACATACTAACACTATGTTCAATTTAGAGTCTAAATTAACCTAACATGCATGTCTTTGGACTGCGGGAGGAAGCTGTCGTACCTGGGGAGTACCCACACAGGCACAGGGACAACATGAAAACTCCAACACAAAGGGGGCCCCAGCTGGCTGGTGGATTTGAACCCAGGACTTTCTTACTGTGAGGGGACAGTCCTGAGCACTACACCACTGTGCTACTTCTTTTCTATGTATTGGCTTTAATTTTCCAAATTGAATTTAACAAGACAGTTGCACTTCCAAGTTCATTTAGTTTTTGTTGTATGCTTTTGATAAGAGAAGCGGCTGGTGCTCAGGTCATCTGCTAACTGGAAAGTTGGTGGTTTGATCGCTGGCTCCTCCAGTCTGAATGCTAAATATCCTTGGGCGAGATATTGTCCTCTGATACATCTGTCGAAATGTGTGTGAATATTAGGTAGAAGAAAGTGCTTGTATGAGTGGGTGTGAATGATTGAATGAGGCATGTTGTATAAAGCGCTATGAGTGCTCGGGTAGAGAAGAAAATCTCTATGTAAGAACCAGTCCATTTACCATAAGAACACTTGGCCTTTCAAAGTTGAGTTTCATAGTTCATGTTTGACCTTGGAAGCAGGAGCTGACACGATTATAAAGGAAATCCTATGTTTACTGTTAAATAACTATGATATCATTTGTATTAGAGGCTGGAGAGAGGAGGAATGAAAGTTAGTAGAAACATGATAGAATAAATGTATGGCAGTGAGTGGGAGACGGGTGACAAGATTAGACTGGAGAAAGGATGTTGAACACAGGAGATTCATGGATTTAGTGAAGGGGGACATGCAGAGGAGTGATAGAGGAGGATACTTGGGACGAGGTAAGACGGAGGCAGGCGACTTGCTGAGTTGCCAAAAGAAAAGAAGGAGGATCCCTGACAAAAAATATTTTTTTATTAACAATATCTTCTGATATACAACTATGTGATCTTATAGAATTTTAATCTGCCTCAAAATATAATAGAATTATTGACTTTGATTGAAGTAATTTCTGGAAGTCCCCAGCTGTGGAGGCTTAACTTAAAGCCAAACCTTAATATTCAATGGAGTATTAAAATATGCATCTAGTGTCAATACAAAGTCTCATCGTTTCATAACTGTTCAGTATTCTACCAACAAGTTATTTCTGATTGCAGAAGATCCGTGCTTGCCAGAGAATGAAGTTTCACTTCCCGCAGAATGAAGCTTGTTTAGAGTTCGGAGAATGTCTAATACTAACACCACAGGGATATGGAGGCAACGTTGTGAAATGTGAAATATAATGTCTTTAAAGAACCGTAACTTATTCCAAGAATATGTCACAGGCTTACTCAAAGCTGAGCTCCGAATTCCAGCTACACAAACGGCATAATTTAACTTTAAACTGAGCCAAAAATGCTTCTGTGTTTTAAAAAGTATTTGTCTATATCCCAGTATATCTGAACATGGCTGGAACCGGGCAATTTGTGGAGGAAAAAAAATGTTTAAAGCGATTTAAGGGACAGGCTTTCATGTGCTGTTAAAAGCAGCTTTTTAGTGCTAAATGTTTTCAACATCAATTTCTCATCCTGAATATAAACGTGCCATATCAGAAATATTCCTGTTTACCTTCCCACAGCATCTTCGGAACATCCTCTTTTTTCCAGTAAGTGTGCAGCAGCTAGCACGCAGCAGTGCGGCTTAACAAATATTCACATTTTACATGTAATGCCAGTGAAGACTGTAATGCGTACATTAGTTTTTTTTTCTTTATCGCAACACATCTTCACTGTTTGTATAAGTTATGCTACAGATTCAAGACTCTATACAGTAGTTATATGTTACAATCTGCCAAAGTCAAGCAGCCTGTTAGTTGGCTGATCCAACCTTTGACCTTCTAGGGGCTGTCGTATTTCATCGCTGGTGCACACATAATTCCACGTGATGTTACTGTCCCACTCCTGTGGTTTGTCTTTATGTGAATACTCACCGTCCTCCCCAATCAGTATCATGCACAGTATTTTGTGCTTGTATCTTTTCTCCATCAGACCCTGCTGGGTTCAGGACCTGGTAATGGCCAGTGGTTAACTCAGCCCAGATGTTGTGCCCCCCCACCCCGTTTTCCTCTTTCTTTCCTTTTCTCTCTCAATCTCTGCTCCCTGTGTTACTGGCTGCCGCCCCGCTGCCAGTCTTAGTTACTTTCAGGGAAACTGAGGAGACTCTTTCCTAATGAGGAGTTTTTCTATCCAGGACAGCTCAGCTAAACAGTGGCAGAAAATGTGGCTGTTCTATTAGCAGAAGTGGATGGAAAACGTCTCAGTTATGATTACTTTACCAGTGCTTAGTTTGTGACCTACAGTCTCTTCTCTATGAGCACTGACTCTTTGTAAGCTACGTGATAATGCTGTTTGGAGTTCAGTTTGATGTCTTGAAGCATGAGGGGGGGGCTGGGGCAGTAGCGGGGCCAAAGGTTTGAGGGGGTGTTAGCTCCATTAACAATCCAGATTTGTGTTTGTGGGTGTGTTTTTCAGAGGACAGGGGGTAAAAGAGTGGATGCCAGCTGGCAACACCGAAGCCCTTTGCTCACATGTGTGTGTTGTTTGTGGAGCGGAGGCCCCATTAGTGTGCTGGCTGCTCTGAGACTCCCATTTTCCAAGTAATGAAGACTCTGTGCACACATGTGGGTCACACCTGGAGCCAAAAATAGTTGATGATTAGCTCTTTTTTTTCTGTTCTTTTTTTTTCCTGCCGCATCCTGAGATAATGGATCCATCACCATGGGAATTGGCGTCTTTTTTAGCTTGTCTGTCATTCTTTCTCTGAATCTGCATTTTCTTTGATTTAAGGGCAGGCTAAGAAGAAAGAGTTGGAAAACAGGGATCAGTTCACATGGGAATCGGTCGCTTCATCATTATTTTTAAATGGGATAGAAAAATATAATGAGCCGACATCAGCGCCGTTTCAGGATCTCATAAGCTCCAATTTTACTTCACCTCAGTTTGCCCTCATTATCTCTGCTTTAGTTTTCAGCATGACCTTAATTGCCTATTTTGCTGTTTTACTTACATGATGCATTTAAAAAATAGAGATTTTTTTTTCTGTGTTTTGTTTAAAATTGGAACAAGCATGCTGCTCCTGGAGGAATTACAGGAGAAGGGAGAGCAGCAGAATGTGATGTGAATGAGCAGGTGTGTGATGCTGCGTGTGAATTTACCTGAGGATTACTTATTATTTGGGTTGCACTTTCTTTTTGTGGAGCGGGTTCTCTTTGGACCTCCTTCGGGCTCCACGAGGAGTGCATGGAAGATGTATTGCTGTATGCATTCAGTGACATCTACAATAGAAGTCACCACATCTGGAGAGCTTGTGAAATACCAAACAGCATAAGCAGAAGCTGACCTGTCAGATTGTGATGAGACTTACATCCATGTGCTGTGCAGTAGACCTCCACTGTAGAAGGAGAGAGCAGGAACTGAAAGACATCTGAGGCCAGCCTCAGAGTGCCCTCAGGAAATAAAGAACAGCGTGGGCTCTGTCCAAAACTAGGCTTGCTGACCTTAGTTTGACGAAATGGCGGCGATATTTCACATAAAAAATACAGCCTGTGTTTTCTCTCTATGATATCTTTAATCACACCTGTGGTTAACTAAAAGCTCAAAGACTGTTGATGCAAGATTTGCTTTACTAAAAGTCCCACAGGAAAAAAGGATATGTGTATGCATCTTGTTCTTTTTACACCACAAAAATCTTTTTTTACTCAGTTGTAGCTCTGTTGTTGCACAGTGGAAAGCACTTGAGTTCATTTCATTAGCTATGTAATCCCTACAATGTGATTTAGTTGATAAACATTAATGTAACTAAAATTATTTCAACAATTTCCCATGTTATATTGAATATACAAAGCTCCTTTAAGACTTAGATATGTAATGTTCTGCATTAAGGAATGTCAAACTCATTATATTGTGAAAAAGATAAACAGTTTATGCAGCAATTATGTCATTATTATATAATTGCAGATAATTGGCAAAATGACAGTATAGATCAAGCTGAATAATAGTGTTGTTCTACTAAAATGTGTCAAATCATACCAATAAATCACTGGTGGAATCCAAATGGGAAAATGTAAGTGTTATACACTATTTGCAGCAGCTTTAAAACCAACTTTGTAATAATGTATACAGGAGCTCTTAAAACAGGTTCAACCTGATCACTGGCAGCAGGTCTTTTGGGTCTTTTGAGCGGTAGGGTGGGGTCTCTGTGGATCAGGCTTGACCTGCATGGCGCATCCCCTCAGATGCTTCAGTGGATGGGGGATATGGGTTGTTTGGAGACTGTGATTGTCTCTTTGATGTGTTCCTTCGGTTGCTCCAAAGCAGTTTTTGTGGTGCAGCAGGGCACATGTTCCTGCTGGGCAAGGCTACATCCAGTGGGAATCATCATTGCCATGAAGGGGCAGCTGGTTTTTTAACAATGTTTCAGCGGGTGAGACTGTGACATCTCTGTGCACATTTTTAGGCTGTTTTCCATATTGCATAAACTTAACTATAGCTTGTGATTCAGCATGAGCCCCAGAGGACTTGCAACTTGTGTTTTAATTCAAAAGGGATTGCTTTGAGATGGTTTTGTACAGTTGGGCAGAGGTTTCTGCTGTTAGCATCAATAAAATTCTTGCTTCAAACCACATTGCAGTGGTATTTTTGCCAAAAAAAAAAAAAAAAGATTTAGATGTTCAGTCTTGAAAATTGTCCCCAAATAATCCCCTCAATCTCTGAGGGGATGCACATGCAGAATGGCCTCTATTCCAGTGCTATTGCACTGATTCTGAGCATTGGACACAGGTGTGCATACCTGCATAGGTGCTGAATGTTTTTCCTCTCCAAGGCCAAAGTATGTAATGAGTTCTTAACAGTTGAAGCTATTGAGCATGGAAGGAGGAGGGTGGAGGGGGAGGCTGAAATCTGGCTCACACAAGTCTTTTAAATGCCACATCCTTTTCCAACAAAAGCTAGCTTGGGTCATCTTTTACTAATTGAGTCTCGTAAGACAACAGGTTCTGCTGCAATTTGTGGTTTCATGCAAGAGCTAAATGGAAATTTTCCTGGAGTGAAGCTGCTGAGTGTTAGAGGGCACGTTGTAATTGGGAGAGGAGAATGAGCTGTTTGTTAGCATAGCGAAGATGAGGTAATTAATCAGTGTGTCACTCAGCTTCCTCGTGCTTGGGTGTTTCACATGCAGTGTGCAAGAGGTCAACACTTGGGCAACAGCCACTGAAATTAAATCCAGTGTTTAAAGGATATAAGCCTCTCCATTGGTTGGGATTTTATACACTTGCTTCATCTCATTGTTCCTTTAGGCTAGCACCTGCTGAGGCCATTATAATCACATTAAACTAGTTGCTCTCATATTTATTGTGATCTTTTTTTTCTGTAGTATCAATAATTTCACAGGTCTTTGAAATCAATACAGGAAAGCTCCAATACCTAACTTTGATTACCGAATACAAACAATCATTTTGGAACGGAAGCAATTAAAGGAACAGCCCCCAGTATTTACACAGGGTAAAGGATTCCTGCAGTATACTGACATGGACGTGAAAATGACATGCTTTGCACACGTGTGCCTCTCGATTGACTCTCAGTGCTCACAACTCATGCTTCTATGCAAAGGCATGGGGGTATACTTTGAAGATGTGAAGCCTCTATGATGTGGTTTCAGAGAGGGAGTACAGCCAGCCAACTGTATCCGTCGCAGCTATGAAAGAGCCATAAATGACAACAGGCACTAAAGGGCCGGGTCAGGCTACAAAGACTGAGCAGCTTCATAGTGTCTTCAACAGTGTTGGCATGATTAATTGTGTAGGCTCCGGCTCAGTCAGAAACGCTCTTCTATTTTTTTGCCCATGAAAAAAAAAGAAAACAAAAGAATTGTCTCTTTGTTATTGTGGCTCAGGTCTGGCGTGCAGATTCTCATCACCCCGGGTGTTGGCAGTTCTTGCTGTCATCAGCAAGATCATTCCTCCCTCTGTCATTTGTGCCCTATCCTGACCCATGAATCTCTGGTTGGATTTAAAAGACTGAGCCACTAAGTGCATCTCTGTAATATTCATTTCTTGAACCTTAACCACAATAACCATCAAAAACCCTGGAGATCACCAAACATACACTTGAAATCTCCTCTGGCTGGATTTTGCTTCTTTTGGACTGAAAGACTGATTTGGGGAATTCACTGGTCCCGTTAATCAAGATAGTTCCAGGAACCAGCTAAGTCTGTATGGTGTGCTGAGCCAAGGAAAACTTCTGTGACCTTGGTTGGTTTTCCCAGAGGGAGACCCTGCTAGTAGGCACACTGTTGGTACTGTCAGAGTGGTGCGATTGGGTCCAGTTTGTTGTCCCCGGGACCCTGGAAAGTGGTGAGCATAGCAAAGGCTGGTGCTGTTGGCTGCATGGATTTCTAGCAATGGCCAAATGCCCCAATTAGCAGCCTGGCTCAAATTTACAGTTTTTGCACCACTTAAGTGTTTCATTTCATTTAGAATGGCAGATAAAGTGATTTGTTCACATAGCCCAGACCAAAAATCACAATCTAAATCTAAAGCTGCCTTGGAGTTGAGCTTCTGATAGATTTTTATGACATTCTAGTGTATGATTTATGGCTTTATTAGACAACACTGTTACATTAGATAGAATTTAACTGATCCTTTTTTTTAGATGCTGTGAGAGCATGCATATTCCATCAGTCACCCATGTTTAGGCAGCTGTGATCTCCAGGTCTGCAGTGGTCTAAAATAAGCAATTAAATAAGTTCAGTGCCTTAAATATTTTGAGTAAATGAATCTTAGATTACATGTGAAGTTTTCACAGGACTCTATGGATTCTTGTGAAAATCTAAGTATACCTTTACTGCTTCCATAGGAATTAAGATGGTAAGCAGTAGTAGAAGTATTGCTAATGAAATGCATTCGATTCATTGGTCATCAATAAATGTGAGCACCTCTACAAAACCACAAGTTTTTGGCAGTTTGGTGGTAGTTAATACAATGTTGAGGAGGTAAGACGTTTCCAAATAATTAAACATCTATTGTTCTACAGCGAAAAAGATTATTAACAAATGGAAACATTGAGGACAGTTACCAGTCTTCCAGTGTCCCAGCAAATGCACATCAAGGTCAGACCATGTAATGCAATGCTACATTTCAGACACTACAGTCCTCAGTTAGCATGTTCAGAATCATCAGAATCAGAGTACTTTATTCATTCGTTTGTGAAGTTGCTTTTGAGTAAACCAGTACACTTCTGAAGCAGTTTTCCTTGGACAGACAAGACCAAAGTGGAAATGTTGAATGATCCTAATGCGCAGCATTATGTTTGGTTAAAACCAAACACAGCTTATCAGCACAACCACGTCATACCAACTAAAGCTTGGGCTAATTTTTGGTCATGCAACAAGACGATGAGCCGAAGCACAGCAATAAATCTACTACAGAATAACTGGAAAATAAAGGAATCAAGGTGTTGCAATGGCTCAGTGAAAGTTCAGACTTCAACCCGACTGAAATGCTGTGGCGGGACTTTAAGAGAAATAAATGCCCACAGACCTCAAAGAACTGAAGCAACATTGTAAAGAAGAGCAGGCCAAAATTCCTCCACAACCATGTGAGATCCTGATAAAGTCATACAGAAAACAGTTACTTAAAGTTATTGGTGCTAAAGGTGGTCCTGCAAGCTACTGAATCATGGGGTTTTTTCATGGTAGGAAGAGGTTACGGTGCACAGAAGCTAAGGCAGCTTTCAGCTTACAGTATAGAACAAAATTAATATTTAAATAGCACATCAGTGGAACTTTAATCAGTAAGTTTAGTGATGATTGTTTGTGGGCAATAAAATCAAAACATTCTGTTTTAGCTTCTTTATACCCGTTTCACTGCCTTAGTCTCTATGATTTCTTTTCTTTTTCCTGAAACAAAAAGCAAAACTAAAAAAAACATGCATTGCAGCATTGCACCAGCTATCTTACACTGAAGGAAATCTAGGACATATGATGTATATTCAGATTGTGGGGCATGTGTAGGATGAAACTGAGAAAATACCTCTTTGATCCCCCGAAGATTGATGTTTCCAGTGTAAAGGTGGACTATGTGCCTTTTCCTCATGATTCATTTCCCATTTACTACTCATCCCTGTCTTAAGCTCTCCACACTTTCTCATCTATTAGAAAGAAAAATAGGATGCATGTAAAAGGGAGAAGAAAATCTAAACATCTGGCCTAAAGAAAAGACTTCTGGATATTCCACTCTAGCTGGATGCTATATATACATATATATATAACTTGGGGAAAGTCCAGTGTGTGGAACCTCCCCAGGGGCTGCAGGCCTTGCCTGTTGTCTGCTGAGTAGACGTGGCCCCTTAGCTGTGCTCATTGTCGTGTTGGCTCACATCTCAGTTCATACTGAGTGGGACTTTTCATTTGCTGACACAGGGGAAATGAGACAGGGGAAAAATTGACTGTAGGCAAGTCAAAAACGAAAAAATAAGAATGTCTGTGTGGTAAATTGGTAAAAGTTAACGCTATTAGTAAGCTCTGTAGCTGCATTTTATTGTTGGAAAATAATCTGGCACACTGTAAGAATTTTAGGATCAAAACGTGAACCCACGAGCGTTAAAGATTGACAGCCAGCAGGATTGTTTTGGTTCTTTGATGCTGATCAGTCTACAAGACTCCAAAATAGATGCGAGTTATTTTAATCACAATAGTGTCAACAACAAAAAAATTCTATATGCATCGTGAGATCAGGAAGCATTTCAGTCACATGGAAATGGGGTCATATTATGGATTTATGCTGTTACAGCTGGATTTGTCCACCTGCTGACCCTGCACATTAATTTTCATTTTCAGGAAGAGGCAGTGTGCAAAAATAAGAAAAGGGACTGTGTCTTCCTGACTTTGGAGAATTTAACAAAAAAAATTAGTATGGTTCCAATTAACAGAGAAAAAGTGGCGGTAGGCGGCAGAGGAAATGAAAGCATAAAACGGCTGGTTTGATTACCATCTTCCACCCACCCTCTGACCCACCCCAACTCTCTTCTTCGTCTTACCTCCCCCTCTGTCTTATTTCTAGTAGAAGCTTCTGTGGAGTCCGAGTTACATTTAAGACAGCAAATCCCGACCTAAAACACAAGTTAAATGGCCCGTGAAGGCAGAAAAGGATGATGAAAACCAAGCAATCGCTAAAGACTAATTAGCCACAGATGAAAAGACTGAGAGGGAGTCTGTTTTAAGGGTGATGAAAGCTACGAGGCAAGGAGTTATTGATTAGAGGAGTGGAAATAAAAATAAAAGCATGCCGATTCTTTGGGGAAAGAAAATGAGGAGCAGGTTGCAGCTGCAATCATGTGATGCAGTGCTGGCAATAGAGAAGCTGATCTGGCTTTGTATGTCATTTTTACATCATTTATAAACTATTAAAACAAATGAATGAGCGTAGTTTATGGGTCTGGCAGGTGGATTTTGTTGTCTTTAGTCAGAGTTGTACCATTTTAAATACACTACTTTGCAAAAGTCTTTGGCGCACTCCTCATTTCCTGATATTTTGCTTCAAGGAGTAAATGTTCTGGTAATTTCTACAGTGGTATTGAGCAATAGTTTTCCAGGCTTTCTAACGGTTTTTAAACGTTTTTCTTTTTTTAAATTGATTGCTTTAGCACTCATTTTCTGTCCAAACCTGGTATTTAACTAACCCTAACCTATGAATAATTCAAACATAACAAAGGGATGTAACTCAAGGGATGAATCAGTGTTGCATCTATAAATAACAGACAACTTAGGAAAGACCCAATTTTGAACTGTATCTTTAGGCGCTTTGTTACTAGCAGAAAATATCAACAATAACACAGTTTGACAGGCATAAAATGGTATTTTTGCACCAGCAAGGTGATTTCCAAAGACTATTAACCAAAAACTTGTTATATCTTAGCATTGCGTGCAGTGTATCCTAAACAGATAAGAGGAAACTGGGCAAATGGAGGACAGAAGAAGAAGAAGTGAAAGGAAGACAAAACTTTCTACAGCAGAAATAACCTTATCTGAAAGTCATGTCCTTAAAAAATGGTAAACAATCCAGCAAAGACCTGACAGATGTATCAGGCCCTTCAGTTGATCTATCAAGAAGCCAATCTTAAGGGAGGGAAATGGGAAGAAAAGGCTGAGGTTTGCCAAATTACACAAGAACTGGAGTGAAAATCAACGGCAACATGTCTTGTGGAGCAATGAATCCAAATGTTAAAGTTTTGGTTTAAACTGACATCAATTGGTACGGAGGAGGGGAGCATCCAAAGTCAGCTGGAGGCTCTGTCGTCAGTTGTGGCTGGTGATTGAAATCTTGTTAACACTGATGAAATTATAAACATCAAAAAGTACTGTTGGGTTTTGGTCCATCATACAGTACCATAGAAAATGCCTGATTGGCAACAGCTTCATTTTTCACCATGATAATGATCCCAAACACACTGCCAATGCAGGAAGTTACAAGAATACGTGATAAATGTGGTCAGACCAAATACTAACCTTTAGGCTTGTTACAACTGTACAAATAATTTTTGCCTTGTAAACTGTATTTCCATTTATTTTTGCATGGTTTGTTAAATCTCTGCACCCATTTCCCATTTTCTTAGCACAATTTAATGAAATTAGGGGTGGTCCAAGACTTTTGTACAATACTGTAAATCTTGTAAGGCAGTTAAAAAGAGGATTTTCCAAAAATTTCAAGTGTTATTTATTATAAAGTACACGTAAGATCCCTTTTTCTTATATGAGGAAGCCGAGCAGCAGCCAATGATTGACACCTACCAACTTTAAGCCCGCATTATCAGACTGGACAGTGTCAACACACTATTATAAGACATGAAATGAGTACTTATTCTTCCAGTACATTAAATTAAATTCTTCACTGCTGGCACTCATTGTTGAATACACTCCCATTGAGCTGATATAGAGAACATTGAAAACCCGAGCAGAAAGAGAGGCTGTGAAATAGAGGGATGGAGAGATTGTGATAGTTCCCATATGTGCATACAGACACCTGATATTCATCCTGGTGGGTGAATCAACATTCTCAGTGAGTGACACAGATTTGCACACCGTCTGTTCAAGTTCAAAAGTTAAATAGTTGAGGGAGAAGGACAGAAGGAGATGGAATGATCTTCATTTGTTTATATTGAGAGAGGATATTTAATAGACCCATAAAAGCATAATTGGCCAGACTGCTGACTGGCACTTTCCTGTTGCCTGTAAAGTGTTTAACCTCGGTGTAAACCCTGCCTGCTGTCACTTCAGTTTGAATTACATTATCACTGCCAGCAATTCTTTCATCCTTTCTTTTTATCCTTCTTGGGCATTCCTTCTTTATTGTTATTAGACTGAATTCAGTATTTTTATGATTTAGTCTGTAAAATATTTGCCCTGATCTTGATGTGGACGCTTTATTCTTTTCCCAGATGTGATGTCATTTCCTTTACTTCCTGTACTCTGTCATTCGAGCAGGTGTAACTGATCCCCTGTGCATATTTTGTAAATTCATGAAGTGTCTCTCACTTTTTCTCAGCTTCTCTGTGATTCCATCCTTTGTTTGGCTTTTAAGGAAAACATTTGTCTCGTTTTCCTTTTTTTTCTTTTCTGTTACCTCTGTCTCTTTTTCTCCTCATTTCCAAATGTGTCGTGGTCGATTCATTAGATATCTGTAAGGTTTAGCTGCGAGGAGGAGAAGGCCTAGGTGAATGGGATTTCAGACAGATTTATGACCCCAGTGGAGAGATACTGTTTGGCAGCATGTATATACACACTCACAAGGTCCAGATGTTGTGTCCTCTGGCCGCCCTCCGGCATCAGTAGTATTGTAGCCCTCTGATGGCTGTGCTACGCTTCCTTAAGCTGAAACATTGTTTACTGGGAAAAGGTGAATGGAGCTCAGACAAACCTCCTAATACTCAGTTGTACTGCAGGGGCTCCAGTTGCCAGCTGGAGCCACGATGACAGCTTCATTGAGGGGCTCAGAGTTGCACGTGCCTTCAGATCTGCACGTGCCTTCAGATCTGGGTGAAGGATGAGATGTTTGGCGTGATTTCATGATATCTGCAGAGAGACTTCAGGCTGGTTTATAAGCCCTGCCTGGCTGCCTCATTGATGGCCTGTCTGCAATGGCAAAACTAAGCTGTTCCTCTCCAGATGTGGCTCAAAAAGGTGAAATGTTTTTTCTTTAAAAAGAATTGTGTCTTTTTCTCCTTCCTACTCCACAAGCAGTTCTAAAAATAGGATAGAAATTTATGGTGGTATGAAATGAGGGTCTTGTACAATTGGCTTCTTTAGTATCACTAGCAACATACATATCTCTTTAGACCATCCACAAGCCTTAGATTCTTTTTTCCTTTATTGCCAACATAAGCTTGAAGTCTCTAAACAGCTATTCATGATCTGTAATTGCTACAAACTTTAAGGTTTGCGTGCAGATGAACTGATCATCCTCATCCCTGACAGATTAACTAAAGAGGCTGTTCCCATCAGCCTCGGTGTCAGTTTTGGAAATAATAGTGTGTTAATCAGAGACTGTATTAAAAAGGTGGATGTAGCCACAGTGACATCAATCAAATGTGAACCCACTTTTTAAAGTCTTAACTTTAAATTCAGTTCAATTTTATTTATATAGCACCAAATCATAACAGTGGTCAAGGCGCTTTATATTGTAAGGGAAAGGCCATAAAATAATACAGAGAAAGCCCAATCCATCAAACAATCCGCTTTGAGCAAGCACTTGGCGGCAGTGAGAAGGAAAATCTCGCTTTTCACTGGCAGACATCTCCAGCAGAACCAGGCTCTGGGAGGGGCAGCCATCTGCCGTGACCAGTTGGGTGTAATGAGATTTATGTAAATGTATGACAGTTATCAGCCAAACCACACTAGCTAGGTTAGCATATCATCTAAGTCACGCTGACTGGTTTATCAAGGTAAATCTAAAGATTTTAGAGAACAACAAAATGCTCAAATTTACTCACGTGCTTCTTGGTTGGCTGTTAGTCTAGTTAACTGCCCCAAATTGCTTTGAGTTTCTCGGGGAGGGCATCTTTATTAGAGCCTCTAATACCTCTACAGTCAATATTAAAAGCATGCACACCACTGTTAAGATGAAAGGCTTTCATGATGTTAAAAAATAAGGCCACAATAAGTAATTTCAAAACTTTTCCACCTTTTAATGTGATCTTTAGCAGAAATGCGACAATGTACAATTTGACTGAAAAACAAACACATCTGTTTGGGTGGAAAAAAAGCACAATAAGCGGTCTGTATAAGTGTGCACACCCTTAAACTAATACTTTAAGTACCTTATGATTTAATCAGCATTCAGTGACATTCATTCAGCAGCATTCCCCTGGATGAGCTGGGTGAGGTGTCCTGGAAGAACGAGTTTTGGGCTTCTTTACTTAGACTGCTGACCTCAACACACGGACCAAAGTATTTGATAGATTATCATTTGGAGTATTAAAAATTCCCCAAAAATGCACCTACCAGTTGTTAATGTGTTTAATTCTGGCCCTGATTTTGGTGTTTTAACATGGAGGGTAACTGGGATTTATCTGCTTTTGCAAAAAAGTTTTCGAGCCGTTTTTGACTAATGCTAAATTTAGATTGTAAATAGAGTGAACACCAAATCTCATAAATCAACATAAACATTTACTTTAAGCGTGTCAGGTCAGAGCCATGCCGTGCCCAGTACAGCTCCACAGGAATGGCAACAAGCCTGCAGACTTGGCCTTCTTCACGGGTGATGCTTTTCTCACTTATTGCAAATATGATTGGGGGGGAAAAAAGCTGACCTCACACTGACAAAGTCATCTGGTGCTCAGCCATGGATTAGCATGACTGACTATGACAAAAAAGTGATGATGATGCTGTATTTAGTTTGTTTACTCTTGCATGTAATTAGAACACAATTGGAATCTCCATCTGTTTTTGAGAAATGTGACTCACAAAACACATGTGGCTCCTAAAAGCAGTTTGAGTGTTAAACAGAGCCTGCATGCTTTAAATGGTCTTCGCTCAGCTTGTTCTTAGTTTGGTCAGAGTTCCTCACCACTGCTTTACCCCTGGAAGGAAATCAGCCAGTGGTGATGGTGATGAACGGCTCAGTGGCAATGACTTCTTTTCATGTCTGTTTACACGGCACTAGCTTTAGCTTTTCTCCTTCCTCGCTCTTTTCTGACGTATTGCTTTTTTTCGAATGCCTGTGTTTACTCTGGACCTCTGCTGTACATCTGAGGATGGACTTATCAAGGCAAATATGAGCTCTGTTACCTGCATGAGGTACACCATCTGACTACAGGGTGAAAAATGATCCCAGTCTCAGCTTAAGTGTTTATTCAATCCAGGACTTATTATCAACTCTGTCAGTACAACTTTGGTAGTGTTGCTTTAGAAATATGTTTGAGGGCCAGGTCAGTAGTATATTTTCTAAACCCTCTTAGTGGATAAAGCTATCTGGGAGCATACCAGGAGCCAGAGCGCATCTGTATAACATACAGGTGGTGTTAGATAAAACAATGAAACGGACAAAGACATATCACCCCTGAGAGTGGTGCAGAAGTGAACGTTTGATCATGACGTGTGCAAATGTAGCTTTGTCAAGTAAATTCATAGCTGGGAACAATAAATTTTGTTTGAACTGCCAGTGTGGCCAACAAGAATACCTTCAACTGACTGCTGAGGATTTATAGGTTGTTCCATTTTACTGAGGAAGGTGATTCCAGCACAGGAGTCATGGCCGAAACTTCAATTCATATTTATGTCACAACATTAATGACTGGAAAGTAGGCATCTTGCCAGTCTAGCTTTGTCAGTTATCAAGCTCAACGTCACTTATTGTTTGGTTACAACAGCGTCAGGCTTTTGCAGGATATAATTTTAGATCTCCAACATGTGGTTAGTCACCGCCCTGAGTGGTTGCCAATCAGGAAATGACTCATCCTAAAATCAGCATCTGATTTCTGTAGGTCAATATCTTCTTAACAAGAGGTCTGTATCACTCTTGCTTAAGCTGAAACTGTTTAGTCTGAAAAAGCGAATGGAGGCTCAGCAGATAACACTAAGATGAACTGCGGTGGATCCAGCCAGCAAGCGCTGATGACATCTTCATAGAAAGTCTTAAAGCTGCACATGCCTTCAGATCTGGATGAAGGATGACATCATGTTGATGTGTTTAATAATATTAAAAAATATCTGCAGACAGAATCCAGGCTGGTTTACATGCCCTGCTTGGCTGTCCCCATGTGGTGAAGTCCTGAGGGTTGCTACAATGACTAAACAAAGCTTTTCTACGCCAGATGTTGTTTACAAAGGTCCAATATTTGATCTACCAAAAAGAACTGTGTCTTTCTGTCCTTCACACTTAGCAGGCAGGTCTAAAAGTAGGGTAGAGGTTCAAGAATTTATGATTTAAGACTGATGGATGGTCTAATAACATATCAAGAATCTTGCTGACCTTTAGGTGTTTCTGTCTTATTTCTTTGGTGCCATCACAAGCTTTTGTTGCTATTAACAGCTATTGTTGTGAAGGTTATAAAATTTGCTGCAGACAGGAAGCTTTGGATTTAGATGATCTCATCATCCCCCTGCGTCAGGTTAAGGTATTGCTGCTCAATTGAAATTGCTGTGGCATCACCAGATGGGGTTAACATTAGAGATTAAAGTGCACTCTCCATAACGTGCAATGGGCAGATATCAACTAAACAGCTAAAACAGCAGGTGAAGTTCAAGAATTTAGAGGTAGTTCTCTTTTTTCATTATTCCATTTCATGGGAGTCTTGAGCCCTGGTTGTTGTTTTTCTTGAGCTTCCTCAATAACATCCTCTCATATGGAGAGTGACAGCTCGGGTCTTCTTCCAGAACTTTGCAAAGTGGTGACACGTCAGTGTAACTATTTGAACTGATGCTCTCGGATTCTGCAGTTCTTTAGAAATGCTACAATTCTCCTTCTTAGAGTTTCCCAGAACTCCTTGGACTTCCCCATTGTTCTGAGTATGGGTCAATCCAGTGAGTATTGTCAAACAAATCTTTTTTATGCTGGCAAAGGGAGGCTACCAGTTGTAGTAGGCAACAAGAAGTTAATAGGGCTTGGCCATGTCAAGTTAAAAGATATTATGGAATTTTCAGAATGACTTATTCAAAGATTTAAGTGAGTGTATGTATATATTTTAACCTGTATGTATACTTTTTACCCAGTGTGAAATAGAGAAAATCCCCCCAAAAAGTGTTTTTCAAAGTATTAAAGATATATACGGTACAATCATTCCACCCTGGAACAAAAGAAAAAGAAAAGTTCAAAAGCATAATTAAAAGTCCCCAAATTATCAAGACATTCATGCCCATGATACGTGTATATCAACTTCTGACCACAACTGTAATCTGCTTAACAAGATAAGACACAATTACACTATCCCTTTGGGGAAGGGAGTGAACTTTTAAGATTCCTTTTCAGTGAAATAAATAAAACAAGCAGCGATTCCAGTAAAATTACCACACTTATCCTTTCTTTTTTCGGTCCAAAGAACTGTGCCCTGAGCTATCAAAGTGTGTCAGTCATAGTTTGGAAATTTCAAAGTAACACGTGCCTGGAGAGGATTTGGAAGGAATCGGCAGGGATGAAATCCTTACTTGAAACATTTATATAACCATATCTTCCATTTCTTCCTCTCAGCAGTCAATTCTGAAACCACCAGAATCAGACTGTGGCAAGAACAACATCAGAAAGGGGGAGGGAAAAAAGGAAGTGGGATTTGAGTTTGAAGTGATAGGTCCCACATATGTTTGTCCTTCGCTACTCACATTTGCAAAACTTTTTCTAAAGTGCCTTTTATTATTATATATTCATCCCTGTTTGACCAAGTGGGCTTCAGCTGCAGATTTATCATGCGCCCAGCATATATTTGGAGGTTGTATAGTGCCGGGCCCTATTACCCTCTGACCTCCAATGAGATCAGGGGTGCAACATGGCAGCTTAAATTCTTCCCATTTGTTTTTACAATTTGTCATCTGTGACTATTTAACGGTTGCACAAGAATGAGGCTGCATGCTCTGTAGGGAGGTTGTTAGAATCGAGTCCTAGAAAATAAGCCTCTGTCTTCTTGCCATACACAGAAGTTCAGCCGTGTTCCTCGGGGTTAGTATGTCCATAAAGAAGACAGCATTAATTTTGTGAGGCACATAGGGCTGAGGGTGCTCACAGCTCCTGTTCCATGGAAACCTCATCACTGGCTCCCCTTCCTTATGCTTAAAGCTCAGTGTAACTTTAGTATTACTACACAGATACTGGGGGAATTGCTGACTGAGAGTGGCTGTGAGACTTTACTTGTATTACCTGTCCTGATGGATAGGCTCTTAATAAGTGATTTTAACACTTGAAAGTAGCTGATGGATACTCTGAATGAGCTTAGTTTATCTCGTCTCAGCTCTTTTGTCAATAATCACAGCACATGCCATATGAAGTGAGTCAGTAGAAACTCTGTGTTTAACACAATACATACAAAATCCTGCTCAATTACATGCACTCTTCTGCCTTCTCCCCTTTAATATGTTGTCTTTACGGATTGCCACATTCCTTACTTTTCAACACTCCCTGTTGTTTTTAGGCATTACTTCTGACAATGTGTGTCATTTGTATTTCGAGACCACCCGGTAAACCGGCCCGGTTGTGCTGTTTCTGCGCATATTCCCCATGGAAACTGTGCAACAAAGACTCATGAATACACCAGTAGTGTCACAGTTTAGTAACCTTAGCTTCACTCGAGGCAGAAGTCCCCTTGTCTGCTACATCAACAATAACAAACTCTCCTTTCATGGGGCAAGTCCTGTTCTGTCCAGCCACGGGGATGTGAGGCACCTGTGAATCCTGTCTGTAGTCCTTCTCCTTTCTTCTCTTTGCTGCAAATCATACACTCATCACTTCCCACGTTATCTTGAGCTAGACCTGGAGGTTATATGTAAAGTTGGGGGTTTCTCTAATGGGCTGAATGGTTGAGAAATGACGTCAGAGCGCTAGATGATTTCTTTAAAGAAGGCGATTTGTATATTAAACTTAGGGAAAGCTATAATTTGAAAGGATCTGATAATTTTTGGAAGTACACACAAATTAAAGATCGTATAGGAAGTAACATCCAGGTGCATATATGTGCCAACATTCCTATAGTGCACGCAGGTTTTGGATTGTATTGACCAGTGTTTGGAGTGTGATTTTCCCCATGTCACCAAGGATCTACTCAGGGTACCTTACCACAGTTGAATAGGCCTGTAATGAGAGTATTGATGTGGTTCTAGTCCTGAAGCTTTGGAAAGAATCTATAATTCTGACAGTAAAAATGTTTGCTAAACAAATGATGGACATGCTTGTGAGAAGATGTTTGGAAGGCTTAACTGTAAAAATGTAAAAATGAGATGGTCAAAGAGCAATGGGGACAATTTTTGATAAGCTGTTGTGATTCCAATAGTACTTGACTATTACTCAGTAACTTGTTGTACAAATTGTCTCATAAACCTCACTCCATGCCTGCGTCTTTGAGCGGCCTTATTCTTTCCTTTTCTTTTGATGTTTTTGCATTTAATCCAATAAAAATTCTGAATTATACATTTTGGGTTTCACCACTGAGACTTTAACTTTCAGGAAAAATGATGTGTTTTGTCTTCTTGTGATGCCGATTGGAAAGTCAAGTAATCTATTTATTTTTTATATTATTTTTCCCATAGAGTGCCAAGAGTCTTCAAAGCAACAAGGATTCACGGATCCTGTGGACCAAAGATGATTTTTTACTGACCACTGGCTTTGATACGGTGAGAAAGTGTGAAGCCAACTTGTTATATTTGGTAGAGTGTTTGTCACTGTAAGAATTACAGAATCATTGCCTCTTTGTACAGTAAGTTGTATAAAACTTAAACCAAAAACACGAGACATCACAGGCAGAAATGTGTTTTTTTTCATGCATTTTTTAAAAACTATTATTCCACAATGTCGATCACACAAGAGGAAATGGTGATTGGCATGACCAAAACTATTTCAATTGTGTGCAATAAATTTGCAATCAGTTGCCGCCTTTGTTGTGTTAATATGCCGGTAAAGCAGCCGATTAAAAAAAAGACTGATTTGAGTTTGCTATGTGTTTGCCATTGAATTGGGTCCAGATGCCTATTTCCTGCAATTTATGATAACGTAGTGATAACTGTGATAAATCAGTGAAAAGTACTGCCGACTCCTTAAATCTGTTTCACATTAATTACATTCAGAGTCTAGCCAGAACCTCATAGATTTGACATGGAAATTCAGAAATTCCTCCACAAGTAGGGACTTAGTTGCTGTAGTAACAGCAAAATGACACATGTGCTTGGCAACATTGCTTTAGTGTAGAATACAATCAGTAATAAGCGCCAGTTGATTCCCCACTGGCATAAAGATACGTCGCAGACGAGTTGCACTCCTCTGTGAGAGTGACTGCAGTCAGTCTGAGTCAGACTCTGATTGTTTGGAGAGGTTACCTCCTACCCGATGACCTGTGCAATCATCCTGCAATCAAAATTGAAAATTAGCGTCATATAGCGCTGTAATATGTGAAAATTTCAAAAACACCTCTTAGGTTCATATGAAAAAAGTAACTTATTTGACCCTTTTTAGCGTGCTCTGTCTCTGTTCGGAGTACTCAGTGTCTTACTTTGTTGTTTGTTTAGATGCGTAGTCGTGAGGTGAGACTTTGGGACAGCAGGAAGCTGAGCTCTTCGCTCAGCTCTGTTTCGCTCGGCACTTCCAGTGGGTGAGTACAGCATCAGTTTGCGTCCATAACTGACTCACACAGCCATGACACTGACCTTCTCACTTTTAAGTGTTTGTCTGTGAGTGAGAGTGTACGAGGTCATGTGCAGTACAACGGTGTATCTGTGTGTGCATATCATGTATGTGGGCATATTAGTGTGTGGCTGGCACATATGCAATGATACATGGCCAGACAGGCATGTGGACCTCCCAGAGTCTTTACACTGTCCCTCCACATTCTTGCTATTTCCGGGAATGTCGCAGACAGATTCATGTACTGTCTCAGTGGAGCAAAGCGTGTGCACATGTGTGCTGATCACGCTCTCTCTACGACTGCTGCAAAAGGGTCAGGAAGCAGCAGCAGACACACTGACACTTCCTCCCCTCAGCTCGCTGCTTGTCATTTCTCCAGCCGCTCAGTTTATTTTCCCAAACACGGCTGCCGAGGACCAGAGGACAGCAGGAGCGTGGCTGGGCTCCAGAGAGGAGACAAGGGGAATAGAAGGATGGAGGAAGAAAGAGAAAAGAGGAGGTGGGAGTGAGGATTCCTTTGTTACATTGAGCTCATGCATTTTAGTGCTGTTATGAACAGGCTGGCCTTCCAAGTCATTCCACTCATAAAGTGACTGGACTTTGTCGGGTCATGCTGTAGTCTGTGGTGGATGAAGTAAATTTATTATCATTATTATTACTGCAAAAAGCATTTTTCTTGCCATCTGTGAAATGGCTACGGCAGGACAGATTCCACATTTGTTCTTCTGGCACAGCTATTCAGACTCGATGTCCACGTGTGGCTGGACCAGAAAGTGTGAAGCTTTATGGCCTAGTTTTTTATTAGACAAAACACTACCAGAGGGAAGCGGTCTCTGTGGAATGTCATAGTTTTTGTTTTCTTCCAGTGAATGAGAGGAGTTAACACAGCAAGGTCCCTAAGTACCAGCCTCTGCTCTCCCTCCCTCCCTCTGCCCTCGTGCTCGCCACTCGTCTCCATTTCCTCTATTTCCTCTTTCATTTGATTGAGACAGATAGTTGCATGTCTGAGTGCCTCTTCGCAATCATCCCATTGTTTGGTGCCTGTGCACTTTTCTTGGAATTTGGGGATACGTGATGCCACAGATGGCCAGTGTTTACTACCTGTTACCAAAACTGGTCATTTTTTTTTGTGAGATCCATGATACAAGCCCCCCCCCCCCGCTCACCCAAAAAACCGGAAAACCAGAACAACTCAAAGATAATGCACAAACAGCGTGAGGACGGTCACACTAATCTGAGGACAAGCTGTTAAACCTTCCGACTCTCGTCTTACTCAGCCAGTGTCTGTTTTTTTTTTATGAGCCTCCCCCATCCCTTCACCCCCCTTTTTTTTTAAACTGACAGAGAAACGGATCATCTTGCATTTATTAAATTCATTAGATTTAATTTGAGACAAGCCTTTTGGTTTCCTGGTTTTTGATAGTAGTTCAGTTTTAATGCTGTGATTTTTCCATTGGACCTAATTGCAAGGATTGGAGCTGTCCCATCCGCAGTATTTTGGATGTCCTGTATTAAATCACTTCAATCATGCTATCATATGCCGAGATGTGTGTCAGAGGGCTTTTACTCACAAGGCTACATCCCTTCCAGATGTCTACACACCAGCACTGATATAAAAGAACCAGACATTTAACCGAGAGACGAGACCTCGTCATTTACTGCTTTTCAATATTGCCTTCTCACTCTTACATAGCTTAAAAAATGATATACAATTTTTTCTCACGCCTTTTTCCTCTGAAAATACTCTAAGTTATTACTAGAAGATAACTGTTTGTACAGCCAAGTTTCCAGAAAAGAATGGCACTGAAAAAAATGTATAAGGATAACAAAGAAACCACAACTGCACCCACACAATTGCCAAACATTAGTATCGGGTTGTGCGCCTATCAGTGAGACTTCATGTTTATTAACTTCTCATGCTAGCTTATCCCCATTTTTCTCTTGATATTTTTCACTACCTTCACTCTTATTTTTTTTTAATGCATTTTTAACTACGGCCCTTGCCGGACTTTTGACCCAAGCTGCCGTTACAGGCCGAGTCTCCATTGTTGTTAGTTAATCTCTGCAGTGGGATACATCCAGAACAGTGTCAAAAACAAACAATGCTTCAGGAGTCAAATTGAGGGGAAAATGCAGTGATTACTTTCTATTCAGCCATATCCATGTAAGCACTAGCCAACCTCTTTATCAAACTAAACTACTCGACGTAGTCTGCAATCAGTATTTACTGATAATAGAAAGTGCTGGCTGGTTTCTGTTTAATGGCCGAGGTCAAAATGTTGCTGACTGCCTATTTGTCTCACTGTCGTTTTTTCTTTAACCTGTGTCTTATTTTGTAAGTGGTGGAAAAAGATTTTTGTTCTCATTTCAGACACTGTGTCCGTGTCTGTGTAATATTTTTAGCACGAGTGCTTAAATTAAACATCAATCAGCCTGTTAACGACAGGAACAAACTGTCTTTAACCTCCTTTTTTTCCCTCTACTTTTTGGGAATTTTTTTTGTTTTAACTGAGCATTGCATTAGTGTTTGACCAAGCAGGCAAAGACAAAATGCACTAATCAAAAGGAGATATTGTCTCAATTTTTCTCTGCACCTAATAGATTGAAAACAAGTGGCCAAGGAAACTCAAAGTCAAACATCCATAGAAGGGCACTTCCTCCTTGTCGTTTTAAGCCTGAGGTGCATATAAAGATGGATTTGTTCATGTTTTCCTGCCTGTTTTTAATTAAAACAGCTGCGGTAAACATGGTGTGTAATTGAAGCAGTGAGCTGGCTTGTATCAGGTTAGCTTTGCTTGTAGACAGCATTCAGTAGAACTGTTTTCTTTGGACTGTCACAACATAAAGAGGCCCAGGATCATGAGCCAGTAAAATAGAGTTGTGGGTGGAATATAATTTGGATGGAGAATAATGGGCTGGAAATGTTTATTTTTTGGTCGGGGTTGAAATGGAGAATGAAAAAAGTGAGGGAGAGAGGGGTGATGAGTCTGAGAGGAGCATTTTTGAACTATGCAAAGGTGGCTATTACTGCAAGCCTGTTTTCCATGCAAGCTGTAGAGCTGCACACCGAGAAACTGTGCGGGTCTGTGTGCACTGCTCCTTCCTCATATTCTTCCCCCTATAAACCAGAATTATAATAATGAGTTTAATTGGGTCTTTAAGCCATCTGCAATCAGTGAACTTTATAGCTGGGCACGATTGCTACCAGCTTGCTGTGTAAATGCTTGAGACGTCACGATAATTATGCATCCTCCCCCCACTTCAGCAGCTAAACATACTTTGACCACACTTACACGGCCACCTCTCGCTGATGTTTGCTTGCATACTAGCTTGTAATCGGGTCATAAAGATGACAGTCAGTTCTCCAGGGGTTACTCGGTTAGCATTCAGCTTGACAGAACTGCAGTCTCAGGAGAATTTCAGCCTGTGACCTCCTCTAACTGTTCTCGGTCCCTATCAGTGTTACCCTCCTCTCCTAACGGAGACAAACACCATACATTTGTATGCATGCTCATTTAGATCTTCTGTTATTTTGGTGTCTCTTAATGTCTGGCTAGAGGCTGATTTAAGTAGATCAGTGTGACCTGCTGGCCTGCCTGTTGATTGAGAAGGACATATGTTTGCCCCTGGAGAGCCAGCCTCACTGCTTTTACAACCTAGTCACAGGTTATACTAAGGACTTGCCCTCTGAGGCGAGCGCTGCTGACAGACTGTGCTGTTAAACGATGGAGAGAGGCTTTTGTTGTGGATGGATAGGAGTACCCCCAGTGCGCTGCCTGTACTCTCGCGCTCCTTATTGACTGTGTGGGTCGTGCCTGAGCGCAGGGCCCAGTCAGTAGGTGTATAATTGAGCCAAATTCCCTTTAATCAGATAGATTGAGAAGAGGCCTGTGCCCCATAAGAGAACGAGCCTTTTATACAGAACAGTCACTCCTTTCTCTCGCAGCGGCCCGGGCTCTCCAAAATCAGTCCCAGATGATGGCTTTCCTGTGGGTATTAGGTGCAGCTGCAGGGCCGTTTACCAAACCAGAGCGAAAAAAAAAATACCACTAAATGTTTGAATGATAGTCTGACCTTTCTCCATTCTAAGAGTTCACCTTCTAAGAAAAAAAAAAAATAGAGCTTTGCTGTTTGGATCCAGCTCAAACACAACTGTTTGAGGTGCAAGAAAAGGCAAAACTAAAGTCTTCTTCAGGTGATCTGCAGGGTCAAGGCTCACCAGTATGGCTGTGGGGGATGGTATAGGGTAAAGATGTGACCGCACGCGCTCTGTCAGCATTCTGACAGTTGAAACATGGCGTCTGAAATCTGTTAGCCATTTGGGGTTTCAGTTTGTGATTAAGTGGAGAAGGAGTTTGACCAGAAGAAGAGGATGAAAAAGGAGGAGGGAGCTTTGAAATCCCCTCTTTTCTTTTTTTTTTGTGAATATATCATTACTCTATGAGCCTTTATTGGCTGCATGTGTAAGTTCATATGCTAATCCTAAACTTCTTTTGCTCTTAGTTTGAGAAATTCCCCCTTGTGATTAACCAAAAGAGAAAAAAATGGTCTATAATTCCTGTCAAAAAATACAGCTGTTGTCCTTCAACGAATCCTTTCTTTATCCTTACCTGACCGCCTCCGAGACCTTCTGTCTATTACTATCTGTACCCCTTACTCATCTGCGTAACATCTACCTCTCCATTACGGATAGATGAAATGGAAACGGAGAGCCGGGTTTTTGAAGGTGCTCGTGTCTGGGCTTCTAATTTAGTATTTTTTCTTTTTAGAGCCAGACCTAATGGAGCTGCTCAGAAGCGGTAAAAGCAGATGGAAATATGTGAAGCGTTTGGCGGGGGATATTTAATATAATTCACAGAGGGTTTTGATTTCATCCCGCAGGTATGTGCTCAGCACTCCAGGGATCAGAAGGACCCTTTTGTGTGAACTCACCACAGAAGGAAAAATAAAAAGTCTCTCACTCCCACCTTAGACTGCCTCCTTTCACCCTCTTTCCCTCCTGTTTTCTTTCATGTACCTTTATATTTCTTTAGTTTCTTTTATACTTCGCATTAATGTAATGCAAATAAAAACCGAGATTACTAGTCATAGGAAGTCACTCTGCATTAAATTGCACTTGAGGATGTCTTAATGTTGTTAAGGTATTTAAACAAATGGTTTGGTACTAGAAGGCTGAAGCCTCCCCTCAATTTGTCTCACTTTTGAGACTCGAGACAGTGTCGGACTTCACTTTCAAGTCTTAACAAAAACAGCAGCAGAGTTGCACTTGCAGCTGTAGGTATTGTTTTTCTCCAGCATCTGGAAAATTGTCTTTCTTTTCCATTTATTGGAAATGCACTCACAATAACAGTTAGGATCTTTGCTGCTCACACTGCTCAGGACTATTTTAGCACTTGTTTCTTTGCTCTGTGGATTAGATATCCAGTAGCTGAGCATCTGACAAAGATGTGTGGAAGGCTGGGTTGACAGAAGCACCGGCCAAGATTGACAGCAAATGGATGTATTGTTAGGAGAGGAATAAATACACTGCTAGTATCAATGAAGGGAACTGTAATAATTTGATGGAGATCTTCTAAACTTAAGCAGCTAGTTCTATATGTATCATTTTTCCTTTATTCTTTGTTAGTCTTTTACCTGTGTTTTACCTATTTCCTTTACTGTGCTCTTTTTTAAAAAATCAGATTTGTCTACCATCTGTTAATGCCTTTGAAATTTGTGTTCTAGTTTAACCCCCTCTTTTTTTTGAGTTTTCTAAGACTCGTGATTGCGCCTTTCACGAGACTCAAGAACCGTCGTGCGGTACAGAGCTCCCGTTTTTAAAATCATGCCTTGGTTCTGGACGCCAGTCACCTCCTGGATAAATGCCACCTCTCTCTGCTGTGGTAAGAAGACCAATCTGAGTGATGGAGAGAAGTGTGTTTCTCATTAGTACATGGTTTCCTCTGCCTCGCACCCTGCCCACACCCACCCTGCAGGCTGGCCTCTAACTCCTGCCTCTGGGACTGCAGCCCGTCACTGTGCACCTAATAGTCTTGCAAAAAATAACGGAGGTAAGAAGGGAATGACAGACAGCTCAGGATATGGATGAACAAAGACATGCAGGAGTTGCGTCATGGCCACATAATTTATATGTTATGTGCGTTCTGTTACATGCACAGGGGAGATGAAAATAGATAAAGTTACACAGCCTGAGAAAAGAGCAGGATAAAATTTGTGGTACTTCTTATCTTTAGTTTAGTTAAAAGTTGATGAAGCATCTAACGCAATCCATAAATTTTGTTTAAATTTTAATAAAGTGTCACCTTTCAGCATTAATTCAAAGCTGTTTAGGTCCATGTTAATGAGTGTCTTCCTTTATAATTCTCGCTATACTTGACTGGGCTAAATATAAAAGCAACAAAGAACCAAAAAACACTTGTCCTCCATTGAGCTGTTTTGTCCAATAAGGTTTCTTGCGGCTGAGCAGATTAGATGTTTTTGTACAAATCTGAACTTGTCTGAAGCTGAAACTTGTCAACTAAACACTACAGTCATTGTTTTATTCATTTCAGCCAACGAAAATGTGTCAACCAAATACTGGAAGCCAGATATGATAGCCAACAGTGATGCCACAGCTGATCTCATAATATCTGAAATGGTGACGTTTCCCATGTGTAAATAGTCTGTATACTCTCTGCACAGCCATCATCCACATCTGGACCTTCAAAAAAACAGCCCAACTTTCCTTCCTTTTTTTAAAGTCTGTTTAAGTGAGTAGACTTTTCCTATCGTTTAATAGCGAGAGCAGGCTAGGTGGATTGTCTCCTCATTGTATTCTCTTTTATAGTCAGGTTTCCATGATAGAAACCAGCAATCTGCAGCCTGCCATTGGCAGGTCTGCTGCCTAAGAGGAGAACTCACAGAAAACAGAAGGAAATTCAATAAAAAAAATTTCCCTCTGTTTCTCGAGTTTTCTCGACGCTCTCTGATTGGCTGGTGGCAGGTGGGCCACATGTGCTCCTGGCTGATATCTCTCCCCATGTGGGCCCTATTTGTCTGCCCACAGCATGGAAACATGTCAGTGTCAGCGAGGCAGGAGTAATATGCCATGCATAGTTTAATAGGAAAAGTGCTGAAGCCTGTTGCTGCTCGCTGTCTGTGTGTGCGCAGTCTCATCTTTTAATTGTGTTTATTCACAGAGTCAGCCATGCATACATAAATGATGTTTACACGTATGCACATGTTGCTGAGTAGTAGGTGGACAACAGAGAGGAAAATAGCAGCGAAGAGTCTGAACACCATCACTGCCTGTCAGATTTCACTCGTCTCTATGGAAATGTTATGACAACAAAGCTGCTCTGCACCTGCGTGGCCCCTTTGTTTTCCTGTTCAGAGTTGTGTGTCTGCATCTGGGCAAGTGCACTTGGCCTAAGCAGATTAAAAAAAAAAAAATTCGTCAAGATGTAATTGGTGGTGGGAGAGCGGAGGAGGTGGTGGTGGCCAGGAAATAATTTCACCATTGTGCAAAGCATGCTGAAAGAAGAGAGGAGAAGAAAAGGTGGAGGACCCTCAGGGTCTGTGCACTCTTGAAGAAACCTCTGAAGACTTTCCTGCTTTAACACTGACTGAGAGTCCTCTGTTTGAGGCCAGCTAACATTATTTAAGCAAGGTCAATTAGTCAGCCAGCTATTGTATGCATGCTTTGTGTTAGACCGCAGAGGGAGAGGACTAAAAGGCTGGGGACTAGTGGGAGGTAGAGTCCTGTTTTGTGCCTTTTGTTCTCCATTTTTTTAACAAAAAAAATAAAAACAAAAATATTTTTCCTTCCCTGAGAAAAGTGGACTTTATCTTAATAGTTGGGTTTGTAGCTGTTTTTAATTTACAGAATGCTCAAACAGCCAATTTAAAATGGCAATCTGCTATTTTAATTGAACACCTACTGAATAATTGTGGAAACTGCTGGAATCATTGTTGCAAGCAACCAGACCTACATGGATGATTGTTACAGTGTGGTTTGCTTGCTTTGAGTCTGTAGAGTTTCTCATCCGTGTCATCCATTGAATCTCGTCTGTGTGCTGGGACACAGGGCGTTGTAATGGGGGGGGGCTGGTACTCTTCGAGTATACAGTGTTTTGCATGCATGCATGCATGTGTGTGTTGCACAGGTGTCTCTCACACAGCAGCCCAACCATGAGCTGGAGGAGCTGCATTCCTACTGGGAAGCTGGACTGGTCAACCAAAAACACACGTGTGGATTCACAAGCAGTGTGCCTTGCTGTCGTACACATACACAAGTCTAGACCCGTCTGCCATTTCTTTGCCTTTTTCATTGCATGCAGACCTTTTCCAAACAGCATTCATGATCACTCAGCAGGTTTTGACAGGTGGAGTGACATAAACGTAATCATCCATGCCTTTCTTCTGCTATGCATTCATGCACTACTTGGCCAATAAGATAAAACAGCTTGGATTGCACTTCCTCATTTTCCGTCTTTCTTTTATGTTTTTACTGCAGTTCAATTCAGACCAGTCACTACAACACGACTGCAGTGATGACATAATGTGCTGTCTCTTATACACATACAGTGTTGTGGAGAAGTATTTGCCCCCTTACCTGAGTGGGCGTATTTGTCACATTTAGCTGTTACAGATCGTCAAAGAGTTTTTAAATTATAATTTCGTTTGTTAAGGGGAGAAGATGTCCAAACCTACCTAAATTCAGACACAATGGAGCATTTTTAAGCATGAACGGTCTGCTTAAGTTCATGCCAAAGCATAACAATTGGATCTAAGTCTGGATTTGGACGAAATCACTCCAAAACCTCCTTTTCTTTTTTTTTTTAGCCATTCAGAGGCGGACTTGCTGGTGTTTTTCAGATCATGCTCCCAAGTCGTCTTAAACTTCAGGGCATTTACTGATAGCCTTACTTTCTCCTTCAGGATTTTCTGGTAGAGAACAGAATTCATGGTTCCATCAATGAGAAAGTTATCCAAGTCCTGAAGCAAAAAAACAGCCCCAGACCATCACACTACCACCACCATGTTTGACTGTTGGTGTGATATCCTTTTTATGAAATTAGCCCTTGAAATGTTAGTTTTATGCCAGATGTAACGAGTTTTGAACTTTCCAAAACTTAGACATTTGTCTCAGTCCATCAAGTACTTTCCCCAAATTCTCAGGGATCATAACAATATTTTTGGCAAATGTGAGACGAGCATTTGTTTTCTGTTCTATGGTCAGTTGTGGTTTTCTCTTTGGAACTATCCCATGGATGCCATTTTTGCTCAGTCTCTTTTTTATTGTTGACCTTAACTAAGGGAAGTGAGGCCTGCAGTTCTTTAGATATTGTCCTGGATTCTTTTGTCACCTCCCGGAAAGGTTCACCACTATTCCATTTTCTCCATTTGTGGATAAATGCTCTAACCATCATTCGCTGGACTATTAAAGCTTCAGAAATGGCTTTGTAACCATTTCCAGGCTGATAGACGTTTTTTGTTTGTTTCAACTGTAGTAGTGTGTTGCTTTTTGAGATATTTTAGCTTACTTCACTTCGTCTGACAAATTCTGTTTATTAAGTGATTTCTTAATTAAGGTAATTAAAGTTATCAGACCGAGGTCTGGCTAATGAACTTGAACTAAGCTTCCCAAAAGGTCAATCGTAGTTGATTTATAATTTAACAACTTGCAAGTTTGGATAGTTTTTTAATTGCAATCTATCTCTCATTAGCTTTTTTCTTTTATTTTCTCTCTCTTTAATCTCCAGGAAATCGTTCATGTAATGTGTTTATCAGCTGAAAGTCATTTTACAGCTGCTGTGCCCTCACAGTTTTGTACCCAAATGTTTACTGTATCCTGCTGTTTTTTCGTTTCCACTGGTTTTCTTAGCGTGACAGCTGGGTAGATTGGCTCTTGGAGTGATAGTAAAAGAGCAAATTCATTACAAAGCACGTTAGATAAAAACATTTGACCAAAAGACCAGCTTTTATAAAGAAGGAGGGGCCATTATTAGAAAAACTTTTAGGGACTGCTTGTTCTTTAGTGTCCATGGGGACAAAACTCGGGAGCTGCTGGGCCTTTCAGTCTAACCTACTTGGGTGGTGTTCCAGGGGAAGAAACCTTTCATTAGCACTGGACTGAAAAAAACAGACGGTTGATGGACAAACGGCGAGAGACATATATACACATACACACACTGATGAGGTGACTTGTATTATTCTTAACTGTTTTCCACACATCCTGGCCATCATGGTCCATCCACGGTCCACTGCTGATGTGAAGCTGCGGGGATCCACAGCTGACAGGCTGTGCACTGTCTTCACTCATCTGCACTCTAACTACTGTGCAAACTAACACTGAGTGCTTACAGTGCTCCTAGCCATGTCTTCTAAACTTTTCTGCACATTTACCAATAACAGCAAACTTTTGTCAGTTGCACTCGTTTTAAACTGAGGTTTTTGATTGACATATCTTATGAGATATCTTTACAAATGACAATGCTGCTATGCTCAGTGTTTGTTTCTGGAAGAGCTTATGCTTCCTTGTTACTTACAGTAGTATCTCTCTTCTATCTACCTGAAGGGGATTGCTAGTGGACATTATGCCGGAAGGCGGGCTTAATAGCTGTTCTAGGAAAAAATCGAAAAAACAGCTTGAGGAAGTTCAAATCCTTACTGGGGCCTCACCTGTACACACCTGGCCAGTCAATGTGTAAAATGACTGTAACCGGGAATCGAGTTGACTGAAAAATATTTGTCAGATGCTGCATTCTGCTTTTACTGTGGGGACAGGTAGTCTCAAATATTCTTAGATGACCTGACAAGTATTTTGAAATTTCCTAGTGCCTTAAAGGTCAGTCCTTCTTATTCTGCCAAAGCTTTATCATCTATGATCAACACTGATTTCTTAGAAAAACTGAGTCACTATTTAGTCCTCAAATTCCTCTACCTAGTGTTTCAAGGCACATCTGAAACAAAGATTTATGGCACACTAGATCTAGGATCATTCTTAACTTAACTTGTGTATCTCTACACCGTCGCTTGTGTATGCCAGATCTGGCATGTTTGTGTTATTAACATGCACTCTCTCTTTTAAATAAATAAATGAAAGAAATAGAAAAAACAGAGAGAGAGAAAAAAAAACATGCACACTGACTGCTGAGATGGAGTTGGCATTGCCTGCTCTGCTCCAAACCTTTAGTGGGTTTGTTTAAATTATATCCCTTACGAGGGAAAATATGTAGTGGTTGAACTAGAGGACCCCCCCTTCTTCCAGATTTCTGTCTGCTGTCGTTTACTTTTTTCAGTAGCACACCATCCGTCTTCCAGACCCTCTTCAGAGTCTTCTGTTCTTTCTCTTAATGGCTTCCTCTTGCTCGCAGTATTCATCTCATATTTTTATTAAATTGTTTCCCTCTTTGGTCTAATCATATTCATAAAGTCCTGATTTGTCTATTCATTGCCTCTCACTTCTCTATCTCAACTCTCTAGTTTTGTGTCTTTAAAGCCGCCTTCCCTCAGTCCTTGCCCTCCCCTCTCATCCTCCCCACAGTTATGCTATTTTCTACTGTGCGTGGTGGATACATTTAGCTTGTGGTTGTTCGGGAAGTAATGGCTACATCAATTGCGGAGGGAGGGGGGGCTCTGCTGCATCGCTACCTTCTCTTAGCCACAGCCGAGTCTCTGCAGGCTGATGCAGACTTTCCACTAGGGTGAACCCATCGACTTGGGGTGCCTACTGGGGCTCTCTGCCGCCACGGACACGCCCCCAGGCCACAGCCCGGGCTGGCAGGCACCCACAGAGGCACGCGGCGTCAGCCTGCCTAGCGGACGTCCTTGTTTGTGTTTGTCTTGTGTGGTGGTGAGTTTCTCACTGTGCTGCAGTGACCGTAGCACCACCCAGCTGCCTCATACCAGGATATGTCCCTGCACACCCTGGTCAGGCCCTGTGGGCCGTAAGTAGCCTTTTCCTACTCGAACTACACAGAGGTTGACTGTAACTCTTGGTACACATCCTGAAGTAATGAATGGCTCTACTCAAGACACGATACTGGTGGTTTTTATGTTTTTACTCATTTACACCCTACCTTAAGCCATTTTTTATTTTCTTGGGCTCCCTTTCTTCTTTGGCTTACATAGCATCCTAATGCTAGAGTGACGCTAGGAGAAACAGTGGTTGGAGTCCACAACACAACCAAAATTGTTCTAATCATGAACAGTGAACCTAACGTCTTGTTGCCTTTTGAAATGATGGATGGAAATCTGATCTGTGACACTCCACAGTTAGTTGCCATCAGTTGCTGTTTTATTGTCACATAAAGGTGCATCAGAGACGAGTTGGGCTCATCGACACAGACCGACTCTGATTGCAACCTGTTGTAAATCTGTATGTTTAAAAATTAGATGGCAGTTGTTTGCAGGTTTTTACCAACCTGTCTGAGAGTGATTGTATTCAGACTGAGCTGCTGTCTGACTTTTACTCTACTATGACTGAATTTGATCTGTCTTTGATTTACCTTATTTTGGGGAATTTTCACTGGGTATTGTTGATGTTCATATAGGAATAGCCTGAATTTAAAATGTATTACTCTATATTTTATACTGATTGTATTTTGAACTTTAAATAATCATAATCAGTGTTGTGTTATGTCTGTCATCAATTAGCACAGCCTACCTTCTCAATAAATATGTTTTATGCATGCTGCATATGAATGTCAGCAGTTTTCCCAGTTTGATTTGATCTGTAAAAAATTGCAAATAAGAAAAATCAGTACGTATAAACAGGCTTGTAACATCATGACTCCAAATATATAAAAGGGTGTCTTTGTGTGTGTTTATCCTTGTTAAATCCAGAGTACTTAGGATATATAAACTCCTAATTGCCAGATAATAATCTACAAAATGCCTCATCCTGGTCTGCTATTCCTTCACCATGTCACTGCTAATCAGCACCCTGACACCTGTGACTGTCCAGACCCCTGCTGCAGACAGAATTAGCAGATCAACATTTTTGAGTGTAATGACCCACTCCGATTTACCCCCCTTAATCTGAGTGTTGTTAGTCATTAAGAACAAACAGGTGTTTGTTGCCTGGAAGCTGATGAACCATGCAAGGGTCAGAGTTCAGGTGGCCCCCGCCCTGTAGCGACAGGATCATTTGAGATAGCCATTATGTTCTGCCAGTGAGCGTTTGTGTTTGGACTGGAAGTGGATGTGTGTTTGGAGCAGATGGAATTAGTGTGACTAATATGGATTACTGAAATCGGCCTTTGCGCCAGAAAACATTAGGGAGGCACACTCCACATGGTAAGATCGTACACATGCGCAGACAGTTTGAGCTGTAATTGTTTAACAAATTTCTAAGTGGTTACCAGAATAAAACCGTTGTATGAATATATGGTTATATGTGGTTTTTAGTCTAAAGTGATTTGAGTGGTTAGTAAGTATGCCAGTCTGTTCCAATCCACCCTAACCGGCATCCTCAAAAACAATATGTTCAGAGAAGTTTTGTGCAATATTTCCAAAGTTCTTCATGAAATGTTAAAAAATAAATAAATACTTGCTTCATTTAATCCACTTAACATTTAGGGAGGGACTCCATACTTTAAGAGCTACATACTTTAAATCATTGTGTGTGACACAGAGTCGGTGAGTGCTTATAGTGTTGAGAAGGATTACAGCACATAATGTGTGACTGTCGTCACCCTAAATATATGTTTAAACACACACACATATTGCTGAAATAACTTTAATCTGTTGGTAATTACTTATACCAAACATTCGAATGCCAGTCATTATTTTCCCTTAATGAACTTTAACTTTTCTTTTCACTCCCTTGTGCGGATAATATGCCCACCCACATTTCAGCACAGCTCGGCTCAGTTTGAGATTACACAGGAGCTTCAGCTACAAACAATGTGGAATCTGCAGATGTGTATACATAGCACGGCTGTGATGCAAGTAAAGTTTGAAAGTTACACAGGATGTGTACACAGCAGCTTTTGATGAATGTCTGCTGGTGTCACAAGGTTATATATCAGTGACTCGAACGCTTGACCCCGAGACTTTTGGAGATTTTGATGCCTGTCACTGTGCTTCTCTTTGTCATTGTGTTTTTATAGTGCAGGTATTGATACGAATATTAAATGTTAAGATAAATGTTTATGCATATCTGGGAACTAATGATATGAGCAAGGGGGGAAGAAAGTAGAAGATGTTTTGCAAGTCAAACCACACACTGTTTGTGCTCCATCCTTTTTGTCCTGTTGAAAGGAGAAATGTGTAAATACATGAGAAATTGTGTGCTGTCCTAATTTAATTGTTGATTTGGGGGATTTGGGTTGTAATTTTGGTTCTGTATACGTCAAATAACTCCCAGGCTCAGTCCAAAATCAGTTCCATGCATGCTGCAGATGTCTCACATGGCTCCTATTAAATATTTACGTTGTGATTTAAAAGCTTTAAATTCGTTTTTATGGTATTTTGGCCAATTTTCCCAATATTTAGCCACATGTGCAGTTTGTGGGGACTGTGAGTATGTTTGACGTAGCAAATGCTTACTTGACCTGCACTTAACTCTTTAGTTTAAAAGAAAAAAGTCACATCACAAACAATTGTTAAATTACTACTTCAGCCTCATCTGACGTTTAAATCGTTTTTGTTTGTACCATATGTTTCTTATGCTCAGTCAGTGAAGCTGTACTTATCTCGTGAAACACACAAGTACATTTTTTTTAAATCACCACTGCGGATTTGGCCAAACGGGCAGAAGATCCTCTCCCGCTGGTGACCCCCACCTTCACCACGATGCATTTTTTGCCTCCTTTTTGTGACTAAATGAGAGTTGCAGTAACTTTGTGCGATCTTAGAAACAAGAGTCTCTTTGCAATATGTGAATCTTATCTTGAGAGACTGAACACTGATTTTTCTTCTTCTTTTCTTTTTTCCCCCTTTTTTGTGGTTGTTTGTAAGTAATACTCACTCTACTCTCAGTTTAAGAGCTAAGTGCTTTGTAAGAGTATTAACAGCACAACAGACAATTCAACTAAATAAATAACCAAGAGGGCCATTTAATGTCACTCGCCTTGTCAGATTTCAGCTGTCAGTATTGAGGCACTGGAGTTTTGGACTATGCTGGCTCTGTGAACATCTGTGCTTAGACCTTCATCATTTTTCATCACAGCTTTTCTTAAATGGGGCATGTGAGGTTAGTAACCTTACTAAGGTCCAGCTTGAGAACTCGTGCTATTAATTAATTAGAGCTTAGTGCCATGATGGTTATAGCTAGTTATATTTTTAACAAAGGGAGGCCCGAAAAACTGTTTCCTTGCATGAGTTTCATCTACAGTAATTGAATTTAGTGTTTACAACTATTTAAGACCTCCTGCACCCTTTTCACCCTCTATGACCTCCTCACCATCTGCTACAACCTCTTCTCATTAATACCATATTACTCATTTGCTTATGTTTTTTTAAATAAATAAAATCCCCCCCAGCCTCCATCCCTCCATTCCTTTCAAATGAGAACCACACTTGGGTTGCTTTCCAAGGGTGACAGGCGGTACTTTTTAGGTGCTCCCTGCTGACTGTTGGACACAGAGACATACACATGCACACACTCAACACCTCCACAACTTCAGCTCCTCATACCTCGCATCAGTCGATTTCCAAAGACGGATACACTTATCAGTGCTTATGGCCTTGCTTGGACTCAGCCAGAAACAGCAGACCCCCTCCCCTCGCGTTTCATCAGTGCTCCACCTCTTTAATTTCCTCTAATTCTTTCCATCCTCTGCTTTTTATATTGCAGCACTCGTTGGCTCATCACTCCTCATTTCTGGTTTTCTCATTTCTGTTTAGATTTTTCTTCAAGTCTTTAGACACCTTGCTAGCTTGTGAAAAACCACACAGAAATCTGGTCTGCCAAACGCCATAGCGGCATAAAAAATGCCTGAATGAAGCAATAATGAAGAAAATTAATAATGGAAAAGTTTATTTCATTTCACACTTGTCACAACAAAGTGCATAGTTGAGTTGAGAACTTTTCGATTGAACAGCACCACCAGCAGCTGCTTGCTATTGTTTGGGGAACATAGATTTTTCCCTCTTTTATGCTCACATGACTGACATCTGAGGTCAAACAAACATGTGAATGTGAAAAAGTACTATTCTTTCCATAACTGATAAACTGACAAATTAAGAGTTAAAATGCTTGCAAGCAAATATACATCTGGGGGCACCAAGACATGAACGCAGCCCCAGGGTACCCCAGGGTATTGCTATATGTAAACCCATATTTAAACACATTTAGAGCCCCCGTTTGCCTCTGTTGTACATTAACTGCCAGCTTGCATTGTCCATCCACTGTAGAAATGATATGGAGGATCAGTGAGCGCTCTCCTATGAGGCCAGGATGAGGGCGAGACGATGACTGAAAGAGACACAAATGACAAGCCTAGCATGGAAAGAAATATCTGTACTCGGGAAATCAGGCTGCCATTTGTTTTTATTTCTAATAATTCACCGAACTGCACGTGAAATGAATCGCATGTGTGCCTGCTGATGTATTTTGCCAAGAACTAACCAAAGTCAAATTCTTCCTTTGCTTTCTTTTCCTGTTTTTCTTTCTTTCTGACTTTCCCTTCTTTCTCTCCTCATTGCTTTTTTGTCAGAGCAGCAGCTAGACCATCTGCTGGCACAGGCATACAGTAGTATGGCATGAGAGGAACCAGTGGCACACCAGCCTTCATCTGTTATTAGTCCTTTTCAGGAAGATTTAGAGGAGGGGAATGTGGAATGTGGGGCAGGAGAAGAAGCGTGCAGAGAGCCAAAAAACTAGAGCTGGAGAACCTGGATCCAAAAACAAAGTGGTCGTGTGTTTTCCCTGCTCAGCTTTTCTTTTCCCCCTCTGCTCTTTTACTCTCTTCTGCCACAATTTTATTTTGTACCACACACCAACATCACAAGGAACGAAATACAGCTCAGCAATACTCCGAATCTCTCTCCTCTGATAATGAAAAAACACAGTTTGTGTGTGCTGATGAACATTACTAAAGCAGTAACCTTTGCACCAGTATAGATGTTCTTATACTGAAGATATCAGTCAGCTATTTATCTGCTTTTTCTTTGCTGTTTATAATAGGCTGAATGCTTCATCTTATGATTTTTGTCAATAATTTCATTTCCTCAACTGCTGACTGTAAATAATCTAGACTGATGTCCGAGAGATGGTTTGAGGTTACTGGGAGGTCAGATGTGTCGTGTGGGCAGTGGGGATATTTGGAAAATTGAAAACTGAGCGGCAGAGAGAGAGGAGAGAAACGACCGAAAAGGTCAATTGAATTAAAGATTGTAAAGTGCCGAGGGAAGGCAAATGCTGCCTGCAGCCACATGTTCCACCTCTTCCTATTTACTTACATATCCTATTCTCAAATCTTGAGTAACTGCAGCTTGCACATATACAGTAATAATTATTCGTATAAAAGACGGTAAGTCCCTTTACACCTTAAAAAAAATGTGTGTCTATAGCAGTTTGGATAAATATTGAAAACCTCAAAAAAACATGGTGGCTAAAACTGCTTCAGAAGGACAAAAAAACCCAAAAACAGTTAAAACCCACTAACCTCTAGGTTCCTGCATTATTTCCTCTGTTTTTTTCCACCAGGAAGTTTGTGCCATCTGAGCAAATTGATATAATAGTGCCTGCATGACAGGAGTGGTGCTGTTTTATGTGTTTGTGTTGTTAGCGTGGGACCTTGCACAACCGCTCACAGCTATGGGCCAGTGTGCTTTTGTTTGTGGGTGTGGGGGTGTGTGCTTGCATCCTGCATCAATCCCCATACCAACATCCTACCTATAAAACACATGGGTGGGCAGTTCTGTTTATTGTACGGGTTAGCAAACAACGCTTACTTATTTAGTGAGTCAGTCATAATGGTTAAATCCATTTATTACCTTCCTCTGCCTGTTTTCAATCATAATCTTTATTTCCATTTTGCCTTCAGCACACTGGTGGCAAGGAAGAATTCCAAGACCTCTCGTGCACTGAAAGACGACATTAAACAGTTATAAACGTTTGTTTTGGGTAGTGGATTATGGCTGGATTCAGCAGACAGAATTCAATAGTTTGTAGAAGGGGTTGCACGGTCAATGTTTCTCCACTTACCATCCGATACAGATACCCTGGTTTGAGATATCTGCCACTACTCGGTACCAATCCGATAATGGTGTCATATGAAGAGGCTATAATTCCCATTATGAGGAAGAGAATGGGAATCATTGTTTTATGTTCAAGGAAACATCAGGCTCGGCTTAAACATTACCTTGCAAGATAAAATGTAGGGAAGCAAAAACCTTCGAACATGAATGTGCTTAACTGGTATTTGGGTGGCTAAAGATAAAGAATGAACAGGAACTAAATTTATTAAGTTAAAAAACACAGGATTCACCTTATTACCGAAACTAGTTTTTAACCCAAAGACATAACAGAGAGAGCTTCTTCAAACGTCTGACCTTGAAGTCAGTTTATCTCTAAATGGTAAATGGACTCAGAGTTTAGTATCTTGTTCAGCGATGCTTTGACATGTAGACTAGAGTGAAAGATCTCAAAGATATTGCCAAAACTGAATGATGAAAAACATATTTTTCCAGATCAGTTTGAAGTAGTTGATGTCTGCTGAAATTGGTAACAAAGAGGGTTCTGCACAAAAAAACTCCTTGCAGTCGCCTTGTTCGTTGCCAGAACGCTGTACTAGGAATGTACAGTATTCACCGACTTGACTCGCAAACACACACCAAGCTGTACTGAAACTTGAAAATGTGAAATATAAACCAGTAAGGTTGTGCCTTACTCTGAGCGCAACCTTTACTTTGAGGATGAATGATCTCTTCTATGTGACTGATTTCACCTAGCAACAGCCCGCAACCACTCACCAACAGGTTGTGACCAGTGTTTGTTATAGGGGTCTCTGATAGGTCTCTTGGTCTGTGTGACTGAGCCTGAACATACATAATATGTCTGTGATCACCAGCCATTTTATTAGGTACGTCTTAATACTGGGTTTTACTGCCTTTTGCCTTTAGAACTGCATTAAATCTTTTGTGCCATCGATTCACTATGTTGCCATCTATATTGCTCTGTTCTTACATTATAGCATAGCTTTCCTGTTCCACTTATTCCCAATGGTGCTCTATGGGTTTAAGTATAGTGAACGTACTGTCATGTTCAAGACCATTCTGACATAATATGAGCTTTGTGACGTGGTTCTTTATCCTGCTGGAAGTAGAGGATGGAAATGGTGTTCATAAAGGGATGGTGGTGATTAATACTACTTAATAATCAAAAAGCTAATAATAATAATACTTGGATTACTGATGCTCAAAGTGTGATTAAAAATTCTCCACACCAAGCTGCACCTGAAGTGCTGATCCAGTTACATTTTGAGGTGCTTATGCAAAATCCTCTCTCTGAATATTACAGCAGAGACACCTGGAGCTAGGTGACCATTTTCAAATCTTCCAATTTCCTCTTCTTAGATGACAGGAGTGGCACTTTGTGTTGTTTATATTGCTGTAGCCACTCTACTTTTGTTCAGACTGAACAAAAGTGTGATCATACAACAAACGGAGCTTCTTTTAATTTAATAATACTAGTGGCTAGGAATATGATTGGTGAATGACAATGGCAACAAAAAGTTGGTAGGCACACGCTAAGTGTTGTTTGCCAATAAGGTGGCAGAGACTGATTGTAAATGTTAAGGCAGCTATAGACCATTAAGAATAATAAACACCAGCAAAAAAGTATAGAAAGAAATACAAACAGGATGATTTTTATTTTTGGATATTCATTTAATGATATCACTTTTTCCACTTGTACAAAGATGTTCACAAAGTAAAAAATAAACAACACATAATAGCAAAGGGTTTCCCAAAGTAAACAGGGAAAAATTAACAATCACATCGAAAATACTTGTGGTGATCTTCAATGTTTTCTATTTTACAGAAAAAATATTCCAGTTTTATCACATGATTGTGGGTTCTCCAGGTGCTTACATTAGCATAGAGTTGTTAGCTGTACACTGGTAATACTGTAGGTAACTTTACAGACATTCACAGAGGTGTCTTTGGTGTGTTTGCCTTTAAGTGGAGTTGCTTAAGTACCTCCGCAGGCATGTGGGCACATAAAGGGGTTAATTGATACAGGTGTTTGTGCAAGACAGAACATGTACTTGCATTATCGCTGATGATGAGAGATCGGCACACACACACACACACACACAGACACGCACATCCACACATACATGCACCTCCACCCCCTCATGCACCTCTTGTTAATTTGCTTTGGAGCTTACTGACCTGTCTGTAATAATAACAGCCATGCAGTGGATCTCTGCTAGTCTCACAACAATATAAACACTCTGTTAGCTGCACTCTGGCTTGTGCCTGTTCATAGTCTCGTTTAGTACGAATGAGCAAAACCGGGATCCTGCTTGCCAAAGAGAAATTGTGCATAACGTTACATCAAGCAGGCTATTTTTTACTCAAGGGAAACACAATACACATCCACTGTTTGCTTTAGTTAGTATGTTTTAAGTGTATTTTGGTTGAGGGATAAAACGGTGAATATAAACCATAAATAAGGTATCCGAAGTTTTACTGCGTATTGTCAAGTGTTTTACTGTAATTACCTGTGAAACAGAGGGGGGTATGTCAACTGCTCCCCTCTGTACTTTTTCTAATCCTGCTTACCTCCTCTCTTTGTGGTGGCAAAGCAGGCTGAGGGCTCCAGTATGGAGAAGGGAGATTTAGTCTCGACTCTGTCCAGACTCACATCTACTTAGACTGTCTGACATTCTGGGGGCAAAGCTCTTTGATTGACTTTACTGGTACCAATGAGTTTTAATCTTCAAAGATTTTAATCTGCTGTTTTGTCTGTTAGTCACAAGAGGTGGAGAGGAGGGTGCTGAGGGCTGTTAACAGTCACAATGTTGCACAATTTTTAAAAAAAATAATAGACACAGATATAAAAAAAACATAACAAACATACATAACAAAGTCTTAGAGCCAGATAAAACAATAAAGGCATCAGTTTTTTCTTTGCACAACTTCATTTAGTGTCTTAAAGGTCATTCACAGCAAGCAAGCACTGATCCCGTTGTGGGGTAGTACTGAAGAGTTACACTCAGCAAAAAGAAATTGCTGACTGTTTTAGTTGGGCTGGTGTGATCGGGAAAGGCAGCACAACCCCATTTTAGTCCACACCCCTTTATGGACAGATAAAGGAGAGCATGAGGTGATTCTGTCTCTTAACCCTGTTTTCAGTCAATGACAAAAAAAAAACATGAGTTCCAGCATTATATCACACCATGGGGCCTGAATGCATTCAAGCAAATATGCAGCCTTTAAATGGAGTGAAAAGCACATTTTATGCTTTTTGAAGTCCAAAAGCAAATTCTGAACGTGTTTAAGGTCTGCTTAGACAAAGAAATAACCAGGAAGTTCAATACATGTCCATCTTTCTGTTTCCTGGTTGGTCAGCTGACACTTTGTTCTCCACTTTCATAACGGCAGTAGCTGCTCCTTTTTTCTTTTTTTTACTTAGGAGGGCAAAGTTGAACATTTAAAAATCCTCATTGGGATTGGAGTAGTAAAAAAGGCAGTTGTCAAAAGCAGGAAGGCTTATGTAAAGATATGTTGTTATTTGACATACAGTGATCCTGTAGTAGTAAAACCTCATATTCCTGATTTCCACTCTGAACAGCAGGTTCTGGGATCATAAGTTGCAACTGCTTTTGAGGCAGGGGCCCATTGTCTAAGCCAGCTTTAACTCCATCCAGCTCTAGCTGGGAGGGATCACAGTCAAGGTCTAGGTTGCCCTTGGTCCTCTTCCTGCGAAGACAGCATACCACTCCCACTGCTACTGCTATCAGTACAAGAAGTAGCACAATCACAATTGCAGGGGCCAGCATTTTGGTTAGCTTTGGATCCTCAACCAGTGGAATAGTGCCTCTAAGGATTCGAGGGGCTGTACGGACCTCGGTGCAGACGCTGTCTATGCCACTGGGGGACTGTAATGGATTGGCACACACCATGTAGGTGGAGTTAGGATTCAAGTCTGTAAGTGTGTACTCCACGAAGTTTGGAGGGATACTGAATTGAATTGGTCTGCGATCTGGTCCGGAGAGATTGCGGTAGGTTAAACGGATTCCATGGATGTTAGGCTGCTTTTCAGTGTAGCGATGAAAGCCCAGGAGAACAGAAGTTCCGGTTATCTCGCGCAAGCTGATGTCGAGCGTGTCTGCAGTGACAGTTGGTATGTGGGGTTCTGCAACAGGTGGTGAAGGTGGGTGATGGTTTTGGATTTCACAGTACATGCCAGAGGTACCAGGTGGACAGGTGCACACTACCTGACCACGTTGGTCCAAATGACAAGTACCCCCATTCAGACAGTTGTGAGAGGGACAGAAGTTCTCCTCGTCTGGGTTTATGCTGCTACTGGGGGATGCAGGAACAGGGGGGTCCGCAGAATCACCTTCTTTTTCAGTGGGGTTGTCACTGGCCCGAGGAGCGGCAATTACCTTAGTAGTTGTTGGGAAGGTAGTGACTAGAGCAGGCTGGGTGGTAGTTGTTTTTACAGTACTAGTGGTGACAGTGGTTGTGGTAGGACAGCCAAAATCTCTATGATCCAGTCTTTCTAATACCTTTCCAGCATTGATAGGTGGGAAATGGCAGCGGGTCTCCTCTGTTTTCTCCAGGGTGATGCTCTGGGCTCTGAGCCATCTCGGGAACCATGCTAAGTTGCAGAGGCAGTTGAAGGGATTTTGTGCAAGTGTGAGCTTTCTGAGGTGGGGGAATAGCTGGGAGAACTCTTCAGGGAGGCCCTGCAGACTGAGGCTGCTTATGTCCAACTCCTGCAGCTCCCCAAGGTTCTGCAGGTCCTGAACCTTAACAGGACCCATTGGGTTTCCAGCCAGGCTAAGGTGAATCAGCCCTGGGGTCTCTTTAAGCACTGAGGGAAAAGACTCGAGTTTGTTTTCTGAGATGTCCAATTCATGGAGATTCTTCAGACCAGTTATGAGCTCCTCATTCAGACTGGTAAGCCCCACACCTCCCAATTTGAGTGACTCGAGGTTTGGGGTCTGAAGGTCTGAAGGACCCAAAGTGGGTAAAGTATTAAAGCGAAGGTCCAGCAACAGCAGATGAGACATTGAGAGGGTTGGAAGGGATGTCAACTGGTTCCCCTGCAGTTTCAGTTCAATCAGGTGCTCCAAGCCATTAAAGGCTGCAGGGTGGATAGTCTTGATGTGATTACTATATAAATAAAGACGCTCAAGCAGTTTCATACCGTGGAAGCATTCCTCTGAAATGTGAGTGATCTGGTTGGATGACAAGTCCAGGTTTCGCAAAGAAGTCAGAGGTTCAAACACCCGATTGGGAAGATAGGTTAGTTTATTTTGACTGAGATCCAGCATCTCCAGGTTCTGTAGTCCTTTAAAGTCCTCAGCTGTCAAGCCCTCAATCCCATTGGAAAACAGATAGAGGCTTTTTGTGAACGGGTCCACTCCCTTTGGCATGGTAGAGGAACGTCTTTGGAAACAAAAAATGGATCCTGAAGAACAGCTGCAACCTACTGGGCATTCGCTAGAAAAGATGCCATCAGGAAGGATGAGGAGAAACACAAAGGGGATCACAGGAATGTGAAAGATCTTCATGGTGCTGACTCTCTTCATGCTCAGCCTGAAACAAGATAACATTAAAAAAAAACTATTAGTCAACTGCATAAACATTCATAGTAATAAAGAATAAATACTGACCAGTACATAGGATACAACAGCAGTATATAAACATTTTATGGCCTTTGTTATCAGTCACATACGTTTAAGGGCATGTGGAACAATAGAGATTTTCCAAATTGGCTTGAGTCAGTTATTGATTTACAGCGTGCTCTTTACTGAATTTCATGAAGCCAGATTACTATCAAAGGCTTTAACTATGCGCAGCCAGTGATCAAAGGTGGTCAAACAATAGGGCTGTGTCCATGACCTCAGTCTCGAGCCTAAAGCCATACTCTGTGAAAAGCTGACATAATGGCACCCTGCCACACTTTTCTGGCTAAAAGACACTGCCTATGTAATAGTCTGTGCAGCAAGATATATGCAGTGATCTCACAGTTTTAAATTTGGATCTAGACTGCCAACACTGCACCGTACACTCTGTGGGATTAAAGTTAACAGTCCTCCCTATGCTAATGACTGGCACTGAAGCCTGTCAACCACACGCTATTTGTCTGCAACCAAGTGTGTTTCTCTGTTTCTCAAGAGCCAGTGAAACAGACGAATGTCCTCTGAACAATTAAATCCATGCCTGAGTATCTTCAGTTTTATATAACGATGTCACCTATGTGTTTCTCTGTGTATAATGTATGCCATGCTACACCCGATTGTGAAGAATTGGCCATAGACGTAAATGTCTCACACTTCCCGTGTTGTTGATACACAGCCTGCCAGCTAGTTATATATGTCTAATAAACGTCTCCAACTTGGTTTGAAGGAGGAGTAATGCTGATGAGAGTATGAGAACATCAATAAGATATATTACAGTGATTCAAAGCCATTTCACTTGAGCCCAGGTCTTAAAACAAATGCACTGGAAGTGTCAACACAGTGCTTGAAAGAACTCAAAGGAGAAGAGGGATGTGAAGAGGCAGAGAGGACTGAATGGAAATAAAGAAGTCAGAGAGCCTTGGAGAAAGAGGCAACACTCTATCCACCTTTGATGATTTTAGCAGTCAGCTTTATTTAATATCACTGTTTAATTTTAGTTAATTGAAAAAGTGTGTTTTAGGGCTTTAAATGATGCAGTTGTTGTTTGCACTACACAAACACTGTTCTTACACTGCTTAACTGGGGTCACTCCTCATTTCACCAAAATAGCCAAATAAATATTGTGTGTTTTATTTTTTGATTCTATTCTTTTTTTTTTTTCTTTTTTCAACACTTAGATGTTAATATGTAAAAAACATCTCCTTTAAATTAAATAAATAGTATAACAATTTCATAATCTCTGGTACAGTTTCAACATTTGTTGGCTTTGTACTATTTATGATTAAATACAGGGTTTAAAATCAAGTGTTGTTGCTGTTTTCCTTCATTGACTCATACAGTAGGCATCATTAGCCAGTTTTCGCAGATTTATTAATACAAAGTATAACTTTTAGGCCCGGTCAGTGTTACTGTGGCAAAAGAGTAGATGTAAATTTTAAGAACTTTTTAATATCATGCTCTGGTCTTTCTTTTCACTTTTTAATAAAACATGCACAAAAAAGTCATTGTATCCAATGTTTGAACTTGGAGAGGAGATCAAGGCAGCTGCATCAGTGAGCCAGAGGAAGGGCGAGTATCATCTCATCACACCACAGCTATGGCATTTATTTTCCTTCCCTTTTGGCATACTTTTCTTTCCGCTCCTCCTTGAAATTGCAACCTCCTTGGAAAGAGTCCCCCATCTCTTATTTTCCTTCTCCAGTGTATAAACTAAAAGCAACTATGGCATAGGCTTGAGCTCCCACTGCCAACTCTTTCCAACAAGGCAGAACTATTGTTCTGTTCAGCCAAATGTTAATGACATGAACCTGCTCAAACCTTACAGGTTTATTAAGCAAAACAGCTAGCGAGTTTTCAGAGTCTGCACCTGCTAACAGGATGGAAACACTGTCCAGCTTTGTCAGCCATGCAGAAAGTTAGACGCCTTCCGTGTTGGAAATCTCGTGCTGAAAGCAATGATGACATAAGCTTGCTGGTGGCTATGACTAAATACACACACTCACTTAAACAGGTGATATGTACAGTTTATTTTCACCTGTTCAGAAATTCATATTCTGCCTAACAAATACTTGAGCCACAACTCCATAAGGCCAGACATAGTCTTGGAGACTCATTTTCTGAGACCAGGCTCAGAAATTATGGATGCATTGATGAAAAAGGGGGAAAAGAAAGTGTAGCTGCTGTGCTGCATATGTGTGTAGAGCAAGGAAAAATAAAAGGATTTGGGAAGATAAACAGGAGATAAAGAGGATAGGGAGAATCAAACAACAGCTGGAATGCATGCAGATGGTTTCAGGTTTTCGTAGCGTCACTGTGCAGGGGTGCTGCATATTACTTTCAGGCCATGATATTGCGTGTGCATCAGAGAGGGTACACACACATTATTTTGCAACAGAACCTTCTTCAAAATGTAGAAAAGGTTTAGTGTTAGAAGTTGTCCCAAAAATTTTTCTTATTCCTTCTGGAGATAGAGGAACTTCACTTTGTTACAATATATCAGGGCCAGACACGGGTATAAGGGTCCGCTGCCAGAATATACAACAACATCAAGGCAGCTTTGAGAGAAGAGTAAGCTATGCAGATAAAACTATGAATATTTTTCTTAGAAACTCATCGTGGCGATCCTACCGTAGCTCCCTGGGGCAACGTGTTTATTTGAGCGTGCCTCATTCCAAAGTGGGCCAGGCACATCTGATAACCCAATGGAGGAGAAACTGCGGTGGAGGTGGATGGGGAGGAATTTACCCAGTGAATATAGCCAGATCACAGATTAACTGTAGCTTGATAGTTTAGATTTGCCTGCTTTCTTTCCTTTCAAATGTGTGGCTTATGCAGATCGGAGGTTAAGATAAGGTGCAGTTGTGGCGTCAGTGCAGCATTGATCCAATATGCTCTGGTACTGACTGCCTCCTCTGAGTGGAGGTGGAGGGCTGAAAGAGAGATTAAAATTTTGAGGAATGGCCCTCCCCCCTCCCTTTTAGCCTTCTTTCTCTCTCCTTGAGTTGTAATTTCCTTTTCTCTCCCCTGTGCATTTGAGATATTTCTGAGACAGACAGCCGGTGAGTTTGAAAAAGTAAGGAAGCTTATTTTAGGTTTATGAACCGACAATGGATTGAATTAATGTGACCCTGTCTGCCTGTCACGCGATAATCGCGCTTACTTCTGTGGGTTTTTATGCATGAGTTCAGGTTTGTGGTCCATACTAGAAGAAGACATGTTGGCTGATTAATACACGGTATCACCCGAGAGCCTGAAACAGTAAGAGGAAAGCACACACACACAAAAAAGAAAAAAGAAACAGACTTTGGGAACATCTTTGCGTAATAATAGTGGGGAAAGCATTGCCTTAGAGCCTTAGAAAGAAAAATCAAAGAAAGGAACAAAAGCATTTTCCCCTCTCCCCCCGCTCACTTCTTATCCAGGTTTTTTTTTCTTTTCAAGATAAGGAAGAAAAGAAAACACAAGCAACAGCACGGTGGAGACGAGAGTGGGTTTCTGTCAGCAGGGGCACCGGGGTGAATAAGGCCTGGCTTTGAGAGGGTGAAGTGGGCTTCAGCAATTAAATCCTGGCTGGATGAGTGTCAAGAGTTTTTATCTTTAGAGCTGAAGGCCAACACTGAGGGGTAATGAAGGCAACATGAGTGCATGAGTGTTGGCTGGTCACAAGTCTTTGTGCAGATTTCGGCTAGCTGGTTCAGAGAGCAACACGCCAAGTTACTGTATGAGGATAAGGCTGCTCAATGCAGAGCGTAGGCTTCCAATAAAAAAGTTCCTTATCTTTTAAGGAAACAATGCTTCTGGTATCCACATTAGAGTATCATCTACATAGGTATGCACAGGTCTGCTGGCTCTGCGGTGCCCTAATATAATATTTACTATTTCTACAAGCTGAGCTGACTTATTATAGCTGGTTCATACTAGAATTCATACTAGTCATACATGATAATCCTTTCCAGTGTCAATCTTTCCCCTCTCTGTTTTTGTGGCTTTTCCATCTATGTGAAGACAAAAGCCCACACACTCCAAACACACTCATGTTCTTGTCCCTTTCCACTGTCAGCAGTGTCCCAGATGGATCTTGTTATCCACAATCCTGTGGGGCTATCCATCAACGTGACAAAGGGGTCAAGAGATAATTGGAAATGAAGGGGAGGGGAAAAAACACTTATGCAGAATATTTGATGATGACAAGATTGCATGTAATATATCTCTGGAGAGACATGAAAACATTTGTTCAAACACCAGAAACACAAAGCTTAAGTATGTCAGCTATGTTAACGCAAGACTGCCAGTACGCGTGAAATGCAGGAAATATTTGTTTATGAGCCAACACGTCTTTTGCTTGTCACTTTGATGCTGGTTGTACCTGTTGAACTATCGTAGATAAGAAAACCCATTTTTACGGTGGCACGAGGAGCGCAGCACTTGATGTCATCATTGTTCAGTGAAGGGATGCTCAGAGGTTTTAGCATCATAACAGGATAGCAAGATTTTCTGCTTACACAAAAGCCATTGGCTGTTTGCTTTCATCATTGTGTGCTGTCAGCGCAAATAATAGTAAAATTGTAACGAGGCAAGAAGGGATTAGGTGTCTCTTAAGATCAAGGCTCAGCTGCGTTAAAATCTAAGTGAAGCCAGTCGTAACTGTTAAAAAGAGAGATCACATTCCAAAATGTGATCTGCTAATGCAGCACTTACATCAAGGTCAATCAAGAAGACAGAAAACAAACACGCCAGGCGGAAGGGAGGGGAACGTGAAACAAGAGAAGAATGATCGTTTTAGTTAGTTTGTCACTGGTAATACTCCTCTTGAAGCCACAGTATCACTGCTGTGCTTTGTAGTGGTACGGAGGGGGTTAGGCTCTGTAGCAGTTTTACAAACAAAGCTTCCTACTGATTTCAGCCCGACCACAAGAAAAAGAATTAACTCACCCATTGTGCATCTGCTTCTGCTAGTGCTGAATGATGGGGCTGATGTTTTCATAAACAGGCAGGTTGTAGTTGGTCCGCCTCCTAATAACAGACCAATGATGCACTTTTCTCCACTTTCTACACTTTAAGCGTTCCATACTGTGATTTCTATCTCAACTAGCTGCTTCAATATCGGTGTTAAAGGCGGCTCTTTTCATCTGCGGATTTATAGGTCGAAACGTGCCTGCATATTAGGACAATGTGAAGCAATAATTAGAGCCTGCAGCTGGAGAACTTGAAAGAGAGCAATAATATACAGTCCAGGGGTGAATTGGAGGGTAGTAGAATAGTAAAACTCCCCCAAAAAACTGTGTATATCTTCAGCGCTGTGGGGCAGCTCTGTGTTTGAGTAGTTACATTTTGCATTTCTGTGTAACAAATCTGTCTTAATGTGCTAAGAATGAAGTTGCAAAATACATCTGCAAGGGAGAATGAGGAGGCCAGCGTGGCCAGTTCAGCAGGACTTAGGTGGTGTGGCAACTTCAGGTTGAATTATGTTACAACCAGGGCTCGAAGCACTGGTAGGAAAAATTTGTACTCATTGCAGAATCTTTGGTATATAGGCAAAAAAAATGCGCATAAACACGAAACCAAATTTGAGCCTATTTTTCTGTTATTTACAAACCATTACATTTTTTAGATTATATTATACATGGCTACAAGGGTAAGTATAAGATAATTAAGGATTATTTTCATCTATGAATCATGCAAAGCTATTCTAGCAGAGTCCAAAAATAAGAATGTGGAGCTGAAAATGAGCATAATAGTGGCTGCCACTGACTCTAGTGGCAGAAGAAAGAAAACTAAAGATGCTATATAAATAAAGTCAGCAAATTTAGCACAGAAGAGTCTGAAAGCCAAATAGTATTTCTTCCATTCATCTGGTCAGATAGCATCAGTCCAAGGAACAATAAAACCAATGATCCAATGAAGCATAGAGTGTCTTCTGGAGGTCAGAGGTCAGGCTCTGTTTCCACTTCTGCTTGCTATTCTGTGTTGTCTGGCCCAGACCGCATAGATAAAAGGCCTTGTTCGACACAGGTACACACCCAGCTCCAGTTACATCCCTGTCTACCCGAGCCCATCTCCACAACAGGTGTTTTCTCTCCTCCTCCAGGGCAACATGAAACCCAAAACCTCAGGAGTGTGTCTGAGTAAATGATGTAACCTGTGCCAAACTTCCAGGCTTTGCCGGCTGCGCACTCCTACCTAAGAGTAGGCGAGAGGGGAAAGGAAACAGGCAGAGGTGGGCGGCCAGGCAGCCAAAACCAGACGAGCTGGATCTCTGCAGCGGCATGTGTGCAGTCTAGTTGTGTCTCCTCTGAGCTTTAGAGCGTAGAGGTCAGCTTCTACGAGTTCCAAAAGGAAATGTGGGCCATTTCCTTTTGTTTTATTGCTGAAGGATATGACGGATGGTGTAGCAGACGCTAGACCCGATTTTGTTTTCATAAAAGAGGAGACACAGGATGCACTGACTGAGGCTGTGTCTTCTATTATCTTCTCATTCTGTGTCTCAGACACAGGGTCCACTTGTTTTGTCTCGACTTTAACGTCCGTCTCTCATCAGCGCACCCTGCCCTGTGACCTTTAGGGACAGACAGACAGTCAGAGGTCTCACATACGCATCTGTCTGATATCTTCACCACAGGATACTCACATTACACAGATACAGCAGATTTCAGTTCACGACTGACAACCTGTGCTTTGATCTGTTTTGTTATTTCTCCTTGGTGTTTACTCCTGCAGTGTTTCTTGCTCCCTCCGTCTCTTCCCTGTTGGTCTTTTCAGTCAGACACAACAGCAAACCACAGCACTGTAGAAGTCACTGGCTGAGTCCAAGAGTACTAAATCACCAGGAAACAGTAAATATGACATCCTCGTGTCACAAAAAACTGGACTTTCTCCAGGTCTGGGCTTGCGCCTTCATATCCTGTGCACGACTAACCACGCCTCTAGCCAGAATCAAAACTTCATTGTGCTTTCTGGCACGTTGACCCTGTTTGCAGTTGTCCACACATCTGTGGACTGTGTGGTAGAAACACCCAAAGCGAGCTGTGACTGACAGCAGGCGGTGATTCAGAATGACTTCTATTGACAGTCCTCAAAACACCTGACATAACAGGACGGTGCGTCTGTGTTGCATGTGTGTTAAGTTTTGCGGTTTAAAGCGACTGGATGGACCTGTTCTATCAGTGAGCCTAGAATAATGTGCACACTTTGACACGCTGTCTTCTCCAGTAGCATTCATTTGACTCCAGCATGACAAATGCTAGTTTGTCCCCTGGCCACTATGACCTTTATCTACCTCAAACCAGCCAGCCTGCATTTTTTTTTCCATAGTACAAATCACTTTAAAGGAGACTTAGCAGGAAACTAAAGCATAGGCCAGAATTAATAAAAACTGCTCATAAGCTTTGCTTTTATTCAAAGATCAGAGTTTGAACCCTACTTTGTGCACAGCTGTTGACACTGTTTTCATCTTTACCCTGTTTGTATGACTCAGGCAAAAAGCAGGATTATGAGTGCCTCCAGGTCAGACTGACTGACAGGCTGGCAATCCTTGTTAGACAAACAATGCCACACGTACTGACGGAGGAGGCACTTGTATATTATCCATCCGCCTGTCTGTGTCATCCTTCTTCTTATTGTTTGAACCAGTTGTAGCTGCTGCTGTTTATCTGAGTATCTACTCTAACCCCCCCCCCGCCACACACACACACACACACACACACACACACACACACACACAAATACAGCGTTATAACAGAAGGTGCTCTTGTTTAACACGTCACACAAATATCTCTGAAATTCCCCGTCTTAGCCTTGTGATTTTTGCGCCCTGCACTCTACTTGCTCCTCTGTTTGCCCCTTTTGCTTCCCTCAAGCTTGTTCATGTCGCTGACAGGAACACGACTGGAATCTGATGAAGGCATGTCTTCTCCACCTGCCACAACAGCCCTGCGAGGCCTCATGGCAGCTATGTAGCAGCCAACGTGCTCATTAGACTAACGAGAGCTCCGGGCTAAAGTAATGGGGACGGTAAACAGAAGCTTAAGGCGAGCAGTAGTGCTGACAGGTAAATATCAGCTTCTTTAATAAAAATGCAGTTTAGGATTTAGACTACGTTCAGCACGCAGACTTGGAAATATACATTTAAACTCACACCTGATCAGCACATGACAGCTTTATCATTTGACTGTGTCAACACATCTTTCACCTGGATGACAGAAAAAAAATCTTCATTTCTGTCTGCAATAATGCAACAAGATTAGCACTACAGGACATTTCTCTCAATGAGATTTACAGAGGCCAAGAGGAAATAGGGAGGAAGTTTGTATTTTCATCTTAGATAAAAGGGTCTTATTTTGTAATTAAGCTACATCCCAGGTCCTTAAAAGGGAGTTCGCCTTCTCTAACTGCTCAACTATGACAATATAAAAAATGAGAGAGGCGATGGGAAAAGAGCCGAGTGAATTACTGACATAACACCTGTCTATTTTAGCTTTGAGCTAACCCGCTGATTTGGTAGTCTCTGCTGTCGAGTGAGTGGCAGATTGAATCACGTTCACTTGTCAGTATGATTAATTCTTTTTTACGTAAAGATAGTGACAGTAGTGCAGCTGTCCTGCTTTTTCTTCTGTATCAGAAACATCACTCGGAGGCAGGCACCATACCTGTTTTTCTGGGCCCTAACCCCACCCCCCCACCTTTTCCACAAGTTACCGTTTGTTATTTTTCTAGTTATTCTTCCCTGCAGTCTTTTCCTTTTAAAAAGAAAAAAACACTTAGACATGTGCCACACACACAAGATAAATGTGAACTAGAGATCTCTGGCGCTGATTACGATGTCACAAAGGAATTTATTGTGAAACTGCTGCCTGTGTCGGCACCGCGCCAGCGCTGGGGACCCTGGCTGGCAAATCAACAGTCAGGCGGCACAGTTTTCCCAACCCCCAAGGTTGACATGCCTTTCCTCCATAGCCTCAGGTGCCCTGTGACTTGTTTATTAAGAAATTACAACCAGTGTGTTTTTAAGGGTATTCAAACTGGTCTCTTGGAAATCTCAGTTCATTAATTATGTAATGCTGTGAGCCAGCGTTTTATCACCACACTGACATGCATACGCTACCTGTGCCAACAGCTGATTAAACAGGTGAGCTCTGCCATGTTAGAGACTGTAAAGGCATCATTCAGCAACAGTCTATTAAGACATCAACAGTGACCCACAACTCAGCAGGCTGCCCACAGCAGGTGTGCGTTTCCTAACACTCAAACAAGATGAAGGAGGGGAGACGAGGAGGGTAATGACAGCAGAGGAGAAATAAATAAGTGAGCCTTTAGCCTGCTTTTCCCTAGAGGGTGTCAGTATGAACAATTCAGGGTACATTTCTGTCGAATGCTGCAATCTATCTTAAACGATGGATTGTATAGAAGGCCATCAAAATCAGTGTACAGTATACCTCTTATAATGTGAAAAAAAAAATCAGCTGATCTCATTTGTATGTCAAAGAGAAATAAGTAGAAACCAGTGGATGGTTCACATTCAAATTAGAGTGTGGTTTATGACCCAGATCTTGGCATTTGGTATAAAAGATAAGTGTTTTTTGTAGGTCTGTGTTCGGTTAGTCAAAGCCAGAGAAGACCCAACATTCAGTAAAAGAGAGAAGACATAAATGGTTCTTTGTTATTGTAGCAATTTGTCTACATTGAGAGCAGTTTGCTTGCTCTCATCAACACAGTCGTTCATGCTAGTCATTAAGTGAGTCAAGCAGATTCCTGAGCTGACCCGTAACATAGGGAACAATGCTTACCTGTGTAAGTGTTTGCTCACACGTGTGTGTGTGATCTGGCTATACGTATGGTTGAGTCACGGTATATAAATATCCCGGAACACCTTTGTTTGCTCTTACATGTTTGCTTTTAGGTAAAAATATTAACAATATTAAGTGACTCTTGCCGCGGTGTCAAGAGTGCACTGACTTGTGGCATTTCTAGAAGTTCAAAGCACAGAGCCAGCACAGACTGCTCACACCCAGACATTTGGCTTGAATTCAGCCCCTCGTTATGTGCGTACACCCATATTTTACCTCGTATTGAAGAGCGTGTAGGTGCGGCCAGACGTGTGTAGTGTTACAGTAAATGCTTAAGAAAAAGGCAGGAAAAACATGCATGCAGGATGTGTCAGCGTGTGCTGCAGTCAAAGGCAGTGTTGATGTTAAAACTTCAGGATCATGGTAGAAATGGAGTCAGTGTGTATTTTAACATTGAAGCATTGTCGGTATAGCAAATAATTTACAGCGAGCGAGCCGAAACCTCGACCTGAGGAATGTCTGCATGTTCTACAAGCCAAAAGCAGCAGGAGAAGAACTCAGTTTCACCAATCTTCTCGGCTCATCTCTGTTTTCCCTGAGATGGACGAGGTGGGGGAGGCAATTAGTGAAAGTAGCGATGTGCGTCCAGATGCTCAAGGCTATGCCATATCCTGTGTGTGTGTGTGTGTGTGTGTATCTTTACAAGCCCACACAGTTCCTGTTACAGCTCATTGAGAATTAGCACAACACAGAGGCTGGATGGGGAATGAGAGGTCAGAAGGAGCGTGTAAAGGTGAATCCTGCACTGTCAGACAGCAAAACAAGACAAACCGTCTAGACTCTTGATACAGCAACACATTAAAAAGCTGCAGATTGACTATTCTAATGGCCAGTCTGAAGTTTAGCGCTCATTGTTTTTGATAGACTGCATACCGACAGGATTGTGTTCATTTTTTGTCTGTTTGTCTCTGGATTTCCTGCGAGTGGTGACTGCACTGATCAGGACAAAAGCTTTTAAATGATAAAACAGATATTCTTCTTTTTCATGCATACCGTAAATAGAAGGTGATTTCAGGGGGAAAAAACCAAAACCTACAGTTTTCTTGTTTGTCTCTTAGACCCATTGAAGAAAACTCATCCCTGTGCAATACTTTAAGATTATTGTTGGAATATCATCAGGATCGTGTCACCAGACTTTGAGGGGATTTGAAAGTAATGCCAAAACAGCAGAAAACATGTAGGTTACTGAGAAAATGTTTAAAAAAAACACACAGGGTCATTATTCTACCTTTTTCTCCAGCAACCAGACCGGCATGCTAAACTTCAAACTTCCTCCATTCCCCCCTTTCCTTCTCCTTCTGTCTGAAACTCTACACAGCCTCACTGTATCTATTAAATGCCGTGTGTGCTAAGAGAGGCGCTCTTGTTCTCCTGCCAGTCTTGTTAAGAGGCTCAGAGCTGTGTGAAAGGATCCCATTGAGGGAGCAGAGTGTTATGGTTAACATGGTAAAGACCGCCAACTGCTTGCCGTTTGGGTTTCTTGGTGCAAATATTCACAGGGCTGTATTATTTAGCCCATGCCAAAAATACTACATTATTTTTCTGTCCATTTTTTTTCTTGTATAATAACTTAAGCTATCTTTGCACCTTGGTATCAAGTAAAATGACCACATCTTTCAGATATAATTAAAAGCCTCACTCACCCCATGAAGATGCTTCCCGTTCCTTCAGTCGTGTTCCACTATTCTTCTTCAGGTCTTCTTTCCCTGTAAGGAACACAAGAGTTGTAAACACAAGCCAGAGAGGTGTTGCAATGTTTCTGAGTGCCTGTTTTCTACTTATTTGGAATCCAGCCCCCTTTTATGGCTTGTCAAAAGCACATAAGTGAAACGGGAAGTTTTTTTCCTGTTAATTGGGTAAATTCCACCCGAGTGTGGGAGCACGCTGAGCAATGGCAGAGCCGTGTGGCAACAACACGAAAATGATAGAGTGCCAGAGGAAGAATGCGGCCGACCACTCTTTCTCCATCAACTCCTTGTCCTGTAGTATCGGTCCATCTGCCATAGACTGCAGTTGCGTACATGTGCATGGTGCTCCTATACGGTATGTTGTATTGTTTTCAGTTTCAGGAGTGACCTGCAAGATAAGTCGGTTTCCTAAGCCTCGCAGAATTGTGCAGCATGCTGTCATTCAATCAAATGGTTTTTATTTTTATTTCAGAGCAAAATTAGGCTTTCCACTTTAAGCCAAGAACAGCTTTTCATTTTATGATATCAGCTGGCAAAAACTGACCGCACTTTCTTCATTTCTTTCTTAATGGTGAACATTGCATTAGCCATAACCACAGCACAATTTGTGCGTGCGTTCATGTTCGTGCTGCTTTCTGTGACTATTATCTAGTATCAGATGTTATTCCTGAATGTGATTACAGGATCATAAACATTAGTTGGTTTTGGGAAAAATCTAAAGAGTGCCTGATGGATGTTTTATTTGTGAGAGGCATTTAGCCAAAAGCACTTTCAACATTCTTTTCTATTGGCAAACTGTTGTTGTTTTTTTCTTTTTCATTGATATAATTCTGTTCTAAAATGGTTTCTGAGATAATTATCTAAGAAACACAGCATGCATTTTCTCTCTCTGTGTACTGTACAGCATTGTATATCTGTCCACAGAGCATAAACCGGCCTGACTCTTCCAGAAGGTTCCCACTAAGCAGCCGTTTTTCATATATCTAAGCTCTGAGTCACAGTCTGTGGATGCGAAAAACAGAATGACTACAAAACCACGTGTTATACCTGGCTTGTGTGACTCCTGGAGCCTGACTTCACTTTCCGTGTAGCATATCTCTGAGCAGCCGCATGCTTCCTTCATGTCAAGAGTGTAGTGTTTATATCTGAAAATAACCTGTTGCACTGCAGGGCTGGCTTTGGCTCGCTGACCTTGTTGAGGCCCGTGCTGCGCTCTGCATCCATGTGTTTGTTTGTATGTGGGACTGCGGCACAGAAGCTTTTTTGTGAATGTACGTGTGCGGTCAGTGGGTGTTTTTTCCCTGTGATTTGCATACATTCGCACAGGTAAATCCAGCAGTGGCTGAGTGAGCGCTTCTTGCATGAGTGGCTGCTAAGTTAAGTACGGGGACTCCTTTCTGCTGACCCAACCCACGGATCTGTTACCCGAGGTCACTGTATCTTGCTCTCAGACAGTCCTTCAGCTGAACTGTAAATGTTTTTGCTTTCAAAGTGGAACTAGACACCCTAAAATAGATACAAATTGTCTTCTACCGCTAAACGTCTTACATGACTGCAAAAGACTAAACTGCTAACAACAGTATCCTGGTCTTGGTTTCCCTTAATAGCTTAGACAATCTCTTCCACTATTGTCTCAAAAACATTCAGTCTTTAATTAGTGCAGACTGCATGCTACCAAAACATTTGTAGTATCTTTTAACCTGCTTTGTACCTCTTATTTTCTCTCTTTTCGCTATTATTGGCTTACTTTGATATTCAATCTCTCTCTGCCTCCCTCTTTCCTTTTTTGGGAGCACTGATACGTTTTAGCTTTTCTCTCCACTGTAATTTTCTTCCTTCCTCTGTGTTCATCTGTTCAACATAAATATCACCTCACCCTCGTCGCCTCTGTTTCTCCTTCTCTCTCTTTCTTTCTCCACATCCCTCCCTCTCTTCTCCTTCCCATCTGGTTTAAACTGTCTTACGGAGGGAGCTGAGCAGCCTGACAATAACACTGGAACCGTTTTGTTGTGGAGTAATCACGTAAAACTGAAAACAGTTGGTTAGTCCAATGTATGTTCAATATAAACTTGATAAACCAGATTGCAGCTCAGAACATCAGTCCAAGCTAAACTGCTAAAAGAATTGGGTAGAATAAATAAACAGATGCCTTTTACTTTGATGGTTGGCATTTAATGTGACACTCTTGGAAGCTTCTTCTTGGGTAAATCTGTACCAGTGACAAGTTGCGACTTGTCATTGATACAGATTTGCCACTGTCACAACTGCCTTTCGGTTCATGCAGGCTGATGCGCGATCGTCTTCAGGCATATGTGCATACATGCTGAGATGTTTCTGAGTGAGGCTCAGGCCTCTGGCTCTTTATCAGCGTGGACAGCACCAGATAACGACACTATCTGTGTCTGCTGGGAGCCGTGTAAATAGACCTTAAGGAAAAGGGGACCCGGCAGACTAAAGCGCTGTCTGGTGCAATGAAAGAGAGCAACTGTGTGCGTACGTGTCACCTTGTAAGCGACACACGCTTACATGAAAGTGTGTGTGACCACTTTCTATGGTCTCACACACTTGGTGTGTGAGACCATAGAAAGTGCGAGTAGACGACTAACCCAAAGGTACATTCACTTCTTAATGAAACATTAACAGTTGACTTTAAACTTAATGCTTTGTGTCAAAGTTTGTTATTAAAACCCTAAGTTTTCATTTGGGGGCAAATAATTTAGCCCTGTGCTTGTGTGCGCGTGTGCATTTGCCCTTGCTTTTGCTCTTGCCCAGTAAAATCTGGTTCAGGGCTCATTTCCTAATTACAGTGCTGGCCAGAAGTAATTACAACCTTAGATTAAGAGCCGTTTCTCCTTTTTTTATAGGTTCACTGAAATGCAGCAATTTGTGGTGACTTGGGACGAGCATCCTCCTTCTCATCCTCTCTCTCTCTGTTACTCTCCATCTGCCTCTCTCTCTCTCTTTCTGCTCCTCTCCCTCTCTACTCCACTGGAATTTTATTTTTTGCCTCTTTGCAGATTTTCCACTCAAGTGAGAAGGTTAAAAAAATAGCGCAGTTAATCACATGAGCGGTTCATTTCAAACAAGAGATAGGGAAAAGCTGTGAAATATGACTTTAGTGAGCCTGCGTGTCTCTGTGGACATATGGACACGGAGGACAGCAGTTATTTGGGGTTTGCACTCAAACCGGGGCACTCCAAAGCCCGCAGATCCCTTTGCATGTGTGCGTCTATTTATGCAAGGTTTTGAAGTGGTTCTTCTGAACGCATCATTTGGCTGCATCGGCAAGCTCTTCTTCAATTTAGCTTGGCAGGCGTATGGGCTGGGGTTTGCCCTCCACATACCGCTGGTTCAGCATTGATGTTTGAGGCTGAGGCCTTTGAAGCCAGGGGTTTTACTTAAGACGCCTCTTATAACGGAGGAGCTCCGGCTCTTAGTTGTCAACCAGAGAGCAGAATCCCCCCACCCCCTGCTGAGAAGCACCTGAAAAGGGGCACCCAGAAGGAGGATTTGCACTCCTTGATCGCTCCCACAGACTCCTTGCTAATTGCGATGAGACCCCAGCTTCACGTGTTCTCCAGAAAAATAAACACGCGCACGCATATTTGCACACTTACTCCAACTTTCTGTCCTGTCGACTCTCCTTTCCCTCCCCGCTGCGTAACTGCCCCGCTCTTGTCCTCCTTTTGTACCGCTACCCCCCATATCTCTCCACTCTTCCCTTCCCTAGGCCTCCTCGCCTCACGTACCTGACTTTTAACCCTCTAATCCCTCTGATACAGAGGGAAGGGTGATTCAGCCACTGCTGCTAATTGGCATTAAAAAAAGAGAAATCCTTCCCCTCTTAAACAGTTTGGAGAAAGAAAAGAATTATTCATTATAATAATGAGTAGATTTACAGGCAGCAGATGCTACTGTAAGATGTCCAGCTCATCTTTTTGTCTCATCTCAAAACAAAAAACTTAAAGATCACCAACTGTCAGTCATCATCTGCAGCAGATTTAGACATCAGTGCTCTTTCCCTCTCGAGCTCTTTTGCACAGATAATGAAACACTGGCCTTGATTTTGTAAAAGAAAAAAAAATAACCCAGAAGTAATAAAAATAACAGATAAAGGTACAGGCTGACACAACGCTGGTAACCACATCTTGATGGGTCCTGTGGTTTCAACATCACTGTCACACTGGTGTGACAGCAGGCCTGTGCTTAATTGTATAAATTAGATTCTAGAACAAAGGGGTCGCCTTAGTCAGGCTTCCCCATCCACAGTCAGACACTTAAGGGGAATAAATATACCGGAAAGTGGAGCAGGGATAATCAGTCTTAGGTTATTATGTATCTCGTGCACAACTGCAAGTCTTTGACTTAAATTTTTACATCACAGGAACGATGCAGCTTCCTTGTTTATCTCCTCCTTTAATCATCCTTCTTTCATCACTGAGACGGTTGTGTCAACAAGTGACTTTCTAGGCCTAACAGTCACTGAAACATGAAGCTTCAAGTCTCTACATGTTTTTAGTCTTACTTAACATATAAAAAAAAGTCCAGCACAGTTCTGCATTCTGTAGTATTCCAAGCTGTGCCCACAAACAGTCTGTTGTGCTGTTGTGTTGCCATCTCTTCCACACATTATCCTCAAAGTTCTCCACATTAGTGGAGGATAATTGGTCTCCTGTGGCTGCTCTGCAATTTCTGTTGGCCTAATATAAACAGATTACAACTATTTTATACTGTCAGAAACACATTAGCTTCTCCTGTAGCGTAATTATAGTCTGTGAGGAAACACTTGGTGGTAATAGTGAGGCTTTTGGGGCAGTTTGTGCTGCTTATTTGGCCTAGAGACGGATCAGATGATTTGCAGCATCTGTTTGTGTGGGCCTTATAAATGATGCTCATCTGAGGCCTGAATTTAGGATTCAAGTGATAAGATATACTGTGATTTATTAGATTAGATATTTTTTGATCAGGTGAGTATTCGGAACTATTCACATAATAAAACAGAGATGACGCCTTTAAAGAAAGCTGGTGAGATCAACGTTAGTATGTTTAATTTGGCACATTATTTGGAAAGGTAGGATCATATTTTCAGACACAGACACACTGAGATTGGTCTAAACCTGTTGATCCTGTCACTTGATTGGATGGTGGTTTATTGGTGGGCTTGATCACTGTGAGATTTAATCTTTCAGGAATGTGACCCCATCGCTCACTGCTCTGCTGCACACTTGCAGTAGATTTCTACCTTTCCGCACATTTGAGCAACTGTTTCATTTTTTCTGTCTCTGCACCGAAATGCCTTCAGCTAAAAGCCAAATTGCGCGGGATGTTAAAAATAATAATGAAGTTATGTAATCCCTTTTAATAACAGTAGCAGCATTTGATGGACAGCCCAATTATTAGTAGCCTATTGCAGCGGGGCATCAGTAAGCTTTTTACTGGCAGCTGGCTTATGGCGTTATACAAATGAAACAGGGTTGTGTTTTAATCTATGGAATTCCTCAAAATCTGAGGTTTAATCAGCGCATGCTTGATAATGCTGCTCCTATGAAACAGCCCTTACTTCCTCGACAGTTTGTGCTTCGCATTGAAAGCAATGACCGTCCAAATGCTAAAATAACCAAATGTACTGAATTTGCAACTGTGAGTGGCGTGCGTATTGGAGCCGTTTCAGCGCTCGTGTCCTGCTGAACTTGATGTTGTGGGACGTCCCCTTGTTTGGTTCCAAAAACAGCTGTCCTCTGCGGTGAACACCGCTCGGTGCGGTGTAGACATTCGGCACGGCTCTTGCATGCTGCACGGCGTCCTGCGGTCCAACACCAGCCCGCCTCATTACCGCCCCGGCGGCTCTTTCTGCACCGCGTACACGCTCGCGTTTTTTGTTTTCTGGGGGGGGGTTACGCACTTTTCAAATATAAAGGAACTCTGTTTTACTGTCAGCGTTTTGTTGTCTGGAGAATTAATGGAGTCCACATCTCCAATAAACCTGCTGAATCCAATGACTCAGCGGCGCATCTATGCAAATAACCCTTTTTAAAAAAATAAAATAAAATTCAGATTTCCACATAGTTGCTGTTCATTTATAGGAGAAAGGGGTTTGTGTTTTGTAACGCACTGCACATTACAAGCAAAACGCGTTTTTGCAAAGCAGACACGAGTCTGTTGAATTATTTAAGCGAGTTTTTGTTAAGAAAGTTGTCACAGGAGAGAAAAAACTCGGTACCGCTCTCAGCTTGTGCTTAAAAGAAGAAATAAAGCCGACAAACAGCTGGAGTTTTTTTTTCTGTGATACATTCATTTTATTCTGACAGTCAGTCGATTAAGATGTTTTTAAAATTATCATTTACTTAACCCCGTTTGTCAATATAACCCTGTTCACGCGTCTTTACGCCGGACTCGATCATGCAGGAAGCGTTTTAGAGCTAAAACACACACACACACACACACACACACACACACAAAACAAAACAATATTCACTCTACTCTTTAAAAAAATAAGTAAGTATAAGTAAGTCAACTCTTACCCGTAACTTCGGAAAAGTGAAGCTGGAAGCGCAGTCGCGCTTGTGTCCTTATCCAAGAAGAGCACTTCACCGATGTAACTCCAAACCTGGTAGATTTCGCTGCGTGCGCTCTCGCAAAAAGAGACCTTTCTGTGAACGTATGAAACTTACAAGGAACGGTCTTCATGAAATCCTTGGAGAGGTACCCCAGCCTCCACGTCAAGGAATGCGTTCAAGTACCGACTCCCTGGACAAAAAGCGCTTTATTGGTGAGCACAGAGGAGAGTTTAAAGCGGAGGAATGGGAGGGGCGAGGCGCGCTGCAGTTGGGCGCACTCCTGACCGGAGAGCAACAAACATCTCACCTTGCAGCTTTGCAGAGTGTGAAGGAGAGAAATTCCAGACTCTTTTCAGCTTACTATTTCTTAATTCCTACCTGCGTGACCTGTTTTGAGCAAGATACATTACTGTTCTTACTATTTTCTTTTACAAAAAGTTAGTCGCATTTCCTTTGAGAGACCATTAACTTTGCCTCAGAGCACTGTTTGTGTCTTTCTCTGCAAGAAATAAGCAAACTGATACAGGCTTTTGCTTGGATACAGAGAATGGTGAGAGCAGTCAATCAAAGTGACCAGTTGATCTCCAATTAACCTTCTGCATAAATAGGGAGTGCCTGCAAGATTAAAAATAGAGTGGACCAGAACAGGGTTGATTAGAAAGATTGAAAGTTAAAAGTCATGGATAATCTGAATGGATATTCAGATAGATTAGCAATGATCAGAAGGTGGAGAAAGTTATACTGTTTTAGTGTGTCTAGCAGCTGAAGTTGTTGCCTTATGGAAGAACCCATCAGACATATGGGCAAAGCCTAATCAGATGGAAAAGGCTGGGGGTTAAAAAGTGATCCATGGCACATTCAACTTCACATTAAATGAGAATAATATGTTAGTAACTGTTTCTTTCATTCGTTCTCATGCTTCATCTGTTCATTCACTTATGAGGGACAGCCAGTTGCCTCCACAGTGTACGTGCGGTTTACATTAGCTCATATGGTTGCTTTCGTTGACGGAGATGTCTTCAAGCTGAGAAAGCTATCAAATACTTCCTAACTCCAGTGACAAACTACCCGTTGGCAGCTGGGAGCCTATTTCAATGCCAGCCTTTCCCAACAAGGTGCAGTAAGGCGATAGCTCTCTGGAACTGTGTCACCACCGGTGTGTGCTTTTGGCCTCATGTCACAGAATTACACAGATCCCTGAAGCATACAGTGGCTGATTTTTATCAGCACGTTGCTGCTTTTTCTCTTAATGTTGGCAAGAAATTGTAAAAGATCATTTGAGCCAGGTTTAATTCCTCATGGCTGAAGGCAGAGGCACTCCAACAAGAGAATTATTCAACTAGCAGACCTCTCTGTAGCCTTACACTATTGCACGTGTCTCCTTAAACCACCCCCCAACCCTAAGTATCTTCTGAGCAACGGATGCTTTAGTTCCACTTGTTGAGCCATGCGTGCGTTTTTCTTTTACTGTTTGATAGCAGTCTCCACTTTGCCTGTGGCTCATGAATTTCTCTCGCTCATTTTCCTCCATGTAACGCACACGCTTCCATCTGCAAAGCATTACAGTAAATGACAGGAATAGAGAAATGATTTCACACACGTTCCGCATGGGCCAGATGCAACTCCAGAGTCACTGCCGCAACTAAGTCTCATGTGGTAGGAAGAAATAAAGAAAGAGTAAATAAGTCTTACCCTGCTGCATTTTAGTGCAAATGTTTGAGGTTCACAAAGTCAGTGCCTCTGCCCTGGTGCTGTATTATCGTTTATATTTGTCATTCAGCTCATGTGTGTTGGTCCGGCATCTCCAGATTTCAGGTACTCATGAACTGCTCTCCACAATGGAGACTGTGACTCTTATAATTTTTTATGCTTTGTTTTTACAACTAGCAGCAACCAGATGGATTAATCATAAATATTACCTCATCCTCACCAGGACCATGCTGCTTTTTTTCACAGCTTTTATTTGAAGGAGTCCATAATACATATTCATAGTAATAATGCCTTTTCAGCTTATTCAGCCCACTTTATTATTATTTTATTATATATGTGGAAATTCTTAATATTGAATACGTTATTCTACTTTTTGTGTGTCATTTGTAAAGACTTTAAAATCCTTCTTTCCTATAACTACCCTCTGTGATATCAGTTCTGGGGGTGAGGCTATTTAGTGGATTTGTTACCAAAATCTACATTTCTGCTTAAGCTAATAAAGCATTTAACTGTATAATATTTATTACTTATATATATAATTTAAGCTTTTCTGACATTTTTAAAGTATATTCTGGCCTCTTAGTTAAAAAGTAACAAATATCTGCTGTCAACAGATATTATCCAGTCTCATCAAACACTGCTTGAACAGTAGAATAGTCTATTTTAGGCCGTCTTCACATAGTTTCCTGGTTAAATGTCCCGAGCAGCAATGCGTTCCTGTAATCTGTTTCACATATTTACACATATTTAGCGGACAGGCATTTGGTCAGGGGTGTAAATCAAAGTGGCGGTAACAGCATTCTGCGTGCCATCAGCACGTTGCGCTCCTAATCACCAGGGCTCAGTAAAAGATGGCGAGGCAGCCTATAACACTGCCCAGGGGAACCAATAAAACACTGGTTTGGTGCTCAGCCAGTTCTGCAGCCTGCTAGGGGTTTAATGCTTGAGGCACTTAGTCATACAGCACCATGCTTGTTTTTTTAGGTTTTTGTTTTTTTTTAAGGACTTAACTGAAAATTTCTTCTTGTCAGTTTTCATAAAAGATGCGCTCTTTAATTTTCTTGTAGCTCACTTCACTCTTATTCTCCTCGAATCCTCTTTTCCGTCTCATTTGATCCTCTGAATATGTGGCTGCACAGAGTCAACCAGACTGTCCCCACCCTGTAGTGAAGCAGATGTTAACTATTACATCTGCTTCATCTTTTTGGTCTTCATTCGTCTTTTATTTATTTATTTTTTTGCCTCCATGATACATGGTAACCTTTAAAGTCTTTCATGTTTAACTTTGACCAAACACTGTATTTAACTGTAGATCTTAGCTGACACATGATTAACTGTTTGGCATAATTATCCAAAATAGAAATATGACAATTTAAAGTAAAATTAAAATGATTGTGAGGACAGTGGGTGTTCCATAACACACAGACAGCTGTATGAGAAACACTTTTGTCTCAAAGGCACATAATACCATGGTTTCTGGTTTGGGTTCCTGGGTTTTTTGATGCTATGCCGAGGCTTCTGTCCGTCAATTCGCAAATCACAAGAATTAATATTCCTTCTAGTATTGGTTAGATTTTAGTGAAACTTGCGCACACTGATGTGCTTAAGATCAAGGTGTAGGTCTTGTAATATGATGCAGATGATATATGGTAACTCATTTTACATTTTGGGCCGCATATAGCCCACTTAAATCTTGAGTGGGTCGGATCAGTGAAGGTCCCCTTTCTCTAGGTGGCCTTATGTTTGACATCCTTGCTGTATGGGGTTTCTAAATATCACATTACTTTGGACCTCTGACCTCTTCTTCAAGTTCAAACTGTCATAAAATGCCTTTTATATTAAAACACTTGTTTTAAATTCATCTGCCTGTCTTTGTATTGGCAACTTTTAGGAAGTGATAGTCGTATAAGGAGATTCTAAATATCACATCCAAACATTTTGTCACATTTGACCTCTGATCTCACTTTTACATTTCCCATCTGCCTTTCTTTCACATTGATCTTTCTGTGTTAATGTCTCGGTTCCTTGCTCCTCTTTGGTGCTGGTCCTCATGTCTGTATTAGTTCTCTTCATTATTTCCCGTTTTTACTTTGAATTCTGGGTTTTCTTTTATGTCTTGCATTAGTTTTGCTTTGTGTCTGTTTGATTGCTTTGATTTACTTTCACCTGTGTTGGTTATGTCCACCTGTGTCTCGGCCTCCTCCTGTCTAATCCCTAATCAGCACATTTTGTGTATACGTGTGTCATTTGTCTTTTGTGTCCCCTTAGGTTGATCTTTTTGCTGCTTGACCTCTTTTGGACTCTTTCCATCTTTTGTTTCTTTACCACCGCCCATTAAAGCCTTGTTTTATTTCTTATTCTGCCTGCTTGAGTCCTTGCGACACAAAAATGTTATCAGAAAGGCTAAACTGATTGTAAAAGGAACTGTCTTCTACCGTCCTTTCTTCTTACAGACCTCAGTTTTCATGAGTTGAATGGGTCTTATATACGCGTACATTCCCATAAATATCAGTGTTTAATGTTAATTACATTTTTAAGGGTCATTTCCTTTATGCCTAAAGAAAGCTAAAAGTGATTAGAGTTGGATATTTGTTGGTTTGTTTGGCTTATTATATGTTGTTTGTGCTTGCTTTGCTGTAATTATAGGTTTGTTCTGCATGTGCAACAACAGTTGTTTTTCTTGTGGAAAATTACCCCCTTTGCTTTTTTCCCATTTTTCTTGCTCTCTACATTCTTGTCTAGTGTAGGCTTATTTAATATATATAATATAATGATAAGGTTAATTTTCTTATAGTACATAAAGCACAAAGATGATGAGATATTTACACCAAATGCTGTAAGACCCTTTAAACCCATCTCCACATTTGTCCCGGACAAACAGACCCCCATGAGGACCCGAGCATAGACAGACCACATAACCTTTGTCGTTTCTCTTCCATTGTTTGTGTCTCTGTAATGCACTCCTGCTTTTCTCTTCTTCTCTTTTCCCTCTGCTGCAAAAATGTTTCTGCCCCTCTCTGAGCCTTGTTCTCATGAAGGTCTCTTCCTGTTAAAAGGGAGTTTTTCCTTCTCACTATTGCCAAGTCCTTGCTCATAGTGGACCAGCTACTGTGAATTGGTGCTTATAATATAACTAAACTGAGGTGAAACTACAAAGGCCTAACCTTCATTATCACGCCTGCAGATCTTTGCCAACACACGAACGTGTGCCTCGGTTTGAGGTGTTCATGTTTTGTTGTTCACAGCATGCCTGTGGCTTTTTACTTTTAGGAGCTTTTTGGGACAAAAACCCAAGAAAAGCATCCTCGGAGCAGACACGGGACAACAATGAGTGAGAATGAGAGCATGGTAACCACAAAATGACGTTTCACTTATTCACTCATTCCCCGTGTTGTCAGCCGGCACAACAAAATGCTGTCTTTTAAACAATTTAAGCTAGCTTTATGATCTCTCTTTTTTTTTCTTTTGGCTCCAAAAACAGTGTCCATCAAATTTTAGAGAGTAACGCTGATGGCACATTTTGTAACCAAACAATGCCGCTGTGCACATAAACCATTTGTCATAATTTTCAAGATTTTCCCCTGTGACAAATCTCTGGTCACACATTGTAGAATAAAAACAAAGTGTGAATATTCATTTGCTTTTCTCTGGCTATTCCTTCAACGTTATTTTGTTACACAAGTGTTTCAGGAATGCCAAACATCTGCTACTTTTTGAAATTTTGAAAAGCACAAAAACTGCATGGGACAGTGTGGGAATGATTAGTCGTTAATTTTCCATCCTCTGTCTCATTGAGAGGTTGAGGAGATTATATCCTTTATTAGTGTTTAGTATATGTGCATAAATATTTGCAACTCTGTACATTTGCGTTTTGTGCACATGCACGCCATCCTCCTCTGTCCACAACTACATGTCTTCCCGTCACACATAAATGCGCTTTGACGGGAGTGTGTGTGTGGGCTGCCTAAAGACATGCTTGGGACCTCCTCTTTAGGCCTGAGCTGCCTTTCTTCCCACAGCACCCGGCAGGAAGATGTCCATGGGAAGTATAGTGCCATGCAGAGGGGAAGAAACCTGGGAAAGAAGAGGGAGTACCTTAGAACATGCATGGTTAATTAGTGGCTGCTATGGGAACTTGAAAGGGACAGAGAAATATGGTCAACAGAACGAGCAGCAAAGAAGCAGAAGTTGTCACTATTTGTGTGAGTGCAAACACATAATGCTAACATTAGATACACCATATCAGATAAAAGTGAAGTGTCGTCTGTTTCCACCCATCCTCTCTTGCGAGGTCTAAACATTATATGTCAGTGTGTTCCTCATAAAGCTGTCTTCCTTAGAGGAACCTTTCGCACATAAATTATTATTGTGTGTTGTGCCGTCCATCCTTGGTTAATCAGGCTCGATATGGCTCAAGGAACAGTGCGTATCCTGAATTTTACTTATTGTTTAGGGTTTAAAAAAGGGCTTGGGGTGGTTACACAAAATATATTTTTACCCTTTCTCATGTTTTTTTTTTTGGGAAAGGATTAACAAGCTGTGTTACTAAATCTTGCCTTTGGGAACACAGACAGGATGTCATAAAGAAAATAAAAAAATGGCTCCTGTTTTTCCTATATTTATTGTTTTGTTTTTAATACTTTTATGATTATGATTTTGGGCTTTTTCTCATTTCCATATGGTCTGGTTATTGCCTTTTGCTCTCATTGGAGCTAGTTATGTCAACATAAAAAGCCCTCAACACAAAGACCTCAAGAATCCGAACACTGAACTTTTAGTGATTGCAGGAGCTGTTTGTTTCGCACAGAGGAGGGCGAGACAGCAAATACATGGAGACCTACAGAGGTCAGACCATAGTTCACTTTGAGGTTTACTAGACTGTTGACTTTGTGCACGCTAGCACTTCTCATTAAGGAGCGAGACAGAAATGGCAGACAGCACAGCTGGTTCATTCCTGTCTTAGAGCAAACCATTAGAGCTCATTTTATTGTAGAAAGGATAAAAACAATCTTGGCTTTACTAAGTTACATTATCAAGCTGATTGAGAACATGTTTCCTTTAGCATCGGTGTGGTTTGTATTTTCATAGGTATTATTTACCCTTCAAGGTCTTTAGAGTCTTTGGTGCTGTGTCAGCTTGTGGTATCTTGCATTTGTAGACAGTGCACTTGTTACTAGTTATCTGTTCACTTGAGTTAAAATTGAGGGACTTTTGCAGAGGCTGAAGGTTGAGAGCCAAGGTAGAGAGACTGAGTGGCCTGTATATAAAAGATAGACATCCACTGTGAGTCTTGCTTTAAAGGATTGATCTCAGCATTTTGGCTTCTGTCATCTTCTAAAATGGGACCCAGAGGTGGTTTTGAATGTGTCAAAGGTTAAATGTTTTATACGTCAGGGTATTATTACGCCCCTTCATGCGTCAAAGCAGATACATGACAGTGGCCATATTTAGATTGGAGAGTGTAGCCCTAAGCTATTAGGTAATGCTACCAAGCTTGTTTATTAAGCTACATCTATACGTACCTACTAATAAGTGACAAAATAGACAAAATCTCTACTCTCACTCAAGAAAATACACAGCGCAGACAGAACAGTCTCTACAATGTGTCAGACATGTTTATTAAAAAATAACTTAAAAGGCACCAACACCATTAAGGGGTCCAGTTCAGTGACTCATATTACTGAATTTTATTTATATAGCGCCAAATCACAACAACAGTTGCCCAAGACGCTTTAAATTGTAAGGTAAAGAAACTTTAATAATACAAAGGAAATAGAGAACGCCTCAACATATCAGCGAGCACTTTGGTGACAGTGGGAAGGAAAAACTCCCGTTCAACAGGAAGAAACTTCCAGCAGAACCAGGCTCAGGGTGGGGCGGCAATCTGCCGCGACCAGTTGTGGTGAGGGGAGGAATTCGTGCCTAGAGGACAGCTAGTAGCTATAGCTGCCTGTGTCAGTATCCACCCTTCAGAAAAATGGCCATCCCACTTATTTCAGTTACACTCAGTGTTGGGAAGGTTACTTTTAAAATGTATTCCACTACAGAATACTGAATACATGCCCCAAAATGTATTCTGTAACGTATTCCGTTACGTTACTCAATGACAGTAACGTATTCTGAATACTTTGGAATACTTAATATATTATCATGCTGTTTACAACTACGTGAATGTACTATTGCTGTGATTTATTACTGTTACTGAAGGTCCGAAACGTAGTAAAGGGACCTCTGGCTAATACGTCGGGTTCGTGTCGGGCTGGTAGCCGAAAACTAGCTTTACTTTGTTGTCTGGGTCAACTTTGCTTGCGGGAGACAGAGAGAGGCGTTGAAAGGCTGCTCCAACGGAACTTATTTTTCCCGGAGGAAAACACGAACACAGTGTACAGTTGAGTCTTAATAGCTTACTTACAAATGGGCTCCTCAGGCTCTCTTCTTGGCTGCTGTGGTTATTATTATATTTACATGCTTCCAGCTCCCGTTTTTGCTCCGTGACAGCTCGGACTTTTCCTTTCTCTCCCTCCCTCGCTCACAGACACATAACGGGTATGGCAGTCCATTCTCCCTGCAGCACGGACTACACTGCCCATGAGGCTACATTCTTTAGAGCTATGCCTGTAGCAGTCTGCCTATTAGCTTAGCACAACAACAACAACACAAAGGCGCTCTCTCACCCAGGAAACACGCAGAGAGAGAGCGTCACCCTGTAACCATGGCAACCGTAACGCTGCCGCCTGGAACAACAGAACGTAGCTGTCAAACAAACCCAAACAATCCTGACCCGCGACAATATGAAACAGGGAAGTACCGCCGTGTATTCCATTTATTTCACCAAAGTAACTGTATTCTGAATACCACCTTTTTAAACGGTAACTGTAACGGAATACAGTTACTCATATTTTGTATTCTGAATACGTAACGGCGGTACATGTATTCCGTTACTCCCCAACACTGGTTACACTGAAATCATTTTAAAACCTAAATTCAATTTAAATGCTTGAGTTATGAAGAACAATCTCACTGTTATGAAGTTATTATGAGGGGAAAAATTAGCCATGGAGACCAACACTGGTTAGTATCTGGCTGTAAAAGGGATCTTTCTAAAGTTGTCACAATACTAAAGTTCCAAACTCAATACCAGTGCCTAGAAAAATACTTGATACTTGTTACCATTTTTAAAAAGAATGTAAAAATTAGAACAGTACTGGCACAAGCAGATGTATTCATCTACAGCCCTGTTTATTTCCTGTACTACTGATGACTTGGCTCCACATTTTCATTGCTAAATAAATAGAGGTGGTAAGGTAGGCTGCTGCTGTGGTTTTCTTATTGGAAGACTTTTCTCAGCTTCAATCTGGGACTTAAAGAGAAACGTTAAACTTTTTAGATGCAAATAATTGTGTCATTATATGTTATAGAAACAATCTATTATACTGTTTCATAATGTTTGCTGCCTTGTAACCTTATTGTTTCTTACTAACTTGTGACTGACAGCATTGAAAAGTACCATAAGTATCACTTCTTTTAACATATTTCTTTTAACACACTTCTTTTTACATATTTCTGCAGTGAAGTTGGATATTTTACTGTGAGTCTGTGTGGATTTGCTCATTTGCTCACTTTGCTCACTTTTAGAGACAGTCTCAAATCACGATTAGAGGAACTGCAGGTTTTCAGTTATGCAGCAGCTTAGTTTTTCTTTCCTGGTTGCTTCTTAGGATTTAGAGGGACCTGTCCCTGGGTTAGTCTAAGACAGTAAGATGTTTTATTTGTTTATCTTAAAATGTAGTATTTACTTCTTTATTTGTTTGGGTTGGGGTTTTTTTTATTAGTTTTTTTGTATATCTTTCTTCTTTAAAGACTAGAGTTTTTTTTATTGCCTCACACTGCAATTTCCCCTCAGCTCTACCAAGCATATTAGCAAGTTTGAACTTGATTTGATTCCCTGGTTTGTAACTTTGTTAGGCAAGCTGTTATTGTTCTCATTAGACACTTTATTCATTACAGCTGATGGCTGTTTTCAGTTGGCAGTTAAAGAGCCAAATACTTTCCTCAGAGTTTGGTGGAGACCTAAAAGAAAGCAAAGTGGACGGTGAATATTTGATCTTTTTTGGCATTTGACATTTATCACGACTCTTATCAGTAGCTGATAACATCACCCTGTGTGTGCTGTAATTAGAGAAGTGTTTGCTAAGCTAGCCACGTCAACTTAAAAGCTAGTTTGTCAGTATTGTGTTAATAGTGTCTTATGTTACAAAAACAATCCATTAACCCAGGTTAAAAAAAATGATCTAATATGCAAATGTGCACATAAACACTTCCCTTTAACGCCAACTGTCTGTCCTGTATTCCTTCTGTGCTCACTTCCTTCTACCTCTCAGACATATTTTCAGCTTACACTTTGGTATGCCAGGTATTGAGTAGCAACAGCATGCCTGTGGTTAAGTGCAGGAATGACTGAAGCTTAGCTATATTATGTTCACTATGACAATTGCAGGATTAGTACTATGGCAGAAACTCTTTCAGAAGGCAGAGAGCAGCAAAGGTCCGATCAGGTCATCTGGTGCTTGCACATGCATAATTTACACTAAAAGATGGTGTTTAAGCATCTTAATTTGTTTTCTTTCCAGTATTGACTTTGCTTACATCTAATTATTCCAGCTTCTGATTTAACAACTTGCTTTGTTAGATTTTTCTTTTCAAATAAATACATTGTGAGAAAACTTGAATGTTTAATATCTCCACAGACTAAAAGTAACAATTTCCACCCCTCTGATTCATAGTGAGTCAAATCCCGTAAAGTCCACCGAGCACAGAGAGACGGTTTGTCAGTATTATTCTTTCACCTCCTCTTCTTCTATTTAATGCCTTTCACAGTACTGGGTAAATCTTTCAGTATTGTACCCTGCATTTTTTATTATCCCACCATCTTTCGATGCCCAGATGCAAACTGTGTGGTCTTACCTTCACGCTGTGTTTCTAAACTATTGCAGCAGTGTTGCTACACACTCTCTCAGTCACTGTGTGTTGTTTTGTAATGATACTGTGCCTGAGTCTGAAGCCTTTGTTGCGTTTTTTGACCCGGCAGTCACATGAGTAATTTAGCTAAAAAATGACCTGACTAGTTAAATAAAAAAGGTTAAATTAAAAACAAACACCCACGCACAGATAACAGGTGTTCGCTCAGCTGTGTCAGGCGGTGCTGATACCATAAAAAGATGGATGCAAAGGACTCGACATTGAGAAAAGGTCAAGAGGTTGATTAAATGAAAAGAGAAAGCAAGGCTCACGTCCCCGTTGCTGTCGGGTTTTAGAAGAAGGGCCCAAGCCGCAACTGTTATTTTGGATTTTCTGTTTCTTTTCACTTCATGACAATCCGTCCACCTTCGTGTTTGCGGGGCCCATCTGAGTTTGATTCAATGCAACTTGAGCACCACTTAGCTCTATCCTCTGGAGGAATATGCATGTGCCGTGTTAACAAATTGCTCAAAGCTGCTTTGTCATGCAGTGGATGGAAATGAGCCCGGGCCGAGCATGAGTAGCCTTGTAAATATCTGGTGAGCAGTGGTTGCTGTTAAAAGATGGTGGCTTACAAACTATACTGGAAGTGTATGTTTCTATGCGAACTTTAGAAATGCATAGCTTTCCACTGTCCCTTTTACCATAAACTGTTATGTTTATACATCTCATTAAACTTTTTTTGTGTGCGTTTTACTGGAAAACTGTCCGTCAGTAATTGTTTCAGTGATTAGGTGGTCAAAAAATGTGGTTTCTCCGTTGACCAGACAGAGATGGTGGAACAAGAGAAGAGAAATGTGTTTTGATGTGTGCGGATGGGGGCAGAAATCGGAGCCGGTCTGCTCGTACCAGCAGCTCATCAAGGCTATCGAGTCAAGGCTATGGTGTCTTCTGTAACAATCTCTCGGGTTCTCTTTGGAGCGGGTATCGCTTCATTCAATAACTCTCCCAGATGTTGCGTTATGAGCTCAAAGCATTCTTGGACACACACAAGTATGTGGACATGCATAACTGTTGTGATTTACTACAAAAATGTGATAGTGATCTTATCTTTTACTTCTCTCTCTCGCTGACTCTCTGCTCTCCCTCCCTCAGTCTTTCGCCGTGTCTCACAATAAATCTGTTGTTCTGTGAGTTTTTTATAGTGTTTTACGATGCTTATTCCTGCTTCTATCATTAAAGCAGAAGATTTAGTGTGGGCGTGCTGGACCTGCTAAAGGTAAAACACAGAATTTCCAAGGGTCACGGTTAGCGCAGCCAAGCTAAGTTTTGAGGCTGTTAGACCGACCCCCAACGATGTGGTTAGGGATTTTTAAACCAAACCTTGTGTGTAAAGTTTTCACAAAAGATCACACTTGTCGTTTTGAAAACAATCCTTTTCTGTACTCCTGAATGTTTTTTTTTTCTTTTTAGAGATTTAGGATTGTTAACAGGACTGGAATTTCTGCTTTTGAGATATGAGAGAGATTGGTGGAGGGGATAGAAGCGATAAAGGTGGTGATTCAGATTGAGCAGAAAGAGCAAGTATGGACACAGTCATATGAATGTGTGGGTGTGTGTAGGTGTGTGTCTGTGTGTGTGATACAAAGACTCAGATCCACAACAGTTGTGTGCCAGAGACGGACAGAATGAGACTGATAAACTCGCTGATAATTCAAGAGTTGAAGACACCACAGAGTCAAAGCATGTGTGAATGTGAATCCTTGAAAGGTGCTCCGCTCAACGCCTCAAGAATGTTTTGTGCTGCTCTTGTGAAGAAGGTTTGAAGAAGTTGTTTTAGGGTTTATGTTTCTCCCTTTATTTTTCTTCTTCCCTCTCTTGAGTTGACCCCTTTAACTCATCTGCACACATGTACTCGGGCTTGTAGGAAAAACAAATATTAAGCAGTCGTGTTTTGCGTACATAAATCACTGGGTTTTATGGTTTTAAGATTCCCAATAATTCAGACTTGGCCGGCCATTAGCGGGTGTCTCGCATACACTCAGACATATACACTAAGGTGAGTATGTTCTGGAGGTTTGAGTCATCAGTTATGAGCTCCAAGGCTAATTGTCTGGAAGAAAATCCGAGATTTCCAAACTGTCGGCTGGGCTGCTGCTGTCAAGCACCAGAATGTCCTTCTGAGTTTGACCACAGTCTGTTTAGCTGGACAATATTTTAACAGGGCTGTAAGTCCTTCATCAAGGCCATTATTGGTGGACTGTGTTTTTATAGTAGACTTTACTGAGCGCTGCAGTGTGTGTAGCGTAAACCAGCAAAAGTTCAGGGCACATGTGGTTTTTCCACAGCAGGAAAAATAGATTAGAGTGGACCTACGTCGCCTGTGTGATTCCTGTTAGAAATGTACATTTCAGCTATGGCTCTGGTATGCAGAATAATTACTGTGCACTGCGTGATGTCGATGGGTGATTGCAAGCATGCCATTCTAATTCTCTGGTTTAATTTTCAAAACCAGAAAATATTTTCATTTCTTTTCATTTTTGAGCCAGAAAATAGCAAAAACAAAGTGGATTTACAAAGACACCAATACAGATTATATGCAGCTTGACTTGTGTTACCTGCTGATATATACTGTAGTTTTGTAAATATCATTTGTTTTAGTTGTATCCAATTCAGTTGGGCTAATTATTATTAATCTGTGTGTGTTTTTTCTATCAAACTGTGATGCTGTGATATTGTCCAACAATCTATCAACTTCAAGTCAAGAGTCCAAAACAGTTCCTCACTTCCTCTTTAACATGTGTACTCTTGTCTGTGTTTAGCGTTTAAAATACAACCATGACAAGAGCAGGACTTTTCTCAGGTAACCTAACAGCAGAGAGGGTCATAGCGGTCATGACCCTCACCCTTTTGCTGTCTGTCTTCTGGGCCACGTCCTCTCCTCTCCTCTCTGCTCTGATGCAGTCACAGCTACCAACTGGTTCCCAGGCCCTGAGCGACAGGTCACGCTATGGTCGTCTAGCCTGGGCTCTTGATGCTGAACCCCGAGGTTAACGCGGAACGCATCCTTTCCGGGGCGCTGCGATCATCATCTCACCTACCGCACCTACCAGCTTTTTAGAGATATAGAGGCACAACACACAAACTTAAACATGTCTTGATAATGAAAGTAGCTATTATGTATTTCTTCTAGCACGCTATTCTTAATTTCTAAAGTGTGTTTCATGCGTTTGAGCATTTTAAGTATTTGTGTTTCCCATTAGTGCATCCTTATTTCTCCCTCATGCCCACCCACGTCCTACAACAAGCCCATTCCCACTGAGCACTGACAATCAAGAGGCTGAGCCCTCCCACCAGTTTATGACCAGTGACCTGACTGTTTTATAACTGAGCAAGTCTGGACCAGTTTTCCACACATTTAAAGGCCCGTGTGTGTGTTTTTGTGCTGACATAAGCATCTGTCATTTTTCAGATAGTATTTTTTTTATTTATCTTAGAAAAGCATCTGTATGTGTTTCATCATTTTAGCGTAAATATCTGTTCAGCCCGATTAAGCCCTGGCTGTCTGTCTGCGTCCCCTCCAGTAAAAATAAAGATCAGGCTTTTCATTCTTCATGTCAACATTATGTAAAGCAGATGTAATGCTGATCATGTGGTCATGCAGCATTCTGTTAAGTTGCCTCGAGATGTGTTGAAGCTGCATTGCAATGGGCTATTTTTCAGCACATGTTTGGTGTTTTGCAGAGATGCGTTATGTGGCGGCAGCAGTATTGGTAGTAGTGTTGCAGGTCTTGCTGTTTCTGCTGCGGAAATGGATTAAGTGAGCGATCGGCAGCACCAATTTGGGTAGCCTGTGTCGGTATGAAGATAATTTGGAATGCTAATGAAGCGTTATTCTGTTTCTTGAGGACACGAAGAAAAATACTGTGGAAGCTTCTGCATTTTTTTCCATTTGGCAACTTTGCATGTGGTTATATGTGGAATTGTATGGTGGGTGTCATAAGGGTCACTGCAGACCTGTTGACATCGGATTCAGTGAGTTTAATTAAATCGTGATCCATGTACGCATGTGTACGAGTACATGCACGTGTGTGTGTGTGTATGTGTGTGTGTTGGGCCAGAGGATGGGGGCCCGATGAAGCGAGGAGAAAGCAGAGAGCAGGCGCTTGGCAGCCCATCTGAGGGGTTCGTCACTGGGGCTCAGACACGGCCACAGCTGGCCTCTCCACTGACAATCCTGGCTTTTCTCCCCCTCTCAGGAACGCACTGCGTCAACTCTAATTCCCTTCTAATGAACTGGCTACTGAAGGTAGCTAGGCAGGCAGACCCGGCACACTTATTAAAAGCACATAGTGGAAACAAAACACACACTCAGTGGAAAAAATATGTCGCACTTTTGTACATTTCAGTTTTCAGCAGGATGTCTGTGCAGCTTGGCTCAAGCACCCGTTGAGAAACCTCAAACTCATAATTTCTTTTAACCTGCAGTCAGCTCAAGCAGAGCTGTATCTTTAGATTTTAAGATCATATGAGAACCTACAGTTTCTGTCTCAGTGTGAAGTTTATTATCGCCTACAATTGAGCCACAAAGACTCTTTTGTCTGATATGATCTGATGATCTGATGATCTGTGCGGTTTACACTGATTCACTGGTTCAGTTCAATTTTCTAGTCCAAATAAAGATAATATCGCCATATACCATACCTTATGCAAGGAACAATGATGTACATGTCTTTGGGAGGTCTGAAAATACTTCTGGAAATCACAAACAAACACAGATTAACCACAATAATCAAACCACAAATAGATTTTAGAGTAAATAGCATTAATTTTTAAATTTCAACTGCACTTTTCAACATGCATGAAGAGTCAAAGATGTTGATGGCTGCAGACATGACTGTAGAACGCACTATCCAATCAAAGTGTGCTGGAAGATGCCACTCTGACACAAATCACCTACCTAAGCCTATTTTTCTAATGCTGCAACGTTAATATGTATCGTCTCTGTTGTATAAATAAATAAAATGCAAATATAAAACATTGTTACAGACTGTCATGGTAGCTTCCTTGCAGTTGCCTCTTTCAGTGGACAGAGTGCATCACTGGATCATGAAAAAGAGATGAATCTTCAAAGATCAGGCCACTCCTTGATGGATCAGATCAGTTTGATGGCCTGATGGGAGACTTACACAGTTAATCACGTGGTTTTAATGCTGTGGTCCATCGGTGCAGTGCTGTATAAAGTATCAGAAGGTCGGAGCTGAAACTTTGGTTTCCTCTCGTGGGAATGAGATAAATTTGGACAGTGTTACGTGAGGACAGTGTAATGTATTTCAGTTAAAGGCTAGTACAACTGTGATACAGAGCGAGTCGAGCGGCCTCGCTGTGACCCTCGGCTTTTACTTTTGTGGTGCAGCCTGTGGATCCTCTGTTGCTGCTAATGGAAACAGCTAAGCACACTGAGACAACACAAAGCGCATAGGTTTGATTGCTGTGTCAGTTTACAAAGGTGACAGAGTTCGTCAGCTTTGATGTATTGTTTATTTGCCTGCGTCTGGCACCCTTGATGGATCGTGGTGCTAGAGTTTGAAAGCATTAGTCTGTTCCAAAGCTTTTGTTGACTTTTTAGGTGATCTTTTCCATGATTATCCATTTTCACTTGCATTATCTCCTATGGAAACTATTTCCTTTTCTTTAATTTCACATACTTCGTTCGAAGTACGTTAGAAACCAACCTCGAATTTTCCATCCTGGAGACAAACTTACAGCTTCTGTGAATCCCATTTAATATCAGTGGATTATTCCACTCCAGTCCCTTCATTGTCGAGGTAATGTTAACACCCGTAGGCCCGCAGCGCAAGTGTGCATAAAACCATTAGCTGTGTCCAACTCATTTACACAAAAGTAATAACACTAGAACAGGAAGGTTGTGCCCTTTCACAGAAAACAATAAAGAGAGGAAGAGGGCAAGGTCATCAGGAGAACAAATAGATATTCTGCCGGTCATATGAACTGTCTTCATCAGATAGTGATTACAAAAATAACTGAGAAGCATGTGCTTATATGGTCACACTTTTAGATGGGAGATACAGCTCTTAGTTACAGCCAGATGGTCATCACACGAGATATTTTTACAAATCAATTTTATACTACAGTACATATGCCACATTATTAATCTACTTTATGTCTGTACATGTGAGAACAGATAGAGGTCAAAAGTATAATTAAAACCTACTTGAAGGTTTTACAGTCATTATAGCTGTTACTTTACAGCCATACGAGTGATGGTATCTATTTTGCTCTATGTGAAACTCATAACAGTATCAGATGTCATGAACCTTTTCCCAGATATTTGTAGTGTCCAGGGGTCAACTAATGTAGAATCGCTGATCCATCGTCTTATGATTGCAAACCTGCACAATTGATGACAATTGCCATACTTTGTAACTCAGTGACATGTTAACATACTAACATGCAAATAACTAAGCTTGTCTGCAAGGTAAACCTTAGACCTGCTCAACATAAACATGCTAATAGAATGAAAGCTAAGATCAGTTATATAAGAAAGAGGAGGCCTTTGAGGAATATGAAGCATCTCAGTTTTTGACATTCAAAGCTCTGATTGTGACTGCCTTTTGTTCTGGGGAGGCCAGTCCATGACTGATAGGGTTCCATGGTGTGTTTTCCTATCCAGGCATGCTTTAACTGCATGAGCGGTGTGTTTGGGATCATTGTCATGCTGAAAAATGAAGCTGCTGTCTATCAGATGGTTTCCAGATGGTACTGAGTGATGGATCAAAATCTGATGGTACATTTCTGCGTTCATATTTTCATCAATTTTGACAAGATTCCCAAATCTACTGTCTAAAATATAGCCCCAAACCATGTCAGAGCCTCCGCCGTGTTTTACAGATGGCTGTAGACACTCACTGTTGTACTTCTCTCTATCAAAAATTCAAAATTTGAATTCATCGCTTCATAAGACCTGCTGACACTGATTTTCAGTCCAATTGCTGTATAATTTGGCATGCCTTAGTCTTTTCTCCCCGTTTCCCTTCCTTAAGTAAGGCTTCTTGACAGCCACACTTCAGTGAAAAGTAGTTGGATCAACAGATCCATCTCTCAGATTTGCTGAGGAAACCACATTCATGCTTTAAAATCAGCGATTCAAAACTGTTAAAATGTGCTCTGACCTATCCCAAGAGCCTTTGTGACCAAATAGTCCAATAGATAGCTGACCAGCAGGATTGCAGTGAAGCAGTCAGATACAGATGGACAAGCTGAAGCTTTCAGTCTGTAGAGGCAGGTGGGCTGATAAAGTGGGCTGATTGAGGGTGAAGGGTCTGTTGATCTGTGAACTCAGAGATAGCGCTGCACCCATCACTCACTCCCACTGACGGGGATGACATAACCAGGACACTGATAAAGAAGATGGGAGTAGGGTGGGTGGTGTGAATAAAAGGCAGGTCATATTGCATACAAACATTACAGTGGACACTCTCCACTGCTGTGACTCAAGATAAAGTCAAAAAAGCTTTTTTCTGGTGGAACTTGGTGAAATCTGAGGGCTGTCGTCATGAAAAGTAGTATTTTATAGGTCTAACACATAGTTATAAGTATACAGCATCCTTTATAATTAGCCTCTCAATTCAAACGAAGAAAAATACTTAAACAGGGACAAAAGGAGAACCCTTTTATAGAAGGACCAACAGAAGCAAGAGGGCGAATTTCAATAAAAAAGTTAATAGTTCGAGTGTTTGTCCATCCAGTCTGAAAAAGACTAGAACAACTGAGCTGGTTTCATATTCCTCAAAAGCCTCCTCTTTCTGGCTAGCTCTTACCTGTCATCTGGAGCTTATTGAGCTGTCTACTGTGTGTGTGTTTTTGTGCGCGTGTGTGTTTATAGCAGTAAGGTTGGCCAAGCTTTAAGGCCGTGATCTCACACGACAGAGAAAGGTCCTTTTGACTGATACAGATCTGGTCGTAGCTCAACCCATAACATTATACCTCCACAGGCTGCTTCCATTAGCTCCACCTATACTCTTTATACTGTAACAGTACTGTGTGTGTCTGATAGCATCGGTGTGACTGGATGTGCCCGCACACTCACAAGCATTGTGTGGGTGTGCATTTTCATATTTCGGAAGAACATACGGTACATGAACGTGCACCTCAGTGTGTTACTGAAAGGACTTTGTGTGTGTGTGTGTGTGTGTGTGTGTGTGTGTGTGTGTGTGTGTGTGTGTGTGTGTGTGTGTGTGTGTGTGTGTGTGTGTGTGTAAATTGATTGCTGTGCCCATTCTTAATGTTCAGTGACTGGACATTTTTGCTCGGTTGAACTCCATCAACCCTGAAGTTTCTTTCCAACTTTAGCTGCAGGTGCCCAATTATATGCACTTCCCAAATCTTGTGCACACCAAAAATACGAACACACACACACACACACACACACACACACACACACACACACACACACACACAATTTCTGCACTTGTCTTTCATCCACATGTCTGCTTGTCTGGCCCTCCATTAGTCAGTTATTCCAATAAAATACACTATCTCATACATTATCAAATGACAGCACATTCTCATAATAATATTATACCTGTGCTGATTCTGACTTACTCGCACACACAGGCTCTCTCACACAGATGTAGGCTGGGGTAATATACCCATCATATCTGCTGGTGCTGAAGGCTGCTGTCATGGGGCAGAAGGTTGTTTTATGATGGTTCATTTGGGCCTGCGTGAGGCAGCAGTGTGAGGCGATGGCAGACGAGACAGGAGGCGTGCTCTCTGTGCTCTGCTTTGTGTAAACTCTGACAGGAGCAGAGTCCCAGTGACAGACTGAAGCCAGGGGGATTTGGGAGCACCGGGCGGCTCGTTGCAAAGCATTGCAAGAGTTTGAAAGGTGTTGAGATGTTAGTGGGTGGAGATGCGACTGAGAAGAGTCTGGCAAAAGTTAAATCTTTCAAGGCGGGGTTGCTGAGTTGTCATGTTCTCCAGCTGATATTATAATAACTCGTAATAAGTTTTCTCGTTTGGTTTTCTCTGTTTCTTTCTCCTCTGCGGTATTATTTGATGGCTAATTAGTGCATGTGGTTTTAACTTGGAAGCACACACCCAAAACTGGAAAAGTCTTATGTCTGGATTAGCATGTCTGGCTGTGTTCAGTGCTACACTCGCACCTCTCCTGATTGAGCCCTGTAATCATTTTCCTTTCATTCATGATCAGCCCATGTGATCAAGATCTGCATAACAAGCTCAGTCCTCGCACTTAACCCTATGTGAGTCTAACTGCACTGTGTCATTAATAATACATGTATGCATACATCATTAAGCTGCGTAATTAGCCTGTGTATCTTGTAAATCTGTGTGCGTAAATATGCACATGCATGCTTTGCGTGAGTTTTCCTGTGTGGGAAAATGCTCTTGTGGTGAGGTGGAGCATGAAATACAACAGTAAACACAGGCCGCTATCAGTGATAAAGCTCCGCTCCTGTTATGTGGATGTTTGACTTGTACTTTTACTGTGAGAAAACCAGAGATAAGACCTCAGAAAAACTGAAGGCAATTTGGAGAAATAATTGGGGATTGTGGAGGACAAAGCGAGCTCACGGTTGTAAGCAAGGTTGTGTTTTTGAATGAGGAAGGGTTGAACGGGTGAGGGACAGGAGGACGGGCAGCGAGAGGGGTGTGGGAATGGAGGTGTTTAGGGTCTCCCTGTGGAGCGACTCGGATATGGGAACACGGAGTCGGCCTAATGAAGCGTGGCCGCCCCTCGCTGACTTAACAGGCCTGAGATAAAGGCAGGGATGTTGGGGGAACAGAGAAGTCGCAGGTCTGATACTCGTCCACTTTTAGATAGAGAAAGAAAGAATGATCGTAAGAGGATGAGAAGAGAAGGAAACGCTTATTAAAAAAAGACTTTTACATACTGGATAAACATTTAAGGAACAAACATTAAATTGACAGTCGTCTTGTTCTGGACAGAAATGACTGATCTTAAAAGGTTTTAGAAGATTATGTTCCTTGATATGCGCTGGGTCATTTCTGCCTTTGTGGCTTTTGCAAAGCAGCTGATATTGCAACAGGTTTAAGAGCCGAATACTTTGTGTGGGAAGAAAATCATAGTGGACTCTTAGCTATTGATGTCATGGGGTTCAACGTTGGGACCGGCAATTTTGTGGTGCCATGCCGGTGCCAACTTTTTGGCACAAGGACCAATGCTTCTGTTTATTTATTTATTGAATTTTTGCATGAAACTAATTATAGATTAGAAAGTAGCAGTGCATCGGTGGAAAGAAAAAGGCCACAGAGGAAATGGGTGAGTGCAGATTAATATAAAGTGGGTGTGTGATCACCTGTTTGATAGCACTGCAAACCAAGGCCAAGAACACAAATTACTTTCAGAAATGTACAAAATGATACAATCGCTTTATCTCTGCAGACTATATAATTACTGCTGCTATTAAAATGAGATTCATGGTGGACAGGTTTTAGTTGGTGATTGATTCTGAAGTCTTCTAAGTTTCTTGGCTAAACTGTGAAAGTCTGTGACCGTCAAACTCCATTCTCAAATTCATCCAAAATACACTCTTTCTCTGGAACCTCTCGCGTATGTACACACGATAAACCCTCGCGTGTCTCCGTTCCCTGTCACTTAAGATACCTAAACTAAGTCTGTCATTATGCTGTCATAGTTGAAGCATTACATCACCAGTCTGTCAGTCTCAGTTGATGTGGAGGCAGCCAAGTGGCGTTCCCCTGGAATAGCACCATTACACAAAGTCTTCATCATAAACCAATCATTCGGACTGCCTCTCCACTTCAATCAGACTATCCGTGGTCTGTGATGGGAAGTGGTTGGATCAGCCAGCACTCCCTGTCCTCTTGTCCCGTCTGTGACCGGCCCTGGAAACTAAACTGGAAATGGAGATTTAAGAGCAGACACCGAAGTGGAGAACAGGAGATGTTTTTCAGCATTACCAGTGTTTGCGCAAGTGTTTCCTGTTTGGTCACCACATCCAATTGTCCTTTCCTTGCTGATTAAAATGGCTCGCTCAGTTTCCGCAGCCCTCAGTCTTCTTAACTCAAATCATGAGAGAAGGCAGGTGACTGTGGCCTTGTTTTCAGCGTGCATGAAAGGTCAAGGTTGGACTAGAAAGTCTGAACAAAACATTAATGAAAAAGTGTTGATAATAAAAGCTGAATTTGCAGATTTAAAAAAATCTTTTTAATCTAATAACTCATAATGTTGATAAACTACAAAACTTGTTCCCAGTTCCAGTTCTACTCCCTGCTCACCTCCAGTAATGTTTTGCATTTTTAAATAACATTTGGAATGTTCAGCATTTTCCTCATGGTCTCCTCTCCTCTCATATGCTTGCAAGTGCTTGCAAGAATTTTCTCCACGTAACAAGTCATGTTATTATTAAATTTATTTTACCAGGAAGTCCCACTGAGACCACAACCTGGCCAAAGTTGCAACTATATAACCGAAATGTCTCTAAAATGCTGCAAATGCAATAAAAATATAAATCCACAATCTAAAAATTACAAACACATATTAAAAAAAAACTTCCAAATATTAAACAGCTTCTCAAAAGAAACACCTGCAAGAAAGTCTCCATCACTGCATTCCTTATTATGCTTTGAAATTCACCAACAAATTTAGGCTTTTCTGTAAATTAATCCATGTTCAACGTGCATAGTGAGAAAATACTGGTTTCTCAGATCTCTCAGAGCCTTAGCCTCAGGACTCTACTGCCTCCTTTACCAAAAAAATGGGCATACTACACCATCTAGTGGCAGCTCACTAATGCTTAAACCCAAAGAGGACTTGAGCGTATATTATTTTGAATGACAAGCTACTCTCTGCTGAGCCAGAGACAGAGGATTGCCATAGCAGGTAGCTCACCCTGCTTTGATTTAGCTGAATCTTACACTTGTGCTCTTCCTGACCCAACCCTGAAGGGATTCGAACCAGCGCCCTTTCATTTGCCAAGCAAATGTGTATATCATTTTGAATGTCGGCTTCTAATGTCTCTTTCTCTCTTGTCTCTTTTCTTTCAGGACACTGATCCCACTATTTGATGAGGACACTGGTCTGCTTCTATTGGCTGGCATGGTAAAAATAGATGCTTGAATATTAAATTTGTTATTATTGGTTATGTATTTAAATATCAGCTGGAATGACCACACCATTAACATCACCTCTCTGATTCTTATGCAGGGAAACACTGGGATCGATTGCTTTGAAGTCTCTTCCTCCGAGCCTTTCCTCTCTCAAGGTGAACCGCTGTTTGTTATCTGTCTGTACAGATGTCACAACCAGTCGTCTTTCCTATCCTGATCCATCTCTTCTTCTAATTCTCACATCCATAGTCAGCCACTGTCTGACGGATACCTCAACAAAAGGCATTGCCCTGGTCCCCAAGCTTGCCTTGGATGTGATGTCCTGCGAAGTTGTGCGTGTGCTTCAGCTGACAGACAGCTGCATCGTGCCGATCAGCTATCAGGTCCCTCGCAAGGTGTGTAGATCCACAGCAATACTCACAGCTCGCAAATAAAGGTGATGGACTTTGTGTTTGCTTGTGCTTCATTTTGTTTGTCTTTCAGAATTCAGGTCACGAGTTTCATGACGACCTTTACCCAGACACGGTGGGCACAACCCCAGCCATGTCTGCTGAGGAGTGGTGGAAGGGAGGGAACAAGCAGGTATGAGATCCCTATTTTCAAAAAGCTTAATCCAGTCTTCACGCTGCACAGGAAGCTCAAGCTGTTCGTTTTATCGTAGGTGGAGAGAGTTAGCCTGCACCCAGACAAACGTCCCAAACAAAAGGCAGCACCAGCAAAACAGACACCTGCAAAAAAGGAAGTGGCCAGTGGAGGGAGCAAGGAGGTGAGATGCACAATTATTCAAAAGATGGGCAAAATCTCCCAATTTAAACTTGATTTTTTTTTTAAAATGCCAGTGGATTGAGGATAGTAATCCCATCTCTCTTCCCCACAGGATCAAGCTCGCGACTGCTCTACCTCCAGCAGTCCTCTGAGCACTCCCAGCAGCAGCGCAGCACCGTCTCGCTCTCCTTCCTCCACCTCCGGCCTCTCCTCAGGCTTCGTTCCCAGCCCCAGTCCCAGCCAGAGTGCCAAGGCTTTCCAAAACCTGATGGGTAAAAACAAATAAAAAACACAAACACGCACTCTTAATGTCTCCTTACCCATGTTGGTGTTTTATCTTTCTTTACACAGTAAGCTGTTAATATTGAATTATTGTTATTTTTTATTCAGGGCCAACTTCCAAGTTCCGTCATATCCAGGGGACAGTCATGCACCGGGACACGCACATCACCAACATTCGTGGCCTCAACCTGACCACACCTGGCGAGTGTGACGGCTTCTGTGTCAACCGCCAACGTGTGGCAGTGCCCCTGGCCATCGCTGGGGGCCAGATTGCCGTATTTGAGGTACAGCAGCAGACGAAACATGCAGGGATGTTGTTAATAAAACTGCAGATCCCGTTTTCTCCTGTAGTTAGTTATATTGAGAAATTAGACATTTGTGTGCTGTATCTATGTGTGTGAGTATTTTTAATCCTTTCCTTAGCGCTCCCAGCCTGGCAAACTTCCAGATACAGCCCTGCCCACCATCCAAAACTCTGTCAATGTGGCTGACTTTGCTTGGGACCCCTTTGACACACATAGACTTGCTGTCGGTGAGTGCATATGCACTTTAGGGTATATGGAAGTGTCTCAGTGTGTATTTAACCTGCTTGTCTCCCTCTCTGTGTATGCTAGCTGGTGATGATGCTAAGATCCGGGTTTGGCAAGTACCAGAAGGCGGTTTGAAAGAGACCCTAACTGAACCTAAGATCATCATGCAAGGTAGAGCCTCTAAGTTGTATTTATTGCAAGTTAGAAGGTATGCAGATGTTTGTACTGTGTGTTCCCTTGCAATACGCTTTGCATTCCCTCCAATCTGTAGTTTACAGAAAAAGAGAGATGATCTGAGCATGCGTGTGGTGCATTTCTCTACTGAAAAGGCAGAACTTTAGCCAAACTGCCACTGACTGCGAGCAGTCAGTTACTAGGAACTCCTAACTGCGGTGATACCAGTTATTTTGTGCTTTGGTTACATCGTGATGTTATCGACGGTACCTGAGATTGCATCATTTAAAGTGAGGACATCCAATGTAAAAGTATTTCAAAGGAACACAATTTTAAAGGAGTTTCAAAATTAGTTCAAAAAGAAATTCCCACCACGCTCTTTAACAAGGTTACAGACAATATTGACTTCTGAGGTGACACTTTGCAGGCCACACAGAGAAAATCTACTCCATCAAGTTCCACCCTCTGGCCAGTGGAGTCCTGGTTTCTTCATCATATGATCTCACAGTCAGACTGTGGAACCTAGAGACCGGAAAACAAGTCAAAGTTCTCGATGGACACCAGGACCAGGTGAGTGACCAAGAAGTACATGAGTTAATAAAGCCAGGGGGATTTCATTCTGTGTTTAAGAAGCCAAAGAAAATAATGCTGTATATGCAGACTGTCTGCACCTATTTGGATATCTGGATCAGTTTCCATGTGCTGATGAAAACCCGATCATCTTAAAATTCCTGATTTCTTCTTCATCTTCTCTCGTGCTTCTCTTCGTGGATCCCATCAGGTGTTTGGCATGGCGTGGAGCCCAGATGGGAAGCTTCTGGCTACAGTTTGCAAGGATGGGAAAGTTCGTATCTACGATCCTCGCAAATCCACTTCACCCCTGCAGGTGTGTAACTTTCGAGAAATTATTTGTATTTTGTGAAAATCGGATAAGATCGGACAAATCCACACATCTGAGCCTCATTTTTGAATTCTAGTACACTAAGAAACAGACTCCTACAACATATCGACCTGTTGTGCTCTATATTTTATATTCTTGGGCTCTACTACAGTAGTTTCACATGATTTACAGTTCAAAGAAATGCTTGCAAGAATTTTCTCCATGTGCTCAGATTTCCTTCAAGCCAGGTTAAGTCTGCCTATCTGGGGACACCGACAGACACTTACATACTAATTTCTGTCTTTTTTCAGGAGGGCCCGGGGCCTGAGGGCCACAGGGGAGCTCGTGTGGTGTGGGTGTGTGATGGCAAGTACTTGCTGGTGTCTGGATTTGACAGGTACTGGAAATGTCAGAGAGTTTTTAAGCAGGCAGGTTGTCGGCGCACCAACGAGAAAGTCACAGGAGAACTTGACAACTCACTCCTTTTCCTTCTTCTACAGTCGCAGTGAGAGAGGACTGTACCTGTACTCTGCTAGCTCCCTGTCGTCCGGGGCCGTATCCAGTGTTCCTGTAAACGTCTCCCCTTCCACACTGATCCCATACTATGACCCCGACACCAGTGTCGTCATCCTAACTGGAAAAGTGAGCACACAAACCGAAATATTTACTCTCTACAGCCATTGATCCATGAAATAAGATTTAATCTGACTGTGTTTCTTTGTCAGGGTGACACCAGAGTGTACATTTATGAGATCGTCCCTGAAGATCCATATTTTATCGAGTGCAGCAGTTTTAATTCTCCCGAACCACATAAGGTGCCACGATCACTCCCTTTATGTTTTATTCATTATTTTCCACTTCTTTTTAAGTTAACTGGATATCGTTGAACTAAATCAAAATCTTTCCTGTTTGCAGGGTTTGGCCTTTCTGCCTAAGACTGAGTGCAATGTTCGCGATGTGGAGGTAGCTGTAGGACTGATGCTCACCAAGACAACCATAGAGCCAGTGGCCTTCAAAGTGCCAAGGGTCAAGGTGAGCCAAATGCACCACCTTGTGGCCACTTTTGAACATTACATGCTTTCTGTCTCCTGCTTTTTCTAAAAAATGGCGATAGCTTTTACTAGACACTGTATAACTAATTGCGTATGGCTTTTTTGTGTCTCCAGAAAGAGTTTTTCCAGGATGATGTGTACTCAGACACAGCGGTGTGGTGGGAACCTGCACTTACTGGCTCTGCCTGGCTCTCCGGCTCCAACGGCCTACACAAAAAGATCAGCTTGAAGCCTAAAGACATGACGCCAGGTGCAGGCAACGACACAAAACATACACACACATGCCCTTATCAAGCATGCCTGTCACTCCAAATCAAGATGCTTACATCTACAGTCTGCGTGTCAGCACTAGACATGTCTTGGTATGTTTATTCCCCCTTCCTGTAGTGAGTGAGGCCCCCAAAGAGGCTCCAGTGAGGAAATACCTTCCCTCATCTGTTTACCTGGAGGAAAAGACTGATGAACAGAAGAAAGACGAGGTGAAAAGAAGCTCAAATACTGTATAATTTTATTTTGAATAGATCTCCAAAGTTTAAGTACTTAATACTTATTCAGAACTTAATAAATATGTGTGTGTGATCCAGCTTCTGAATGCCATGGTGGCTAAGCTGGGAAATATGGATGACCCACTACCACAAGAGTCCTTCGAGGGGGTGGATGAAGATGAGTGGGTAAGTGAATGTGATCAAAATATGAATGTGTGACTTTGATGTTGCTTTCTTTCTGAATAAATACTGATTGGTTCAAAATAATGCTGATGTTGAACTAACAGGAACACACTTAATCAGTCAGTCAAACTCAAGGAGCATTAATCTCTGCAGTTAGGTAGTGTAAAGCACTGTTTCACTTGGTCTGGTTTAAATTAAAGTGACAACAGGTGCACTGTGCAACATTGTGTGACACACCCTCCACACTTTTGAAACTGTGCTGGGAGGCACGGCAAACCTTCGTGAGAAGCCAGACAACCTGAGGACGCTAGCAGAGCGCAAAACTCGAGAAAAATCAGTCAGGAGTTGATAAGGAGAGCACCACCTGCAAAACCATTCCCTTTGAGGCCACTATAACTCTCATCTGATTGAGCATCTGTGGGTCAAAAGGCTGCAAAGGCCTGGGTGTCATTTCCTGTCATTCCTTCCTGTCCGCTCTCTACTATCCTGTGAAATAAAGGCTAAAAATAATAAAAACATCCCCTTTTTAGGAATGTCTTGTTGTTTCCTCTCCAGTGCACCTGTTTTCACTTTAATTTGCACCAAAGCAGATGCAATGCACAATGAGTCAAGATAGCTTATGCATCCTAACTGCATAGATTGCTATCACTGAAGTTTAAGTGACTTTGTGCTACACTGTGACAATAAGTTGTTCCCCTGTTTTTTAAGCATGGTGTTTAAGAGGTAAATTCGGATTTCTATTCCCTTGCAGCTGACCCAGAAAGCTTCATGACCAATAAACATAGCTGTTCTGTCATCACATGTTTAAATGCATTAGATGGTTTGCTGTGATTACTGTCAGACAGAAGGGTCAGTAGAGACTGAAGGCAAGTTGCAAGCCAGGGTTGTGCTTTTGCTAACTTTTGTTTCTTTGTCATTCAGGACGATTAATGGGGATGTGCCTTTGGTTCAGTCGCCGTGCCAACAGCAGACAGAGGAGAACAGCTCCAGTGTTATATTGCCAGTCGCTTCATCAGCATACATCTCAGCCTACTGAGCACACACAGATTGCTGCATCATTACTGCACAATAACTCCATCTTTTTTGGGGGAAAAAAAATCCTAATCTTCTGTACAACCTTCTGGTTTCAGTACTGTATGCATGATATCATCTGTTGATGTCTATATCATCATATTTGATATTTTGAAATCATTCTGGGTTAAAAATTATTTGTGTGTGTGTAGATAATAATATCACTCTTTTCAAGGTATTAATGGGAAAAAAATCACCATCCAGTACAGCAATATTATTCAGGATATACAGTGAAGCCATCTCAGTCATATAGCTTTAGAACAATCATAATAATAGTGCTTTATGCATACATTACCAGTTAACTCTGAGTGCTCAAAACCAGGCCGACCCGTGGTTTACACTCGCACCAAGCAACTTTTAAATATCACACATATACTTTTCATCTGTTTTTCTCTCTGTGTGATCATGGTTTGATAATGTGATACACGCTGGCAGTATCCTGAAGTACAAAACAAAAAAAAGACCATGTTTGTTTAGGTTTAGATGTAAAAAAAAAACAAAAAACCTGTACCTACACAGTGGACCATTTCTTGTATTTTATACTGGCCAGTCATGGCAGCGCACTCAGCTCTGCAATAAAAAATGTTATATGGCAAAAAAAAAAAGATTTTTACGTCACCCAGCTGATAAAACCAATTGTCTTCCTGTTGAGTTGGGTTAAATCCACACGCTCGCACATGCACACATACACAAGCACAAGTTTAGCAGCAAAAATCCACACTGAGGATAAAACAGGGTGGCCAGTTTTCATGTTTAGCCATGAGCTGGAGTTTCTATTTACAGCAACATTAGGTTATCTTCTCTTTATTAGCCGATATTAGCCTCGGAAGCCATTCTAGCATAATTAGGTGCCAGGTACATATGATTCAATTTATGGCCAGTAGTAGTCTCATAGTTGGCGATCAGATGTGAATACAAATAAACCATTTCCTTTTGAGTTTTAAGACGGGGCTTTATATACTTAAGGATGATTGTGTCTTTCTTTTTGTTTATCGGGTAGATTAACTTTTAATTTAGACTCTTGTCGGTGTTCTGACTGTTTCGGGGATCTTCCTCATTAAATGAGCTAATTTTAGTATCTAATTTTTACTACTAACAACTTATGATGGTGTTAATTAGACAACAGTACAGTATTAATAATTTACAATGCAGCCGTCATGTAGTTTCTTTGTAGAGCTACAGCGGTACCTTCAGTAATCCAGGCTTGATCTCACAAAGTTTGTTTACAACCTCTGATGGACCGAAATGTTTACTTTGCTTAGGTGTCCTCAGGTTTTTTGTGATGTATACTGTAAGTGCTAGTGATTCTCAAAGGCCATACTTTTTTCTTCCTACTTTTGGATCAGATAAACTTGCCTTCCATTTGTTTTTATACAGTGAGTACAGCTTTGTTTTGTTTCTGTCTTACTTGAGCAGCGGTTTCTGGATTTTTTTTCTCAACATTGTCTTGCAATAAACACCTTTTAAACTCATTTCTGCTTGTCTCTGTGTGACTAAGAAAACTGGTAGATATGTGATATTTATTTTAAAAATCCTCACTAATATTTGGTTTAATGTCCCTTAGCAAGGTTTGTATTCCATCAATAGGATTCTTGGGATAATTCTAGCTGAATTTTTGACCACTCTTCTTGGCAGAATTGGTAGAGTTAGTTTAAATCGGACATAACTTTTAAATCTAGTCCACAAATTTAAATAGGTTTGATATTTGGGTTTTGGGAAGGCTATTCCAGAAGATAATGTTAGCCTACTTTATCCTGATATGAGTTTGGAAGCATTATCCTATTGGAACGCCCAGTAAAAGAAATCATTAAAAGCCCCAAAGTACCATAAAATTAATGCCCATGATGGTACCTGCAGTTAAAATTTATTTGCTCCTTCAGTTCATTATAACTTCATATGTACTTTATTTTGTTTGGCCTGACTTTTTCCGTCCTGTGTTAATTCACAACACCAATATCCCATTTTTTTCTTGTCAGTCAAAACAGTTTATAAGCTCTGTTTTTCAACGTGCAGTTATTTTAAGCACTTAAGTTATTGTTGAATTCTTTTATTGCTCATTATAAAGTGTAAAGGAGCATTTACCAACATATTTATTTTAATCAGTAGAGTTTAGTCATGTTTTTTGACGTATACTTGTAATTTCTCGCCTTACTGTTTTGAATGAAAACTGCACTTTGACTTCCCGACCAGCAGGTGTCAGTGTTCAAATTTTCTCCGTCCAGCCGAGCCGTCTTCAATTTGATATTGTCGACGCTTCCTTGAACTCTGACCTGTCTGTAACCTTCAGCGTGCATGTGAAAACAGAAGAGACGTGCTGTTAGCTGAGGCTTTATTAATATTATTATTGTAATTATTATAACATGGTAAGAATACATTTGATACTTTTTGTGTTAATGTGCCAACACTGTTAAAGACTGCGGTTATTCTGGAAGCTTCCCTTGTGTGTTTGTCGCACATAAGACGTAAGACAGCTGTGCCTCCTCGTCACTGAGAGGTCTTTCATTTGATTTAGGGTTAAAAATGTAAATAGTTTTTACTAACGTCACATCCAGAAAGGATGTAGACGTGTGTGGAAAGCGTGTAATGCAGGTGTCGTTGACTGTAAAGTCACTTCTGAGTGTTTTTTGTGATTAACGCTCTCATTCTTGATGTTTTTTCTCCTGTTGTAGGCTAAATATCTCGCACAAATCGTAGTGATGGGAGTTCAGGTGGTGGGACGTGCATTCGCTCGTGCTTTGCGACAAGAATACGCAGGTATGACCCGGAATTAGTCGATTATTCGATTCTTGCGCAGAATACATTGTTACAAAGTACTAACGTAGTTTGACACCTGGCATAAGGTAATATAAGAAGTATCAGTTTACTTTGAATAATATAGGGCCACACCTGGCCATAGGCTGTGCACACCATTATAGTTTTAGTTACCTTAGATAGAAGCACATTTTGTAAGTTTCAGACAAATGTTGTAGAACACAATGGTCATCATTTTTTAATCACCATTACATGTTTACTAGCCTCAGGTCGGCCTTTAATTCTTCATGGCATGAGTTCGCGAAGCTGCTGTAAATATTCCTCAGATCAGTTCTCTATTGGATTTAGATCTGAGGACTGTTGGAAGCAAGAAGGGATGGACATGGTCAGCAAAAATACTGAATTAGCAGCTGGTGTTGTCTTCTGCTGCTGTAGCCCACCTGCTTCAAGCTTTGATGTGTCCTCTGCCTACCTTAGATCTAATGAGTGATTATTTGAATTACTGTTGCTTTCCTGTCATTTCTAAGCAGTCTTCCCATTCTCCATGTCGATGGCCTCTGGCATCAACAAAGCACTTTCACCTAGACATCAGCTGCTCACCGGATATTTTTTCATTTTTTAACATTCTCCGTAAACCCAACATATGGTTATGTGGGAAAATCATAGTAGATCAGCATGCAACCATGCAGTGTTTGAACTTCAGCATGTCATCTTGACCACATCTGCATGTCTCAGTGCATTGAGTTGTTGCCATGTAATTGGCTGATTAGATAGATCCTGGCGTTAATTAATGGGAACCAGTGTACCTAAGTTGCAGGTAGGTTTATGCATGTCTGTGTGCATGTGAATCACATTTGTTTTTGTTGTGTTTTGCTACACAGCCAGTCAAGCTGCAGCGCAGGCCAGGGGCCGTTCGGGTCAGGAGTCGGCCGCAGCCTCCAGCATCACTGGAATGAGTTTGCAAGAGGCCCAGCAGATCCTCAATATCTCCAAACTTAGCCCTGAGGATATTCAGAAGGTACAGTCACACTAGTGCTACTTTTAGATCCTTTTAAGGTTGAAATTGGTCTGAAGATCTAAGAAGCTTTTTGTTTTTTTAAATACCATCTGATGTGGAAGCTTTTTACTCATACACAGTTATTAAAACAAATGCAGTAGTTTGGTTAGTTTACGGTCAAAGATTGCATGGAAGTTAAACCATCTCTAAAGTGGTCATCAAGTAATGGTGTTAAGCGTTTGTTTAACACTAGAACACTAACATCGGGTATATTTTACATGATAATTCCCATCAACGATACATGGCAAACTGAAGTACTTTTCTTTTACTTCTGAATCTCTCTGATGTCATGTCATTGATGTGATTTGATAGAATATTTGGTTAAAAACTGTGTATTTTTGCTGGGAGTAAGTAAATGGAGTCGGATGCTGTCACTAGAATACTAACACTGAAGCGTTTCTCTTCACCAGAACTACGAGCACCTTTTTAAAGTCAATGACAAGTCAGTGGGCGGTTCCTTTTACCTACAGTCAAAAGTAAGTACTCTGAACCTGCATTCACTTTCACTTTCCAGACATTTTTTAAAATGTGTACAGTTAAGGCAGCATGAACATAAAAATTGGTACATTGTTTTTGCTTGTCTAAATATGAAATCGGCACCAAAAATAATAAATAATTAAAAAGTACAGTTTTATACCTGTAGGTGTCAGAGTTTTGAGTCTCAAACTCGGATCTTTCTACTGCCAGATATTGTGTAGACAGAGCCAGCTGTTCTAAAAGGCTTTTCAAACTGTTGCAAAAGGCATTTTCACCCTTTTTTTGCTGTTCTCTTGGGTTCTGATGACGCAACGACAAATCCAAGCAAACCAAAAGGAATCTCTACCAAGAGGCTGAGAACATTCGCTCAACTTATTGGTCAGATGTGTCTGAGAACTGAGGAAGTATCGAAATATAAGATATATATCATGTCAATTTAAAGTGGCACAACATCAGAGTTGGCATTTGCTCATAATGGTGGAAATTATAGAAATACACCAAAACCATAACTTTGCTCTTTGTGTTAAATTTCTGCTCATTCAAACTTTACTTGGGGAAAACACTCAGCAGAATAAAGTAGTTAATGTTGATCATGTAGCACAGATATTGTGACAGTTGCAGGTTTCAGTGCCCTGCCTTCTTCCACAATACAAAATTAACTTGGCCATATGAGCTGTTTAGTTCCTGAGGGAAAACTAACCAGTCTGATCAGACTGTACTAAAGAGCGAAGATGTTAAATGACTCTGATGCTGACAGAAACTGTTTATTGTCAGAGATGATGTTCGTGTTCAAAATACTGTTTTAGTATTTTTTTAAAAAAAATTAAATTATAAATACACTGTTTATTATATTAATCATTCACATTGAGTGAATCCTCTCCATGGTGAGCGGTGGTTTTTGTTTTTGGGTTTTTTTTGTGTATTTGTAACTTCCAAAATTTTTATCTTCTATTTTTTTGTTTCCTAAACTTTTACAATTTCTAGATTAACATGCAAAAAACTGAAAAATAGATAATATTGATCTATCTTTGCTTATTTTCTCTGAATTTTTAACTTGAAGACATCAAAATGTGTCCATTCTAGTTACGATGCAAACGGTCACTTGTAGTGCAGACTTGATTTAAAAACTCCACTATGTTCACAAAAAAAAAAGAATTGCCACAGGCTACAGACAGAAAAGTCACCGTGGGGCAGATTTCACTGGCTGACTGGTCAGGTCGGACCGAAGTTCATGTTTGAAAGCTCAGTTTTTTTTCACTCTCAGGACCAGCCCTAATAGTTTCTATGACAGATGTGCAAATACAAACTTCTCACTCCTTTTTTAGTCTTCTCATAACAAAGATCTGTTCTCATCGAATATCAAGTCACATGTAGGTGGAGTCGACTCTTTGTAATGAGTAATGTTTGACGTTCAGTCAGTTGCTCGGTACTTCCTCTTTACTGTGACTAATTTTGTATTTTAAAAACATTGAAGTCACCTCTTTCTATTTTTCATCGCTGTTATTGTTTGTGTGTAGGTGGTGCGAGCCAAAGAGCGTCTGGACGAGGAACTAAGTATACAGAAAAAAGAAGAAAAGCAGCAATCACAGCAGAACACGGAAACATGAAGGACAAAGCGATGCCCTGTCTTTCCTCTCCCCATCCTCTGTAAATTATAACCCAATTAAAAGTCTTCTCCTTTTCTCTAGTTTTGACTTTGTGACACTTTTTTTGCCAAGCAATGAAATGCAAAAAAGGAAACTATAAATCTATACATATGATTTTAGCTTATGTGCTGAATTAAACTGCATTGAGTTGAATGTTAATCAGGTTATTCTGGGTTATTTTTTTTACCTGTTTTAATTATATATTTGAGATAGAAATGAAAATGCACACAAAAGTATCAAATGCAGCTTTATTAAACATTTTTGTTTTCATTGACATTATTATCAATATCGTAATAAAATTCCTCTAAAACAGGAGAACGCCGCTATGTTGTACCAATTGGAGACTTTTACAACTCTAAAATTCTGCATGTTCGACCATAGAACATGATGCCAGGAAAAAAAAATATATTTTCATATAATCATTTTCTTTTTCATAGTGTATAACTTCTATATTTACCTATAATAATAAAAAGGCACTTGGAAAAATTAAAATACTGACATAATATCTCACAAATGTGCAAAAAAACAGAACTTGGAACAGGCCTTGCGTGGCCTTAGTCTTATCATTAACCCTTTGTGCAACGCTGTAGCGTTTTCGGTCAGCGGCGCCCCTTTTACCCTGACCCGACTCGCTGACAGCTTTTTGCCCTGGATTTCAGCTCCACGTGTCTCAACGTGAAGTGTTAAAATCTGCAGGAGCGCGTACCACTTTTTCTTTTTATGCTATATGAAAAATAAGACTTTAGAATTCAGACATTTTAGCGACTCCAAATGACTTTTTACAATGACTTTGTTCCCAAAAACAACCGACGAATAACGCACTACGCTGAGAAAAGACGTGACAGCATCACCTTATCTACACTCGCTATAAAGGGGGGAGGGGGGCGGTTTATTACAGGCTGAGCTCAAAGGGTTAATGGATCGTACAGCTTATTTAATATTAAAGATGTGTGGACCCTGGAAGGATCCGTGTCAGTATCGTTCAGATTTCTGCGGCCACGCCGAGTCTCTGTCCCTGGCTTCGACCAGCAAGAGGAAGAGACAGACAGGGGAGGTGGAGGAGGAAGAGGAGAGCCGCAGCATCTGTGGGTTTCACTGTTGCCATGGAAACCGTGTCTAGCCTACTTAACACCTGTTTTGGTGACATCACACGCCAGGATTGTCCACTCAAAGAGCGAGAAATTCTTTTCAATTCAATACCCACCCAGACTCCAGAGACAGGCCAATGGTGTGTGTGTGTGTGTGTGTGTGTGTTTGGTGATTTGAGGGGGGGGGTGTCTCTGAGATAATAATGACTAACAAAATTACTGAGGCAGAAACACAGGTAGGCTGTGAATCCTGGTGGATCTGTGGGCAGCACAAACTCACACACGGGGGTTTATACTTGTTTGTTTGCTGTGAAAGTGGCCTTTTACTATGCCTGTCAAAAAAAAAAAAAAGCTTTGTGGCCGGGAGGTGGGGGAGTTGAGCCTGTGGGTTTAATCTATAAAAAAAGAAAAGAAAAAAAAACCCAGAGGGCAGCTAGAGTTCAGTGGCCTAGTTTTCTGCAGGCTGGTATGCCTCTGAGTGGCTGCCACATTGGGCACAGCACAGCACAGCGACTTCAGAGCTGAGAGGGCCGTTTGCCGGGGTAGGTGGCCAGATGGAGAGTGGCTACGCTGCACAGCCATCCTCCACTGGCATACAGCCTCTGCTCTCATCTCTCCCCGTCCCTTGTCCATTCATTTATTCATTCAGCCAAGCCTTTCTCTTTGCTCTCACGCTGTCTCAGTGCTGCCCAACATTTCACAGATGTTTTCCTTTTTGTTGTTTTTTTTTGTTTCGGATACTCTCTCAATAAAGACATCTTTTATGCTCACACTCCCTCAGTGTCACACACCGATGTGTTTGTCTTGGAGGAATGCACTGTCATTTGGTCTACCGGATGCTCAGATTAAACCACATGTCCCTCCTAAAGCAGTGGTTCCAACCTTTTGGCTTAAGACAAAAGGGATCAAATCTGCAGTTATGGCCTCGAAATCAGGGTTGCCAGGTTTCGGTAGAATCTGTAAAGTTTTGTAAGTGCTGCCTCTTGTTTGTTCTGCGTGAACATTGCGCACGTCTGTTGATAGAAAATCCACATTTTCAAGGACATCATTCATTTGAACCTGAACCTACCGAACAGATTACAGATCACTGTGTCTGCCACCTTGCCTTTTTGCACAGTGTATGGTCTTAGTCTTAATATATGTTCAGCAGATCCCCCAAACACTGATACCCTGCCTTAAACAAACTGTTTCATTTTAAGGTTACCCAGGAAAGGCATCCAAGGGGGAAGGAGTTAAGGAGTTTGTGGCACTGTATAGGAAGCCACACTCAGGACTTAACTCTCTCTGTGAGGTTACGCTTGGGAAAGGCAGTGTGTTAAAGTACATGATAACATACTACAATGGAAAAAATTGGCCATAGGTGTGAACAGTGGTCTGTCTCTCTGTTAGCCCTGTGACAGACTGGTGAGCTGTCCTTTTGCCCAGTAAAAGCTGGGATAAGCGCCAGCACCCCAACTAATCCTGAAGAGGATGGATGGGTGGATGACAACACTAGATGATAGAGATCACTTGAATTATTAAAATGATCCTGAGGGGCAAAAGAATCACACTGGATTCATTATTCTAGAAAGATTAAAGATTATTCACATATAGGTTTAATGGCAAAATAACGGGCTGGCTAACAGACTTAGTGTCACCCACTGATCTGCTGAAGCATTTTTAAAGTTTTTAAAAATTATTATCCGACCCTTCAGATTCATAATAATATCCCTTTTGTCTCCCAGATGTCAGATTGGGCACCACTGCTGCTGGAAAACCAACCAAAGCTCTCCCTCTCTTCGACTCTTCGACCTCTCGAAAGACTCATCCTCGACAGCAGAAAGCTGATTTGCAGAGCAGCCATGACAGAACACAAGAAGCATCTTCAACATTAGAAAAAATGTCTCGTCTGAACAACAGCAAAAAAAAAGAGAGAGAGAGAGAGAAAAAACACACAATAACTGAATGTATCGCCCCCTTGGATAAAGTGATGGAAAAAAAAAAGACAGCCAATGAAGCGGAAGGAGAGGGGAGAGATGGAGGAGTGAAGCGAGAGGAGGGCTGGGGTTTATGCCAGTCTCTTGAGGGAATGTTCCTTGTGTTATGATCCTCCTCTCCCGCTCCTCGACCTCTCTTCTGTGCACACAGCAATCAAAGTCAGTGTCACGGACAATTACTGAGCGACAGGCGTCTGGAACCCACAGCAGGAAAAAAACCGAACTGAGAGCAAAACAACTGATCAAAGAACCGTGTAACATTTCATAAGAACACACAAGGGATATAGTTTGTGATAAGTGCATGTCGACAGCTTTATCGAACCATGAGAAGTTTCCCAGAAGTTAAATGAGTCTGTTTTTGTTGTTGTTTTGTTTTGTCCATTTTTGCCCCTTTGGACAGATTAAATTGAGGCAGTTTGCAATAGTGTGGCTTCATAGTCAGTCCAGCTGTATGTGGCACTGAGTGCATAACACCCCCCCAGGCCCCCCCAAACACACCTCCACCCCTCCTCTGTGGCACAATGCGAACATCCCGCTTGCAGTTTTCCAGGTACTTTTGGCACAGCGTGAAAACTTGTTGAACTCGGGACAAATATTCAACCGACGGCTCCGGGTTGGACCTCGACTGGACGACCACCTGTTTTTCACAGCTGGTTTTGGGTCGGGTTACTAAAAAAAAAAAAAAAAAAAAAAAAATACAAGACAGTAGTGTTTATCGCCACAGTGGCCCTTTCATACGCAAACTGGCCGTGTTGATTCAATTACGGGAAAGCAGCTGGACAATCCACGAGAAAAAAAAGTGCTAGTTCTGTAAAAGGCAAGCAGGATGTCGTGTGTGTCACGTCCTACCAGGAGGAGGGGGGGCGGGTGTCGGCTACACCACAGTGCTTTAAATCTCACTTGAAAAACAATTGGTGTTTGCCAGGTGATGTAACACCATTTGTCTATGTTATGTCCTCAGTTCGCTCTGTGCCCCTAAAAGCCCCTAGTCTGCACACCTCGTACACATTCTGGTGGACTAGGCTGGTCTGTGTTGGTCACCCTCCCCCCAAACTGGGGACAGATTGTCAATAGTTAGCAGCAGTTTTGAGGTTTCGATACTATAGCCAGTTGACGCTATTATACGCTGTGTTTAATGGTCTCGTCCCCCCACACATATACATTTGAGTTCACTTGCTTTGGTTTGGCAAGCTTGTCTGGATCATATTAATCACAGCACCCTGCGAGAAATAGGTCAAAACTTTAAAGTGATTTGAGAATCCCCCTATTTGCCTAAATGTGAGCGCGTCACTTATGTTGTGTGTGTGTTTGTGTGTGTGTGTGTGTGTGTGTGTGTGTGTGTGTATCTCACTGCGAAGCTGGAGGCACACTGTCAAAGTACAGTCTTATAAATACTTGTCAATGAAGGAGGACTTTTGTAAGAACACAGAGCACTAAGACTGTCACGTTCATGGTCCTTGTCCATAGAAACAGCAAACAGGAATGAGTAGAGTATAAAATAGGAGAGGAAAGAGGAGCCTGTTGTAAGGCCTTAAAAGTACATAGCCATACAAGTTTCCTGAACAGAGCATTTGGGCCTCAAGTTTAGTTTTTTGCCAACAATGTGATAGGCTTCCGTTGCAAGCTCATTCTTGTGAGGTGTAGTGTTTTCACTTGTTTTTGCTGATTGCCGATTTGATAAGTATGCTTTTATTCTTCAAGTGTCTCTATCCCAATGCATTGCCTGGATTTGATTGTGCAAGCCAATCCCTATCACCTTTGACTGCCCAGACCCTCACTATGGCATTGACCCTCCCATCCCGACCCCCTGAGCTCTTCTGGAATGTGTGTTAGTAAAATGTGTGTGTGTGGGTGTGGATGTGTATCAGTTGACCACAGCTGGCTTGAGCACCACAGTGCCTGGGGGGATGACCACCCAGGACAAAGGATCATGAGACCCTCCTGTGGAGAGGTTCAGGGCCCCCCCAGTCACCTGATTCTCTGCCTCGTCTCCTTTGCCCTTCTTTGCATGGTGGTTCTGGGCCCCGCACTCGGATGCAGGCCCTAGAACCGGCACCATCGGCAGGCCCAGGGCCGAGGAGGGAAACGCGGGGGAGAGAAGATGGGACTTTGTGAGACCCAGCGGGGAGCCGTTGAAAGAGAGGATGGATGTTCCTCCCAAGCTGCCAGGAGGGGAGTTGGCACAGCCCAGTGTGCTGAGGTCCAGGGGCCGAGAACTGAGAGGGGACAGGGGCAGGCTTCCGCCGAGGCCCTGCAGAGCATGGCCTCCCAGGAGAGCAGCCGCTGCCCCTGGGATTATAATGTGGGCTCCGCTCACATAGGACAACTCTGAATCTTTCCCACCACCACTAGTAAGCCCCCCGCTCTGACTTCCCTTCAACAGGGAGCCCACTCCACCCGAGGAGCCCTGCTCCTGAGTCACAAAGTGGCCGTGGGCTTTGATGTGCTTGCGGAGAGAGCTGGGGTCTGTGTAGCGCTTCAAGCAGCCCACCATCTTGCAGTAGTAGGGCTTGTCCACATAGTGCGTGCGTGTGTGTTTGAAGCGGTCGCTGGAGTTGGAGTAGCGCTTGTTGCAACCCTCATACGGACAAATGTAGGGCTTTTCACCTGCAGGGGGAGAGATGATAGAGATGTTTAGATTCATTTAGAAAATCTTAAAAATCTACTACACAAAAACAAAAGTCTTTGTAGGAATTAAGTAGAGACTTCATATGAAGGATTTCACAGCCTCAAGCTGAGTGTTTTTGCAGTCATCGTCTTAGTTTTTTGAAACCAAACAACTGTTATCAAATGACTCTCCAATCACAAGTCAGCCAATGAGCACAGCTTGGTTTAGCCTGCTTTCTTACTCTAATGGAGGCCATGATTTACAAAATGTCATGTTTTATTTAATATGACTCGATAGAAGCCATCAAAAACACAAGCTGACTATTATAAAGAACTTCCTTATTAATTTTTACTTTACAGTTTAACTGTATAGCAAACACTGCCTCAGATATCCGTCAGTACTCACTGGGCTCTGACCACTGACCTGTGTGTGAGCGGTTGTGTATCTTGAGATTCTCCAGGCGCGAGAAGCTCTTGTTGCAGGTGGGACAGCGATGGGGTTTCTCATTAGTGTGAGTCCGAATGTGGATGAGCATTTTGTACCTGCGGCACACACAAACCAAAAAAGCTTTAAATCTACTTCTCACTTGTTGAATTTCCCCCCTCAGAGACAAAAAGAACCGTTTTCAACTCACCTAGCATTAAACCCTCTCCCTTTGCGAGCACAGCCCTCCCAGTGGCAGCAGTACCCAGAATCCTTCTCAGGTTTGACGTGGAAGTCGTTAACGTGGTCCACCAGGTCTTGCAGGGAGTCAAACAGCAGATGGCACTAAGGGAGGGAAAAGCATTTGAATATAATCTTGTGACAATGCAGTCGTTTTGATTTGATTCAAACTTCCCTGCATGGGGATCAGAAAAAGCTTTACCTTCTTCCAACGACAGGCCAGCTGTTCATCTGCTGAAAGATCTGGAGAGGATCTCTTGTCACTAGTCTGGCCAATGAACATAGACGATGGAAGGTGAAGTCCTGTCCCATGTCCTATTGGCACAAAGAACTGGAAGGCCTGTGAGATATGAGAATTCTGGTAAAAACAAACCAAAAAAAAAGAGGGAAAACAGCAACAGAGTTATTAAACTGCTGCACAAGCTTTACTGTAATTAAAAAAAAAGGTCAGTTTAAAGTTGTGCCGATCCCAGAAAAAATATCATAAAACCCAGAAAATGAAAGGATACATGTAAATAAAACTTAGCTGCCACTGTCCATAGTTATGATTGTATAAGGGTGAAACCTGTTTAGTACTAGCTGTTGCACTTCCAGCTTTAAAGCTGCGGAGTGCGCTGCACTTGAAAAACAGACTAGATGACAGGTGCTGATGGACGGACTGACTGACAAAGTGTTGCTTTTTATCAATGGAGTACTGAACTGCAGATTCATGTCCTTCCCTTCAAAAAAAAATCCATTCCACTTTTCCTCTAGTAGTTTCCCGCTGTGCACTACAAAACCTCCCTACATCCCTGAGCTCGGCATGAGAGATGTAAGATTTGCTGGATCTCAGCTGGGGCTCAAAGATCTAATGCACCAGCTCACCCACACGCACACACGCATACACACACAGTTTATCTTAGCTCGAGGAGAGAACGGGAAGGATGAAATGTTGCGTTTACAAAGAGCCGCACAGGTACAAGGAGATTTCAAGCGGAGCACAGACAGAGAAAAGGGGCGTACAGACAGATCACAGTCTTCAGTTGTGTTAGAATGCGCAGGTGACAAATTTCATAAAATGACGCCATTTCCCTGCACTGAGCTGCAGCTCTGTCTGCAGAAAGCGTGTGAGCTACTTTGTAAGATGTCTTATTTTTGGGTGTGATGGTAAGATAGAGAGATAGTCTCCTATGTATGTCCACAGGGGATAAGTTAAGTGTGTGCGGTGGTGGGTTTAGGTTGGAGGGATGTGTGAGACTCAATAAGATGTGGGGCGACTGAATGGCCCCAGCCAGCATGCCTCAATTCAATTGCATGGGAATTGAATTAGGCGGCGTGAGGTCTGCATGTCTTAAATCCGATTATAAATGTACACACCAACATCCATACACACACACACACATCATGCCAGCAGGGCCACTGAGTCCAAGTTGCACAGACAAAGGTATTTGTTGGGGACACAAGAGGTGTTTGATAAGACCTTACCCCCTCACTCTGCCACTCTGTCTCACAGAGGCCTCCCACCCTTTCCATAGCCTGATTCCCTTATGTGAGTGTGACACAACCCGATGTTGTTCCTGATTTGCTGACCCTAGCAGGCTGACTCACTCCTAGCTGTCGACAGGAAAGTGTGCTCACTCACCGCTGCAGTGAGAGACCGTGTTTATTTTAACAACAACTTGGAGGTGAACGAAGAAAAGAGTATGAGAAAATGTGGATTTGGAGCACTTATATTTGCTTGTCAGAGTGTGTGTGTGTGTGCATTTGAGCTCTGATATACTCACGCTTGAAGGGATGTAGTTTCCGTTGGTCATTTCTGGAGAGCTTGGGGTGTGGCGGGAGGATGGAGACATGCTCAGGTCCACTGCAGGGGGGGTGGGAGTGTCTGTTCGATCATGAGGGACCACCTGCACACCTATGAAAACACAACACAGGGACACTAGCCTCAGTGTGTCCACTTAAACACAGACACAATTGTGTTGTGGTTTGTTATTACTCACCTGTGTGTGGAGATGCTGGTGAGGCAGGCTCTATGACTGCTGTCCCATCATCGGCCATGTGGAGCTGGCGAGCATGTTTGGGGTGCAGCGGTGAGAGAGGAGGATTGCGCGCCCCTCTGTCCTTCCCGTTGGCCCTCCGAGGAAGCTTCAGGTCCAGAGGCTCGTCCAGCGACAGCATGATCGCAGACCTCCCTCCTGCAAGTGCGTGCAAGCTTGGCGTTAATATACACCTGCAATACTGCGCACGTAAATGTTGTTGAAAGTATCTCCCTTTCCACGATCCCACTGGGTCAGAAATACCTTAAACATTGCCGACCACAATCATAAACTGAAACACTGAGTAAGCCAAAGAAAAATAAACACACACACACACACACTGAAGGCCCAGTGACCCCTCTTCTTTTTTTCTTCGACCTTTACTAACACTCATCCCAAGGAATGTCTACAATCCGGTCCAGATGGTCACCCCCACCGCTAGCCTGACTTCTCTCCACCCCTTGGCCACCCTTTCGCTCCGTCACACCCCCCCCCCACCCCTGAGACCGTGCACCTTCAGACACCGTAGACCTTTGAGACCAAACCCTGAAGGTCTTTAAGTTCAGCTGTACCCACTGCATTTGTCTCCTCCCTCCTCTAAAAACATTGACCTCTGGACCCAGACTGGGGGCTGTGGGCACGACTCTTCTTCTAACTCTCATTCTGACTCAGGAACTGGACACCTCCATGAAGCCCATTGTTAAATTTATGAGTTCAAATCCTTAACAATAACTTCCTAAATAAAAAGTCACATTCTTTTGACTAAATGAATTAGGAATTCTATTGTGGTCCAGCCAGTTTTTATGGCTTCAGTTCATTTTCTGAATTTCTTGGTGTGCAGCAAGTTTGACTGGCCACAGGCAGGTGGTGTACAGTAAGGGACAAAGAGTTTATGTCCTAAGGAGACTAAGGTCATTCAACAGCTGTAAATCCCTGCTGTTTACCATACGGTGGTGGCCATTGCTCTGTTTTTTTTGTTTTTTTGTTTTTTTGCTGTGGCCTACTGGGAAGAAAGTGTAGATAAACTTATCAAGAGCGCTGACTCTGCGGTCGGGTCTGAAAGCTGTCGAAGCTGAAATCAGTTATGATAAACCCTGCACACCCACTCCAAACCCTAAGGTTGGTTTGGTCTTTATCATATTACTACAGTCATAGACTGAATGGAAGTGATGGACTTGTCCGCAAACGTTGGCGAGCTACACTCTGAGCTGTACTGAAAGCGTAAATGGAGACCATTCGCCCTCAAAGTCCAAGTTGCCCCTTATGAAACAAGCTGGCTGCTGCGCTGAGGCACAGCTTTTACTCTAGCAACACTTCTTTATTGCACTTTACCAAATTGTACTACCGCTCAGCTAGTAGTTAGCAACTATTTGCAGACATATATGAAAAACTACAGTAACTTTGGTAATCTGCTAACAACCAAAGCAATCACTAAGAAGTTTTTGGTACATTGCCCTCTTTGAATCTGATTTCCCCCACCGAGAGCAGGCAACCTCCAGGAACCACTGCTATCCTGTCAGGGAATACATATTTTTCACTAGTAACCGATGGTTGTATCACATCTATTATGTCTAACTGTCATGCATATGACGTCTGTGAGAAACGTCAGTACATCCCCATTTTATGATAAATGCTCAATTTTAGAGTTCCAAATGTGTTTTGGAGTATTTTTAATTCTACTGTTTCCTACTCGTTTGAGTGAGTGAAATTCTGGCAGTTTATTAGTATGTTATTTTGCATTAATTGGCAAAAATCTGTGTCACACATACAGTCTATGGGAGGGATGTCAAACGGCTCGGGAAAATCTACATTTTATAGCTTTTCTAAGTGATAGAACTCCAGCATGGCCATTTATACTGCAATAAAGTGATTAATAATAAACAATTAAATGACAGAAAGTTCCTGTTTTTACACTATCTACTATAGAACGTGCTGAAAAAAGACTGTTTCTGTTAATTAATAAAAACTTTCAGTTTTATATTACAGGACAGTCTGGCCAATGAGCTACCAGAACTTCTTCTTCTTTCTGTAATTGTCCACATTCATGTCTTAGAGTTTAAGCCCAAAGAGTCATGCTCACAGATTTCTTTCCTTTACTGCAGCAGCAGCATTTCTTTATCACGTAGAAAGACTGAGATGTTTTATTAAAATTGCACTTCTTTTTCTTTTATTAAGATATCTTGGGGATTAATTAAACTTGTTTACACTGACAGAATGGGGACTTTCTCATCCCTGGTCTACGGATTCAGTATGCTGACCAAGGTTGCTGGCATTAGCTGACAGCTGATAATCCCAGCCTGCCATGTAAATGTTTTCATGGCTATGGTGGCAGCTACAAAGCTAAAGTGACTATCATTTACATACAGTCTATGCCATACAGTTTTGAATGTTTAAGCCAAGATATCCTCTGAACATAAAGTCCTAGAATTCAGTGCTTCTCTACACAAACATCTACTCCATCTGTACAGTTGCATAGTTCTATAGTTTATTATTTTAAGTGTCTATAAAGTGTATACCATATGCACACAGATTCTTGCAGAAATACATGCTTGCTCACACATGCATACAAGCAATTGCTCAAACTGTAATTTCAAAAATTATCCATCTGTTCCCCCCTCTCCTTCGCACACATGCCGAGACACACTCATAGAAGGGATGGCTAGTCGTGAATGGTGGGCTTTCAGTGCAACTGGCTAGCGGCCACATGAGAAGCCCTTGTTTCTGGGAGGCATGGAGCAGGGAGGTCACCAGGTTCGCCATCCCAACGAGGGATTGCCACCAGCTCACACACACACACATACAGACACACAGCCAGGGGGTTGGGAGGGGTGTAAAGACTCAATCAGCCATAGATAAGAGGATGATCGTTCACACACGTACTGATGCAAACAGAAGAAGGCACTGTATGAGAACAAAATCATCGGTGAGATGAGCTGTGATGCATGAAGAGACACTCATTTTCCTCACATGCACATGAAGACACATCTTAGAACAATTCTTTGGGAAAAAAATCCCAAAGGCCAGCATCAGTGGGCAATTAAAATATTACCTCCTGTATGCACACTAATAATAAAAAAACCCGACGATCATGCATTCATTAAAATTAGCTCTTCGTGTCCATTGTCCAGAGTATAGTGAACCACACAACCAATGAACACATGAAAAATGTGAAGCTGTTAAATGACTTGCATGATGTAAAAGGTTCTTGGTTTAAAGAAATGTTGGTGTCGCAATAAAACACAGAACCTGAGATTTTGCGTTTTAGTCCTTAACTGGCTGTATGCTTCTCGCTTCACCAGTGCAGACCTCCAAACGAGGAGATTCAGTTATTATTGTTTTCAATCACACGGTTATTGTAAATTATATGTTGACACATAATGAATGTTGCTATCAATAAAGGCGGGATTTTACTGGTAATTGCTGTCAAGTGGAGTTTGTTGTCATTAACTGTGAAAATAAACATTTAAAAATCTCATAGTGAATATGAGCATCTGCTGCAGTTAATACTACTCCCATTCTCTGCTGTACTGGGTGGCTATGACTAACTTGCTGTAACTCCTACCACACATGCTTGCCAAGAAATTTTTTTTTGGCTTTATTGTTTGGCCAAAGTAGCAGAAAATCGCCTGTCATCCACTTTAAATGCGTAAAAGCCCTCACCCCGAGGCGCAGACCAGGAATCAGCTTAACCTTTCTATAAATCCTGCTCTCATCCACTGCAGGGACCCATCGGCATTATGATCCGTGCTATAAAATGCAATGAGGAATGGATATGGAACTTCTGAATCCATATAACATTGGCATAGAATTTAATTTGGCACCTGATGTCAAGCAGAGAGCTACTACCAGGGTCTCCACACACACACCACTGCTGGCTGCTCCTTGTGCATACCATTACACTAAACAGAATGTAATGATTTTGCAAATCTCATAAACATACTAAACATAAAACAACATAAAACATACTAAACATAAACATACTAAATATAAAATGTCTACACTGAGAAAATGCACCATTTAAAACATATGTCAGCTCATTTTGAATTTGATGGCAACAGCATACGTCAAAAAAAGTGCCGGGGGCAACAAAAGGCTGGAAAAGGAAGTGGTAGTAAAAAGAAACAGCTTGACTAATGTTTTAGAACTAATTATGTTTACTGGCAACAGGTTAGTAACATGATTGAATATAAAAACAGCATCTTAGAGAGACAAGAGTTTCTCAAAATAAATAATGCTGTCAAAAGATTCAGAAAATTTGGAGAAATCTCTGTGCGCAAGGGAAAAGACCAAAAATCTTCAGGCCTTGAGGCAATTCTGCATGATTCTGTCATGTAAATCATTGCATGGGCTCAAAAAAACTTCCAGAAGTTATTGTCTTTCAACACAGTTCACCGTACCCTGAACAAATGTAGGTTAGAGCTCTATCGCGCAATGAAGAAGCCATATGTGAACCAGAAACACCGCTGTCTTCTCCGGGCCAAAGCTCATTTAAAATGGACTGAGCCAAAGTGGAAAACTGTTCTGTGGTCAGACGAAATTAAATTGAAAATTATTTTTGGAAAACATTGACCCTCTCTCTTCTGGCCAAGAGAGGGACCACCCGGCTTGAGATCAGCACTCAGTTCGAAAGCCTGCATCTGTGATGGTACTGAGTAGCATTTGCTCCAATGGAATTGGCAGCTTGTGCATCTGGAAAGGCACCATCAGTGCTGAAAGGTACATTCAGATTTTAAAGGAATACATTCTCCCATCCACACTACGTCTTTTTCAGGGAAGGCCTTGCATATTTCAGCAAAACCAGATACTGCAATTATTACAGCAGCATGGATTCATAGTGGCCTGTGTGCCGGACTGGCCTGCCCGCAGCCCAGATCTTTCACCAGCTGAAAACATCTGATGCATCATGAAATGAAAAAGCAGAGAAAGCAGACCCAGGACTGTTGAGCAGCTAGAATCCTAAATCAGACAAGAAAAGGACGACATTCCTCTCCCAACAGTCCATCAGCTGGTTTCTTCAGCTCCCAGACATCGATAGCCTGTTGTTAAAAGAAAAGGGGATGCTACGCAGTGGTAAACACGGACCATTGCCAACTTTTTTGAGATGTTGCGGTGACATCAAATTCAAAATAACCTCATATATTCTGTTTTTATTGATATGGCAATGTCCCAACTTTTTCATTACACACACACACACACACACACACACACACACACACACACACACACACACACACAAAATGGACTATGCAGTTCATTTTTTCCAATTTATTAAACACGCCTCTGCATCAGTCCCCAGCCCACTCAAACAACAGCTAGCCAAGAAAAGTGTTGTTTCCATGCATAACAAAGACTATTGTTTATATCATTCGTCCTGCTGCATGCTGAGAAAATGCCACTTTTGATTCTCCCAAAAGAGCTTTACTGTCCAGTCTTTTCTTGCTTTTAAATTCCAAATAAAAAAATAAGTGTTCAACATTAAGTTGTAGGGGTTTTTTTTTACTTATTCGGGTTACATGTGTCCACTGAACTACAGCTTTAATTTCTTTGAGACGAATGAGAAAAAACATTATTTTAATCAGCAGCAAGCTGATAAAAAATAACTGACCAATGTCTGCACATGTGTCATTTGTAGGCTTAAAGCTCCATTGGCTTTTATTCATTATCAGCCTGGGGCTATTATGTTCATTGCTATGAGTAAACGATAATACCTGAAGGCCTTATAAAAGAAAGGGGCCCCTAAGTAAACAATGTGACAAATATTTAAAACAAGATTTACCTAAAAGTTTCTTGGACTTCCTAATGACAGCAAGCTGTACAATAACTAAAAGCCTAGAGCAATCCATACCTCACTGATGTGATCCCAGAGGTGCTACACCTGCTTTGTATTCTTTAACCCAGACAGACAGGAGAAGTGTGGACATGCAGCAAAAGTGCAGCCCGCAGACAGTCAAATTGGGAAATTGGCTGCAGAGGGCATTTTCCCCCTACTTTACTACTCATTCATCAGGTTACTGGACTTGACAAGTACAACTCTTGATGAATGTGGTGAATTTCACCTCAACCTGCACTCGTGATTGTTTCTTAATGGAGAAATAGTAGAGTGGCTGGGAAGTGACTCACAGAGTGTGGATCTTGGACAATTTACGGGATCTTGACTCCACGCTCAGTCACTGAGGGGAGGGGGGGGGGCTTGTGGGAAAAATGAGACAGAGAAAGGGTGCCTAACAGAAAGAGTGATACTGAGGTGGAAAGAGTACGGTGCTCTGTGTGCACGTCTGTGTGATATGCGAGGATTTGTATAAAGCCTAGTGGCGGATGGCTGTGAAGTTTGGGGAAGGGGTGTTGGCTGGCCCCCATGCAGACTTCCTCGCTCAGTCGTGGGGGTCAACAGTGTCTCTGAAAGGAGGCATTGTCCCTTTTTGGGCCTTCTCCTCTCGCTCTAGCAGAGTAAACACTGACTACAGCAGCTGAGCGGGAGAGAGAGCGGTGCAGAGGGATGACCGAGGGGGCCACAGCGAGGATATACGAGGGTGAGGAGGAAGTGGAGGAGGAAGCGTGCTAAAAAGGAGGCTTGTGCATGTGCTCTTTAACAACCCTTGTGACTTACTCCCCTGTATAACCCTTCCACCTGAGTCTTACTCTGCTGACCTTGCTTTGATAAAGTATGAGTATGTGTGTGTTCAGGGGTGAACCTGGGTCGAAACTGGAGGGTATGAGAAAGACGGCACGGTTACTTATAGGGTGAAATAGTGCAAGGGGGCTTCAGGTCAAAGGAGGGCTATGTGTTTCAACACCCCTGTGCTCTGAGGCTAGGCTCACATGGATCATTGCTGACCCCACTCTGACCGACTGATCTTTACCCTAATCTGATCTGGGGAGGATTGCGTTTCAGCTCAGTCTGCTTGGTCTGATGGTGCAGATACGAGCGCCAATAAAAAGCATCAGAAAACATTATAATTGTGCAGTATAAGATGATTATTTTACAGTTTATAAAATCGCATTGTGCAATATTTTGTTTTTACAGTGTGGGTTTCACAGAGTGAGGGAATGTGTTTGTGTGTGCGTACACATTTTGTGAAACCCCCTCCGAGTTTGGCTGTAACTTAATCTCCCTCCTGCTGTGACCCTGGGAGGTGGTCTGTAGGAGGCAAGCCAGTTCTCCCCGGGGCTCTTTGCTCTCTTTTTTCTCTCCATTCTCTTATACACGCACGCGCACACACACACACACACACACACACACACACACACACACACACACACACACACACACACACACACACATCGTGAAGAGAAAACAGAGAGAGCAAAAAAGCATGATGGGAAAGACAGCTTCTAATGACCGATGGTGTTAACCTACCGAATACCATTTAAGCCAATATTAAACTGGCAATAAATATATAAGTAATAACAATTAATTGAATAAATTAATTAATCAGAGACATCATTTACACACATTTAAAAATACTGTTATAAATATATTTGAGTGGATACAGCTTTATTTAAACAATTTAATTCTTAATTAAAAAAAGATTTAACATTAACACGTATAAATAAAGTTTAGCCACCACGCATTTCTTGATACTTCCAAGTTTCCAGACTTTATTGTAGTTTTTTAAGTGGTCTTGAGGAATAGTTCTCCAGGCTTTCTGAAGCTCCTTTGAAGTTTTTCTTTTGTGCATTGGCTGCTTTTTCACTCATTTTCAGTTCAGTTCTTATATCTGACCAATTTCACTGACGTATGAATCCTTCAAGCATAAAAAAGGACCCAACTCAGGGGAAGAACCAGACAACTGAGCAGAGAATCAATTTTAAATTGTAGCAGCCTGTCACAAAAACACAAAATGCCAAATATAACACAGTTTTACAGGCATGATTTTTTTTTAAACAACCAAAAAGGTGATTCCCAAAGAGCTATTAGCCAAAATGTTGGCATACCCTTGGTGTGATGTGCAAAAAACAAACAAACACAAAAACTATCTAGAGCAGATGAACAATATCTGAAAGTCATTTCCTTAAGAAATTGGAAAAAATGACCTGACACAGGACTTGAGAGATGCATCTGGTCCTTATTTGATTCAACTACTGTTCACTGAAGCCCCATCAGAAATGGTCTCAGTGGAAGACTCAAAAAGCCATTCTTAAGGAAGGGAAACAGGGAGGAAAGACTGAGGTGCCAAAACAAGAGCCATCTGCAAAACACGGTGAAGGCTCTGTCATAGTTTGGAGCTGCATTTCAGTCAGTGGTGTTGAGGATATTGGCAAAATTGGTGACATTATGAACCCAGAAAAGTATCATCAGATTTTGATCCACCATGCAATACCATCTGGAAAGCATCTGACTGGGAATATCTTTATTTTTGCATGACAATGATCCCAAACACACTCCCAATGCAGTAAAAGCATACCTGGATTTAAAAGAAGAAGAATCACACACACACAATGACTTCCCCAGAGCCTAGACCTCAACATTATTAAAGCAACGTGAGATCATCTTAGCAGAGAATGGAACAAAAGGCGGCCAACATCCAAAGAATGAATGTCCTTCAAGAAGCCTGGAGAACTATTCCTGTAAACGACTTAAAGAAATTACAATGAAGCTTGGCTGAGAGAGCTCAGGCTATTTTGAAGAATAAAGATGATCTTACCAAATACTGACTTTCAAACTCATTAGAACTATAAGCACAAATATACTGCATTTCCATGTATGTCCACTCAGAAATCCAAAAACTTTTTATAGCACAGTGTGGTTAAATCTCATTTTAAACAGAATAATTATGGGGTTACTGAGACCTAAGTGTGGACTTTCTGCCATCACAAAGCAAACACAACGGCTGCCTGGCACATTAATGAACTAAAGGTCAGTAACTCTCTTAGTAAATGTGTTTCTAGGTTTTCTGTGGTTTGGCGCTGATGTGTAGCGACCCACATCTGCAGCACCAGTCGTGTTGAGACCTGCAGGACTTTATGTCCAACAGGTGAGGGTGTGGTGTGACCTCTGACCCCTGTTCAACATCTGTGACCCAGGCCTAGAGGAAATAAACAATACCCTCACATTTTCAAGCAAACAGGGGCAGTACTCTAAACAACTGTGACTCCTATCTGCAGTTTTCCTCAAGAGTCAGATTTCCATGGATTCGTGTCAAAGGTGAGATCAATTCGAGAAGGATGCGATGAAGGCGTTTTCGTTAATCATCAGCTGAGCCGCGTTAATGGCCGATGATTCGAATCTTTGCATTTAGAGACGCACGAAAAACAGACCCAAAAATGGTCACTCTTTCCCTCACACTTGTGTCATCGCTGACGTTTCTCGAAGTAATAACCGTGAGTGACCCCACCTCTGCTGACACATACACACCCAAGCCACAGCCCCCATTTACACCCCCTTGCCCCCCTCCCTCGTTTAAGCCCCTGATGGATCACTCAACACACAGACACACACACAGGAGAGGGGTTTTTTTTCCTGCTTCTGTCCTCTTCAGCCAGCCACCTCCTCAAACAGGAAACCTCAGTTTCCACTCCTCTTCCTCCTCCTCTGGGCCCCATATTCCCCTTTTCTTTTTGTATTTATTTCTTCATTATTTCTTCTCTTACATTTATAGCTTTGTTACCCCTTTATGTTAATTTTCCACCTCCATTCTTATCACATTCCTCTCTGGTTGAATACTACACAAGAACCTGGTTTAAATGCTACAAAGATAGCCAATTTATTTCCTGTACTTAAACATTTTATTTTAAAAAAACATGTGTATAATAAGGATTTCAAAAAGTTTTGCCGGTGTCTCCAATTTTTCATACTTTTCCTTCAAACCTCTACCTCTTGTCTTTGACTCTACTGCAAAAAGGCACACAGGATCTTACACAAGATTATGTAATAGCAGCAAGCATGGAGCCACAAGGGAAGGGCTATTGAGGAAAAACTATTTTTGCTGGAGTCACAGTGGCTGGAATATAGAGGGGGGAAAAAAAGCACACATGTGTTAACATGCTTCAGGGAAGAATAAGCACAAAATTGCCACTTGCTCTTTTGAGGGTTTTAAAAAGACATTAGGCATATATCATCAACAAATAAAAGACACAGAAGAGATAAAAGGTGGCGAGAAAGAGGAAGAAAGAGGCCCGAGACACAACAGAGCAGAGGCGAAAAGAGCAAGGGAAAGAAAGAAGGAGAAAAGGAAGGGATAGATGGAGTGAAGGAGGGAGAGGGTGCAACAGGAAACTTCTCAGCGAGCTACTGATGGCCTCCAGCCAGAGCATTCAGACACTCAGGAATTCCAGGCAGAAGGCAGGGAGGGAGGGAAGGTGCCAGGAGGGAGGGAGGCACTGAACGAGGAGGGCGGGTCGCACTTGTGGTTTGTTGTCAAAAGGGGACTGCTACAACAGAAGGGGCGAGCACACACTTAAAGTGGTGTTTCTTGTGATGTAAAGCTTTTGGTTAGTAAAAGCATTTTTTTTCTTTATCACTGAAGTGTAAACTTGACTTATAATTTCACTGTACAGCAGTTGCACAAAGTTGTGATCACTATAAAGAAATGCAATACCATCTATTGCATAAGTATTTTCTGCTCTTCACTGTTTTGCATCATAATAATTCTTATTTCTTTAGCATTACAGCTGTTGCTGAGACACCAAAGTTTTATAAACATTAATAATTTGGTTGCTTATTTAGCAATCCAACTGAGGTTGCAAAAGGGGAATGTGGCATATAAATCTGCCAAACGCATACATGTAAAGCAAAAAAATATCTGTTAGAATAGATATAATAATAATAACCATTATTGGGAAATGGTGGCAGGGTGGTGCTTAGCATTGTTGCCTTACAAGAAGAAGGTTCTGGTTTGCGTCCAAGGTGGAGCCTTTCTCAGTCGAGTTTGGAGTTTATCCCCATCTCTGGGTTCTCTTCCAGTATTCTGCTTCCTCCCACAGTACAAAGACAAGCATTGGTTTGGGTTAACTAGTGATTTTAAATTGGCTGTAGGTGTAAATGGCCGTTTATCTCTGTCTGTGTTAGGCCTACAACCTGTCCAAGGGTGTAGCTTGTCTCTTACCTGCTCCCCCAGTTATTTGATCCCTTAGAGGAAACTACCAGGTATTTACGGTAGTTTCATGTTACAGACTTGCACTTTAGACCTGTAGGATATGCACCAGTGATGTTTATATGCACTCATAATGCCTGGGGTAAATTTGGAAAGTGTGTTCTCACAGTTTGTCCACTAGTGAGGTTTTGATGTCAATGTTTATAATCGCTCTAATCTCTGATTTATTCCCCATAGATGTACAGAATCTGTGGGATAACAGCAGCTTTATGGTTTCCATTTGTAGTCTGATTAGAATTGGTGTAATACATTTCATGGCTTATTCAGGCTGAAAGTCCGGTATAGAGGAAAAGTGGAGCACATTAGTGGGATTTTTTTATTTCATTTCATGTATTTTTGAGGAAAATACTAGGACAGTGAAAGTGTAAGGTCTTGCCCCCTGACATCAGTTATCTGTTACTAGAAGCTATGGGTTGATGTGCTGTGTATGTTTAATTTGAACACACTCCACCAGGCTGCGTATCCAGCAGTAACAGCACCCAGACCAGACCTGACAACAAAGCAGCAATTCCACTTAGTCTGCCATATAGTGAGATTAGGCCTCGAATGATCTATAAAAAGCCATTTGACTGAGATTTCACAATGTGTCTATAAGCCTTATGGCCCGCTAAACCAGGGATTATGGCAGTCTTGGTTAGGTGAGGAGTGATGAGAGTGGGTGAATAGATGGAAAGAGAATAGAGGAAGGTTAAAAAATCATATAGAACTGCTTTAATTTGCCAGTTACTCTTGTATCAGTGTCTCACAATAACATGTATGATATTGTTTGATCTATTAAGATGGAAAAAATAAAGGAAGAGGCAGGTAAAGCAGGAGACAACTGCTACATATTGGCGCGAGGCTAGGAACCTTCCTACCCGGCTATAGTTTATGAGCTGTTGTATGACATGAACTGTACGTGACTGTGAGCCCACGTGTAGCAACATGTGTTTTGAGTCACTGGATTGTTTTTCTCCCACCTATTCCCCATTCACAATCAGATGGGCCACATAAGGTTTTAATTAACAGTTTAAATGTATATCGTAGCATCAGGACACCAATCAGTGGTAAAGAGCTAATCCCCCCCCCAACGAGGACATCTACTCTGGCTGTTTGATGAATGTTTAAGCGGTGAACCCATCCGACGCTAATGCTTAAGGCACTTCACACAGCGGTACCGTAGGCTTTGAAGAGCGGTGAGTAATCTTACAATAACGCGGGGCATTTCACAACATTTGGCATCTGGTGATGCACCAGTGGGGCAATAGCAACCAGTGAACTCAGCTCTACTGCCATCCGTGAGAAGAGAAGAGAAGAGAAGAGAAGAGAAGAGAAGAGAAGAGAAGAGAAGAGAAGAGAAGAGAAGAGAAGAGAAGAGAAGAGAAGAGAAGAGAAGAGAAGAGAATATCTGATTGACATCCCCACCCAGGCTTACTTTGACCTCCACAGTAACTCTGCTGGGCCTGTCTCCCCTCTGCAGCCTACCGACTGCATTCCCTCCAGCCCTCACTCCTCATCTCTCATCTTTGCTCTCACATACTTCCACATAAACAAAACATGCCTCATCTCCATTCCCTCTTGACTTGCTCTTCACTTTTTACATCTATATACTCAGCGTCTGTCATCGCTTTCTCCTCTTCTTTTCCCTCTCCTTTGTTGACTTCTCTCACGACTCTTTATCTCTCTTTCCCTGCTGCACCCCCCCCCCTTCAGTCCATTCCTGTGGCCGCTCCCCACAGGCAGTGATGCAATCCTCTGACTCCTGCGCGCAATCACAGGGTCTGGAGTTGGAGCACCAGCCAAGCAGGGGCGTCACCACACCACACTCAGTAGGAAAGCAACAGCAGAGGAAAGAAGGGAGGTGGGGAGACGAAAGAAAGGAAGGAATGAAGCCAATGAGAGAGGGAGTTAAAACAGCCCGACACTGTGTGAACGCTGGGTGATAGAAGAAGAAAAGAACAGCTATGATAAAAGTGAGCATTTATGTTTTCCAAAGCAAAAGTTTGGGTGATTTTTTGCTTGCGTGAGTTCAGCTGTGTATCCTCTTTCGAGCACACTAAATTCCATCTCTTGAAAGAACTTCTGAAATTATTCAATTGATCAAACATCAGGACTCTCCACCCCCACCCATCCTCACATCAGCCTACTAACCAGCTGCGGCTGTTTTGCTGGGATTTACTGAAAAGGGTCTGTATTTAGGAAGTGACGGTTCTTTGCTACTCCCACACTAGATGCTGTCATTCCAGCTGACTCACACAAACATTAGCATTATTCTAACAGCCAGACGTGCGATATGACATTTAAGGGAAGGAGGGAATTTCATCGTTTGATTTGGAGGTCTGCATTTCTCCCAAAGTAAACCTCCTTTCCTCTTCATTTTCTTCATGGGGCAGTGCAGATGAAATATGTTAATACTATGCATATACAACAGACGTGGAGTGAAATTCTTTCCACTAAAAGTCTGAATCGTATAGCACTTTAAAGTAACTAAAAAGATTTAATCTTCTGTTATGAATTTTAAAAAATGATTCCACGAGCCCGTGGACCCACCTCTGCTTTATCAATTGTGCCGAGGCAGACCTCCCCTAAAGGCAGCAGAAATGAGCACAAGGTCAGGATAGGAATGCAAAGCACTGGCACCTGCCTAAATCTTTAAATTACCAGGTTGTCTCAGCAACACACACACACAGACACACACACACAAAAGCTACTGTTGACCACTCCCTAAAACCCAGCTCAGGATTTAAGCCTAAAGAGAAATGACTTCAGCTCAAAGCCAACAGGTGTGTACACTAAAATTTGAGGATGTATGAAAGTATATACTTGAATTACGATGAGAGCTTTAAACTCTTTTCAAAACATCTCAGAGTGCATAAAACGTCTTCAGCTGAACTCTCGACGGGACAAGTTATTTTCTCACTGGTAACATCCCAGAATCAGTCTTAAGCCTCTGAGTAAGAAAGCATGGGAAAGTCAGAGAAGCCCCTCTTTCCCTTTCTCCTCTACAAAGTTCAAGACAGTCTGAGGGCATTTTATTAGGGTTGATACTTATGGAAACTGAGGCAAAATAAGAAGCTAAACTGAATTACTTTCAGCACTGTCCCTGTGGTCTATTGATTCGGTGACAACATCAAGGATCGGGGTGCAAATTACAGTATGCGTCCACACAGTGCAGGCACACACAGACATACCGACTTTCCAGCTCTTGGGTATGAACCCATGCACGAGTGAGCTGCATGCTTAGCTGTGTGCTGTGGAGTTCAGACCAGTTCAGAGCACTGTGGTACCACTCCAGCTTTTGGGAGGGGTTCGTCTGTCTCACAGTCATTTCCTGGACGGGAATATTATAGCACCACACGTATGAGAAACAAACCCCTTTCTTTTTACACACTGACTCCAGCCACTTTCATTTGCTTGCAACTCAATAGAGAAATCCCTGGGAAGTAGGTCTTCTTATTCAATAGCCTCGGTAATATGATTCCAACAACAACTTTATGCAACACGGCCTCCTGGAGGCTCGAGGCGAGGCATGGAGTCGGTGGGTGCTCTCTTTATTTTGCAGCGTGGTACGGCTGAGGCTTACGTCTGCTGCGCCTTTAACTTTTAAACTCCTTCACCCCTGTCGCTTTCTCTCAAGCGGGGCTGGGCGACACCTGTGCACCAACTGTACTGAATGGCAACAACAAAGAAGGCGGGGCACGGGCCCAGATGTGCTCTGGGAGTGTCTCCACTGGTGCGGCTTTGTTAGCATGTGAGTCTATACGTGTGCACGAATGTGTTCATGTACAAAGAGGAGGGACAGGAGAGGGGCTTTGCTTCCCAAGCCAAAGCATAATGAAAGGGGAGGAAAACAGGAAGAGGGAGAAATGCACAACAGCAGAGAGCAATTAGTAGACTAAGTGACGTGATGCATGTTTTCATGTTATGGACAGCAGCAGGACTGTTGTGGAGCTCCTGCTTCTTTAAATCTGGGTGTACCCCCAACACCCAGACTGTCTGCTATACCTCCATTTTAGCCCTTCTTCCTCCCTCTCCAGTGATCGCACGTATACATGTAGGCACAAAGCTTGTGTTGTCTTTTCCTTGTGAGGCTCTGCCAACTTAATGGCAGCCCTGTGTTCTCCCTCCTCACATGGAGCGCCTGTTTTCTCTGAGTAACCCTCCGCCCCATGTCTCCTCCCACCATAGCTGGCAATATGACAAGGTCAATATGACAGTCTTTTCTCTCCCTCTCTCTTTTTCTACCTTTGTCTCCCACCCCTCTCCTTTTTTCTCTGTATTTCTGTGTTCTAGCTCAACTGGTGACAGGCTCCACCCTGCAGCTTTCATCTTTTTTTTCCCTTTTTTTTTTTTTTTTGAAGCTCCATCCAAGAGTGGGAAGCAGGAAAAAAGAGAGCAGAGAGACAGATGCACAGGGACAGATGGAGGGTGACTGAGATGGCGACAGACAGAGTTGAGCATAATGCTGTAAAATGGAACACCACTAAACTCTTGATTTAAATTTGTTGACGCGTCCAAGTCGTGCCATCAGTTGGAGCTGAGCGTCAGAAAGATCTGGAGCCGATTCCTCCTCTCGTTTTGGCCAAACGAGAGGCCGAACGGCGAAGAACCAAATAAATGTGCTGCGGACCAAACCGTACATCGGCAGCCTTGGAGGGAACGAGCCTGAGAGAGAGTCTCAGTTGGAGCTGAAGGTCGAGAAAATAGCCATGCTCTTGCATCTGAATCAATACCAACACTTTAAAATCAGATAAGGAATGGCTAAGTCAACTATGACTGACAGCACCAATTATTAAAGACACGAGCAAACAAAGAGCGAGGACGCGGCTTTTAGATGGCGACCGTCAATAGTTAAGATGGCCACTGAAGCCAATTCACTTTTAGTGAGCAAATAAAAACAGTGAGACTGTTTCACAGAAGTGTCTGAGGTCAGAATTAGTCTCAAAAAGCAGCCTCAAACTTAAAACATTCCCAAATTACATAAGGCTCCCTGGTAAGAGGAAAAAAAAGGGAAAACAACCACGGTACATATGAATTAAATTAGTGCTGGCAACATCTCCACAACACCACAGAGAAGGTACAAACACTAAGAGGCCAAACTTTCCCCCCCTCTAACTCTCTCTCTTTTACTGCATGTATAAGATGGAGAATGTCTTATGTAATGTACACGAAGCTCGGGGCTCATGGAAAGTGGGAGACAAAAAACGTGAGGGAAGGACGGAGGAAGAGAAGGGAATAGAAGCCGTGTTGAAAGCAAGGAGGAGATGGAGTCCCAGGGAATTAGGGATGGAGGGGAAGAGGGTGGAAGGAGGGAGGGGGGTGAAGGGGGCAAAGTCTGGAAGCTAGCTGACAGGATTGGATATGCCCAGACAGAGAGCCAGGCCCAGGCCCAGACTTGAGAGCCTTATGTGAATCTCAGAAATGCCTCACCCATCTCTCTCCCTCATCCCCTTCTCTTAAAAAGAAAAAAAGAAAAGAAACCCTCACAATTCCTCCCTTCCCAGTTCGATACTCCTCAGCCATACTCACAGGCAGAGCTCCTCCCTTTCTTTTCTCCTCAAACAAGCAAACACAAAGTCATACTGGACTGCTGTAGTGCCCCTGAGCACATACGACAGAATCCAGGGTGTTGACCGAGCAAGTAAATAATAACATAAACCAGCTGTGGCTTCACTTCAACCACAATACTTTGGGTATATTACTGTACAACTGGCAGATCCCTTAACTCAGCTCTCTGATGCCTTAAAGGGTCAAACTAGATCTACTTTTACTTTCATTTGCAAGTTAAACAGTAACAATGAAGCTGGAAATGGACCAAAAATACAAAAAGTAAAAAGGAAAGGAGAATAAAAGGGAAAAAAAGAGAGCGTCTTCCTCTAAATTCTCCCATGTCTTAGCTCTCTTTCTCTATCTTTCCTCATCAGCAGTGCCTTGCCCCAGACATGGTCTGCATATTGTCTGAAAGGCTTTGCAAGCTGAAATTCTCTCATGATAGAAATACTGAGCAGGGAGTGCAGAAGGCGCATTAAAGAGAATGGGAAGAGGTAGGGCGGGGTGGTTGGAGTGAAGCACTGAGTTGTCTGTGTTTATTTTGGAAATGCGGGCCTGCACACTTGCAGCAGAGGAACTGACCCTAAACTTCACCATGGCAGATCCTCACAGAAAAAGCCAAACCCGAGCACTCGTTTAGGATGTCCCACACAGGTGATTTAAAAAAGGGTAGACCGTATATCCCCTCGGGGCGGGGGGCTAAGGGGCAGTTTAACCCACCCTGGGGACGCAGGAATGGTCTGCTCGAGGAGGAAGCAGTGAGGCCGTGAGGTGATTAGTGGTTACAGTTTAACTGGAGAAAAATGCACGGTGCGTGAGCCCCAGCCAGCCTGGGAGCAAAGCGGTATGCACTGGTCTTTTTCAGTTTTCAAACTAGCATGAGTCAAGTCACTGTATCCGCTCTGTCTATTCTTAATGCATGGGTCCAAGAATGTGACCCATACAGACACATCAGTCTGCAGCGCTCCGAAATATGTCTGTGTCATTCAGCAAGCACGTGGCAATGATTAAGAATAAAAGATTTGATTCGTCTGGAAGTGATTTACTATTATATTCAAGTTTATCTACATTCAGGTATTGAGATTTACATGGAAGTAGCCTCCAGGTCACAATGTTTAGCTTGAGGCTACAAGAGAGGACTTCACTAACAAGTGGATGATGCCAAAGTGGTTTTATCCACCCTTTATGTACAGTTAGTGGTAAGAAATTGAATGATTACATTGCCTTAGCGTTTTGGCAATAATTTGATTAATTAATGATAACAGGCAAATCATTCATTGTGATTTATCTTCAAATAGGCACAGCTCTTTTAAAAATGTATCCAAAAACTGACCATCCTCTCTTCTCCACCTAGCTTCAGTACAAAGACATTTCTTCTGGCACAACACTTGCATCTCCTCGATCACTGGTAACGAGCTTGAATGCACGACCCCGCCAAACGCGTTCGAGACGTGACATTTCCCTAATGCATGAAGCACGAGGCTGTTCATCTGATTAGCGTTAACTCTCTACAAATGCAAACCCCAGAAAGGACAGGCTCTGCCATGGGAAATCTCAAGTGCTGCAGCTCTTATCCCTGGGAAGATAAACGCAAGTGTGTATCAGGTGCCTTGTTTTCACTGCATGCTGCCTCATTCACTGACCACTGTAATCCTCCCTCCCCTGCTGCTGAGTTGCCTTTCAGCTCGCCTGTAATCCCTAGCAGCTACGGAGCCCCACTGTGATATTAATTCGAACACTCAACTTGGCTTTACCAAGCAGGTTTGTGCAACTTACATCCCACCCACTTACTGGTAGCAATCCTTGCCCTCCGCACAGTGTTTTTTTCCCCTCTTAAGTGGCAAACATATTGTTGTGGTTTTACATGAAACTGTGAAAAAAATCAACTTCCTTCTGCCACCTTTTAGACTTTAGATGAGGATTTCTTTGGCGGCAATGCAAAAAGCGCAATGCAACAATCAAATCGATGTGGTACATTTTTATTGGGCCTCGTTTAAGGTATTAAGCACAAGTGCACCCTGGGTTCCCACCATCTCTCTACCACAAACCTCGTGGTAACGCTGACGCAGGAGTACGCCTTTGAGTTCCACCTTTTCCACCATAAAACAGCTGCCGTTCCCTCACAGTTTGGACCAAAACTGAATGATGTCACGGTTGCGGTGCAATCTCGAGACACATGGAAAATTGAGGAGGGGGTGAATACCACACCCATGATCTGATTTTAGAGACTGGCACGGTGGACAGCCTTAATAGTACATATCCTCTGAGGAACCAACTACAGCAGCCAAAGGCTGTCAGACCTATAACTCTGGCTAGCACTCGGTGCAAGTTGTTGCTCCCAGCAGCAGTCCAGTTCCCTACATATGGCCAAGTATGAATTAAAGGAAGAAAAAGGAAATATACAGCAAGAAAATTACACACACACATCCTGTGAGCGTGAAATGCCGCCACAAAGACGCACAGCTGGAGCTCTGTGGACATCTGGCTTTATGGTGGAGATGAGAGACTTTTCTCTGCAGTGACTAAATGTTGTGGGAGAGAGTCGTCGCCTGAATAGCGATGGTGATAAATGCCTTTCCGTCTGACCACAGTCTTTCTCTTGGATGGATGTTATGGTTGACCTCCGGCTGAACTGATCATCAGCTGACTGGATAAACAATACAGCCAGCGGGCTGTGGATGTGAGGAGCACCTGTGCTCACAGTTCGGAGAAGGTTTATGGATTACATAGTGGGGGCCTCGGAGAGGGAGGGCGCAAAAGGAGTCAAAGTTCTCCCTGTGCAGAAAGCCTCCACGGCCTCTTTCGTTCCTTCCCCACATTCTTTGAGAGAGGTCCAGTGGGCCTGTGGCCAGACCTCCTCTCTCCACATGCTGCCTGTGTGACAGTTTTTCTCATGCACCAACACACTATATTGTTCACAGAACACCTCACAGTCACCTTGGAAATATACAGTCATCCAGCTCTTATCCCACCCCCTGAGTGTGCCTCGTTCTGCTTGTGGCCTAATGCGTTTTAATGATCAGGCCTTATTGCCCTCCAGCGTAGGCCTTGTTAGGTCTGCCTTGGCAGGGCAGAGCTCGGCTCTCTCTCCCCTGGCATCTTCTGGAACAATGGGAGCAGGGGAGGCAGCCAATGGGGAGAAGGTCCATCCCAGGCCCAGTCCCAGTGTGCACACAATTAGGCTTAGGAACAGTGGAATTGCTTAATTGGAGGAAAATAGCGCTTTATCTAGGTTTCTCTGCCAGGGCTCATCCTTGCCCCCCTGTGCTACATGCTTGGCCTCATCTAACTCAGAACTGGATGAAATAAAAATGACACAATGGCAGGTACATAAAAACACCTAAAGGAGGTCTTAAGGTCATAGTTATGGGCAAAATATTCTATTTAATCACAGCACATTTTATACCCAGTTGCAGCAAGATGAAAAGTTTAAGTGAGAAAAGAAGTTAAAGAAAAAAAGAAGTATTTTCTCATCTTCTTTATTTACCAATAACAAACATCACCGGTTTACGTGTCAGTCACAAGCATGGAGACGTTGAACTCTCTATCAGATGCGGTGGCAAACATCAGAGAGCTTCTATCAGGGAGGCTCTGTCTTGCACAACAGCTGGCTGAGCGGTGATGCACGCCTCTATATAGGGCGAGATTTGTGACACTGCTCTAAAAATGTCTCTCTCGGGGTCTGTGGAGAGGGATGCTGGATTAAGAACGGATACAGACGCGCGGAAAAGGTCGGTGACGCGGTTTGTGGGTGAATGGCACAAACCCCGGCGATGGCACGCTCGCCTCCACCGGCCTGTTGGCTGTGACAGTGCGGGGAGTCCTGGCTGCAGGATTTTCGGCGCACCGCTGGAGAGAGTCCCCGAAAATAGGTCACTGCCCTGTTTGAACTCGCGCAAATTTTCCTCACAAAGCAGGAGCGCACTCACACCAGCGTGGCCAAGCAAGACAAGTGGGCACAACACACAGAACTGACGTCTCAGATAGGGTTGCCTCTGGCTTACCTTGAAGCGAGAATGCCGTGGATGTGGTCGAGATATCTCCGGCTTGGTCCCGATCTCTCCTGTGCAAACTTCGCACGCAAAGTCCCGTGGCTCTAACGGCGTCGGTGTCAAGAAGACCCCTCGTCAGTTTGTTGCTTTTTCTACGTTAAAAACGAAATAAACAGCTGTCACGTCTTGGGAAAATAGAACTAGGTGTCTGGAGAGGCGGTCCGTTTGCAGACCATTGTCAGGATTATTTCTAAGCATTGAAAATCAAACATAAGCCTTAAAACGCACTGTGTGTGACAGCTGCTCGTTTAAATAAAGGCTTGTCTACGAGGATGACAGCCCTGTCTGTGGTCGTGGGGTGATATTTTGCATGTTATCCCGACACTGGAAACCCGTCAAAAAAAAGTGCAAACACCCAGAGATCCTTAGCCTGAACTGTTCCCGCTGAGGAAAAAACAACGAAGACCACTTGCTTGTGCTGTGCATCAAAAGCGCATAGGTGATTTCTTCCTAAATTCAAAGCGCATCGCTTAATGGCAACGCTGGTCAAGTACGGGGGTTCCTATGGGTGGTCTTGCTTCTCCAAAGAGGGGGCGGGGGTGAAGGGGTGGGAGGGCACCAAGTGGTGGTGGTGGATAGGATAGATAGGGCGGGTTGGCGACTGGATGTGGGGTAGAGGGAGAGGATCGTCTCTAGCTTCTTCGGTGCTTTTCCAGATGCAGAGGTAGGGCTGTTTTTTGGTTTCTTTTCGCGCAGTGATCCCAGTGTGTCTTCTGCCTGATTTTTTTTTCTCTCTCCTCCCTCTCCGCACTCGGGGAGACGCTGAGTGCTGATGGAAGTCTCCCCCACGACCGTCTGACGCGCACAGACAGCCGCCCGGAGCCCAGCCAGCCCGTCAGGACCAGCCCAGAGTCTGCCAGCTCAGCGCATGCTTACTGCTCCGCCCATCCACCATGGGCAGTCCCAGGCTCCTCTCCAAACTAACCCTCTCTCTCCGTGTCCTCACGGTCATCTCTCCGCCCCTGCTCCCCGCCAACAACAGGCCATCGCGCAGGGTGACACCCCTCTTGTTTACAGTTTAAAATGTTCTCTTCCTCTTCAGTTTTGTCTCTTTGCTCGTATTAGCCACTAACTCAGCCCCGACAGGCTGCTCTGAAAAGACGGAAAACGCCGTTACGTAATTTAAAAGTTCAGTCTCGAGAAGAGGAGGCGATCCTTCTGCGAGACAAACGCACATTTTCACCACATGAGCCAAAACATCCCGTGCTTGGCTCGTACTCTGCACTATCGTTAGAAATGTCAGTAATTATAAGGATGCATAATGGTGATTAGGCAAAGCTGGTTATAGCAAATGCAGTCTGTGAGGTAATTAACAGACAGACTATACTTTTTTTATGCGCAAAAACTTAGCTGTGAGCACCATTTTTACCTTAAAGTGTTTATTTTTTTAATTTCATATTTTGATAATCAATGAATGAGTAAACAGAACAGGACTTGCTGCACCCCCCCCCCCCCTTTTTCCCTTTTTGTTGTTGGTTGGATACTGTCGCCATAAGCTGTAAGAAACACATATCAAACATATTTTGAACCTTTATTTGTTTATTTATTTACAAACTTTTCAGTTGCTGCATCTACAGTAGAAATTCACTACCTTGCCTAGTTTGTCATACTTGGCTGAATACTCCTATAATTTAGTGCATTCTTCGGGAAAAAAAGAAAGAAGAAAAAGAAAACAAAAACAACCCTCCTCTTGTTTTTGTCATTTGGATTGAAATTACAGACCAATATTATGATTTGAGCCCATAAACAGTGTGAAAATGTCACCAACTGAGCAATTTCACCTTCTGGCTCCTGTGAGCAGTTCCCTGGGCCATTTCTCCTCTCTGAGGTTTCACATAACTCCATTTGTTTCTCACAGTAATGGTAAGACTACAATTACACGGTTGAATTTGGGAAACAAAATGTCAGCGTGTTAGATTTTAAAATCTAAATGTCAAAAAAAGAGAAGTGATTGCTTGTCTTGTATTTTGCCGCATCAGCACGTTACAGATAAAGTCAGTGGCACCACAGTGATAGTGTGTGTTTGGAGTGTAAATAAAGGGTAACCTGGAGTGATGTGGCCAATGCCGAGCTGTAAGTTACTGTAACATATTAGGATTAAAAGCCTTTTATTGTCACTATAAATGTATAAGTCAGATGCAAAGAAAAAAATGAATATCATACAATAATTTGTACAGTAAATGTAAAAACGTGGTACATAATAAATCTACTAAATAATCAGTGTAGATAAGAGGGATCTAAGAGGTAATGTGTCATTTCCAAGGTGCAAATATTTTGCTGTATATGTATCAGTCTGCACACCACTGTTTTCTGGTCTTATAGGCTTTTATATATGTTGCACGGTTCTAACTTTTAAAGGAATTCCCGTTTGTAAAATAACTAGCAGCACAACTCAAACAGAGGTCTCTGTCATAACCGATGCAACTTTTTTTCTATTATTTTTTCCTGATAGGTTTTTGTCCGGCCCGTCTTGTGCCATTTAAATGTGTCTGTGACGCTGAGTGAGGTGTGCAATATGGCAGTGGCTCTCCCTGGGTTTTCCTTCTACCACCACCAGAGGGCGTAAAGTTACCGGGTGGAAGGTGAAATAGCCTCCGGAGCCTTACATTTACTGCGAGAAAATAAAAATAAAAACAGTAATCTAACACTTCCATTAAAAATAAATAAAATGAATAATAAATAAATAAATAATGGGACTGAATGGAGTATTTGTACCATCAGTGCTGTAAAACAAAACTCCATCTAGCCTATCTTCATGTTATTGGAAAGTAATAAGTAAGCAGGGGCCTAAATAATAATGTCTGTGGAGTTTAAATCGTCTGCTACATCTGGAGGCATTAAGATGTGATTCGGGGTTCATGAACAAATGAATATTCCAGAGGATATAAAGAGGATTCTATAACAATGTAGGCTTTATGAATGAAAAGTAAAGAGGGTGTTTGCTTCTTGGAAGCATTTATAATTTGGTGGAACAGTGCTAAGACGCACTTGTCCAGAAGAGGGCTGCTTTAAAAATCACTGCTACGGTTTTCAGCACTGATGTCCCACAGATGTATTCTTCTATTCTCCTGTAAACGCCCGACAGCGTGCAGCCGCACCTGTGGGTAATTACTAAAAATGCGCCATCGTGAAAAGATATAAAGCTGCTGCTGCTGCTGCTGCTCACAATCCGGATCAAATTCATTGCTGCCATACTGTGACTTCACACCATGCATGCGCCATATAGCCTCTGTTTAACAGATTAGATTAGGTTACTGTAATTTAGCCTCCCGTGCTTCCACTGTGGGTCTGTCACACCCAAAATGGTGAACAACATTAACATTCAGTGTGTGTGTGTGTGTGTGTGTGTGTGTGTGTGTCCCTAAAAGCCCTCCCCGGTGCGCTGTTGCTGTGCAGCGTTGCCAGCTCGTCAGCTGATCCCTCTTGTTCCCTTATCGCAGCTGTTGGATTGTCCACCCTTGTAGTAGTCCCGCTCTTTATTTACTCATGAGCCCGAGCTGCCACGGTGCACTAACATTTGGGTTATTGCTCTCATAAAAATAAGAATTTAAAATGTTTTTTAAAAAAAGCCTATTTAGGTTAAAATCATTACCCCCCCCCCTTTATAAAGTATATTTAATCAGATTCAAGCCATGTGACGGGAAACTATTAATGATTCAGCTGAGCTCTGTGACGGCAGATCTGATCACAGATCAGCTGTAAATGCCCCCCCCCTCCCTAGTTTAAACATTTCAAGCTCCCTCCGCGGCTCTCCACATGTGTCGATGTATTTCTGCGCTAAATAGTCCTTTGTTTACACGCAGTCCTCTCTCTCCCCCCTCCCTCTCTCTCTCTGCGGAAGGAGGCTTTTGGTAGTGCAGTGTGTGACTCCTACCAGCTGTTTCCCGCCTTGAAAGCCATCCGATCAGCTGCGCACACACACACAGACACACACACGGTCATGCAGAGGGAGAAAGCAAAGGGGAGGGAGAAAGAGAGAGAGAGGTAGAGCGCCACACACAACGAGGGAACCCCATCAGCTGGAAGTCGAGTAACATTACAACTCTCAGCAGCCTCAAAGTACTACATTACACGGACGAGGCATTTATATCTTCTCTGTGGATTTAACCCGCATCGGATCACGGGGGATTTTTACCCACTAACGTCATCATTTTTCCCTCTTTATACCACGGAGACTGTTTGCTGCTTTTCTTTTTCTTTTTTTCCCCTTAAAAAACTGCTGGTGGTGGGGAGGGGGGGCACCAAACTGGCGAGAGGCGAGCATGGAGTATTTCATGGTACCAACTCAGAAGGTGCCCTCCTTGCAACATTTCAGGAAAACGGAGAAAGAAGTGATTGGTGGTCTTTGTAGGTGTGTATGCCACGCGCGTTTCACCCGACATGCTGTGTCTGTTATTATTTTTGTTATTATTATTATTATTATCACCGTCATCATCACTAATATCACCATCAAGTCATCTGCTGAGAGCACCGCGCACTTAGCGATGTCCGTTTTGGGCAACACGCTTGGTCTGATGTGTTATTGTGTACACGACCCTCTCACGCGGAGCTGCGGGCATTAATTAACATCAAACGGCGAGATCAAGGGGCGACCGAGCACGCGGGGGGCTCCCGCCGTGTTCACGGCGTCCTCTGCGTGCTTTTATTTTGCATCTTTGCCTGCGAAATCGATGCATTTTGTGGCTAACAAACATAAACCACGTGGTTCCGTGCACACCACGCTGCTACTCGCTCAGCGCATCCCCGACCTATTTGTGCTTGAATAATCCCTCACCCGTGGCCTATGTGTACTTAAATTTACATGAGAAAGGGAAAGTTGAGCGAGCGGACGTCGCGGTGCGTGCAGGGGTCTATTTTCGCCTCGCACATTCGTGAGGGTTGACGATTTCGCTCGCAGGGAGCCGAAGTTTATTGTGGGTAGTGCGGCCATGCTTGTGGCTTGTGCAAAAAAGTGATGGAGGTGGGGGGAGTGGATGAGAGAGGGGGTGAAAGGGTCTGGCGTTTGTTTCCTGTTTATGGCGCCCTGTTTTCATTCACTCCAAACGTTAAAAAGGCACTGCTGTTGTCTTATTCGCCCCTGTTTTAGGCGGCGGTGGTTTAAATGGCGTTTCTGCGCTTCCCGTTGACGCTATCGAGCCGCCTCCACTGCGTCGTTTCATCCCGCACCTCTGCCATGCTGCCTGCCGCATTGTTGTAATGGCGGAGGACACGAAAGTCTGCTCGGAACGCGGAGGTGGTGTCGGGCACTGTGAGGACGGAGGGAGTGTGTTTGGGGGACGTTAAAATACGTTTCCCGTTGGGTTTGTTCGGTAAAAGGAGAAATTTGGCTTTTCGCGGGGAGGCAGGAAAATTAAAAGTGGCGTTATTAATAAGGGGGTGTGTGTATGTCGCGGAAGGCCCGTCGATACGTCCGCAGCCCTGTTTGAAGAAGGAGGCGGAGGGATCTGCGACTGTTGCTCCTGCTGCTGGTAGTGACAGGGGCAGTCTGGGAAATGTAGTCCGCTTTTCTGCGGGGAATTGGTGCACCGCAAGGAAAGCCGGAACTTTACCCAGAAAAACTTTAAATGCTTTTAAAATTTAAAATAAAGCGAAAATTGGCACATTTTTTCTTTAAACTTTGACTCCGTGAGCACACTGTAAAGTCCTTATGACTCAAATATAACTTAATAAAAACCAGAATGACTAAAATTTGTAACAGTTCTTGTTGTAAAGTCACATTTATTCAGCAATAAAATACACCGTTAGTAATTAATTAGCTTTTTTATCCCTGTATCTGTAAAATATAACAGTTTTTTAAAAATGATGATCACGGTTATAGTTTTATTGTTACATTTTATCTGCACAACAGTTTTAAAACTCAGATGTCCAGGTTGTTATATTTGAGACCTTTTGGTATTCTTGCTTGAAAAGCAACTTGTGATTATTAATGTATTTGTAGAACTCGTAGAATTTGAAGACAAAGTTAGAGAGACAAGGTTGAGATGATTTGGACATGTGCAGAGGAAGAATAGTGGATAGGTTGGAGATGAAAGATGGACCTGCCAGGTGGGCAGATTGCATGCAGAGGGTTGGAGTGACAAGAGAGGTTGCTAAGGATTGGATGTGATGGAGGCAATCGGAAAATGATGTTGAAGATATTTGTGGAACCATATTTCAATTTGATCAGTTTCAATCAGCCTGTTGGTTGAGCTTTGTTTAGTTTCTTAGGGTAATGATTTAAGCCTAAACTCACTCTAATTCAGGCTCTAAAGTGGCCTGTGTTTGTGAAGTTCAGGCTCAGTTGGTTATGTTTTGGCAGTGGATCTGTTTGTTGGATGTGCTGCTGCAGTGCTACACATGTGTCTGTGCGTGTCTGTGTATACACACATAGACACGGCTTTTCTAATCTGTGTCTGCACAATTGTTCCCAATGTTTGCACTAAGGCAGCTGAGTCAGTACAGATAAGAGCTTGGTTTCAGAGAGGGTCCCATAGATACTGAGCTTGATACTGAGGATGTTAGAGGAAATTCACTTAGAATTCCCCCTCAAACTCAGTTTAACCATATGGAATGCACTGATTCACAGTTTAAATATTGGAATGTTCATAAACTATATGCTGTTCTTTTTAAAAAACAATAGGCCTGCAACATTAAAATATCTTCTAACGCGTGCTAAAAATGCAAATACACAGAACTTGTGATCTTTCATAGGTTTGTAAAAAATTTCAGTTATTAGTAATAATACGTGTAGTTGCTAGTGGGCTGAAAGGACAAAGCCGCTGTAAATACCTGTGTAATCACAGGAACGGGCCAGTCATTTCTGCTCTTTGGTGGTGATATAAATACACACTTTAAAGAGTCAGCTCACATAAAAAACACAACAAAAGAAAAAACAGTTGATGTCAAGGGGAACAAATTCTGTCAGGTTTTTGCTTTTCCTCCTGTGTCCAGATCATTTCTTATGTAATGCAGTTCTGGTATATGTAAACTTAACTCAGCTGCAGGTTTACTGCATTGGTGAAGAGTGGAGCAAACTGTGCCTTGGCATAAGCTGTTTTTATTGGAACTATTTCTTGGGTATAACGTAGTTCCAACAAAAACCATCAGGAGAGGCTTGCCTGTGCTTGCAATTAGTTTACTAACTTGACCACTAATAATTTCCCCATACTAATCCTTGAGATGTTTTTGAAGTAATTCTGAGAAATGAAGGAAAGTGCTAACGGAAGTACGGGAAGAAAGAGCAAATTGAGGAAATCTGGGCTGACCAAAAAAAAAGATTTGATTAGCATTCGCAGCAACAAGTTTACTTGTGGCCATTGAGTGTGCCATCAGCACCATATTAGTAAATGTTTTTTGTTTTAACACCGATTGGTTTATTTTTAGGTGTTCTTAAACTGTTCATTTTCCCTAATAGCTTTCCTGCCTCTCCCTTCTTCCCCTAGCCTGGCCAACATTCCTCTGACCCCAGAAACAGCCCGGGACCAAGAGAGGCGAATCCGCAGAGAGATCGCCAACAGCAACGAGCGTCGGCGTATGCAGAGCATCAATGCTGGATTCCAGTCACTTAAAACACTCATCCCACACAGCGATGGAGAGAAACTCAGCAAGGTGGGTCATAAACAGTGATTTAAATTAGATGATGAGTTAGCTGGAGCTGGAAGGGTCTGAACTTGCTTTCATAACCAAACTGTAATGTTGTTCTTCAGGCTGCCATCCTGCAACAGACGGCAGAGTACATTTTTACTTTGGAGCAGGAGAAGACACGTTTATTGCAGCAGAACAGTCAGCTCAAACGAATCATACAGGTAAATCAGTGCGCTGCTCAAACAGACTGTTTGCAAAGGAGTTAGCGATCTTTTCACTATCATCAATCTTAGCATTCATCTAAAGCACATCTCACATTTCTGTTTGCGCTCTCTAGGAGTTAAGTGGTTCCTCCCCCAAGAGGAGGCGTGCAGAGGAGAAAGATGAAGGGATTGGCTCACCAGACATCCTGGAGGAGGAGAAGACCGAGGACTTACGAAGGGAGATGATCGAGTTGAGACAGCAGCTGGAGAAAGAACGTTCAGCCAGAATGAATCTGGAAGAACAGGTGACGACGGCGACAACGCAGTTTCAGGAGTCTGAAATTCCACTGACTGCTGTGGTTTTAACTTTGCAGAAATATTATCCTATTTTTTGCGTATTAGATGCGTTCCCTGGATGCCCAGTTGTACCCAGAGAAGCTGAAGGCAATCACCCAGCAGTTCCAGGAGCAGCAGGCCCAAACGCAGAGCCTCGTCCGTCTGCAGCAGCACAAACAGCTGGAGAGGGACCTCACTCCAGCCCACAGCCCACAGGTTGAAACATCTGCATATCACTGACTGATATACTTTAAAGATGTATGCTTTTTACTGGTATAGAAAAATCCGCTCGTTTCAGTGTTTCAAACAACCTAATGAATTTAAACCATTTTTGACACAGATGGTTAGCAAATCAAATCAAGAGTAAAAATCTGACCTTTTTAGCTTTGAGCTAAATGTTAGGTTAAAAAGATTAGACCTCTTTTGTCTTCATTGTTCAGCTCAGCATTTCCTTTTTCCCTTCTGTATCTTTGTTCATCCTTTTAACATATACAGAGGCCATGTGCAGTAAGCTCTTGAATTTGACACACAAAAAGTGTTTATTTTTGGCTCATTAGCCTAAACTCATCAGCTGGCAGGCACCAGATTCCCCCCCTTCCCCCTCCCTAGCGTGTAAATTTTTTATGGACTTTGAGTCAATTATGTCAAAGTGTGTTGCATTTTCTAAAAATACACACACACATACACAGCTAGACTAATCCCAGAGTGTACCATAGATTTCACAGAGACGTGGACGTGGACATGACAGTCCTGTCCATGTCCACAGTTAGAGCTGTCAGCAGCTCAGACAGATTTACAGTGTGTTAAATGAGCCGCTCACACGTCTTTCTGCCGGTGCCGTCTCCAGCCCTGATAGCTGCAGCGTCCTGTTACTGCAGGCTTACCCTAACTGAACATGATGCCAAATCAATCATCGCCTGATGTCTGCCCTATCCGCTCCTTGTGGCAGCTGGGCTTTTGCAGTAAAAGATGATTGACGCCCTTTACATTAGTCATATGACACTTTGTGACTCCATAAGCAGAGCTGTGTAATGTAACCTCAAGTCAATATCAGTATGAATTTGCAGAATTACAGTAACACTGAATTACCCGAGGGGAAAAAAGCTAATTCAGGTGTGATTTACTGTATTGTTACCATCATGACTACTGAACAGTCTAGGACTGCATTGCTTGACTCACTTTAATATTGCATTTTAACTTGTTATCATGTTAACATCTCAAAAAAATAGTGATAGGGTCATGTTTAGCACTATGCAGCATCTTCTCTTTTTTTAACAGTCCATAAACATCTGGGAACTGAGGAGATCAGGGGCTAGACCTTTGGGAGAAGAATGCTGTCCCATTTTATATAAGATTCTAGCTGCTCAATAGTCCTATCTCTTCTTTGTCATAGTTTTCATTTCATAATGTCAATTGAGTTCAATTTAGGGTTTTTATATAAAGCACTAAATCACAAGAGTCCCCACAAGTCACTTTATACTGTAGGGTAAAGACCCTATAGTATTCGAAAGAAACAATCAAACATCCCTCTATGAGCAAGAATAGACATGGGAATTGTACAGCCCCCGGGCCACATCTGCCGGCCCTTTCGTTGTTCCAAACTGGCCACATAAGGTCAATAGGAAATTAGGATTCAAATGTAATTAAGTATACATCATGCATTTTTGTCCTATTTCAGTCACCAAACACTCTTTGATAAACTACATCAGAGAATGGCTTTTTATGCAAAGCCTTCCCTGAAAAAGATATTGTCTGGATGCGAGCGTATGTTGCTCTAAAACAGGGGTGGGCAGGATCCACATGAGAAACTGGGTCTGTTGTAGGGGGCGGCTCCAAGAAGTTGAACTCAATTCTTCTCAGTATTAATTTTATGTTTTTATAAACTGCTGCAGGCAAGCATAGATGTTAGGCGATTGAAATGTGAACTATGCGCCAACTTCATCACTACTTGATCAACAAAAACAAGGTGTAAACAATCTGTGCATTACTTTTGCAAAACACTTGTCTCCTTATGTGTGGAAAGTTCTCATCTGCAAGAGAAGAATACAAATCCAGCAGTGATACTGAGTTGAAGTGCTCTGCCAGTAGTGAATTAGACTGCAGGTCAATGAGTTCAAGCTCAACATCACTGGATCCATTATTCAAACTGCAAGTGAAGGGAGCTGAAATCATGCGCATTTCACTCTCAAGTGTTTTGAAGTCTTCAAATCACCTTGAAAACTCATTATGCAGGGCTCCTAACGTGGATAAGTACCAGCTGAGGCGATCAGCTGATGGTATGGCTTCTTTCACTGTTGACATGTAAGTGAGAATGGTGTTCCCAAATCGGCTTGAAAGAAACGGCAACTTTCTTATGAAACCTTTTTATGAAGCTTTACATTTCATGTGCAAATTGGCCCTGTCTTGCAGTTTGGTATTTAGTTCATTCATTAGTGCAGTCATATAAATAACAAATGTAAGACTGTATTCCATTCTCCTGGAGAGCGCTCTGAATTATCCTTGCCTTTCTTCACATAAAACTCTTGAATTTTTACTCTCAAGTGCAACACTCTTACCCAAGCTGAGCCACCTGACAGCTGTGTGGTAGCCTATGTCACCATTTTCAATCTCGCGTTCCTCCAAAAGCCTAACAAACAGTGCTCTTTCCCACATCAAGTGAACTATTTTAACAATAATATGGTTCATTTTTAGCACCTACTTACACAACACTTCCTGGTGTATAATATAATGCAGAGATACCTATTTCAGCTCTGGGATCATTTCAGTCCCTTTATCTTGTTAAAAATGAAAAAATTTCAAAGTTTTTCTAAGTTTTAATTGAGCTTTGGCCGAAAGAAGACTGCAACCTTTCAGTATTCTATTCACATGTGCCTCTTTTTTTGAGTGAATGAGCTTCAACATGCATTTCTGGTTGACATGATAAACTGTTCACAGACAGTGATTTCTGGAAGTGTTTCTGACCTCATGTATTTATTTCTTGACAGAATCACATCTGTTTTTAATGCACTGCTGCATTAAAGGAGCCTGAATATTACAAGTGTTCAGTATTGATTTTTGGGCTTGTCTTCTTTGCGCACAGAGATTTCTCCAGAATCTCAGAATCTTTTGATCATATTTTGTACTGTAGATGATGAAATATTCAAAGTCTTTGCAGTTTAACATTGACGAACATTATCTGGATGATTTTGCAGTTTTCTGCAGATTGGTGAACCTCTGCAAATACTCTGACCCTCTAACATGCTCTTTACTATACTCAGTCATACTACTGACCTGCTGCAAATTAACCTAATTATTTTAAAATGTTCCTCCAAGTTTTCTTTTTTTATAGTACCACTTACTTTTAGTATTGCTCCTGTCCCAACTTTTTTGAGGTAGTTTTTGCCATGAAAATCAAAATGACCTTAATTGTCTCAGTTTAAACAAGTTATATGATATATTCTCTTCTCTTTTGCACTTTACACAGTATCCTAACTTATTTAGAGTTGGGGTTGTATTTTTGTATTACTGCTAACATTATTTACAAGTTTAATATATGTTAATAGTAAACTGTGCAGGTTAAAAATGTGCCTTCAGTGCACTGAGGTTGCAGAAGTGATGACGTGAGAATAATAAACGGTGATTACACCTTTCTACCAGGTGTTGGCCCCTGCTACTCCCCCAGCACCTACACACCACGCTACAGTCATTGTTCCTGCACCTGTCCAGACTCCTCAGTCCCACCATGTTACTGTGGTAACCATGGGCCCAGCATCAGTTATCAACACAGTTTCCACATCTCGACAGAACCTGGATACCATCGTTCAGGTGTGGCACAAAATCCTGCCTCATATCTCACCACTAGAGGGGGGTGTTGTCACTGACATCTGTTGCCTCTGTGTTTCCCTCAGGCAATCCAGCACATCGAGGGCACCCAGGGGAAGGGTGGCGCCGGGGAGGAAGAGCAGAGGAGGGCGGTCATCGTCACTTCAGGACGTGTCCTCTCTGACGCGGCAGGCTCAGACACAGCCTCAAACAGCGATGGGCCGGATGACTGTTCACTGCCTTGAGTTCATCCCTGACATCTTACGTACCATACACTCACATGCACGCACACACCTACACACAAGCCCCAAGCAGAGCAGGGCTACGGGAGCCTACAAACTCACAGCGCTCTTGTTCAGTGGAAAAGTCTGCTAGTTAGATTGAAGCACTTGTTGTTTTGTTTTCTTTATCAATACACGTCATGTTGTACCGTGATAGGCAGCCCTTATGGTTTACACTTAGACACTCATACACACAGTCTCTTCTGTTTTTTTTTTTTCTTTCCGCTGCTTATGTCTAGCGCCGATCCTTCATTCACTCACTTACACAAGCTTTCTTCGTTAAACTATAGAAAGACAAATAGAGCGACTACTTCACTGACTATAAATGCTCTGTTTTACTGGATACTAGAACTTTCGAATGTCAACTAAACATTTCCATTAACTACCAGGACTGTTATCTCTCTGTGCGGCCCTGAAGCCGAAAAAGGAGACAAAGTCAATGAAGAGCCCATTGGTGTGGCGTCACCACCCCCACACCAGAGCAATTTTTTTTTCCCCCTAAGCTGAACATCCTTTAAACCTCCCTCGGTTCCCGATCCAACTGAGCTGTATGGAGAGACACTGTGAGCTAAAAAAAAGACTGTCCTAAAGTTCCACCTTTTAGGCTTTGTGTTGAGAGAATGTGTTATTTTACTTTTGTGAAGTCTACCTTTTCATGCTGTGTTTCTCTTAAAATTCCTCTAACAACAGGTTGATGAGAATTTCAAAGCTGTTTTTCATGGCTGACTGGTGCTCACAGGAAATGAAGCAAAGCTCGAAAAGAGAGTGCACTTATTGGTTCAAAACGCTATTTTATTTTTCTTCTCATGTTGTTTGTTTGTTGCCATTTTTGCTGGGCTGGGATCCCAGTAAACCCACATATCTTGACCCACATGGCTTATTCTGTTTACTCGTGGCCTGACCAAAACAAAGTTTTTAAATTTCTTTTTTTAAATTTTGCATTTCCTGACATCTTCCCTTTCTGAGTTTAAAAACACATGGCTTTTAAAATAAGCTATTCTTTGGGCCCCTGTTGAGTAACTGTCACATATGTGTCTCTTTTAGTGTTTTGAATCAGCGAGGCTTAGCGGTGCTCCGGACTCTGGCAGTCTGCAGCAGACCCGCTTTTGCCTTGAAATTCTTGCACGTGCAAATATAACTTGAATACAATCACTTGTTTGCTCGATCTTAAGAGCTTGTTCTATTTAGCCCCTTCCAGTGTAGTTTGCTTGTTTGTTTGTTTTGGGATATGTATCAAAGCAGAATATGCTTAAAATATGAGGAAAATGCTCAGGCTATATGCATTTCCTTATATTGAATATTTGTCCTTTAGTGCATTTTCTGTAAAATGTAACATGTTTTTTGTTTTTTTTGTTTTACATATTTCTGCTTACATTTTTATGTGTTCTGTTGCCGGGAACTCTTGGTTGACGGACAGATTGACGAAGACATGTAGCGGAGAGAGGCAGCAGCATGCCTTACTAATAGCAGGTGCAGGGAGGCACTGTGAAGCCAGCCTTAACACAGCCCTGGGGTTGAGGAAAGTTTTATTTTTTTTATTATTATTATTATTTTTTCTCTTACTTGCGTCATTTGGTAGCCGCTGGATCCCCTTTTTGTTTCGAGCTATCAGATCAATCCAGCTGGGGTGTGTTGGAATACTGTATATTCCCAGTTTTTATTTTACTATGCTTTTTTAAAACAGGTTGCATTCATATGGTCCTGAAAGAGTATTCAAAATGCGATTTCTGGTTACTAGTAGATTTTATTATATTTTAGCCCCTTAAAGCCAGTTGATTGGCAAAAAAAAAAAAAAAAAAATATATACACACAAATATATATATATATCTACATATAGCTACAAAGAGGCGTCAACATTCCATAAATTTCCTTTAACAGTTCATTTTTCAAAAGATTAGTTGCATCTTTGACGCATCCCTCCTCACCCCTTGCATCAGTGCATAGATGGAGCTTCGAACCGCTGCACAGATAAATCGCGGAATTGCCCTTTAAAGAAAAACTATTGATGTCAGCTGCACTGCGATAAGCAGAATTAAATGATGGGTTGTTTCTGAGTGCTTCTCTTGATAGGAAAGGGGATTCCTGGATATGGAAAAAGTTTGCATGCTCTTCTGTTTGTGGAGCTCGCTTTATTATTTTTTGCCCTCTGTTTGCATTTGATCACTTTTCGCTAAATCCCAGACATGGTTTATTCCCATCTACGTTTTACGTTCTGGTTCGAGTGTTAGGAAGCATACGTGGACATATCAGGTGGTCGGATAAGTGGGGTGGGCTTTGAGGGGATTCCACTAAATAGGGTCAAGATTACAAAGCACTTACTGTACTATATAGGAGTTTGCTTCTTTCTTGTTTTTTTTTTTATATGAAGGAGCATCTCCTCATTTGAAGCTCTTGAAGTTGAGTAAAAACCGCACAGCTGTGTATCCCCCCTTTCCCTCCATGTCCAGTCCTCCTGCATCTTGTCCTGTCACATTCTTTTGCAGTTTTTATGCTGTCTTCGTTTATCTGTTTATATGTCTGATCTCCTCATTTTTCCGCTTGTTCTCCTTCCTCTACCCGTTTTTTTTTTTGTTTGTTTTTGTTTTTTTTTTTGTTAGACCCATCAATGGATATGGTCATCAAGAAGCTATTTTTTTTTTTTTTTTTTTTTTTTAAAGAGAAAAGTTTTGGGGATAAAGAGGCTCGTGCCTTTGTAAAGACAGAATAATAAAGTTTGTACTTTGTTTTGTAAACACTGGGCTTTCTGTGTGTCTTTTCTGTTTCTCTGGTAACAGTTATTCTAACACAAATAGTGACATAACCAGCTGAATTTGATTCATTTCCAGTTCTGTTTGGCTGTTACTCAAGCAGTCGAGTTGATGCACAAGTGTCTGTTCCTGATTGGTGGATGGGCTTTTCAAGCCTCCCTCCCTCCCCTGCTCAGTTGCTCATGGCTAAATTAAGACTGACTACCTTCTCTGTAACAGTTAAAATTTACACCAGGGACGGTAGACTGCATCTCCCGTCGTCATCCTGTCTCTCGCCGATTCATTTCGAGCCTCTTGTTCACACGCTCGCACATTCTTTTAGAGATACTGCTGGTTTTGGTGTCTGGGGTCAGCTGTTCGTGTCATATCACGATGTTCTCAGTCATTTAGTTAATAACCAAAATCAGGAACGTCTACAATGTGGTATTTATTTCAAATGTCATTGATATGTCAAGAGCACGGGTACACCCTAGATCAGCGGTCCCCAACCCCCGGGCCTCGGACCGGTACCGGTCCGTGAGTCGTTTGGTACCGGGCCGCGAGAGTTGAGGCTCAGGTGTGAAATGTATGTTTTTCAGGGTTTTTATCGGTTTTCAGCGTTATTTTGTTATCGTTTTTATCGTTAACTCTGTTTTCCTGGGTCTTTTCATGTGTGTTATGAATAAATCTTGTTTTTTTTCGGTACCGGTACTAGTTTTATTTTGTTGTATTTATCCGCGACACCTTAAAGGCCGGTCCGTGAAAATATTGTCGGGCATAAACCGGTCCGTGGCGCAAAAAAGGTTGGGGACCGCTGCCCTAGATCAGGGGTGTCAAACATAAGGCCTGGGGGCCAGAATCAGTTCGGCAAAGTCTCCAATTCAGCCCCTCCTGCTTTGGAAAATGTGACGGGCATAAATTTTGCTGTTTTCTGTGGTCCCCTGCTCACCCACTGAGCCTAACTGACACCCATATGAAGAAATAGAAGACTTGGATTCGGTGACTCTTTCTCACTTATGGTTTAGATATGAAAGTTGATGTATAATTTCTCATATTATAAAGTCTGTAAATGTCTTCATACTCTCCTCCTGTGCCTCAGGTCACCTGCTAGACTTCCTCAGACTCCTCTGATGGCATCATCATCCTCCCAGATTGCTTTGACAAGCTGGTTTTGGCCAAGCCAAAAGTAAAACAGGAGGAAGAGGAGGGTTTCCAGCACGAACTTGTGCAGGGATGCCCTCTGAGAGAGAGGCAAGGGTTGACAGAGGTGGTTCACCAGCAAACACTGGGCCTCCACCCATCACTCAAATCAACACCACCATGGACCAGGTGCTGTGTGCCTCAAAATCTGTGGATGATGTGATGTTGTTCTCCCTGGGAATCAGGGGTCCTATTTTCTGGACCCCATCTTCTCTCACCAGCCTATTTTACTCACCAAAAAGTCCAAAGGGACAGGCTTTACAAATGAGCTTAGGTAATAAATGCTTTGGTGTGAGAAATTAGTGCAATCTGTTACAGAGCAAATACAGGGTCAGTATCACCGATTCTAAGTACCAGTACTTTTAATTAATACAGACACTTTATGTAAGGGAGAGCGACATGCTCAATCTGCATACTTTTTAATCACAACTAAAGATGTAGTTTTTATGATTGTGAATTAGTTAACACAACAAAACACACCTTCCACAGTTTTTCTAATGGAGTATAAAACTGAAAATTAAAACTGTTTAAGGGCTGAAAATGTTCTGAAAAGCCAGCACAGATGTACCATGGTGTTATAAAGCTATGTGGATACTTTAGGGGGTTACGGGGTCAAAGCCCAGTAAAAAGAACAAGAAACACATATGATTTCTTGCATACTGTTATTTCAGACATCGAGATGTGGAATGTGCACAAAACTGTCCAAACAGATCACTTTTCAGATGCAGGTAGGGTTTTCTTTACTGCTTTTCAGGTGACACCTGCATGGCAGTTCGAGGGTTTCCGAGACGAGTTGTGTTTTTTGTGGTTTTAAAGCAGTTAGAATGGATAACATCCACACCACCTATCATTATCCTTGCCAACCTGCATTTCTACTCATTCTGATTTAACCGTCAACTGCAAGCTAGAAAATGTCTTCAAACTTACTTAAATGACATATTTAGGGTGAGAAGGAATAAAAGAAGAAGGAATAAAGAAGGAGTGGAGAGGATGGGTAGTGGAGGGAGAGGTAAAAATTAAAGAGTTGGACAAAAGATGAAGGAGGAGGAGGAGGAGGCTACACTTGTCCAAGCTTAACTGAAAAAGCATCCAAGTCTTTCTTTTAGGAAAAACTTGAAATGCTTTTTGTCTCTTCAGAGTTCCTGCAGAATTTATCCCATGCTTTAAGGTTTTTCATGACAGCGATCATATCTGAATTCTGATCAAGTATCTTACACCTTCTTCTTCTAAAGTTCTTCATATTTCTCCTTCTGTAATTTCTTTGTCGTTATTCACGTTTTTGTTCATTTCTTCTTTGTCACAAACGGCTTGTTACTCGTGATTTGATTCGTCTGCATTCCTTGAGGCATACACTACATGTCTTTGTTTCCATCTGTCGTTGCTTCTCCTCCTGCGTTTCAGTGTTTTCTCTTCTGTACTCTGTTATATACTCCTTGCAAATGCACATTTTTGCTCACCGTTTCTTGGATACTACACTACATCACTTTGCATATTTTCTCCAAGTTTTACTTCTTTTCCTCAATTTCAATATTTCAAAATATAAAATACTTGCAATCCCCCATATTTTGTCTCAAAGTCTTGGAGAATATGCTACAACCCTAAAGTCAAAGTCCTGTGCTATTGCTTGTGTGCATAGTGGTTTGAAATTTTTTCAGCCTTTCAATTGCAAAGCAATCAAGAAAACAAAACAAGAGCACATGCAGTAGTTTTACTCACAAGCTCTTGAGTAGCCAGTGGGAAAGCTGGGCAATGTGCTAGTGATGGAAAAATGAAGGAGTGCTGCAGCAGCCGGCAGCAATCAAAAACCCTCTTGAGAGATATCAAGAGACATCTGCAGACATCTGGGTTCCTCTATGCTCCATCAAAAACTCCAAGGACAGCCCTCTGGTCAATAACTTTAGCCAGCACACACAAATATCTCTCAGTCCACTCACATTATGAAGCCAATTAAAAAACACTAGAACCACCAAAGTGGGTCATTTTGGCCCTTTTGCATTTTAAAAATCACGTAACTCTGTTAAAATAAAAAAACATTGTCTTTTCCTAAAAATTGGATCACAGTATTCATCAAATAGTGAATTTTGGGGTGTGTGGGGTTGAAAAGAAAAAACTAAAATTATTACCACCATACCTAGAACTGTCGAGGGTGTAATGTTGATGTCATAGAAATCAATGAAAAAGACTGATATGCTGGGTTGCCTTTGGTACTTTAACATAAGCCAAACCTAGCTACGTGTGATTGATAAAAAATACACAGATCAACGATCAATGGTCATGACAATTTGCATATTAATAATCAAGAAACTGACCTCACAGCCCATTGTTCATCAGTGCTGCTGGTTTCAGTCACTGTGCAAATGTACTCTTTATAAGGTTGGGGAAACCTGCAGTCAGCTGAGACTGAAGAAGTCACCTGGATGAGTGATGAAACATTTCTCCACTGAAAACGCTACGTCCAGATTAACAGAATCAACTTTTTGGGAAACCATAGCCCCCAACCACTCCCTAGCACCAGTGAACTATCTGAGGATTAATGCTGTTTTCCGCTCTAAAATGAACATGCTGTAATGTTTGGACATGCTTCCCGAGTCATTTGGGAAGGGCATGCTTGGGTAAGAAACTTCTGCCATATTTGGGGATTAATTTACAGTGGAGATGTTGATTCCTGAGGAATTGTGAGATTATGTTCGCCACACTACATCTGCCTGAGTGTGATAAAGCAGTAATCCGCCCAGCCTTTAGCTGTGCTAGGGATTCAAGTCTGACTCAGGGGTCCTCATGCTTCCGACATACCCTCTCTGCAGCTCTCTCATCCCCCCACCCCACACTCACACTCACACTCTCTTTTGGTGATTACTTTAACCAATACGGCAGCCAAGTAAGTCTTCCTTACCAGAGTAAGAGTCTGATAGTTCCCTTCAGTGCTTTAAGTGCAGCACATTTAAGCCTACTAAATCTAGAAATTCATGGAGATGAGGTAGTAAAGCTGTTACAGTCATTTTGTCATTATTTTCTTTTGTTTTAAATTTGAAAATGCTTTAGTTAAATAAGAGGAAGACAGTCTCTTTAGACACAGCTGTACTATTCATTCAAACTGCAGCAAATACTCCAGCTCTTGGCTGACACAGTTTTGTTATTTGGTTTAGACAAGCAAACTGCAGTTCCTTAATTAGTGAACTTCCTGGCAGAGGTGCTAGTCTCGTAATTATGGTGTTTTGGTCAGATCATAGCAGAGCAGCACTAATATTTTCCCTGTTTGCAGCTTTTGTGCTGAGCAATGCTAACTAACTAACAGATAAGAGATTCCTGCTGCTCTATTCATCAAGTACTCACCAAAAAAAGGAATGCATAGGTCCCAGTTTGAGCTACTTCATTAACCGGTTAAGTCAGTGCATTTGGCCACTATAAGAATGAATTAAAAAAGAAGAATTATATCACTTTATATCTGTGAAAATCTTATTCTCATAAAAAAAATGTGGCTATTTCAAGTCTCTGGCATTAATTATGTGATATATATTGTTAGTGAGGAGTTGAGTGAATTTGCTATGGAGGATAGAGCCAACTCTTGTGCACTTATGACGACGCCTGAGCTGCAGCCTCCTGCAAAAAAAAAAAAAAGAAGAAAGAGTCAGCTGCTTGCACATGTAGAGTCCCTGTGGCACGATAGACTCCTGTAACACCTCGAGCACACGCAGATCTCAGCCCCTCCACCAGCTGGCCATCTCTGTATCCCACCTCTTCTCCCTCTCTCTGTGCACTTTAACCTTCCTGCCTTGGTATATATAGTCTGTGTGACTATCAGAGTTCTCCTGGCAGCCATCATGAAGGGTGCAGTCTCGATCTGTTTCCTCTCTCTGCTGCTTTTGCAGGCCACAGCAGGTAAGATTCAGAAGCAATTTGGTAAAACATGCTGTTTTAGGTGCGCTGGTGCACCGTGGGCATGAGAAATGTTTGTGTACAAGTACTGCTGATGACTGAAATGGTGATGTGGCACAAGTTTAGAAGCAGGGTTAATGAATGGTTAATAAATAGCACCATATTTGACTGCTCTGTCAGCTTGATACTTCAATGGTTCCTCAAAGATTCAGAGGATGGCCAGAAATGGCCTGTCATATGATTGAAAACAGGCTGTCCTGTAGGTTTTTGTGTCTATTGTAGGGTCAGTTTGGCCACAAATGGCACTGGCTTTTAGAGGCAGAGCACACCACCACCCAAGGATAAGGATAGACAGACAGAAATGTTACCCCAGCCTTTCTTTACCACCAGGCTAAGCTATTTAAATCTGTCCCAGTTTATAGTTAAAAAGCTGGCACGTGTTACAGAATTGTGGATTTACCTGCCTCTTTCTAATGCTCTTCATTATTAAATCAAATATTTCATGGCATACTGGAACAGCTGTCACTTTTCATGTATGAACAAATCGCGTTTGGGCGAGTTTCTGAAGTTCGGGATTATTAAAAGCCATTCGGCCTCCACTGTGGACTGACAGCATGTCAGCTGTCCTAATGCATGGCACCAGCTGATGGAAAGTCTTAGTCTAACCAAGGAGACGGGAACAGCCACGTGGGAGCTTGAATGGACGCTGAGCTTTTTCTGCATGCGCTAATTTGGTCTGTTTGCTTCATTCTTCGGTTTCACCTGCTACAGTCTGAAGAATGACAACCATAACACCAAAACAACATACATCATAACTATATCAAAGGGCACCCATGGAGCTAAATGTCATAGCGAGCTGATCACCCATAACTGCGCCCAGATTACCCATTCTAAAAATGCGGACTGGTCTCTGGGGCTGGACTAGCGCGGGTATTGTTACCCTTGTCTGTCACCCCTGTCTGTCCTTGGGGTGGCGTTCAGCTCCACAGCCAGGACCCAGGCCTCCATATTCCAAGCTGCTGTCAGGTGTCTAAGATTGGATGGGCTCCTGAAACCCAACCCCAAATCCCCCCCCTCCCTACAGCTCCTCCCTCCCTCCACTAGATCCTCTACCCTCCCCATCCCTCCTGAATCGTCACCCCTCCCAGTTCCATGCTTCCCTTTAGACACACTGCACAGCTGCTGCACTGTCACAATCACAATTTATTCCCAGCAGTTGGCCTTTTAGGGACATGCATTCTCCAGGCTGGAGGGGCCGGGCCGTGGCTTGCAGCTCAAGCTTTCGAAGAGCCCTTTTTTGCAGGCTCGTGCAGATGTCTTACGGTGGCCCCTGTCTGTGAATATATATTCCACAGGCATACTGTGTATTGATTTTTGCTGCAGAGCTAAAAAGGACTTTATGTTGAAATACCCCCAGGGTATGGCAACACTGAGTCATGAACTCTTTTTGTCTCGGTGTGTAATTATGGTGTTTTTGTTTGGTTCAGTCAACTCTCAGGAATTCCACTGAACTCTGCAGGATGGACACGAAGGTGTAACCGCCCTCGAAAGCAATGTGGTGTTAATATGCTATCATCTTGTCACAGGCTGCCTAGCATACAGATTTATTAATCCACCAGAAAATCTTATATCTTTTTTTTTTGTTTTTTAAATAAATACACCTGAAGGCTGCATCAGGGCTGACATACTAACACAGAAACTGATCATGTGAAATCTTATGAAAAAAGCCTGAAGCGGCTGATTGCATGGCCAGCATTGATCGCCTTAGCTGATTGATTGGAGTATCCACATTTTGATATAAAGCAAGAACACCAAATGATGCAAGTCATCTTTTAAGCTTAGATATCACTAGGCTGATGTGCAGGAGTGTGAAGATCTTATAAACCAACAGTGATTTTTTTTTTTCTCACCTGAGTGTTTCCAGACATTAACATGCAGTCATTAAACAGCTAAAACTTTTCACGAGCTGTGTTTCTGGGGGCGTAAACGAGCTGCTGGAAGTTGCAGGTTTCTTATGTGGATGTGACACTGCTCAGTGTTGGCATGTACTGAAAAACATAGGCTGCTGTAGGCAGAGAATTTTTTGTGTGAATGGCTATGATTGACCATTCAATGACTACAATCGTGTTTATTACATTATAGCAAACTTTTAGGTAAACTGTGAAGAGGCTTAAAATGTCACTTTACAATCTAAAGTACCTTGAAATTGGTAAAATTGTAGTGAATTAAAACAGTCGCTGGTGCAAATGTAGAAAGGTTACTTCTCTAACAGGCAGCGCTCAGAACTTGAGAGTCAGCAAACAGGACAAAAGTGCTATGTGTAGAATATTTCTGTCCACATTAAATACGCACTAACAGTTCTTCAGCCGCTTTGGTCCTTCAGACTATTTCTTCACACTGCCTTGTTTATAGTTGGTGGCAATACTATCCATCCTCACTCGGTAAAAATATCTTTGGCCTCCTCACTTTGCAGAGGGGAGACACTGAAAGTTAAAGGAGCACGGTCTCCATGTGATTCCCCTCTAATGGCACGCAGGACATCCCTAGGCTGCATGTAGTGGAAGGGACACGCCAGTCATACTCGGTAACTTTATTACACACGCTTCCTTAAGACGAGCCCCGCAGCCCCAAGGGCACCTGACGTCCTTTCCTGGCTCTAAAACAGGCGAGCAGTGACTGAGGCATCAGATCAACACTTCAGCGTAAAGCGCCTTTGCCCTCGCGCCTTTCTTTGAGCCTGTCCCTACACTTGATGCAACCCCCCCCGGTACTGTTTGGTGGCTTGTTCATTATTGTATGACATAGTAAAACTAATGAATGAAAGAAAATGAAAAGCAATGACAGTGACTTGTTATATTTTCAGAAATTGAATTAGCACATACAAGGAAAGCCATAAATTTGTAGCACATTTAAATTTACATGCATCATGCTTTTCACTTGGCTAGCCTGTGTACTACACAGTCAGTTTGTGGGGTGAGGATATCTCTAAAGTCTCCAAACTGACTAACAGTCAAAACCTTAAAATAGGCAGCAGTCATTTTGCCACCCCTCCTCTGTCCATCTTCTGACCCATTGTAGGGCTATTTTTGACTGTGTGGGAGTACGAGCTGCAAGCTGTGCCACCTGTTGCCATCTGTGGTATCTTCTCACCACACCCTGCACAGCTCTGCTCTCACACCTCTGACCCTCACTGAAGGAGGAAACCGGCATTCTTATAGGCTGGCAGCAGGCTTATTTTAACATTCATCTGCTTTGGTTTAAGTATGTTTCCTGCATTTCTGAGATGGGCACTAGTGAGAAAGTAGTTTTGTTTAATTGCATTCATGAATTTTAAATGAGAGCAGAGGCACTTTACAAGCCATTGGTCATGTAAACTTTTTTTCTTTCTCTTTAAATTTGACTAGAATCATTCTCTGTGGATCTTTCTGGTGGAAACCTTCTGCCTTCAGATTAGGGCTGCTTGTGCAGGATAAATCCTTTAACTGGGGTTTCCAGGGCTGCTACCCTCATCATGTTCACTTTAATTCAATTTACTTTGACTGTGCTGTAAGCAGAACATGATCCCGGGGGTTCCACAGTTATACAGATGGTCATTATATACAGGCACATATCAGCACACACACACTCTCCACAAAGTGATTCTTTGCCCTCAATAAACATGAAGCAATAATTTTGAGTGAAATACGGACTGATGTATCTAGAATTAAAGCTTTATTTATTCAAATAATCAGTCATGAAGGAAAATATGCTTGGTATACATTGAAAGTATAGCAGTCAAGTCAATTTTACCTGTTCAGATTCCATTGAATTGAATATTTTACATTGTACTTATGGAAAAAAATTACATGGAACAAATTACTTAAAATCAGCATTTTGGGCATAAATATTTATTGAGTGTTTGGAAAAGGCCAGAACATATATTAGCATAAATTTAATCCATCTTTAATCTATCTTCTTTAGTTAAAAGAAATTAACTTTGTGGGTTAATGTAATTAAATAGGAAAGTGAAGCATATTTCAGGCTGGTTTCCAATGGCTGATAGGTCATAAGAGATCTCCCTATAATTGCCGCAGTGGCTTAGATGTTCAACGGGATGTACCGACGCCACCAGAATGTTTCTCCAAACTGTGGCGCGGTTGTGTGGCAACGAGCTCAGCGAGGACAGGGTTCAGCTCCCCTGCCGCCTTCAGGGTTAATTTTGAGCACTGATGCAAGGCCCACTGTCCACAGGCAACATTACCTCTCTGATCTTTGCGAAGCTCTGTCCTAATTAGGGATCGACTGGATTGGAAGGTGTTAACAAGTTCACAGCCGTTAAGGCCCTCTCGAGGAGCTAGCGTTAAAAGACGTGACTCTTCTGAGTGATGAGTCAAGTTACAGAGGCTTTAGCAATCCCTGTAGTACTGCAGTGATGGCGTGTGAAAGACGTGGAAGAGATGGGATCTGGTCATCGACAGCCACTTTAGTCCTCAAGTGGAATCACCCTCTCTGCCCTCTGGTGGGTTTCATCAGAGGGCACATCCCCTCTATTTTGCAATATGATCACATTCTATTCAAAACTTGTAACCTGCTCAGATAACCGGAGCAATGTGGCTCAGATTCAAATGCAACCAAGTGGCCATGGATCACAAACAGATGACATCACTTAGTGGTGTTTCTAAAGGTCACATGAACAAAAGCAGCTTTGCGCAGGTTGTAGTTGTTGTCAGAGCTAAATCCGATTTATTATAAAGTCGCTGTGGAAAAAAGTTGCGGAAGGTTTGATGTAATTTATCTTATCCGGTGTTTAACATGTGTAGTAATAAACACTTCTTCCCTAAATGCTTGCACTTTTCCAAACTGCCAAACCCAATGTAACAGTGGTCCTTTCGCCTCTATGTGTTTAGTGCATATGTCCACTATATATTATTAAACTTGGCAGAATCAAAAATCAAGAAGTTTATTATATACATTGCAAAACACAGTGGTTACGCTGAGCAATAAAATTTTTACTTTGCAAGACATGCAAATAAATAAAATAAATAAGCAAACTAAACTAAGATAAAAGAATAATGAGCATATAAAAGTAAATAAAATAAAGTACTGTGTACAAAAGGGTAGAGCGCGGTCAGAACATAAGAAGTTACATGAGTTCACATTACTGCATCTCTGCTTTCATTGTGTTAATCCATTAGAATAAAGACAGGGCACACTTGCCATTAGGAGTTCACACGCAAGAAATATATGTAGTTTTTTATTGTATCGGCTGTTTAAGGAATGCTTTCTGCAGTAAACTGCCTCACAATATGTAGCCACAATGTATGGGTTTGCAGTGTTGCTCGTACCCTCATTTTATTCTGGCTACTAACCTTTTGGTTTCTCTTGTTCTTGCATCGTGCCGGCAGAAACATTACACAGGCTTATTTTTAGCAGGTTGACTCGGTGAGAATCAGCACTGTGTCACTGCCGCCACGCAGCAAAGGAGAAACCTTTCGGGTTTCAGTTAAAGCCCCAGAGATTTGTAATTTTGGGGGTCTCTTGTGGTCGTTTATTATTTTTGTATGTGCACATAATGAAATGCTCCAATTGGATTTCTGTGATCAGAAAATGCGGGCTGCATTTTTCATGAATGAGAAACATTTATATTGAACTCAGGTCATTTCAGTGAAAGAGAGTCAATTTACAAGACTCGAGGCTCATAAATATAAACATAAGTTTGCTCGAGGCTTGTAAACAAACAGGCCTTCAGATGATTTTACTTGTCATTTGATGCAGCGTTGGATTCGGCCAAAGCGACGTGCCATTCTGACGCTTGGCCAGAAACACTAGAAGTCATTCACCACATGGCCGGCTTTACTCCAGGCTATGGCGCAAAATGCTGCAGCAGCACTGCCCTCTGAGGGGGTGATGTTTATCAGATGTTTAAAAGAACATCTGATATGTGACTCTGCTTTGCAGTTTTGGTTTTGGAATTAAGGCATTTTTAAATATTTCTGAAAGAAAGCTTTCTGTTTGAGGGAGCACTGCTGATCAATATGGTCTATGGTGACACCAGAGAGTTGGAGCAACTATAGTTGAGTTTTTCAAAGAATATTTAAGTCGCCTTCTGGTTTTTACTCACTCCACCCACAACTTAAAGCCAATCTTGTCATCAACTACTCTCAAAAAGTGTGGCAGTATCTGTGAGAAACGACAGCGCCACTTATTTCACAGTGTATTAGACAATAACAAACTGACTGAGACAACACTGTACATGAAATGATGTGTCTGCAGTTCTAGTCTGGAAGTTTCTTTACCTTCCTAATCGAACACCTCTGCTCTACCCCCAGTCACTTTTTGAGGAGCATTACATAAATGCCAGGACATGATTATTTCTTCACAGACACCAGCTGAGATCAGAGGGTTGTGCCGCCAGCGACTGAAGCATAACTTTTCATGCTTTTTCTGATCCTCTGTGCAAGTGGTGTTAGTTTTATATAACTGCAATAAAACTGTGTATTTTTATTGAGAAAGTCAGGTAAAGTGCAGGCGATTATATGAGGTTATATTCATTTTTCTCTGTGCTGCTTAAAACATTTTGAACTTATCAGCGCCAGTAAACTGAATTTGCTGGCAGAAGGTATGCATGTAATTGGTTTAAGAACAACATCAATATTCTGTGCTTTCCACAGTCTAATTTTCAACTGAATGACTGCAGTTAATAATTCAACAGGTGCTCCTATATCAGAGTCAATCTTCCAGACTCTTAAATACCTTTAAAATTCTTTAACAGTTCTGTTAAGGGGGGTGTCTGGTAGTTTGGACGCTTAGACCCATAAGCTCCCAGGGCATGGAAGTGTGAACCAGGAAGACTTCCCAATTGCCGCTATATATATCTTGTGGCAGGTTGGCGTGTGGGAGGCGTTGTGGAGGGGGGTCTGTACTGAGGCCTGGGCACACAAGGACAGGCCTCACAGCCTGATGAGTCTGTGATTGGTGGATAAATATAGATGAGAAAAGACAGAGGATTGCACACCATTGTCTCATGTATATTATTGTTGGGAACACTCAGTCCGGCTTTGAGTTCTCCTCCTCGTCTGTTACGAAACCGGGGAAGTCCCTCTCTCTGTCAGTCTGCCTTATCTTTGCTGTTGTTATATAGCCCGTGCTGATGCCAAACACATGTCTTTGTTTATTTTCAGCATTTGCTTTCTAAATTAAGACCTGATTGTACTAACAGCTGTGATCTAAGTAATCCGACATGTTCAAAAGTGGACATGACTGGTGAGCAAATATTCTCTCTTGGTCATTCTTTCTGTCTTACACACACACACACACACACACACACACACACACACACACACACACACACACACACACACACACACACACACACACACACACACATGAAACAAGCTTATATCTCAGTTAAAATGTGTGTATTGACATGCACGACCTACATCTGAATGTAAATGCTAACTTAGCAACTATATTCCATTTAAAGGGGGGTTGGTTAGAACATTAATATGTTAGATGGGCTACTATTTAGTTCACTTAACCAACAGTTGGTGTATCAGTTGAGAGCTTCTGCTACATCAAAAAATATTTGCCTTCAATGTATAATCATGCAAAACTGTAATCTAAAAGGGAATATTTACATACTAATAACTACAAATCGAAAGTGTTTAGTTGGTGGATTGTGCAGGGGGAGTTTAGGTGCTATAATTTCCAAACTTGACTTGTTAAAATCTGAAAATACAGCAAAAATCATTGAATAGCTGATTTTTCTTTCTTTTTTTTAGTTTTCTTCCATATAACGCCTTTATACAAGGCTCATATTAAAACATTTTATTTATTTCCATCCACTACAAAATCAGTCAAGTCTTTGTCTTCACTGATCTTTGGTCAGACATACCATCATGTAATAGCAAAGCTTTAATAAACATGGCATGGCACCTGTCAACAAACCCAGTGTGTGCTTCTTTATTAAACTGCCGTTGAACAAATCAGACCTCCCATGTTTATTTTCTTAAAATATCAAGCTGGCCATTTAAGGCATACGCTGAGGTCTTGAAACAAACTGAATTTGCTGTTGATGTTTGTGATGTTTCTGCAGAAGAAGAAGAAGATGTTACCTCCGTCCTTAGAGACAGATCTCACATCGATGAGACGCTGCGGCTTGCAATGGAGGAAAAAGCAGGAGACTATGCAGGTGAGGATCGAAGGTGAAAGAGGCATGTTAAGAATCTGACTGCTTTAATTTTCTTCATTTTTTTCCACTTGATTTCCCTTTAACACTTTTGGAGGAGCAAACTAAATATGACAAGTCAATAGGATTTTTATGCTATTTAAAAAAAACAGTGTATCCAAAGAGAACACTGTTTACCTTATTCACCTTACTAACATCCTTTTGATCATTTCTGGTCTCCTTTTCCTTCAGCGGCTCTGGAGAGGTTGCGGAAGATCTACCATACGTCCATCAAGCCGATGGAGCAGGCCTACAAGTACAACGAATTGAGGCAGCACGAGATCTCAGGTATCGCCGAGCTCACCGGCTGCAGCTTCACTTTGCTTCACTTTCTCCTGTTGGTGTGGAGTTTTCTGTTTGAGTTGCTTTAGTGACTGATTTGTTCACTTGTTTGCAAAAAACACAACATCTTTACACCTCCAACTGATGCATTAACAGCAAGATGTTACCTGTACACTCTTTTTTATATCGGGTTTAAGGGTGGGATTGTTTATCAAAGTAAGAAGGGTAGTGTCTTTTTTTACCCCTTCTGTTACACATTGCACTGTGCCCTGTTTCTTTACAGTGGACTCAACACTCCAAGCTGTACACTGAACTGCCCAAAAAACCCCACTTTCCTACAATGAAATAAAGTTATCGCCCTCTTGTGGCTTTTCAGGCCTGCATGCAAAAAAAAAAAAAATCAACCTGTATTTTCAATGTATATGTGCGTAAAACGCCCCTATGTGCGTTTTAAAGATGGGAGTAAATCCCCACCCCCCCAATCACCTGACTACACGGGCATGTCCTCCATCTGTTTACAGACATGTTTGACACTTCGCAGGTCAAATATGGGATTAGACTCCAGCCTGGATCTCCCACCTGTTTATGTACATTTTTACTTTATCCCTCCATGTTGCTTGTGGAAACATCACTCCCTCACTGAGCTTTCCTCCACCTCCTGTTTCCCTTCACTTCTCTATACTCCACCCTCTCCTGTCTTCCACTCGTCCCCATCCCCTCCACTCCCTCTTCCACCCCTCATCTAACAGCCTACCCGGGAAGAACCCTGGGGGACTCAGCCACAGGTGGGTGTGGCCAGAGCTTACCTGTGCATGGCAGTGCCTGCAGTGCTCGGCCCTTTCCTTTCAACCCCTCATTTGTCTTCATACATTTGCCCTGAGTGGGTTGCAAAATTTCAAGCATGTTTCACTTTGGACGACACTCAATATGACCGAGGTGCAGTGAAAAGTGATCCATGTGTGAAAGCTTCATTTTATGGAGAGTGAATAAAAAGAGAAGTAAAAATGCTCTTAACATACTTTAAGTGTGTTAGTGCTTAAACTGCACATTATTTAAACTTTTTATTAAGAGACTTACCATTACTTTGTAAAAACAAATATAATGTATTTATATAAATGGGGTTGCATGTGCAGCTTTGGTTTTAACAAAGGATACAGAGGTTTGAGGAGGGGACACTGGTGGGAAAGGGTGGTCAGTGTTCAGCTAGGAGTGAACTGGTTTACTTTTTCACTTTATTTTTTAATATTATTATTTTTTATCATTTTTTTAATCATTTTTAGTGATGCTTAATGTCTGTTTTTTTGTTTATTCTTTCTCCTTTCCCTTTTCAGTCAGTTGCATTGTAGTACATTGCACCCAGCCACCCAAACACCATGTCCACTCACAACAGCTACGAGACACACAGCTTGCGCTAGACCCGTCGAGTCTCTTTGTCAGAGTATAAAACTTTATCGTGTGTCATGAGATTATGGCTGCTGCATTTTAATGAATTCCCTTTATGCTATTAAACACCCTAACAGCTTTACAACTTGTTTCTGTCCTTCCTTCTTAAGTTTTGTAAAATATGCCCTGTGCTCTGGATTGGGAGTGCTGTTCAGATGTGCTCTTCAGGGAAAAAATAAATAAATAAATATGCAGGGAGACCTTTTGGATAGATGGTTGGTTAGATGACTGGCTAGATGATGATTTCACCACACTGCTGATAATTTAATCAGTGTTGTTTCTTCTTGCCCTAAACAGATGGAGAGATTACCTCCAAGCCCATGGTGCTATTCCTGGGACCATGGAGTGTAGGAAAGTCCTCCATGATCAATTACCTCCTGGGCTTGCATGACAGCCCCTACCAGCTCTACACAGGTACCATAAATATTTATTTTTTATTTTGTAGATTAGCAGTAAATAACGTTAAGTTCTGAAATCCAGTGCTGATGGAAAAAAGGGCAAGGTCAAAAGTGCAGTTGTTGCTAAATCTACGTCAGATGGGGAGTTGACTGGAGAACTGGGTGCTTTACATCTTACTGAGGTTCAGTGTGTTTTCCCATCTGCTTCTCCTCCGTGATGCTAATCTCTTCCTCTCTTCCTCTGTGATGTCCTTCTGCAGGAGCTGAGCCTACTACCTCTGAATTTACAGTTATTATGCACGGGGAAAAGATCCGCTCTGTTGAGGGTATCGTTATGGCGGCTGACAGCTCGCGCTCCTTCTCTCCCCTGGAGAAGTTTGGCCAAAACTTTCTGGAAAAGCTGATTGGTATTGAGATGCCCCACAAGCTTTTGGAGCGTGTGACGTTCGTCGACACACCGGGAATTATTGAGAACCGGAAACAGCAGGAAAGAGGTAAACTCAAGAAGCTCACCCTCAGTTTTCAACTTTCAGATACCACAAATCAGCTGTGTGCAGCTCATTATGACTTGTGCTTTTCTCCCATCTAGGCTATCCTTTCAATGATGTCTGTCAGTGGTTCATTGACCGTGCTGACCTGATCTTTGTCGTGTTTGATCCCACCAAGCTGGACGTTGGTCTGGAGCTAGAGATGCTCTTCAGGCAGTTGAAGGGTCGTGAGTCACAGATTCGCATCATCCTGAACAAGGCTGACAACCTGGCCACCCAGGACTTAATGAGAGTTTACGGAGCGCTCTTCTGGAGCTTAGCTCCCCTCATCAATGTCACTGAGCCTCCCCGTGTCTATGTCAGTTCCTTCTGGCCATATGAGTATGCACCTGACACCAGCCGGGAGCTCTTCAAGCGGGAGGAGATCTCTCTTCTGGAGGATCTCAACCAGGTGATCGAAAACCGCATGGAGAATAAGATTGCCTTCATCCGCCAGCACGGTATCCGTGTACGCATCCACGGCTTGCTGGTAGACCGCTACGTCCAGACCTTTAAAGAGAAGATGAGCTTCTTCAGTGATCCCGAGTTAGTCTTCCAGGAGATTGTAGATGACCCAGACAAGTTTTACATTTTCAAATCCATCCTAGCCAAGACCAACGTCAGCAAATTTGACCTGCCCAACCGCGACGCTTACCGTGACTTCTTTGGCATCAACCCTATCACCAACTTCAAGCCTCTGTCAGCTCAGTGCTCCTACATCGGAGGCTGCCTGCTTGATAAGATTGAGAAGGCAATCACCACTGAGTTGCCTGCCCTTCTGAGCAGCATTAACTCTGGCAAGCAGCCTGGCCTGTCCTCCTGCGAGGCCACCGGCTGTGGCGAGAAGCCAAAGAATCGTTACCGAAAGAACTGAGGAACACAAAATACTCTAAAGGTAGAAAGGAGAAGGAGAAGGTGAAGAGAAAGGGTCTGGTCGATGCCAACCCTGCTTTTTGTCAGAACGCTTGTATCACTAATGGAGACAGAGGCGAGAAGATGCTTTTTTTTTTTTCTTTTTTTTTTAAGGGGAGGTACATTTAAGGTCCGTAGGATTGAAAGAGATAGCGGGAGGGAGGGGTCATCGATAAAGGCAGCTTAAGGATACAAGTGCTGAAGAAATGAGAACATGCCTCTCTCCCTTGCACAACCACTCTGGACTGTCTGGGACTTTGGGATTGGGAAATCAATGATGTGAATAAAAGAGGAAATGGGAAAGATTAAATGAGAACGAATAAAAAGTTTAAATCCTGAACAAAAAAAGTCAAATACCAGCTCCCTTGTATGTGAATAAAGGAAAAAAGTGGAAACAGAAATGTGTGTTGGACAACTTGTGAGAATTGCATTGCAGCAGGTTAATTCCACACGCTTCAGGAAGCTGTTTTTGAAGTAGCCCCTTGTGTGGGTGCCATGCAGAGCTAGACATCCAAACCTTTGCTTTTGAATTAGATTAACACTGCATGTTCGAAATTACAGGAGGTGCATGTATTTTCCCTCTGACACAAGCAAAAGTCCCTTGTGTTACTGACACCTGCAACACATGTGGCCGTTTTATTGTTTTGGTTATTTTTCCTCATAATTTTGTATGCTCGCCAGTCTTGGTTGTTGACAACCTCTGAGAATAGCAGGGGTCAGGGATCAAAGGTCAGAGTCTTCAGTGCAGAGTGGGTGTGTTCACTCTGCTTGTAACTGTTGTTACTCTTTTTTTGTGTTTGTTGTTTTTGTTTGAGTCTATAAATTTGCTTTCAGCAGGATTTAAATGCTGCGTAGGGTTTATTTTCCCCTCAGTGATAAGCTTCTCAGCCTTTTCTTTTAAGTGATCATATAAAAATAACATATGAATGAGGGTTTCAAATGATTTATTCTGCCAATTATTCTGCAGGTTAGAAAGATATTTGCCATTTTTTTCTGTATAAATAGCCAAATGGCCAGTTGAGTAAGCTATATATATATATATATATATATATATATATATATATATATATATATATATATATATATATATATATATATATATATATATATATATATATATATATATATATATATATATATATATATATATATATACACACACACATATATATTCTCTGCTGCAAAATTTTGAAAATTGCTGCCAAAGTGTGGTCGATCTTTGCAGATTTCCCAGCTTGCAAAAAAAAAAGAAAAGAAAAAAAATGTGAGATGGAGGTAAAGGAGAAGTGGAGGACTGATGAGTTGACCCCTGACCTCTATGGAGAGAAGGAAAGCAGAAGGTAGCTTTTACCGCAAATTCCTGTGTACTGTGCCTCAATAAATGTCCTAAACACACTTGGACAGTCTGGGCATTGAACAATGGATATTTTGCTTGTTGGCTTCAGCTTTGTGGAGTCTCTGCACACCTTAGCATGTTATTTCTTTTTCTTTGGCTTTATAAGTTGTAAAAGACAAAAGATCAAATGTGTTAGGGTTAGCAGCTTCTGACAGAGCCAGGCTCGTTGCTTCCAGTATTGGTGCTGATCTGATTCAGTATATTTTTCCAAATTTTTCCAAGAATGCTTCATACACAAAGCCCTAAATCGTAAAGAACAGGTAGGTGGTTCTAAGCTAACCCCCCAAAAATAAAGTTGACTCATGGCCAAGTGCACTTCCTGTTTCCTCCACGTGTCCTGGCTCACTAACACCCCTGCTGCTTTTCCCAACTAAACTCTGAAGCATGATGCAAAAGAATATAGCAAACATAACCTCCAAATAAGCTTAACTTTGAATAACTTTTCAGTTTGTTTGAGTGTGAGTGCTGCACAGGGTGTTTAGTATGTTTACACTGCAGATTCAGAACATGCCCACTAGAGAGAGCTGTGTAAAAAGAGGAAAGAAAATGCAGACCACTGGCAAAAGTTTATAGTGGGATTGATCGCTCAGGCTTTGTAACATTAGGTGGTTGCATTTCTTTTTTTGTGTACTTGAGTGTAATTTATCTTCATTTACCTGTGAATTAGATATTGAATGGATGTGCATCCCATTAAAGTAGTTGTTGATTCACTTTTTTTTTCCTTTTTTAAAAAAATTTAAGTTCATCTTGGCCTAATTTTTGCAAGCTTGACCATCAAGAATAAAGATTTCTGATGGACCAAGCAGTGAAACTTTGTGGTTATTCAAATAAAATGATCAATCTTTGGACTCAAACAAGAAAATTTGCTGAGATTACATCTTGCGCTTGCTTATTTCCTGTTTCCCCATCTTGTCTCCATACATTTCTCTCTATAACCTCTCACTCTGTTCCTTTTGTCTCTCTTACACCAACATCTGAACAGATCCGATCTCCCACTTTTTGAAAGCATGCTTTTTGTATTCCAGAGCTGCAATGCACCAGCATTTTGTCGTGACTGTGGGAGTGAGGGGGGGCATATATGTGAGTGTGTCTGTGGATGTGTGTGTGTGATGTAAATTGCCTCAAGTTTTGACATGTGCACCAAAATCCCCCTTTATACAGTGATATGAACCCACGTGAGCTTCTCTGTGAGTGAACTCCAACTCTTCTGCGAGCGTTAGTTGAGATATTCTCAGAAGATTAAAAATGATACAGTCATTTATGAATAAATCAACAGAATCCCAGCTCACCACTTTAAAATCACAGTAAATCTTCTTATTCTCCTAATTAAAGACAGAGTTTTGTTTGTTCCCGTGCACGCAGGTGGAATGCAAGAAGGTAGCGCGGTTCCCTCTGGGGGTGCTTTCAAAAAACAGCGAAGCTCCTTGCTGACTACAGAGGCCAGCTGCTTAATATTTCTGTCAGGCTGCTGAATAAATAAATAATAGAACATTAAACCTGCAGGTTCTTCATTCAGTTTGGCTGCACACTCTGTAGCCTTCATTTTCCATAGTCTGCCTTAAATGAAGTATTCAGAATTAGATATCAGTGCTCCTATTCTGCTTTTTATTTGAAGATACTCTGTATATATCCAGGTGTCTTCTAAAGAAGACTTCTTCTACTCTCATCTTAGAGTAAATGTTGTGTCCTTAAATGATAAAGTCATGTTTATTCTATTCTTTTCAATGGTATAGAGCAACAGAAAAGAGAGGAGGGTAGGGGGCTTTGTTCACGAACTGAACATATGGAGTTTCGCTGAGTGCCATTAGAAACATACATCCCCACCCTTCCCTAAAATGCGTGCTCGCTACCTTTCACTCTATTGCTTTTTATCAAGTGCGTGCACGTTCCTGCACTGTAGCCCTCCCCTCCCCTCACTCAACCCCTCTTTTCGTCTACTCTGCTCGCAGCGTCAAGTCGATGGTGACCATCAAAACGGAAGAAGAGAGAGGGATTTTCAAAATAGGAGATCGTTTAAAGTAGATTCTTTTAGCGTGTCTAGAGTGAAGCTCCAAATTGGTTGACAACAAGAGCCTCTAAGGAAACAGTCTCTATGTATGGAAGCTCGTTTCCGCCAAAAATAAATAATAAATAAATACTAATAACAGGAACAAGAAGAAGAAATAAATAAATTAAAACAAGTTTAACATATAACATAAATTTGAAAGATGCCACTTATAGGTAGAAATTTGCGTTTTGCAGTATTATCTTAAACTTACAACTTACTAGATCAAACTTATGAGAAAATAACTTAAGAATTTGTTTTATAAACTCTAAATTCTAACATTATAACCTGGAATTTTTACTTATTTCTTGTCTTTTCTTTCTTTCTTTCTTTCTTTTTTTTGTTCAAGCTAAAAGAAAGTTTTTGAAACTTTTGGATGATGGAAGTAATTTTATTTAAACACACAAAATAAATCAAACAAACAACAACAACAACAACAAAATCCCCGAAAGAAAATAAAAGGTCTAAATGATTACGGGTTTACTTAAGAACCACAAATTTGTTTGCTGAAGCTTTCTTTTGTAGTTTCATGCTAACAGAGTATTTTAAGGTGACCGTATGAAAGGTTGTTGCAGAAAGAATGTGTTATATTGACCATGTAATACATGCTAATACATGACTTATTATGGCTCTGTGCCTTTTTAAAAAGAAATAAAAAAAAGGCATATTTGGGTTTTTATTTTGAAAGAAAAGAGGGGACGTGATATGGTATTTATTCTGGCGTCACTTTCTTTCTTTCTCCCTCTTACACACACACACACACACACACATACAAACACACACTTCTCTCGGCTGGACGGCTGGAAGCGCACAGAGACAGAAGATGGTGGCGGCTGCTGCTGCCACCGTGTTGCCCGCTGCGCCTGGATTGCGCGCACAGCGTTTTCGCGCACGTGTAGACGCCGGTGCGGCACACAAATTGTGATCAGATAACCCGATAATAGGACAATTCTATCTCTCACTGTAGACGGCACAAGGGATGGAAAGGCAGGACGGTGCAGCAGCAGACCTAATCTAGCCTATCATGTGAATCTTGAATCACCTGGAGGTATGACGATATTCTTTGTATCCTGCCCAATTAATCAAAGTGGCCGTATGAAGGCAGCGCTGTGCTTTAACCTGTGGGACTGTGCTATTGGGGGGAGTGGAGAGGAGGTGGAGACCTTTTAATTAGCCCGACTTTCTCCGGGGCTTTCGTCGTCTGGCGATTACAGGGGGGACCAAGCTGTCGTGGGCAAACTTTACTTCATATACCAGGAAGGACTGGACTTCACGCAGTCTGCTCCAGGGGTCTGTTTGTCTTCGCAGATTTCCGTTTGAGACACCACACAGCCGGGCATGGTGAGGATATTAAGACAATCTGGATATTTTCCTTCTTGGGGCGGACTGACGATGAATTGGACACAGTTTGGATGTGAATACCAAAGCAGCGCTAACAAAACACTGATTTAAGACTGGCTGGACTATAGCCTTGAGAGGCGCGCGTATCTGTGGAGTGCTCATTGCCGTCTGTGCTCTTGCAATAACGCCGAATAGTTCATTCGCATCGCATCTCGCTCCTGCAGAACTCCGTGCACAAAATATCTGCCGAGTTCGGAGACGCAGTGACGGTGGAGACTCTGGAGTGGAAAGCCAGGCGAGGACGGGGCGCCGTCCATGAGTGTGTTGGCGATTAGGCCCTGCGGCAAGGAGCGTGGGGGTATAAAAATAAAAACTCAAGTGGCATGATCCCTGTATCCGGTGTTGACCTACGCCTTAATTTTAACCGCTGACCTTTTGGGTCGACACGGCAAACGGCAAAAGCTCGAGCCACTGCGTCTGACTGGCCCTGGATGAAGTTTTGCTCAGTCATGTAAACTTCACATGGTTTAGTTCACTTGACATCGACGTGTATGGAAGTAGAAGCGTGGGTAACTGAGTGGATAAGCGGAATTGGACACGCACCAGCAATGAAAGCGGGCTGAACAAACACACTGAGTACAAAACAACTTCACAGAATTGAATATGTTTTGTTTTTTTTTTAGACACATTTTGAGAGCACCTTAAAAATAATTTATCCTCTCAGTCCTATTTGTGTGTGTATTTTTCAGCATTTTCCTGTACTCACAGTATTGTGTAATTCTGTCCGTTTGGCCAAATAGTTTCCAATGAGTGAAGCAAAGAGCTGGCTGCCTCGGCAGAGCAGGCACTGGGTGAACCTTGCAGTTTCAAGTGCATCGAGTCAAAACAGCCGGGAATGTAGAGGAATGCAGGGACTGACGTCAAGAGTGGCAGAAATGAACTATTCAGAAACTGTGGATGGTCTGCTGGTGTTTCTGCAGCCAGAGCACAGAGTGTGATTTTTCTCTCAAACTTTTTTCTCCATCGCTCTCTTTTTTTTCAATTTTAAAGATTGAACAATACTGTGTTGCCGCAACTTTTTGCCTTACTTCATTTGTGTCTCCTGAGAAATAACTGTGCCTTCTACCTAGCTTTTTTTTTTTTTTGTAATTTTTTTCTTTTTGATAGATTAGAAGAAAACATGGCATCCCCCCAGCATCAGCAACTGTTGCCTCACAACACAGAAGTGAGCTGTGACTCAAGTGGAGATGGAGGCGTCTCTGTGAGAATTGGCAGTAGTGTCAAACACAAGCACGGAGGCGGGCCGCTTGGTTCAATCGGGGGAGGCTTCATTGGCGGAGCCAAGCACTGCAAGTACAGCATTTCCTCTAGCTGTAGCTCTGGGGAGTCCGGATTGAGGAGGCCGGTGGTCAAGAGTTTTCGCTCTCACAAAAAGATGCCACAGCTTTTTGAGAGATCTGCTGGCCATTTCTGGGACCCAAAGTTTGACTCTTCTATCCTGGAGGAGGCCTGTAGAGAACGGTGTTTCCCTCAGACCCAGAGGCGCTTCCGTTTTGTGCTTTTTTACCTCCTAGCAGCTGCTTTACTCTGGGGATTTTACTTTGCTGCCAACCCTTCTCGCTGTGATAGGGTTGCTTTTCTCGTCCCCACTGCTTCCTTCCTCCTTTTCTGCTTCCTCCTCTTCCTCTTAACGTTTACCAAACTGTACTCTCGCTGCTACAACCAAGCATCTCTGCTGCTCATCCTCGTAACCTTCATACTGACCCTGGCCCCCCAGATTCAGACATCTGGTTTCAAGGACCCTGAGATTCCAGCACCTACACTTGATGTGGAAGAATTCAGTGGAATAGGGCCCACATACAACATGTCATATGAAACACTTGTGGGAGATAGCAACTGGTGTCCCTGTCTTTCTCCTGTAGGCACCTTCTCCCTTTGCATTGAGGTTCTTCTGTTGCTATATAGCGTCCTTCACGTTCGTCTCTATGCCTCTGTCCTCCTCGGATTTCTCTACTCCATCTTTTTTGAGAGTTTGGGCTGGCTGCAACTGACTCAGGTAGGCGAGAAGTGGAGCTTAGCCGCCCCATCAGATTGGGATACTCTAAGGTGGTTGGGCCCAGCAAAAGCCTTGCTTCATCTCTGCGCTCATGCCATTGGTATGCACCTGTTCATCATGTCTGAGGTGCGGTCGCGGAGCACCTTCCTCAAGGTCGGACAAGCTATCATGCACGGCAAAGACCTGGAAGTGGAGAAAGCCTTGAAGGAACGAATGATCCACTCTGTTATGCCCAGAATCGTGGCTGATGAGCTCATGAAGCAGGGCGATGACGACATAGGTGATCATTCTGTTAAACGTTACTCCACCAGCGGGGCTGCTGCTGCCATCTCCAGCCCTAAAAACAATAAACGCAAGAAAACCTCCATCCCCCGAGGCCAGATCATCTTCAGGCCCTTCAACATGAAACGGATGGAGCCTGTCAGCATCCTTTTTGCAGACATTGTGGGCTTCACCAAAATGTCTGCCAACAAATCTGCTCATGCCCTCGTTGGACTTCTTAATGACTTGTTCGGACGATTTGATAGACTTTGTGAGCTCACCGGCTGTGAAAAGATCAGCACTCTAGGAGACTGTTACTACTGTGTGGCCGGGTGTCCCGAGCCCAGACCAGATCATGCCTATTGCTGCGTGGAGATGGGCCTGGGCATGATTCAGGCTATTGAACAGTTCTGCCAGGAGAAGAGGGAGATGGTGAACATGAGGGTGGGAGTCCACACTGGCACCGTACTGTGCGGCATCCTGGGCATGAAGCGCTTCAAGTTCGACGTTTGGTCAAACGATGTCAACCTGGCCAACCTGATGGAGCAACTAGGCGTTGCTGGGAAGGTCCACCTATCACACGCCACTGCCAAATTCCTGGATGATCGCTACCAGCATGAGGACGGACAGGTCATGGAGAGAATAGGACAGAGTGTGGTGGCTGACCAGCTCAAAGGTAAGTGAGAATAAATGATCAGTGAAAAACATTTGTTGCTTCTCGATCTGCTTTATTGTAGATTGGCTGTCGGTTCATCGGCATTAAAGTCGATGTGTTCTAATACTTTTACCCTGCCCACAGAGGAAATGTGTGCTCATGCCAGCATATTACTATTTCACCCTCCAGGTGAATCAAAGCACTTGTGAGGAAGCATTTGCATCGGTCCAAGTCAGAACAGAGTTTAAGCATCATGTATAATACCTGATGGGCTGGCAGGGCTTTGAGTGTGTTATCAGTGCCCTCTGTGGCACTGGTACTATGTGACTCTATCACAGACAGACGCCATCTTCTTTCCCATCGTTCCCTCCACCGTGTCTCTACCCGCTCTTTGTTCTCTTCTTCAATTACATTGCCTTCCAGACGTCCTCAGTGTGCTGCGTTCCCGTTACCTTGCCCTGAACCTCTGGGATTGCTTTACAACTTAATGCAACTGTCACCTTTTCTGAAAGAGATTTGCCTACAGCTATATCCTCAGCCCTCTATCTTGTCTTTTATGTCGCCTCTTAACTGCTCGACTGGCGGCTTTTTTATATGATGCATTTATGCAAAACGCCTCAGTGTGACTAAATGTTGGCTTAACTGCTCTTCTCATCATTTAAGGCTTTCTGATCCATTATCAGCCATTGTAAGTGAAGTGACAGTGTCTGACTAAGGTATTGCAGATGGTGTTCATCTGCCCTTTTGAATTAGCATTTTGGGTTTATTTTTGCTTCACTGTGCTGCCTTGAAGGCTGCATGTCAGATTTTGTCCAGTGCATTTTAGGCAGGAATTAGTGTGAGCACAAATTAGAAATTCAAATGTAGCCATTAATAATTTGGGTGCATAAATTATCAGTGTATTTATATACACATCATTTCCCCCCAGAGATCAGTGCTGGGATCAGTCAAGGAAAAGGAGCGACTGAAAGTGCCCTTTGTTTACCAGGCAGCAGGGCCGATTTATAGGCCTGCATTTTCCTCTCATCTTTTAGATTAATGAGCGACTACCACTCTTGCTCTTATGCCTCTCTTTTTATTTTTATTCTCAAGATAAATGTCTTACCCAGAGTGCTATCGCCTTATTCGCCTCTTCTTTTCCCCTTATTCATGCCTCCTTTCTTGCCTCCATCATGTATTCACTTCCCCCCATAAGATTTATCCTCATCCTGTAGGTTTCCTATGCCAGTGACAGAGCTGGCTGTCAGGAGAGAGTTGTTCTCCAGCGCTGTAAAATTCCCTCCGCTGTCTAGCTCAGTCTGTGTAAATCTCTTGGGTACCACTGCAGCCAAGCATGGATCGTGTCTGAGTCTGGTCCCTGTTGCTTGACTCAGAAGTAAATTTCTCCGACCTAGACAGCGATCGCCGTCTGGCTGTCTTTTATGTATCTTTGAAGCACTTTTTGAGTTAGTGTAATGTTTTAGATTCTGTTTTTTTTGCAGTTGCACTATAAGTTGGAGGTGGGTTTCTGACCAAAAAGTGCCCATTTCCAAGTTTATATCCTCTTATTTATATCTAGCTGCTTTTAATATAAGCTGTTTATGGTTCATTGTAAAAAAAAGGAAGGTTCATATGGAGGGCAGCCACGTGTGGACAGTTGAGTTTTACAGCTGCGTCCTGTTCCCTCCTCAGCTCTAAACCTCAGTAGTGAGGAGTTTTAGGAAGAAAGTGATGAAATTGGGGCCGAGTTTGCATCCTGTTCATGTAAGTAATGCGGATATTACAGTTTATTATGAGCCTCTAATTGTTTTCCTTGCACTTGAGACATCCTTGACAGAAAACAAAATTAAATCCAACAAAATTCAACAATAATCAAATGTTAGTCTGTAGAAATGCTGAAAAATATCATGAAATTATTCTGGTCAAGGCAAAAGTGATGATCTGCAACATCAAGTTGCAAGTCTAACCTCTGAAATATTCAGTTTAACTGCCACGAGGAAAAGAAAAGGAGCACTTCCTCACTTTAGAGGACCTATAACAATAACATTTATTTCTCATTACTTTATGGCATTTTTTAGAGGATTTGTTTATTAATTACATAATTTAAAAATAGTATTCATAGGCAGTTTGAGCCTTACCATAAATCATAACACGGTTTGCTGGAAGGATATTATGATATGATGCTTCTATAAACAAACATACAGGCTTTTTATCACGTAGCTATCTATGCTGCCAGACCTTTGTGTTTGTTACTTTTTCTTACTGGAAAAGCTATATTTGGCTCCATTTCCCCGGAAAAGTACCTGCATACGTCTTTCCTTTGTGCGTAATGCAGAATGATGGCACCTGCAGAAGATTATCCCTTTGGAGGAGACTGTCGGTGTGGCCTTGTTATTTTTCTGCTGATGACAGAATCGCCACACAAAACATTGCTCTTCTCTTTTTCAAGAAGCCATTGTTTCCAGGGAAAAAATCACTTTGTTTTTGGCTGTTGCTTACTGAGGATTGCACATGCTACAGTAAAAATGACGTTATTACTTTCATAACCAATTCATGTCTTAATCTCCAACACTACAATAGTATTACATGTGAGCAACTAGTAGTTACAGCTGTCACAAGTAATGCCCATACTGCTTTGGATAGTTAGTGAAAGCACTTCTGATAGGAACTCTTATAATGAAAATGATGGAAAATGATTGTTAGTAACAAACCCGCAGGGATTTATTGTCTTAAATTAAAGGTCCCTTCAGCTTTATAGAGTTTCTTAGTAAGCTTTGGAGCTGTCACAGCTTTTTCAGAAGACAGGAAGGCATGTATTTTCAACCCAGTAGCTCTAAAAACCCACTGCACAGTGCCTGCTCAGCACCAGAGAGCAGACAGACACAGCAGAGCCAGGTCTAATGACCCACATTCATGGGCTTATTTATATTGGTCAAACCCATGTTGTCGCCATTCACAAAAGATGCAGGCCCAGTCCTGAGGGCACTACATCATTTCCATGTATAGCACTGCCCAGAATCCTTCCAAAAGATGCTGGCTCCAGATCTGGATTCAAATGTTAATCGCTTCTAAGCTGGGACAAGGCCCATCTCTCAAACAGACAAACAACACCTCCCTGGCAGACAATAACTTTGCTCTATAACTGCTGGGTGTGCAAGTTCACCTTGGCGACTAGACTTGCTGCACAGGTGGTATCCTATCATGGTACCATGCTGGAATTCACTGGGTGAATAAGAGCAACCCATTTTCTTACAAATGTTTGTAGAGGCAGTGTGCATGCTTAGCTGCTTGATTTTATACACCTGTGGCCGTGGAAGGGTTTGGAATACCTGAATTCAATGGTCTGGCTGGGTGAGTGAATACTTTTGGCAAAATATTGAAAGCCAGTGATGTGCTTTCCCTGCTCGTGACTATGAAATTGTCTGCCTGGGTGTGAATGACTCTGCAGATGTCTGGGTACCCTCCAAGTTGTTGTGACAACACAGACTGTCCTACACAGCCACCAAATTACAAGAGCACCAACAGTGCATGTGTCCTCAAACAAAACTCCACCCTACTACATAGTAGTACGAAGAGAACAACTACTTGTGTCCAAAAGTACATAAATGAATGTTTTTAAAAAAAGAAATGAAGCAAAATGAGAAGCAGTTGCTCCACTTCACCTCATTTGAACCTCTGATAGCTCTTTTGTACAATAGGCTCTTACCAAGAATACTCATTACAGGGTTCTCACTAACCAGCTGCCTCGAGGTTTAGCATGTTCGTGACCTTTTAATAAGTCATATTGCTGAGCGAAGCTGTGCCGGGCGGCTACGTACAGCATTACCTTCTCTCACCCTGCTTTCATCTCTGTGCCCTGAGGGAGATTTCTAATTAAGCAAGACTGGGTAATCTCCTTGGCTAAAGTGATTAATGTTAGTAATTCTCCATCATCATATCTTCCCTCACTGGCCTGGTGTTATCCCGACCACGGAACGCATCGGCCGTCTCCCTGCCAGCCCTTTTTATCACAGCAAATGATATTGATTGCTTATAATGAGGCTGTCATAGCCGTGTGTGTTTGTGATGAGGAAACAAGGGAGACAACAGCAACCAGACAGGGTTTGATGTCGTGTAGATATCAAATGAAAACAACCAGGGGTTGTATGCAGAAGGCAACATGTCTCTTTATTTTGTGAATTTGTAGCACCGCCTTTACCCCTTGGTAATAATTGATTAGCTACATTATGATTGATTTTTTTTTTAGCAAAGACCAAAACCAATTTGCAAAATGTCTGTGTCTCCAGCTCTGTTAATATCCTGTAACATTTACGAGTTATTGGCAGTTATTTTTTTTGGTTAACTCGTGCACGTGTACATATTACCTTTCCCATGTCTATAGGGAGCTGCTGTCACTCAGCAAATTGCACAATATTTCCTTTAAGCTCAGTGGAAAATTACTTACAATGGCTTCTACCTGTGACCTTGACTGGGATAAATGAGGGTGGTTTTGTGGTTATGCTTAGAGAAGCAGAGAAAGAGAAATCAAGGTGAGAGAGACGATGAAATGCATTTAGCTTTGGTCCTGTTCTGCTGGGAGAGACCTGGTTTTTGACCAGCGGATGTATGAGCCTAATAAAAAAAAAAAAAAAAAAAAAAAAAAGCAGAAATACATCTCCATTGGCTCACTGTATTTTGTATGCATGGGATTCAGTTTTGAGCTCTAGAGTGAAGCACACATAAACAAAAATTGTCTAAACACATTAAAACCACTGGATTTTGCTGCCAAAGGGATGTGGACGTGTGTGTTTGTTTGCGTGCGTGCACTGCCTGTATACTGCCGTACTTGACAAAAAGTTAAATGGTTTGGCTTTTTCACCCTAATATGTATACGCAGCTGTCTTCTCCCCTTGCCAACAACAAAATACCTGGCATAATTTCTGTCTAGACTCTTGAGTCCAAATCAGTATGCACACACAGCATTCAGCCCTACAATCGAAAGACAGGGATTGGGGGGGTGACGAAAGTGAAGTGGGCTGCATTTGAGTGCTTGGTGGGGTTATGAGAGGCATACATAGGGCTGTAGACATGCTAGACTGTAGTGGCACAACTGTTAGGAAGGTAAGTGAGTTAAATAAGTGGTAGGTAGTAGTGGACTGAAATCTGGGAGTGGGACAAAACTGCACAGAGGCATCCAGGGGAAAGCTAAGATGTTATACAGTTTTGCAGTGACCAGGCAGAGGCTAGAGCACCTTGGCTTTGCATGGTAGATTCCAGGTCGGCCTAATGGCATAATACATCACATTGTTTGATATTGTACAGCACATATTATAGTTCAGCACAGCATGGCACTGTAGCCCGCAGAAATGCAATCTCACCATTTGTCATCCTTGGCCTTATCATACTGAACAAGTCTGCAGAGCCTCAGGGTGTCAAGCTCTGCAAACACAGGTCCATTGTGGCAAGGTTATTGAAGGAATATGATGTGGTGATTAGCTGATTATTTCTTCTTTTTTTTTATTATTGTTGCAATCATTTAGATAATCTTCTGTGTCACACTGTTACTCTGCAGGATTAAAAAACAAGAAAAAAGCTCTTTTCGTTCAGGAGAGTTGTGTAAGCAAGGGAACTGCTCGCTGTTTTGACCCAGCAAGCAGTAAAAGATTGGTACTGAAGAGCTGCAATGAGCTTCTGGATCAAGAGCAGGAAAAGCAGAAAACATAATAATGCAAAAATAAGAGCTCAATGAGCTTTCATTTAAGCTGATACTGTGGGAGATTTTTATTTATGTTCTGAAAATCCATGCAGCCCCATTGTGATCCGCCTCCTCCTGACAAGTGTCAGAGGACCCTGTAGACCTCTCAGCCCACCTATAGGGGACAGCTGTCCTATAGACTCAATGCTGAAGTGTCCTACCTCTGTCTATTGTGACAGAGATGACCCAGGGCGAGGAGGATGAGAGGACCCGATATCAGCAGCACAGCTGTCTCTGTGATAAGACGCTGCACTTGCAAGCAGCTGACATGGCTGAGCCTGTAGAATAGATGTACCATGTGATGTAGTATGTGGAGTGGAACATGCCTTGTTTCATTTTTAAATTTAAGGTAAGGATGTCAACTCAATAGTTTTGCTTACAAAGTAGAATTTGCAGGTAAAATTTTAATGGTTACATAGTGGATTTTTAATGCTGTGTACTGTAAAAGCCATCCTGCCATGATATTGACTCGATATAATTATTGCAGAATAAATGTAGTGTTTTGTTGATTCTCCTTCTCCTAAAAACCTGTGTTTAAATCACATTGTGTCAAAGTGCTTGATTTGTTCAGTAGGAGTCAAAAATATGAAATGGAGACCTGCTGTCTGTTGCAGGCATTGTCATTTCTGATCATACTGACGTCATTGTAGGATCTGTTTTGGTATAAGAGGAGAGCGGGCCTCTGTTTCAGCTGCTTCATTAGCCATCATTAAACTGGAGGCTTAATGAAGGTAAGCTAATGTAGTGGAGCCATGCATTGAACTAATGTGTGGAGGTGTTTGTGGACAGATTTGACTATAATTAGTCCATAACTCAGGAGGTTGTGAGTAGTGGAGGATAGGTAAAGAACGGTAAAGAAAGGTGATTTAAGTGACTTTGAACATGGTATGGTTGTTGATGCCAGACATGTTGGTCTTAAAGTATTAAAGAAACCGCTGAGCTACTGCTGCACACAACCATCTCTAGGATTACAGGGAATGCTCCAAAAAAGAGAAAAATATCCAGCGAGCGGCAAATCTCTGTGCTGAAATGCCTTGTTAATGTCAGAGGTCAGAGGAGAATACTCAGACTGCTGTGATAGGAAGGGAACAGTAACTCAAATACCCACTTATTACTGAGCCATGCAGAAGAGTATCTCTGAACGCACAACAAGTCAAAGGTTGGAGCAGATGGGCCACAGCCACAGAAAACCACACCGTGTGTCATGGATTTATCCTTCCTTGTATTAACAGTTCAGTCTTTTGGTGGTGTGATAGTCTAGGGAATATTTTTTGGGGGGCTTTAGTATCAGCTGAATATTGTTTAAATGCCGCACCCTAACTGATTATTGTTGCTCCCTTTATGACCACAGTGTACCCATCGTCAGCAGGACAGGGGCACCTCCAGAAATTATTCAGAGGGGTGCCCATATAGGGGCCACAAAAAATATTGGGGTGGTACACCAAAAACAGAATTTTCAGTTTTAAATGTGCTGCTGTCAAATATAGGTCACTTATATCACTGAAAACAGGTACATATGAAAACCATATGAAAACAAATCCATAATAATCTGTTTTAATTGATTGATTGACTGATTGAAAACAGAGCACCTTTAGATTCTTATCATGGATAAGTAGACAAATCTGCAGCATGTGCTGTCATGTCATTATAGACCAAAATCCCAGAAGTTTCCAGAACCTTTTTAAATCTGTGCCATGAAGAATAAAGGCTGTTTTGAAGGCAACAAGAAGTCCAAACTAGCAAGGTGTACCTAATAAAGTGGCTGGTAACACAATCGCTTATAATAATGTAAACTTTCTTCAACACAGTTTTTAAAGCAATCTTCTGGCTGTTTTCCATGATTGCATGCAGCAAGCCAATCTGTTACGTGGCAGGAGTTTTCACATATGCAAATGTGCTGAGAAGATCAGCTTGTATATTTTCCTGCATTCAAAATGTTCCCTCCTGCAGTGAAGAAATAATAAAATAAAGCAGAATAGAAGCACAGAATAGAAATAGCAGGAGAAAACAGGAGAGGGCATGCAAGAAAGGTATTAAAAAAAACGATCCAGTGAGAGACAGACAGATGGATAGATTCCTTTTAAGGCTTGTTTTGTTAATGGCTTTTGTGTGTCTGTATCTCATAACACCAACCTGAACACAACACATACAATGAAGACTTTACATCTCCATGCCTGCTAGGAGGAGGATGAGAGAACCAGACTTCCACTTAGTGTGGACAGCTGAACACTCACTGCAGTTATAGTACTTTTGCCTAGAGTATTATCTAAAGCCTAAAGTATTATCTGTGTGGGTCTAATATTTCCACGGCCTGGGTGTCAAAGCAAAGACACTAAAATAGACACCTTGTACGTAATTTGCCAAATCCAGCCTGCGGCTTCTGGTAGAACATTGCTATTTGACGCCCTGGTATACACACTCGCACACATGCGCTTTACTCCAGCTGTGCACCCTGGGCCTGCAAAGGCTAATTGCCATGGCAACGGGCTATTGAAAGAGGTGAGGGTCAGCTGGCTCTTTTTAGATGGAAGGACAGGTGATTTGACAGAGAGAAAGGGTCCAAATTGACTCCATTCAACTGAATTTCTGGCTTTCATATTTCGGTCAAAGCAATGCCAAGACTTATTTTTGTGCGAGTCCAGCAAGAATAAGACAAACACATGCGGCTATACTTTACTGCCTGAGCTCTAAAGAACACCTACGCAAATAAATTAAACACTTTGAGGCTCTCAAAAATTCATACACCCTGAAAAAAATGGAAAGAAAGTTAAACAAAAAAGAATCTTTCTTTTTTGTCTCTCTGCAGCTGTTGCTATCCCACTGTGTGCTCTGTGTGGTTGTTTATTTAGATCTCTGCTGGTACACTGCGAGTTGCGAGCTGTGTTATCGGCCTAGGCTAGCTCGCCTCGTGGTTCTGCAGACGCTCTGGTGATAAATTGTTATCATGACTCACTGATGCATCCTAAGCTTTTTTTTTTCCCCTTTGTGTTCAAGGGTACAGAAAAATGCCAGCACTCCTTTTTAATAGATGCACACCAGCCTTTACTGACACTGACAGATGGTGCTCACTCTTAAGGTGACACACAACAACCTCTCAGTCCACCCACCGCGCAACTCTCAGTCACAAAACACCTACTTTTGCAATTTATTTATTTATTTTTTGGTTTGAGCACATTAAATGCAATCACCCACACATGCAGCCACACCCTTTCCATGTTTGTAGTGCTGTAGTGACTTGTTAGTGTGCACAGCGGGAGTGAGTGTGTGATAAATGGCTATATGAATTATGAATGATGAAAGATGACGGGGAGCCAGCGCTTGCTTAAGCCTGCTACCGTATTGAACATGCACGGATTGATGGAGCGCGTTTGTGTGGGCGTGCAGCATGAAGTAAAAAAAAAAAGTATTTTCCTCCGTTTGTACTTGTGGGCATATTTGGGTTTGTTGTGAATGCACAGCGGTGCAGTTCTTTATTATTAGCAGCTGGTAAATTCACTTTAGAGTGTCTGAGGCCAATTTTAGCTCTCTCCTTTCAGTGGATGCGGAAGTATTTTGAAATGCTTGTCTCTCACACCCTTCCTGTGTTAAGGACATTTCGGTAATATTCTTCACCTTCCTCTTGACCCATTTTGTTTTTTACTGTCACCCTTGTGTATTGATTTTCTGTTGTGTAATTTTGTCTTAAAGGATTCAGCAGTGATGTGCTTTAACTTTATTCAAAGCCTCTAAAAATAAGTTAAAACTGAGGGTTATCTTCCAGTTACGCACCTTATAAAAATATCAGCAAGAGTTTGAGCTGTCATCTGAGAAAGCTTCTTGCCAAAAACAAAATAAATCAGTTTATACTTGAGAAAAAGAACTGTTAACGCTCACAAAGCAGGAGATAGATATACAAAAGTGTCAAGAACTGGAGTGAGAAGTATCACCAAGAAATTCAAAGAGAGCCACACAGTACAGAACAAGCCTGGCAGAGTTGGGAAGTGAAAGATTTCAAAGACTCTGGAAAGAAAACTAGTGAGAGATGTGTCTAAAGACTCCAGAACAACTGCCAAGACACGAATGAATGGCTTAGCCAAGTCAGTAATTGTAGTCTGAAAGAAGACAATTACTGGAACCCTACACAGGAATGGACTGCAAGGCCACAGACCAAAAGAAAGCTCCACTTCTGCAGGAGAGACATCTTCAAGCCACACTGTAGTATGCAAAGGACAACCTGGAGAAAGATTATGGATACTGGAAGTGCATCCTTTGGTCATATGACATGAAACTAGAGCTCTTTGGCTACAGAGATGCTGCTTATATTTAGAGAAAGAAGGGAGAGGTGTATAACCCAAAGTACAGCATTCCCCACAGTGAAACGTGGTGGAAGTGTTATGCTGTGGGGATGCTTCAGTGCATCTGGAACTGGGAATCTCATCAAGGAATCATGAAGAATGAAGACTATGTGAGGAAAGCAAACCTAATTCTGTCGTCACCTGTATCCCCATCGTTTCATCAGTTGAAGTCACGAGGTTTAACCTAACAAAGACATGTCAAGTTGGTATTTATTTCGTTTGTCTGATACAGTCATAAATATGAGCTAACATAATGTCAGCTGTAAAATCATTTTTGGCTGAGCTAGTACGTCAGCCACAACATTAAAACCAGCTGCCTGAGTTGCCTGTTTAGCTCACGGGTTGAGCAGACTGCAAGGAGGCTGAAACACAGAGATCTAGGTTTGAGTCCGAGCGGCTCTCTCTCCCTGCTTTCCTGTGGAGGGGCAAAGAGAATAAAAAAATAATGTTAACAAACAAAAGAAACCTGCCTAATCTTGAGTAGCTTCACCAGACCAGAACAACGTCCACATGACTGGATGTTCCAGCAACACTGCGTCTTTCTAACAGGATAATTAATGTGTAATTAAGTGAGCACCACTGGCACAAAGTGAATGAACTATTAGGCTTTGGCCTCACGGGAAATATGACTAAGATCAGTGAAATTAGTATGAAATGTTGTTTTTAACAACACATAACTTCCACTTCACAGTAATAATTTTTTAAGTGTTTAGTGGTGGTGGAGTGATTAGTTCTGTCACCTCAAAGCAAAAAGACCCTGGGTTCGTATCTACCGGCCAGCCAATGTTTTTCGCTGCAAAGTTTGCGTGTTCTCTCCAGGTGCTCCTACTTCCTCCTACAGTCTAATGACATGCATGGAGTTGGGTTAATTCGTGATTCTAAGTCGGCCGTAGGTGTGAATGTGGTGTGAATGGCTGTCTGTCTCTCTCTGTGTGCTAGCCCTGCGACAGACTACCGACCGGTCCAGGATGGAGGGCTGCCTCTCACCCAGCCCTCCTGCAACCCTGGATCCTATACATGGAAGAAAATGGATACAGAACAAAAATCATCACCAATTTTTCCTTAAACTGCCAGTGTTCCTGGTCTCTCTGGTGTACGAACTGATCCCCCAGCCTTAGCTTCAGGTTTTTCCCTTGGCTTTAGTGTGGGACAGTCCTTCTGCATTTATCTGGCTGTCAGCTGCTCCCCCATACACATACTTCATAGCCCCAGGGAATTCCTCTGCTGTCACCTTTTAAAGCTGTTGCTGACTTACAGCTTAGTGTGTGTGAAGTACCTGATATATCCCCAACAGAGGTCATTCCCCTTTGTTTGCTGCATCACTTTGAATTTGTCTCTTACTCCATGCTTGTTTTTTTTCCAGTTTTTCTAACCTCCATCTTGTTGCTGTCTCATTGTTGAGTCAGACTGCTGCAACTGCTGTTTTTCAAATGGCACCTTCATCAACGCTGTGACATTGCAGGAGTGTTTATCTTCGCAGCCCCTGGATCAAACTGTTCCTCTTCACTGAGATATGAAATGCAACAAAAGTGTCAATTATGACACTTGTTAAGAGGATGTAGAAGCAAAAAGATTACATGACTTTTGTGTTTGTCTCAGGTGGTATACAGTGGAGGGGTTTCTGGAGTAAGCTGAATTTGTAGTTAGCATCCTCATTTACTTTTGCTGTATCACTTGCCTGTTCTAGTTAGAGAGTCCTCAGGGGAGCGGCACAGTGCTCGGCAGAAGATCCAGCAAATTTTCGTCATCAACCCCCAGTGAAGACGCCATTAATCAAAATGTTGAGTTAGCAAAGTTTGTGAGACAGCTGGCGCATGAAAGGGAGGGAGAGGTTGGCCTCTGTTGGCTGTTTGCTTTGATCATTTACCCGGAGCCACAAATGTGGTCGCTGTTTAATCAATAGGGGAGCGCTGCTCATAGCTGTGGGTCAATAGCATCTCTGGCCGAGATAGTTCAGCCTGTAATGAAATCGAATTTCAGTTATGAGACTGTCTCCTGACAATTAATTAAATGTGCAATTTTTCATGGATGTTGGCATTTTATTTGTTTTATTTAAGAGAATGGATGAAGAGAACTGAGTTTCAGACAGCATACTTTAGCATCATATTGTGATAAATAGGAGGAACGCCATTAGCTCCTAGGACTCAAACAGCACTTTTCACAGCCAGGAGGAGAGACTGGAGGAGATACCAGCATGTTCTCATGGTTTTGAGTTTTTGGGATTTTTAGGTTTTCTCTAAGTTTGTATTTTTGATTGTCTTTGCATTATCGTCCTGTATTTAGCTTTATGTTATTTCCCTATACCTGATATGCTTTCCTTTTGGTGGTGTTATTTAGTTTTCAACTTCTATTCGATAGATCTTTAGGTTCATTCTGTTTTGTGGGTTCATAACTTTTGGTTTCAGATGGGATTTGTGTTTGAGCTCCTAGTCTTCTGTTTATAGTGTTCTTCTTGTATTTATTTAATTTGTACCTTTAGTTCCTTGTTTGCTTTAGTTGGCGATAGGTTTGTTAATCCCCTTTTTGTATTCCTGTTCTGTGTATTTGTTTGTCCTCTGTCTCTCTGTCAAGTGTGCTTCTGTGATATTTTCTTTTCTATTTTGATGGTCTCTTGCCGCTCATGCTTTGTATTTAGCTCTGCTTCCCTTGTCTCATCTTCTGTGATTAGTTTCAGCTGTCCACCCACCTGTTTCCTCTCCCCTTATTACCTGGTGTGTATTTATTTGCCTAACCCCCTCCCCCGAGTCCTTTGTTGCCTGCTGCCTCCTAGTTAGTTGTAGTTTTGGATTCACTATCCTACAGTTGTTTTGTACTTTGTGAAAGCTCACCATTAAAGCTGTTTATGACTTTCAGTTTGTCTCCTGAGGCCTGCATTTTGGGTCTATTTTCTGCCTGCCATGCAGCCGTTTCACGGCAGGTGTGGTGACTTGTGTATTTTAATGACCTGCAGAGCTATGCCAGCAGAAGCATGAGCTCCTGGTAGGGACGCTCATGCTGGACAAATCAAAGGGTAGAAGTCAGACAAATTTGGACTACCTCCCCTTGAGGTAAAGGCGTTGGGTTAACACTAACACTTCTAGACTGGAAAATAAAAACTGGGGATTGCCAAGATCCAGGTGCACTGGCAGGGTACAGGGAGTAATCAGTGGCCTATGATTCTCATAAGGCGAAAGGGCTTAGACAGGCAAACACTGGGGGAGATGGGGAAAGCGTTCCAGGTCAATAAATAAAATTAACAAGAAAGATAGTTGTGCCTAAAACTATGGAATTTTTCATACTGCAGAATATTGGACTTTAAAATGTTTGAAAATGCCCGACTGTTGGCCAGCAGCAATAGCTTCATTCATCACATTACTGATGTCTTTCCTCCTTGAACACTTGACTACTCCAGAAAAGCAAACTGCCAAAACATCTGCTTTCATAAATGTGCTCACACTTGCTGATGATCAATTAATCAAATGCATTTGGATTAGTGGCACCTGATTGCTACTTATCCTCTTAATTCCTGAAGAAACAGTACGAGTGTACCCACTGCTTCTGCTCTTTGGTTTCTGCTAAATAAATAATGCCACATTGCAATATGTCATTTTTGTTCATCTGAGGTTTATTTCCCTCATTTTAGAACCTGGTAAGAGTCAGACGATTTTCTTTTGATATGTGAAACCTTAGAATTGAAAGGGGTGCATATGTGATGGCTGAAAAACTTAAAAAGAGTTAAACAAAAAACGTGTACTGGAAGGCCTCCAGTAGTGTGACTTTTCCTAAAATAAAATGCATTAAATAAAGTGCATTATCTGTTAAAACATTTTGGATGGTGCGTTAAAGGTTAAGTAGGTGAACTGATGTAACAATGTTGGTAGTTAGATTTCAAAAAGAACATTAAAAGCGTTTCCATAAGAAAAGCTTGCACATTTGGCTATTTCTGCAGCGTAGACAGATGTGCTGAATGGCAAAGAAGCCATATGGTCACCATTATGTGAGCAAGAACGAGGGAATTACCTTCCATTGTGTGTGTGGGTGAAGTGTGAAATATGATGAGGTAAAAAGCAGAAAGTGAGGAAAGTGAGGCTGAGCTTTTGGGATGATGTCAGTCGGAGCGCTTCTTTGTGGAGAAGAGTGCTCTACGCCGATGTGGCGATGAGGCAAGCGGATATCGTTGTGAACACAAAAGAACATGGAGGATATTTGGATTTGTGACACAGAGCGAGAGAGCGGGCAAGTCAAAGAAAGACAGTGAACCACAGCAAGACTGACAAAAACAGGCAGAAAATACAGGCCACTGAGCAAAGGAGGGGGGGTGTTAAGAATTTTGGAGGGATGTCAACTGTATCTGCCAGTAGACCGCGGCAGCATGGGATTGTCGGCGATGGAGGGATCGTAGGCACAGAATACAAAAAGAGTGCGGAGAGCGTAAGAGACTGACACAGCCAAGCGAGAGTTAAGACTTTGGAGAGATGTCAAGTGTTTCTATTGTTGTTTTGAGTGAGCTGTGGTAGGGCCCGACTGAAATCAGAAAAAAAAAAAAAAGAAAAGCCCAGACCAAATGTGGAAATTTTGTGTTAGTGCCACCCCTGTGTGGAACAAAGAGAAAGGAAAAGGATATTAAGAGATTCGAACGGGAAGAAAGGCCTCAGAGTGACTTGTTGTGCTGGGACAGTGTGTTTGTGTGTAAGCAGAGAAGTACTCTGACGTGAGTCTCGGTATAGTGACATATTTTTGTCCTGAACCTGGAAAGCAAATGCTGAGAAGGCCCAGGTGGTGTGCAAACCTGTTGTTTGTTTCTTCATTTTTTTTGGTTTTTTTTTGAGTACAGGCTTATGTAACTTGTTCCGAGAGGTCACTCTGGGTTATCTAGGGTCTCTGAGTGTTTGAGAAAAACTCTGTTGATTTAGCTGGGCTTCACTGAGTTTGACGTGTACGAGCAAGGCACAGGTTTATTTGTATCCCCGTCTGCAAAACGTAATGCTTGGCACTGATAATGTGTTGTTGTTGTTGGAAAGACTGGCAATGTGCAACACATGCAGATGAGAGTGATGATTTTGCTTAACATGCTTGCTTATGTATACAGTGGCAGTTCCTGAAAGCAGCAGCCTCATGAGCAGGACAGTAGAGTCCCCTGTCCTGCATAAAAACTACATTCTGCACTTTTCCAAAGTCTTGAGTCAATCCTGATTTCTCTTATTGTGCTTGAAAGGAGCCAGACTTCATTCAAATTTTTTTTTTAGTTTTAAAGTGGTCTTCAGCAACAGTTTTCCAAGCTTTCTGATGGTCTTTTAAAGTTTTTCTTTGCGCATTGGCTGTTTTTTTTGTTTTTTGTTTTTTTGATACTCATTTTCACTCCACTCATTTCACAGGTTTGTTAGTTTGTTAAGCTTCTCAACATCACCTATGAATAATACAACAAGTGTTGTATGTACACATAACAGAAAACTTAACAAAAAAAATTGATTTTTTTTTTTATTTTAAATTGATTCTGAGGACCTTTATTAGCAGCCTGTTGGAAAAACACATAATTTGTTCACAGTCCTTTTAGCTGACTCTGTGAGCTATTAGCCAATTCAATTCAATTCAATTCAATTCAATTTTATTTATATAGCGCCAAATCACAACAAAAGTCGCCTCAAGGCGCTTTATATTGTACAGTAGATAGCACAATAATAAATACAGAGAAAAACCCAACAATCATATGACCCCCTATGAGCAAGCACTTTGGCGACAGTGGGAAGGAAAAACTCCCTTTTAACAGGAAGAAACCTCCGGCAGAACCAGGCTCAGGGAGGGGCGGGGCCATCTGCTGCCACTGGTTGGGGTGAGAGAAGGAAAACAGGATAAAGGCATGCTGTGGAAGAGAGACAGAGATTAATAACAGATATGATTCGATGCAGAGAGGTCTATTAACACATAGTGAGTGAGAAAGGTGACTGGAAGGAAAAACTCAATGCATCATGGGAATCCCCGCAGCCTACGTCTATTGCAGCATAACTAAGGGAGGATTCAGGGTCACCTGGTCCAGCCCTAACTATATGCTTTAGCAAAAGGAAAGTTTTAAGCCTAATCTTAAAAGTAGAGATAGTGTCTGTCTCCCGAATCCAAACTGGAAGCTGGTTCCACAGAAGAGGGGCCTGAAAACTGAAGGCTCTGCCTCCCATTTTACTTTTAAATACTCTAGGAACAACAAGTAAGCCTGCAGAGCGAGAGCGAAGTGCTCTAATGGGGTGATATGGTACTACAAGGTCATTAAGATAAGATGGGGCCTGATTATTTAAGACCTTGTATGTGAGGAGCAGGATTTTGAATTCAATTCTGGGCCAAAACTTGGCATATCTTGTCATTGTGTACATTAAAAAAAAATGAGGAAAGTGATCGAGTGCAAGATAAAAAAGATTCAGCCCAAGCAGCAGCAGGTGAACAGTGTCAGTCATATTGTTGAGAAAAAAGAAAACTCCAACGAAGACCTGACACAGGACCTGAGAGATGCATCTGACCCGTCAGCTGATCCATCTACTGTTCACTGAAGCCTCGTCAGAAATTGTCTCAGTGGATGGGTGGCTGTCAAGGACCAAATAAAGGAAGTGCTGTGTGCTCTAAAGGCTTATCTGGAAGGTGCTCTTTGGTAGAGCAGATGCAAACTCAGTCCTATTGACTCTAAGTCTTCATCACGGTCTGATGAAAAGCCTGATAAAGTGCAATATATAATATACAATATACTTATTGTTTCAATAAATCGCTGCACCTGTTTCCATAATGAAATCTGGGAAGGCTCAAGACCTTTGCACGGTACATTATATTAAATCACTAATCAAATCTAATTAAAATCATTTGAAAAGTTTTGCAACCATCTTTGCTTTTGCAGAATTCTTAGATTGCTATTCAGGATATTTTGAGTACTATGTCTTTCTCTTATGAATTCTCTCTTATGTCTCTGAAAAAGCAGACTGCATTGATCTGCTTGCAGATCTCAGTGTAACCGAGCACCCATGGGATGTGCCAAAACAAGCCAGGTCCACCGAGGACCAACTAGCAACCCAGCTAAACTGCCACTATTCCAGTGCCAGACTTCCCTCTGGAGGTCTAGCATCTGTGCTGCGATGCATCAGAGCTGTTTTGGTGGGACGAACAGGCAGACACAATTCTAGAGATGTGGTTTTAGTGTTGTGGCTGATTAGTTCATGTAGTAAATGGAGCAATGTTTAAAAAACCTGTCCTATATATTATTCAGAAGAGGATGTGTTATTGGCAAAGTCAGCATGTGAAACAGCCTGCTCTCTTTAACCGTCTCTGACATTCTCTGAGAGAGGAGGAAGTCTTTCCTACCTTGACAGTGGAAATAATTCTGTCTACCTGTCCTTTAAAATCTCAGAAGAAATACTGGCTCAGCACAACTAGAAGGCCACCACTTACCTTCCTCCCCGTCTCCCACGGATGCTGGGCATAGAGATGTGCGCAGCTTCACTGTTCTCCTTTACTGACAGAAATGACAGCTGAGTCCCTGTGGGATTCCTTATTAAAAATGCATACATGTCATTCATGTTTTCTGACTGAATAGGTTCACTCACAGATGGCTTTTTTCCCACTACCACCACAAACAAACTCATCTTAATCTATCCTTTTACATTTTTTTCCTCTTTTTTTAAACTAATCTCTACCTCTAATGGCTGTCCACTACACCAGAGTAATGACGTTCTTCTAAGCAGTCTGTCATGCTGGAAAGATTTCCTGTTGTTCCTCCTGCCTTTACCGGGGACAGGATGTACAGAATATCTCTGGACGGAGACACAGAGGAAGAAGGAAGGGACGCTTCTTATTGGTAGTGCCAACATGGCATGGAGAACTGCCCAGCCTAGCAGTGCTAGTTTCTCTGCACCACCTGTTCGACTGCCCTCCTGCTCAGATACCTGGCCCCGGAAAGTGAACCTGTCATTATGGGAAGATCAGCCGCATGATAGGTTTGTGTTTGTGTGCGTGTATGTGTGTGAGTGTGTGTTTGTGTGCTGATTCCAGCAAATCTGCCAACACTCCTTCCCTCTTTGTTGCCCTTGTGTTCGGTTGCTTTTAATAAACCTCCCTGGGACTGCAGCATTGGCTTTTGAGTCCCACTTAGGTTGCAAATGGAACTTGAAAGAAAAAGGTGTTGCTTTGTGATAAATGTCCAGAACCTTTCATATTTATGGCTACTGTAGCTGTTGCATTCATGTGCTATTTTTTTCCCCATGTGAATTATCTGTTCTTCTTTTCTACTTTTGTATATCCCAGTGGGGAAGCAGGAGGGGTGTTTTTCTGTAATAATGATTTGTCTTTCTTTGGTCCTATTCCCTCTATGTTCTGCTTGTTGCATATAGGACAGTGTAAGAGTGTGTGGCATCTAGGCTTTTTGTTACTTAATGTTCGCGTTCCACTTTAGTTGTCCTTCTCTTTGCACAGATGGATACATTAAGAGTGCCTGAAATGACCACCGCAGTGTGTTTGTGTGTGTGTGCTCATTCATCGTTTTTTTTCTGCATGTTTTTTTGGCACACCCAACCTCTGCACTGAGACACTCAGAGGTGGCTATTGTCCCATGAGAGCTTGGACGTGCCATGAAGAGGTGAGAGGAAGGGAGGAGTAGGGCTGATGATGTTATTTGTTTGCAAAGTGTTTTCTCATTTCACCCTCCTCTGTCCTGAACAAAAGGGCTTGGAGAGGGAGATAATGTAACTAGGCTCTCATGGGGAAAGGTTATCTACTGTTCCCTGTCTGCTGATAGCAGAAGACAGGACACTTCAAGTCCCATACCGCCCAGAGGCTGCCGCTAATGATGCTCTTCAATTAACCCAAGGTCATGGGAGCTGTAGAAGGGCCAGCACAATCACATACCTGCCTAAGAGACCATCAAACAGATGTACATAGAGTGACAGATGTACTGAAAACCTACACAGCAGGAAAGAATCAATTGGATCTCAGTTTCCTGACCTTTTATCCCGCCACGAGGACTTTAGAGTGCAGCTATACTATAAAGATATTGGACCCTATTAAATGAAGTCAGCTATGTATCCAGCTGCTTATCAGAGCCACACTCTACTGGCTGACAGTACAATTCCAGCTGCTACAAGGTTAGATGACAGATTGTCCTCAAGTGGTCAGGAACAGGCACACAAAGCTGCATAAAATCTCGTGTACCCACACTGATAACATACTTGGAAACTTTGCAAGCCTGGGCAGTTTGTTCGTCTCGCTCCTCTTCTCTCTTGGCTGCTGGGAGGTGTGAGGTGGTTTGTACAATTCTAATGACCTTGAAAGTCAATATTTGATACGAGCACCTTTATTCTTCAACACAACCTGAACTCACTAAGGCAGCTTTCTTCTAATTTCTTTAAGCAGTCTTCAGGAATAGTTCTCCAGGCTCCTTTAAAGACATTCAAAGCTCTTCTGTTGTCTGCCTTCCTCTGTCAAGATTACCCTGCACTGCTTTAATAATGTTTATGTATGGGGTCTGGGGAGGCCAATCCATGACTGATAGTCTTCTGTTGTGTGTTTTTCTATCCAGGTATACTCTAATTGCATTGCCAGTGAGTTTGGGGTTATTGCCATGCTAAAATATGAAACCATTGCTAATCAGAGGTTTTCCAGATGGTGTTGTGTAGTGGACCAAAATCTGATGGTACTGTTCTGTGTTCATAAGGCCATTCATTTTGATAAAATCTCCATCACTACTGGCTGAAATGTAGCCCCGGACCAACTGAGCCTCCATTGTGTTTTGCAGATGGCTGTATACACTCACGTTTGTACCTCTCTCCTGACCTCTTACATATATTTATTCTGGATTCATCACCCCATCAGACCTGTTGTCACCGATTTTCAGTCCAGGACTTGTGTAATTTGACATACCTCAGCCTTTTCTTCTTTTCTACTCTTTCTTTTGTCTTTCTATTAACAGTCCATTGGGAATCATCTTGTTGGGGCAAAAATGCTATTTTATGTTTGGCAAACTGTGTAATCCTTTGGATTTGTTATAAAGAAATGGGGAAAAAAATATTTTTGTGTCAGGCTGCTAGTAGCAAAGTGCCTAAAGATTTGCTACGTTATCTGTCATATTTCGACACAACACTGGTTCATCCTCTTTAGCTAGGTCGCTTTTTTATGCTTGAATAGTTCAGAGGTCAGGGTTAAGTGGCTTAACAAACCAAAAAACATTCCTCTGAAAATGGTTCAAAGACTGGAGTGAAAATGAGTGAAAAAGCAGTCAATGTCCAAGGAACTATTGCTATAGACCATTTTTTAAAAATTACATTTAAAATTAAAAGTAGGTCTGGCTCCTGGGAAGCAACATATGAAAAAAACAGAGGCTTAAATTGAAAATGGTAAAGAGATAACTTAGCCACATTGAAACTGAAACATTTTATTCTATTAAAACAAAAGAAAATTTGAACTTGATACTAGAAACACATTTAACAGTGTCGGGATAGGAGCATGTTTGCTTCTGTGTTGCATCACCTCTTCTTTAAATTTGTAAACTAACAGACCATCTGCTCTAGCACAGAAAGAAAAATATGTGTCGCCCTGACTTTTTCTGAAGTGGAGTGATAATGGATCGATATTCTTTGCACTGGCAAACCTCTTCTCTCTGCCTTTTATCTTTTCTGTCTAGTAATTTGTTGCTACACACATTTTCTGTCTTGACATACCTCATTATTTTTAATAAGCTTTCACAGTATTTGGGAATAGAGGCTAAATGGTCCAGGGATTTCTGTTAAGATGAATTTGGGTTGGTTCCCATAATATACAGTTTTATTATTACTCAGCAGACGCCATTGCTTTTACTGCGCGATTTGCATTAATTGCGAGTATAAATATATTAATAAATAATGAAAATCTGGCACTCTCTCTGACTCAAAGGCTCCCAATCTGGGTTGTGCAAATGTCAATAAAAAGGCAAGGCAACAATTACACCACATATCTCCACTCAAAGTCATTTAAGGCATCTTCTTCTACCTTACCTACGTCACTCCAGGATGACTTGCGGAAGTTGTGAGAGCACTGCATGTCACCGGAACTCATTTCTGCTTCAGAGATACTGATGAGAAAGGATAAAAGAAGACAGGAGAAACAGAAAGAGAAGGGGAAAATAACCTAGTTGACCCATCAGCAGAAGCAGAAGACGGTGTGTCATAATGGGAGGCAGGGTAGGATTTGATTAGCAAACTAATGTAATCAGTCATGCTGCGTGTGAGTGTTGTGTGTGCGCACGTGTGTGTGTTTGTGTCTCTGGATCTGTCTTTGACACACAGTCACTCTCACACACTCACTCTCGCACATTTTCATTTTCGGAGGCAGTCAAAAGCTCTCCTCAGTTTCCTGCTGCCTCTCCTCATCTGCTGTGCCATTCTGCATCACTGATGCGGGGAAATGGTTCATTGTAACTGCTGTTTACCGCTTTCATTTCCCGTCCTTGAATCTCATCCACCTGACTATCCACCCAGCTACAGTGAAGTCATCCATCTATACTTCTGCTTTATTTGTGTACATGTGTTTTACTAAGTGTGTAGGTGTTTAGCGATGCTGTTTTTGTGAGTGTCTCATAAACTGTACATCGATCTTTTTGTATGCATTCTTATTTTGTGTCTTGCTTCTTAATTCGTGTGTTCACCTAAACTCTGACTTTGTTCCCTTGTGGCACACGTGTGGTTTGTGTGTGTCAGAGAGTGGAGCCCCAGGGTGGCTTAGCAGAGCCAGTGGCAGGCCTGTCTGAAGTACTTAGTGCAGACAATGCTCAGAGCCTGAGGCTGCAGCTTCGCTGACAGTTGAATAATGTGGCTAAGCACACAGTTGCAGGTACTAACCTATGCTGCTGACAAACACAGATAACCTGTTAGTGTGGCTACGACGTGTCACAACAGCAAAGAGGGAAAATGAAAAGTTCAGTCACACACACCTGGGTTGCTTGTTCTCAGTGAGGACGATTGAAAAACCCTTGTTTCTGGCTAAAAGCTAAAGGTGCATTGATTGTTTGTCTGTATATCTGTGCAGTTACCATGTAAATGATGTCTGTTTCTATGTGAGGTGGTGTATGTATCTGCAGTCAAGATTATAGGATTGAAATACACCATCCTTTAGCATCCTGCATCTCAGATAAGCGACTAAAATGCTGTCAAAAGTTAACGAAAACTTCCTATCTCCCCTTTACTTCTGTTTGTCAATGTCTTGCTTAGTTCGGGTGGTAGAATTTGGGGAAGGGGTTGCACACAAATACACATAACTTGCAGGAGTAATGGAAATGGACATGTTGATAGAGGCGGGAGGAAGCAGGTGTTCAAATATTTGACTGTTTCATGGTCAGCGGACAGGAATACATGAACACCCACACTTACATGCACATGCACTCATATTACTCATATATGAAAGATTAAATTTCTCATTATGGAGAAGGTCAAAATCAAGAAGGAGAAATGGAATTAATTCAGAAATTGCTATACAGAAATCCTTCCTCGGGCTATGAGGGAATAGGTGAGAAATGCAGTGGTGTGAAAAAGTGTTTGCCCCCTCCCTGATTTCCTATTTTTTTTTATATGTTTGTCGCACTTAAATGTTTCAGATCATCGAAAACATTTAAATATTAGACAAAGATAACAGAGGTTAATGAAAAATGCTGTTTTCACATGAAGAAGACATATGATTGTGGGCAGGAAATGTGACCCTTGAAAGAAGTTTTACTTGTTTGTATATATCAACTGGAAATAATAGATATGTCATTGGGATATTAATCATTACGTTGCGACCCACTAGTTTAGGTCTCAAATGTTTCTTTTTAGTTTGTTTTGGGTTTTTTTTTAGTTTTGGTAAAAGAAGTGAACTTTTTTTCAGCCTCTGATGATGTCATTTGGTATCAAAGCGCTAGTCTTTTTCACACTGTGTGTATTGAAATGACAGAAAAATCCAAAGACCTGCACAAATGCATAAAAAATAATGACAACGTTTTGTAAACGTGTAGGGAAGCAAAAAAGGATCAGGTCTGTAAACTTGAATTTTCCAAGTTTGCATAATTCTCTGTGGGGATTCATCCTGGCCACTGACCCTCTGCTGACTCCTAAAACAACTCCACAACTGCCTAAACTTTTATTCACAAAAGAACAACTAAACCCAACTCAGGCCTGTTCCAGTTACATCTGGGAATAAGATCTGATCTGTCAGTGACATCCTCTCTTTATTTGTTTCTGTTTCTCTCTTCAGGCCTAAAGACCTATCTGATTTCTGGCAGGAAGATGGAGGCTCACTCCGTCTGTACCTGTTCCCAAATAGGATTAGCTGGGATGGAGCAAGCAGATTCTCGCTGTCCCACGTCCAGAGTGCACACGCCTGATGGAGCCCCTTCGGCCTGCACCCTTCCCCAAGACAGAGCCAAGGTAAGTTGCTGTCTCTGAGGGAATCAGCTTTGTTGTTAAATATATAAGTATATTTTCTTGGGCTCCTCTATCATTGTACAGCTATATTGCCTGAGGAAGAACACTGAGCTCTATGTTCTGCCACAGTCTCTTTGATGTTCATCTTTGCTCTGTGTTTTTGTGTGGGCGTATCAGGAGCTTTGATAAATATTTTTCATATATAAATATTTTCATTTTTCTTTTTGCATGCATTGAGGTTTCTATTGTCTTGTGTTAAAGGAGCTAAAAAAACAGAATTGCTTTGATCAATACCATGCAAAACATCCATATTTTGTACATAAGCTTAACCTTGAGCATCTTTGTTAATTTACCTCTTCATATTTGGTGCACTTGTATCAAATATGCTTCTGTTTGCATGCCACCTCACTGCATATTAAATTCTAAAGAGTATAAATCTGAACAAAAACACAGAGATATTGTCTAATCATATTAGTTATGCAACAAAAATGCAGGCAGCATTATAGTGCTAATCGCATACAGTTCATAAGTATTTGGCTGGTGACACAAGTTTTGTAATTTTTGACTTTGTGCAACAGTGGATTTAAAAAAACTTAAACAAGTGAAGTGTGATGAGGTGCAGATTAAAGCTGGGAGCTTTAATTCATGAGGTTTAACAAACGTAGCCATTTTTATACATAGTTCCCCTTTTTTCAGAGGACGTTTGGATAGTTTCATGGCCAAGTGTGACCCAACCCATCAATATTCTGGGACAATTCTGTCAGCCTTAGGGGTCAGACTAGGCAGATGTAATATCTCAATCTGATTCCAAGTGTTGAGATTGCATTTAGCCGTTAACTGACACACCATATGAGGTCTGAAGAGATGCAGATGAAAGTGAAGGAGGACCATCATTGGGCTGAAAACCAAAATGAGACGAGAGAGAGAAAAATTCAATGGACAATTCAACAATCTGATGCGTTGTTAAAAACACTGACTGCAAAAAGTCCCGAAAGACCACACAAGACAGTTAAAGTAAAGATAGAATTGATGCCATGGTTAGGAAACATACTGTTAAAAAATCATATCATTGTCAAAGTCTATATTCAAAGACACCTTCTTTGGGAAGATGAAACCAAGATTAACAAATGATGAAATGTGTAACTGTGAAATGGACTCCAAAGCAACACCCGGGAGACAACAGCTCACAGTTCACAGAGTTTATTACACTGGAAGGTTTTTTTCACAGGGATAAGTGCTGGAAAGAGTCTTTGGTAACTCAGAACAGCAACCCTAGGAGAGAAGAGATGAGTTACTTCCAGTCTGCAGCATGGGCGAGCACCAGAGTAATGAGCTAAGTGAATGTTTCAGAGTTGCTTACTTGGATGGGTGCGGAACGAGCAGTGGGGTGAGCCACTGGTTAGGTGTTGGGAGAAAAAATCTAATTGACAGGAGGCCGAGCAGGCAGGTGGTTCCAGAAGGTGTTGGATATTCTGGAAAATTCTGGAAAATTGGATATTCTTTAATGGCCAAGACAGTATTCTGATCTTGGCCTGGTAGAGCATGCTTTTCATTTACTGAGGACACAACTGAACATAGAAAGACACATAAACAAGCAGCAGTAAAAGCCTGGCAGAGCATCTCAAGGGAAGAAAAACAGCATGTATTGTAGACTTCAGGCAGTCATCGACCGCAAAGGATTTTCATCCAAATATTAGAACAATCTTTGTATTCATAATTATTTATTGTTATAAATGACAATAAATTCAATTTATTGAATTCAATAAATTCAATAAATTGGCTGTAATTCCTAAACAGTTAATTCAGTACTTTTGTTAAACCCCTTAAATTAAAACTGAAAGTCTGCACTTTGATCATATCTTGGTCCTTTATTTAAAATTCCCTATGGTGGTGTACAGAGGCAAGACTATGAAAACTGTGTCATTGTCCACACACTTATGGACCTACCTGTGTGTCCATCGCCGATGTTCTCCTTATTTCTGCCTTCAAGGGAAATTTTTCATTTGCTTCCAAGATTGTACCGCCACAATATGCTCATCAAAACCCTTAACAAATAATTTTTTTTTATTAATTAGCCTCAAAAACCTTTACTGCTGTGGCACCCCGCGATCTCTGCACCACTCTTTTATCTCTACCCGGACAGGTGGAGAGTGAAGGTGCAGTAGAGAAAAAAAGAAAAGCATGTGAGTGGTAGAAGAGGTAGGGCTGGAAGGTGGGGTTGGCTTCTCAAGCAGAGGGGAGCTTGGAAGCGCTGCCAAAACCTGTCTGCCTACCACTGATCACTTCTTCATTTGCAGCTTTTCATCTTCAGCGTAGCTCTCACACAAATCTGAATGAGTCTCACACTGAAGGATAAGACATCTTAGAAAAAAAAGCTTAATAACTGTGAGCAGGTGAAAGGATGAAACCTGAACGGCAGGTGTAATCACAAATGTTTCCATGTTTTTAATGTGACAAGTAGGTGTACATTATTTGCCATCTCTTTGTATTTACATTATTTAAGCTGCACAGTACTACTTCATGGCACCTTGTGCTTCTCTGTGTCATGGTCAGTCATAGCACAACAAGTATCACACAGCTCTCTCGCTCTCACAGACACACTCGCCTGAAAATAAAGACCTTGAGCCAGTGCAGACCTCCTACACACAACTTGTTAACTCTTTTATTGCCATCTCTGTTTTTTTAAACATTGAAACATACTATCATAAGTGTTTCAGAGTTTGTTAGATGAATTAAAGACATGTTAGCGTTCCTGCTTTGCCTTTAAATGACACATTTTAGCTCTTTTGCCCTCACAGCAGAGCTGTATCACACCGATGTATCTTGTTGTATTTTTATCAGCTCGTCTGCTCTGCTTGATCTGCATCACTTACTTCATTAATTCTCTTCTTTTCTTCTCTACTCCATTTCCTTCTGTGTCACCCCGTCTAATCACCCCACAGTCCCCCTGTCTTTCCTGCAGCGTGGCCCTGATAGCAGGGGAGGATCAGGTCCTGGAAGAAGGCATGGTGCTCAATGGCTGCCATGACGACCACAGGACCAACAGTGGCAAGGTTAGCTAGTTGATACCACCTTAACAAAACAGAAAAAACAATATTAAACAGTTGAAATGTTATTTGTCTGACTTTCACATTTGCAAAGACCCATAGTCTAGTCTACTTTTTGTCATTATGGTTCTAGCAAATATTGGCACATAGTGATATTTCATTTACACATACCCGGCAGCTAAAAAAGGTCTCAAAAATAGTTCAAAGAAGTAGAACTCTATGGGTCCCAGATGAACTGTGCCACAGAGACAACCATTTAAATTGGTGCAGCTGAAGCACAGCCTGTAACTTTCATATTTCCTATTCAGACTCCTTCATACTATTTCTGACCCATTTCCACAGCACTATCACACCTTCTTCTTTGTAAAGTCGAGTACCTCTTTCACCTCTTCACCTCAGGATGCCTCAAATTTGAAGTGCTCCCCAGTGGTTTCTGCAGGCTGCACCCCCAAGGCTCTAAATGGGTTGCTTAGTCCTCGGTTAGAAGCTTTGACCAACAGCCAGACGTCACTGTGCGAGATGCTGCAGGAGAAGGAGAAGAAGACATGGAGCGGAGGAGCCATGGGGATGGATCACTCAGCACTCTTACCTCTGCGATCCAAGAACTTCAGGGAGAGGAGTGATGCTCACTTTGTAGATGTTATCAAAGAAGATAGGTAATTCAGTATTAATAATATGCAGTAGTGGCGTACTGTATAAATACATGGGCACCGAAATGAAGAAGAAATGGTCAGTGCATCATGGGAAGCCTCTCAGCACACTGAGTCTTTAGCAACATAATTAAGGGAGGCTTCAGGCTAACCTGATCCAGCCCAAACTATATGCTTTATCAAAAAGGAAAGTTTTTAGCCTTAAAAGTAGAGACAGTGTCTGTCTCCTGAATCCAAACTGTGAGCTGGTTCCACAGACGAGGGCCTGAAAGCTGAAGTCTAATAGTTAAGTGCTCACATTGTGGTAATATAGTACTGTGAGGTCTTTAAGACATGATGTGGCCTGTATATTCAAGGTTTGTGTGTGTGTGTGCAGAGGAAGCCATTGAAAGGAATCTGGAAATATGTGAGAATATGATCTTCTGCATAAGCAGAAAATTTTTTAGGAAGCTTTTAGAAGTAAAGTTAAACAAGCAAGTAAAGCTGATCTATTAGGCACTCATAGACTGTCAAAAGTGTTATACACAAAATGAGTAAAATAAATAAGAACATTAAGTGCCATAATAGCCAAAAAGGATATAATAAAACACAATCTATTAGGAGCCAATGTAGAGAGTATAAAAGAGGAGTAGTGTTGGCTCCTGATAGACTCCAATCAGATAAAAATAAATCAAACCAGTGCAGCACCTTTAATGCCGGAGCTGCGTTCTAGTTTAAGTCGTAAAATGTTCAACATGATCAACAGTATTTAATGCAACACTGAAGTCTAAGAGGATAAAAACACAGCAAAGTCCACAGTCATAGACTTTAAGGTCATTAGTCACCTTTACGAGTGCTGTTTCTGTGCTATGGTGAATTCAAGACTGTATCCGTTCAATTTAACCATTCCTCTGCAAATGACCACATAACTGATTTACAACATTTTTTTAAGAATCTTTTAAATAATATGAATATTGGAAATCTAATTGGATCAACTTTTAAGCAAATTTAAAAGCCTCTGGTGGGTAGCCAGTTAGTAAAAATAAATAGAGCACTTAATGGTTAGACTTCTTTGAACAACCTTCTATGAATGGGGTCTAATAAACACACTGATGGTTTGGATGAATTAATTATAAAGTTGGTTAGGCGAGATTAAAAAGCAATAATTGAACGATTAATCAATAAATTTTAGCAGCTTTTATAGTTGCTTTAGTTAACGATACATTTGTGGGAAGGCTGTGAATATATATATTTTTTCTTTAACATTAAAATCTTATTTGTAAAGAAATGTCTGAATTTCACATTTGTGCTCTCACATGAACCTCCATTGTTTAAGATCTACAAAATGCTGACGGTTCCAGTGAATGTGTGAAAATGGCTGAAAGTACTTGATAGAATATTGCAGTGAGATCTGTAGGCGATTAAAAATTTAACTTTGTGTGTCTTTTGCAGTCTCATGAAGGACTATTTTTACAAACCTCCAATAAACAAGCTGAGCCTCACCTTCCTGGAGAAGAGCCTGGAGTCTGCGTACCGGATAAGCTACCAGGAGGAGGTAGGTGTTTGTGTGTGATGAAATGTTGCCCAATTGCTTGCGTATGTAATATGTTTGTGTCTTTCTGAGTTTACCTGTGTGTGTTATAAGCTAACATAGTTACCTTTGGTCTAACTGAGATCTGAGAGTCATTTAGATAAGCACGCATAGTATGCTTGCTTGAATTTCTATATATTTATCTTTTAGCTTGTTCATGTTTTCCCCTTTGTCTGTGTCGGGTAGCCCGATAGTGCTGCGTTATGACCAGACCGGTCAAGACTGCGGCAAAGGGAAATCACTGCAGGACCTTAGAAGCAGTTTAGTTTTAGGTTGTGATGTCCTCTGCTGGTGTATCAGCAGAAGTGCATCTTAAGGACATGGCTGCTGCTGTTGCTACAGTCTCATTAACAAATAATATGTAACTAATCACAAATAAGATTTATTGAGGCTTGTTAAAGTTGTAACATTAATTTGTATTTATTTTTTTCATTTTATTCAACGGGGATACAGCTTTTTTTGTAGTTGCTCTGTGGTTACATTTCCTAATATACCACCAGTATTAAGACAGATTTCCTCTAACACCTCATTCTTATTTATGAATCCCCTTCACGCTACCTTAAATAAACACATTTTTAACATTATACTCTTTTTCTGCCCTCTGTTTCCTCCTTTCCCATCCTCCCAGGTCGAGACCCAAGCTGCGGTGCAGACATTTGCCAGCCCAACATTCAGTTCTTTCCTGGACATGCTCCTGTGCTGTTTAGTATTTCTGGCTCTTTCATTGGCCTGTTTCCTTCAACCGCTTGTTACCCAGCAGAACCCATCCACGCCGGCACTCATTCTCACAGCTGTAGCCACAATTTTGGAGGTCCTGGCTCTGCTGATTGCCATACGGTGAGATACTGAATGCAGGAGAGGTTCAAGCCAGTCAGACATTATCAGAAAGTCTTGAACAGATTTTATTAAAATTAGGAGGGCAATACAAAGAATAGAATAGATTTATATTCCCTGTTAACGAAAACCAAAACTTTTTAGCAGCTCTAGGCTGGGCAGCGGTATAAAAATAGACAAGAATTATGGAAATAAACAGAGATAAACACAGTGAGATAGTATATACAAAAATAATAGTACAACATGATAGTAGTAGTATGGTACTGTAAGCACACTCTACCACCCTCACCAGCTGTTGTAGTCCTCACCACACTTGTTGACTGATAGAAGTTTGGCCACCAGGGGATGAGAGAGGTGAGTACGCTGTAAGATCCCAACAGAGTAAAGCCTTTTATGGGCCTTCCCAACTTGGCAGGAGAGGTGTGTGGTTCAGGTGAGGGCAGCCTAGATGTGCACACATCATCTCTACTTCTTTCTCAAGTATGCTGAGAGAAGAATTCTTGGTACGCTTGGATTTTCTGTAGTACCTTATCATTGGGGCATTTTAGGTTGTTGGCCCTGCTGTACTCTGCCTCTTCCCCCCTTGACCCTGATAAGGATAAGTGGAGGAGAATGGATGGATGGACCTTGTCATTTCCTTGTTCTTTTTAAGAGGGGAGAGTTAGTAGAGACAGTGGTACTCTTATCTTCAAGCTGTGTACAACCCATCTGAGGGCTAAGTCCGAGGTTGATTTTTAGAACTCTTAATCAGAGGCTAGAGGAACTGTCTAATACAAGAATTGAGTGGGTGCTTTGCTCACCTCAAAGTATATTTAAAAGATGACCAGAAGGAGAGACAGAAGAAAAAATGTTGGCATGGTTAATATTGGACTTCAAGGTAAAACCTGTGCAGAAAGAAAAAGTGTAGACCCTAAAACAAAAAGAGCCAGGAAACTTTTCCATCTAAATATATATCATATGTAAATCGGCCCTTTAATAATTATATCTGCAGCCAGTTTCTTAGTCAAGCTGGGATCACATGAGGACACATAAATCTACAAAATCTCTCACGTCATCTGTATCAGTCATCGTTTTCTGGGTTTCTTTTCCCTCCAGTATGGCTTTTTATCTGGATAGTGTGCTGACTTGCACTCGAGTGCTGATGACGGCCATGTCAGGCTGGATAGCACGCCACTTTATAGGAGCTGTCCTGGTGTCCCTGCCTGCTGTGGCAGTATTCTCCCATGTCGCTTGTGACATGCATCACTCCATTCAGGTGAACTAAAATTTCATGTTTATTTTATGCTTTTAAAAAGGGATCTTTAGGGTATTAAATACTACTACTGTTGTTTGATCAAGTTCTGCTTGTCTTACTTCGTCTTTAATTATGTCTTCTAACTGCCGTATGCAGTATGTAAGAAGTATTGTAGTTAGTATTGTTTACAGTATGAACTACACCTTTTCGACTGATATTGCTTTCTGTCTCCTGTTTTCCCAGTTTACCATGTTCATCTGCTGTGCTGTCATCATAGCTATTATTCAGTATTGTAACTTCTGCCAGCTCAGCTACTGGATGCGCTCAACACTAGCAACACTGGTGGGACTGGCACTGCTGGCTTTGCTCTTCAGCTCTCCCTGCAGGTATCAGATACATTTATTTTACTGCAGAGACGTCAATAAAAGGAAGTAATAGTTTTGCTCTTTACAACCCACACAGTATTTTTTGGCATTTGGTAATTTGGTCAGTTCACTTAATTATTCAAGGAGGGAGGTTCATTCAATCAGCCTTTGTTTATTTCTCATTCATAATCCATAGAAGACATACATCTCACTTGCACTGAACCATCTTGGTCTCTTCGATAATACCCTCATGGCCTCATTATATGCTGCATGAAGTTGCTTTCCTGGAATTCACCTACAGATGTGCCTTACAGTCTGTATATGCATTCAATTTACATAAGAGGATGTTTGCTTGTACATACATCATCAGACATTCCCTATAAATGTCATTGCATGTCATTTGATCTTTAATAGGATATCCAACATACCTGACCTTATATTATCTGATAGTTTAAACTCTAGAAATCTTTGGTATTTGCCCTCTTTGGTTTTACAAATCATGACGGTGTTCTTGCAGGCATTACATCTGATGTCATGTTCCGCAGCATAATCACAACACATGTGAAGGAGTTGCTATAGACCAGCACCACTAAGACTAAAGAGCACACGATCATCTGCATAAATAATATGATTGACTAGCAAATTGCCAACCCTGCACCCAGTTTTACAGTCATCATCACAAAGATTAAACAAACTGGGACAAAATTCTTCTTTGTCTAACTCCATTGCTCACTGCAAACGGGGCTGAAATGGTGTCTCTCAACATCTGGTTGCCACTTCAATAAACTCTAACAATGTATTTAGCACCCCTCTTTAACTCAACTTGCAAAGTAGGGTGTGAGCGCAATCCCCAAATAGTTGCCACATGAAGAACTTGTTAGTTTTACAGTGATTTACAAAAGTCGTGCTGTTTTCTAAATGTGGTCAGATTCATTTCAATATCAAGCGCAAAAATTAAGCATGCTTTTTTTCCCTGCGTTAAATATCGATGCAATTAACAGTAAACTGTGTGTCTTAAACATTAGTAAATCAGTTTGCGTGTTTGATTTAAATGTTCTCTTCCCTATATTTTGCACCCTGAAAAAGGAATTCCCGGAAATACATACACAACAGGGTCAGTCGCAAAAACCTCTGCCTCAAAACTTTTGAGGCATCAATAACACACATAAAAACTAATGAATTCTTTCCTCTTTACCTTTGCGTGCCATTTCATGCTATGAACAAGTATAATGTCCATGAATTGTAATCATTTTTGAAATCATTAAGTACTTATTCCATAACTTAATGTTGCTTCTGCTTTTTCTCTTTCAGTGTCGCTAAGAGTCTGTTTTTCTGGTAAGTATGATTATTGTTGATGTTTTGAAGTTCATTAGTTCTCACTTCTCATTTCACATTAAAACTGGACAAAAAGCCTAAACTGAATGGACTCGGATATTATTCCAACCAAGCTCTTTAATCCATGTCAGCCTCCTGCCTACTTCCTACATTTGTCTCTCACTATCAAATAAAATTAAAGATAAAACAAGACAAAACACACTATGCCTTCAACAGATAGTGATAGTAAAATGAGATTGAATGGGTGAAATAAGGACACCAGCCAGATTCTCGGCTCTCTGCCACTGAGGTGCTCTGACTTTCTATTCTGAGCGATGGCAGAGTTTGATTTTGGTGAGGTGCATTGCAGCAAATGCTGCATTTGGTTATTTGTAACCGTAACAGCTGCGCAATTTCTTAAATTATTCTAAACTTTCATTTCCCTCTTGCTTCTGTTTTTTCTCTTTCCCAACCAGGTCTGATGGCCAGAACAACAACAGCAGCAACAGCAACACCACCATTGTCATGTCTGACAGCCCACTGGAACTTGACCCACAGACCCACCCACAGGACCTTCTGGGCCGTGAGGCCTGTGTGGCCTTTTTCCTCCTCCTTCTCTTGGTCTGGTTTCTTAACCGTGAATTTGAGGTCAGTTACCGCCTGCATTACCATGGCAATGTGGAAGCTGATCAACACCGCATCAAGATCCAGAACATGAGGGACCAGGCCGACTGGCTGCTACGCAATATCATTCCCATACATGTGGCCGAGCAGCTCAAGGTTACCCAGAGCTACTCCAAGAACCATGACAACGTGGGTGTAATATTTGCCAGTATTGTTAACTTTAGTGAATTTTATGAAGAAAGCTATGAGGGAGGTAAGGAGTGCTATCGTGTCCTCAACGAGCTGATTGGAGACTTTGATGAGCTCCTACGGAAGCCCGCCTTTGGTAATATCGAAAAGATCAAGACCATTGGTGCCACTTACATGGCAGCAGCAGGACTCAACGCTCAGCAGTGTGCAGATGCAGCACATCCTCACGCCCACCTCCGAGCTCTTTTTGAATTTGCCCTTGAAATGATGCGCGTGGTGGATGACTTTAACAAGAACATGTTAGGGTTTGGCTTTAAGCTTCGTATTGGATTCAATCACGGGCCTCTAACAGCAGGTGTGATTGGCACCACCAAGCTTCTTTATGATATCTGGGGCGACACAGTCAACATTGCCAGCCGCATGGATACCACAGGCGTGGAGTGTCGTGTCCAGGTCAGCGAAGAGAGTTACTGTGTTCTTAGCGGCATGGATTACGAGTTTGATTATCGTGGCACAGTTAATGTCAAGGGCAAAGGTCAGATGAAGACCTTCCTTTATCCTAAAAGCAGCGATAGTGGCCCCGTGCCTCAGTACCAGCTCTCAGTCTCTCCAGAGATCCGAGCACAGGTGGATGGCAGCATCGGGCGCTCACCCACTGACGAAATTGCTAGCATGGTCCCTGCAACCAGCACCACCGCAAGCAGTACCAATACTATGGTACCCAGTGCCAGCACTGGTTCCCCTAGTACGACAGGGCTTACTCACGTGAAAGAGGTAGATAGCCGTGAAAGACGTCCCACTGCAGAAACTTCTGCTGCCAGGCGATCAAAGTCTCACACTGGCCTGACATCTGTACATATAACCAATCTTGAAGGACCCCCTTCTTTGTCAGAAAACAAACAACTTATCATCTCAGCCCAGCAGGACACATCCCAAAGGTCAACAAATCCCCTGAAGGATATCAAGAAGGACAATTACGAGGATGAAACTGGCGGTAATGTTGGCGAGTTAACCAGACTCTAGAAATCTTCAACGGTGCCGCTTTCATCATCAATCCTCTACCCTTTAAGCTCTCATTCCTGCCAGCTGGCATGTGTAGAATCACTGTACATTTGGTCCTACTTCAGTTGGCGATGGAGGATGTGAAAAGACCCCAAGGTCTCGCCTCACCAGCCAAGAAGTTGTTTTTTTTTTTTTGTGTGTGTGAGAATATAGCTGTTTTCACACATGCACTGCAGTACATAATTTTTACTAGACATTACCCAATTGAGCTGCATATAGGAGCACAAAGATTTGATCAGACTTCAAATTGGCTTTCCACAGTAAGCTCCTAGCACAAAGCGTAGGCAATGTCCAGTTGGGCCTGTGTAAGGATAGAAAAGGCACTTATCCTGAGAATTCACCGCAAAGGATGGACATTATGTGTCCTGCTTCCTGCACACGCTAACAAAGCGGCACCTTCATCTAAACCAAAAGGAGTATTTCCAGCAGCGTGAAGTGGACTATCAGCTGCAGCATGTGAGAAGGGACAATTGCAGATGTCTTGGTGGGATTCATGTGTGAAAACGGCTCACAATTGGCTGATGTTATCAAGAGTGGAGGGTGGACCACAAAGATGGTCTCAGGCAGGAACGCACAAGAAAAGGGAAAATGTGACAGCTGACTCTGGACCTTCTCTTGCCTGTCACAGATCCCATTATCTGCCATTAACTTATTTGATTATCTTTAAACCTTTAATCTTGATTATTTCTTTCATATGTCTTTTTAAGTGCCTTTAGAGTAGAATATTATGTAGACTAAGCCTTTATAAATAAGGGAATAACAACATAAAGGGAAAATTGTAAATTAGAAAGCTTTTTTGGGAAAAAAAAAAGCTTTGCTTTTGTTACAGGTTTACTTTTTAAACTATGTTTTGCTATGATAGTTCTGCCTTTTATTAAAAAGAAAAGCAACAATGTGTAAAACATCACAATATGTGACAAGCGAAGGGCAAAATTATGTACAAGTAAAAAAAAAATGCACCGCACTAAAATCCTGCAGAGCCTGTGTCCATGTTGTTCTTGAAAACCAGAAAACGCGCCAGGAAAGGCACAACGGGAACAAATCGGTACAGGCTAAAGGCAGACGAGGCTGAGCTGTGAGCTGTCGAGTGAGTGTATTGCTCTTATGCAGTGTGTGTCTGCGCTAGTGTGTCTGTATAGTAAGATCACTTAGGCTTTAATAAGGGGAGGTGCCTATGAGTTACTCAAATGACTGAAACTGCAGGTTTACAAATAGAAACAGCCTTGGGGAAAAAAAACTTGTTTGCTGATGTGGCAGCTTTTTCACTGGCCTCAGTTAAGATCTTTGCATTGCCTCAGCACTGAGGCATGATGGTCTAAACTGCATTTAATCAGCATGCTCGCAGCATCATAGGCTAACTGCTACTAGTGTTTGTGCCCTCTGCACATCCAGACTCTTGTAGGAGCTCAAACTATCAAACTGTGTTTAGTGAGTATTTTAATGGTTCCTACAAGATGCTGGCGTACCTATAGAGTGTCTTAAATTGTGTCTTAATTTCTTTTTTTAGATGGATTAGAGAATAAAACTGCCTGGGTTAGCTATGGATTACACTGTGTGTTAGTTGATTGTGTTTTAGGACATGGATGATCAAAGTGGAATGTCACAAATAAAAATGTGTTTAATAGTGTTAATTGTTACACAAAACTTGAACTTTCTATCTGAGGCGTCTTAATCTACTTTCTGTTATTTAAAGGACATTACTGGATGCAAACATCTGGACGCTTTTACTGCTTCATACTTTCAGTGACATGAAAACTTTACATAACGGCACTGTAAATGCAAACGGCAGTGCACCAAAAGGTATTTCATAGAAGCGTCTCTGTGCTTTTCGCTTTCCCTTTAATTTTTATCTATCTATAATGTCAGAACAGTTTTCATCTCTCTTGCTGTTACATTTTCCTTCTTCTGCTGTTTAAAAAAAAAAAAAAGGATTGTGTGCTCAGACGTAAAAATGGTTTCACCAGTGCACCATTTCTTGACCTGAACTCTTAAGTAATAGAACAAGCGTTGCAAAAAAAAAAAAATTCATCATCAAGTAATTTATGTAAGCTGCTGCAGCTAACAATACCTTACTAGTTAAATAGTTTGCTCGCATTGTTTTCTAAATGCGGAGTTAGGGTAGCTTGTGCCTTTTAAATTTAAACGTGTCATATTTTAAAGTTAGTTCTGTTGCTTTCCATTTCTCAAGACCATTAATATTTATCAGAAACATGTGCTTTTAAAATATGGACGCTTGTGGCTTTGTCATTTAATTTGATAAAATATTGAAAGATGAGATTTCAGCAGTGCCTTTTCTTGACATGCATAAGTAAATATAAATATGCCAAATATGTGACATTATTTGGATCTATTGCAGTTTTTAAATTCCGTTTTCTCCTTTATTTTATAATATTATAATAATTTACTTATGCAGTTGGTTTAAATTTTATAACAATGGATCAAAAGGGAAAATAACCTTCATTTGCTTATGAGCACACAACCCTTAACATCATTCCAATTTTTTTTTGTTTTTTTACACTGTAATAAAGGGAATAACCATTACTGTTCATGGTTATACACTTAATAGTGGTCATTTTTAAATGTAATTTTTCTCAATAATTTTGATGAATAAGGTGAATAAGTTGAATAGGTTAAATAAGGTGTTTTTATTTTCACTCTGAACAGGTGAAAATCTGAAAGGTGTGTTGAGTCACAGATTTGACATGCCTTCTTTTTCCCTTGTGTCACTGCAAACATGAGCGCATCTTTTGATTTGCTGGGACTTAATGAGATGTGAGCGGCATTCTGAATCAGCAGAATGGCACAAATATTAATGCCAAAGAGTGTCATTGCCATCTCTTGGATTTTCTCTTTTTGTTGTCTTCTTAATTTGCAGGTATTTTGTGCACACCTTGCAGTCATCATATACTAACTGGTAAAACACAATCGCTCAAGGCACTCATTTTTTAATGTGCGGTATGCCTTTATATTGTATAGTATCTGAGCATTTTCTAGAATTTATATAAGCGCATGTACTAGAATATTACTTGTTTTAAGAACTGGGTAATTTTAACAATGTTGGAATAATACTTGCATGTGTGTTTAAAAAAAAAAAATGTGTGAATTTGTAAAACTTTGTGATTGTGTGTATTTTGGAAGAGATGCTCCAATCCTAGCAGGAATGTGAACAGTGAGGCTTCAGTTGGTAGAGATTTAAGTTCATTTTTTAATCCAAACTAGCCAAATAAAATTGTGGAGACGTTGCAAGACCTCTCTGGTAGGTAGTATTGAAAAGTAGCCCGCTGTCGATCCCTCTAAGTTTTAAAGGGGACCTATTATGCTCTTTTCTGGGTCATTATTTAGATTTTGCACTCTAGTAAAGTAACTTTGGATGATTCACAGTTCTTTATCACCTTTGCCCTACGCTATATGGACACATTACACCTACAAGAGCTGTTCAGCCATGTAAACTGATACCATGAAGCTCCCAGGTTACAGTTTTTGTGCTGATGTTAATGCAAGAAGAGGTTTGGGACTCTGCAGTTACTGAGTCAGCAGAGTACTGGCAGTTATGCGACGCTGCTCTGTAACTTTACATGGTATGCCACTTCATGGCTGAGTTGCTGTGATTCCAAAATGTTTTAATTTTGCAATAATACCACTGACTGATTGTGGAATATCTAGGAGGGAAGAAATTTCACAAACGGACTTGTTGCAATGGTGGCATCCCATTACATTACTAGCTATTTAGAATAACCCATTCTCTCACAAGTGTTTGTAAAAGCAGACTGGATGGCTAGGCGTTTGATTTTATATATGTGGCAATGGGACTGAAAACACCTCAATTCAAAGATTAAAAGTACTTTTCCCCCCATATAGTACATATTGACCCATGGTGCAACCTTTTAGTTCAATCTTTTTGTGTAACAATGCAAATTTACAACTCTTAACCCTGTCTTTAAGCCAGCTTTCATCTGCTTGGCATCCACTCTGAAACACAAGAGCTGTTCATCCTATATTAGTAATTGCCACTCTGAATGAAATCACACAAAGCCAAGAGTAGAAAGTGTCTGAAACATAGTGTATATATCAGTCTGAAGCCTGAACTTTGGGCTTAAAGGGAATTTTTAAAAAATGTTCATTTGTACATCAACCTCATTGTTCAAACCTTTTTGGTTAGTGTGTCTGCTATTGTAACATAAAACAATTATATATGAGAGAAAAGAAAAGCATAATGGGTCCACTTCTATGAACTGTTGCTTTCTTTGGATATGTTTTTGTATATAGCACGCTAATAGGTGAAGTTAAATTTAATAATGAATAAAGTCAGTTGCTGGGAAATGTTGTCCTAATGAATTTATAGCCTGTATACTACCAGTGATAGATTTAAACTATAGAAGTACATGGTACAAGTTTCTTTGTTTGTTTGTTTTTTACTTTACACTTACCCTCAAATGTATTTCAGAAGGAAACTGTACTTTCCAGTCCACTGCATTTAACTGAGAGCAGCTTTTTAAGGATATTTCTTAACTGATTATGCTATCCACATATTTATCACAAAGACATAAGCTTGATTGTGTGCTTGGCTGGTACTTTATTATAGTTTTGTGTTTTCTCATTAGTTTAGACTTTTATTTCATTTTCATTCGGTCTCAATAAACATGTCCATCAATGCCTCATCAGGGAAATTGTGATCAAATTTTACCAACCTAACGAATAAACTAACAAGTTAACACACACACACACACACACACACACACACACACACACACACACATATATACATATATACATACATATATACACACACACACACACACACACACACACACACACATATATATACATACATACATACATATATACACACACACACACACACGTATGTGTATGTATATATATGTGTATAGATAGATAGATATGTGCTGTGAAAGGTGCTTCTTCCAAAAGAATAATCATCTACTTTCATACCTGACAGAGAATCTTCACTTGATTTTAATATAAGTAAGTAGACATACTTTTGATGGGATAATATTTAAGTTTTTAAAACCTTGCCAGTAAGCAGCAATAGTCATATACTGGTTTATCATAGATTGTGTGCTTCATCGTGTATTTGCTAAATATAAAGGCTGTTTCATCTGTTTCTATATAACACTAAGCAGTCTATAGCATGCGAAATTAAAATAAAAAGGTTCACTTTCAGGTAGAGACTGTGGGTGTTTGAAAAGTTTGAAACAGGTAGCTCGTTTTTTCTGTGTAATCCACCCCTAGAGGCAACTTCTCGTACGTCCACATGACGCACCGTGGGGACACAGGTCTACGTCAGGGCGTCAGCGCGCCTCCCCCCTCCCCCCACAGTCTAGCTGGGAAGAAAAAAAAACTTTTTTGTATCGGAGGAATCAACAGCCGCCATCTTGACGCGGCTCGGAGTCTGGATTTCGGGGGGAGCATTAAATTAAAAAACCGATCGGAGCCACACGGAGCGGGCTCAAACGGCTTTTTTTGTGCAGAAAATCGAAGCGTGAGCTCTTCCGATTAGAAATAATGCAAATATGTGAGGGCTAAGTGGGGTTTTGTCGTCTCGAAAGCCCTCTGTATATTTGATTTCCCTTTTAGAGAGCGCTGCTTCTCGCCGTATCGCCGTCCCGAGACGCGTTATTTATCGGGAGACAGCGACCAGAAAAATAATCCGTCTCATAGAAAATATTTTTCGAATTTTGATCTTTTTATTTAAGCCAAAAACGGATTTTATGGCTGCTCGTTTCGGCTGCGAAAAAAATGATTCTGTGCGGACGTGAAATCGGCGATCTGCGGAGAAAGGGATTCGCTTATGCTTCGTGCCATATTTTATGATTGATTTTAATTTATTTTTCTCCGACTGAAATAATTTTTGGACGTGATTATTGAGGATAATTATGTGGGTGTTGGGTGTTGGATTATCATGGGGTGATCTCAGGCGGCGAAGCGTGGCGCTGTTGCCTATCTTTTGAAATCCTTTTTCTCCAGGCGGCGTTTCGCCAGTCTGCCAGTCAAAGAAAAGGAGGAAAAAAAACTGTTAAATTGCTCCTTAGCGCCTAACAATACAAGTGACCAGCGACTGCAAACCAGGGGGCGAAGATTTGGACTGATTTCTACTTTTATTCGTCGGTGTCTTTAACCGCTTCTAATATTTGCCGACGAGGATGGCTGACAATCTTATGGATGTGGGACCCCCCACTGCAAAGCGACCCAAGATCAATTCACCTCCCTCAGGATCAGATGGCCCAGGTAAGGACAGGACATTGTTTTTAGTGTACCTGTTTTGACGAAGGTGTAGTTGTAGTAGTTGTAGTAATCACATTTTTTAAGCTACAGTGTGCACAGTTTGTGCCCCTCAACAGAAGTGAACGCATCATCTATGTACAGGAAAGCGGTCACTTGAGCGGACTGTGCAACTTTTCACAGGAAAACAGCACATGGTGGTGTTATAGGAATAGTTTCATTTAATCTATAGATCACATAATAATGGCTGAAAAGCCAAATGGCGTAAAAGGGGCTCAAGCGCAATGCATTTCCATCACACGAGGTTTTTAGCTGCTCAACAGGCAGAATTTGCTCCCAACTTTTAAACCTTTGTAGGGATAAATGTCACGTTTAAATGCCTCAGTTGTGTTTTGTCATCATAATATATCTAAGATACAGATAAGTACAGGGCTCTGGCAGCACTGATGAAAATGCTGCCTCGGTGTCTGTGGAGTTGAATCGCAGTTTGTGTCGTGCTCCTTGACACTGGAGCCGTGCAGATTCGTGACAGCACAAGCTGTTGATAAACCTGCTGTTTGATTGAGTGATAGTCGAGTGATAGTCGGACAGCCAGGTCTTCCTCACATGCTGAAATATCTTTTTTTTTTTTTTTTTTTTTTTTTTTTAACTATTATTATTATTTTTTAGTTTGCTTTCCAGTTTATTTTCTAAACTAACTTTTCTGCTGTGTTTTTTTTTTCTTCGGGGAAGCATATTTGCATATCCTTTCCTGTTGTGAAAAACTACCATGGGGAAGTCTGAGGCGTGTAGAGGGTAGCCCAATGGTCTGCCTGTTAAGCGGTCAAACCTGAAGAGCAACTTTGCTGATCCTACTCGAGAAAGGACTTTCGAATAAGACGGAAAGACTTTTTTCTTTGCTTTACACGGCATGCCTCCTCCTTACAGGTTATGTCACCCTGTGATTTGTGTTTGTGGTTAGGAAAAGAAAACATAACTGTCTATTGGCTTGTTTGATATGATGAGCTTACTTTTTATTTTTGTCCCATTAAAATAAGAAACTAGCGCATGACTATAGTAACAATACAAGGATTGCTTCACAATTACATGGGGACTTTTTAAACTTGAGCACATCCTTTCTTTTTTATGTCTCTTCAAGGTACACCTCAAAGACTGCAGTTGTATTGAAAAATACACTTTTGAATCAGAGCCGTGGAAAACTAATATGGACTATTTTCACTTTGCTGAAAAGCTACTGCTGCAGAAGTACTCTGTATATACTTTACATCTGTATACAGTTTAGTTGTCTACCAAATTAAGCCTTGATGACATTTAGCGTTTACTCGTAAGTATCCAAAAAGCATGGAGAGTCTTATTTCAGTAAAGGCTTGCATTTCATTGCTGGGTCGTGCAGAAGTTAACTGATTCCTAATAAGATTCCTAGGTAATGCTAAGAATTTTTAATCTTCAGGTGACTTATTAAGCTGAAGCATCAATTTTCAGGAATATGTTGGGGTGGCAAACTTATAATGGTGAAATGAGCTGCTCATATATTAAAATGCATGGCACTAAGGTGCTACTAAAAATGTGAAGGGGAAAGAACACAGCATGTTGTCTAGATAAGCAAAAAGAAAACCACCAAAAAATACACTGAGCAGAAATTAGGTGTAGCTTAAGGGGAGCGATAAAACACAGTCGGGGGTAATGTAAAAACTAATCCCCAGGTCGCCTACCCAGAAGGGTGGCGGGAACCTTCAGATGTTTATAAATCTCCCTGTGGGAAGCACTTAAGTACAGAATCTCTTTAAGTTTGAAATGCATTTTTTGGGGAGTGCTCAATCAGGCTTCAACCTATGTAGGTCACCCACCCAGAAAGGTGACAGAAACATTCGCTGGGCAATAAAGCAGACCTACCTGGGGCCTCTTCCTCCTCCACTGCAGTTGGAAACGTTATCTGTTTTAGTTGATGTTCACACAAAATGTATGTTTTCAGTAAGCCATTGTAGGATGTTTAGTGTTTTCCACAGGATGGGAAGCAGTAGAGATGCAGGTAGATGGTTGCGCACCCATGTTTTCTTTAAAGAATTATTAAATGTTATGTTTCAAGAGGTGTCCCTTTGCATGTTTAAGTGGGGCTATATGTTAAAAATTAACAGGGCAATAATGAGCTGCATCTTTCATATAATTCTGTTCTGCTGGTTGGATTCAGCATAAAGGTTTTGCTTAGCAGCCACCGGGGGTTTGTTGCAGGAGCGCATCAAGCAGATTTCCACACTCTTTGGGTTCTGCTTAGAGTGGACACCCCTCCCCCTGACCAGGAAGACCACTGCAGCAGTGCTAAACAGCTAACCCTCATGTTTCCCTTTAAACAAGGGGAAACACGAGGGTTAGCTGTGTAGCAAGCACGCAACTTTTAAATTAAGAGAAAGGCGATTGTCCACTAGTAAATCAATAGAGGAGCGTGTCGCTCGTGGTGCAACACTCATTTTCTCTCGGAGACCTCCTCTAGTTTAAATTGTGGCATGCTTGAGGGATAAAGACCAACTGTGGAAAAAACGATTGTTCTGTTGCTCGTCGAATAAACTGAATTCATATTAATTCCAAAGTAAATTGTGTGAATGCAGTCCATTCAAATTTCAATGCTAATTACTGACTGATCATTTAAATATTGTGGGGCTTCAGAGTGTTTGTCCAAATCATCGTGACTGTTATTTACACATTATATTGCGGATTGAGTCACCTTGGTAACTATTATTAGTAGTTGGGCTGATAGGAACGACATCACCCTATGCCACATCAAGCCAACTGTGTACAGAGCTGATGTTCACAGGCACAGATTAGCAGTCTTTGATGTTTTTGTTAATGTGTGACTTTTTTTTGTTTTTCATGGTGCTCTACTCTCTTGTCAGTATGCGTATGTGCCTGTGGCTTCAGGCCAGTGTCACTTGTTTTCGTTTGTATGACTGAGTGGGCGTGTCAGCACCACAGGCAGTAGCAGCCATCTTCGATCCTACCGCTCACCTAACGGGTTTCTCTCTTCCTCTTTCTGGCCTCGGTGTCTGCGAGACAACCAACTCCTGGGTGTATTGGTAGTGTACAAGAGTGCTAAAATGTGCTTTTCACTAACCTGGTGAACAGTGGCAGACGATACTCTGGATGTGCTGGCTGTCTCGTGTGGCGTAATTGGTGGAGATGAGAAGCATGTGGGGCACTGGATCGCTAAAATCCTCTGAGAAAGCATTTTCAGCAATTTAACTCATTCAGTTCTTTGCCCCAAAATTAATAAAAAAAAATTATATTTTATGATCTTAGATTGTTTCGCCCAGAAATTTTCTTGTCCATTTCTCTAAATGGTTGCGGTTTTCATAAACACAGGGCCGCAAATGATTGCAGCCCCAGCTTTACATGTTTTGTGGGCAGCTAATTTTGTACATCTTGAAGTCATCATAGTTCTTATAAAACACCATATTAAAAGTTTTACAGTTGCAGTGCCACTCAAATGTGTGGAAAACAGCCCACTCGCACGTTTTCTCTTCACATACAACAGTACGTTTCCTGTATTTCTTTGTTTCATCAGTTCAGAGGTTTTCTTTGATCATCATACCTTATTAAAAGGGAGCAGATTGTCATATTGGTCTTTTAAAAAAGATTTAAATGTATAATTAACATAATAAGAATAATTAGTACAGAATACATTAACAACACAAAAACAGTGTTTTGTCAGAGGTCATACAAGATGTCAGTATCATGCTCTCACTATGTACCTATAAATTTTTTACGAAAAACTTTGGCGTATATGCAAATAGAAATCTTTTAGAAACAAGTTCTGTCACTCTGCAACCATGTTGGTAACACCTTGGGGCAGTTATTTAGAAATAATAAGAATAAGCCTCTAGGTGTTGTGCGCCATGGGCTTTATGATAACAATGTTACAAAGGAAATGGCAAGAATAAGCAGCCGAATGAACCCATTGTATGTTCTTTGGGTGCAGTGTGCTCACATTGCCATTTTGAGCGTGTGCAGTAAATAATTTTTCCCATACACCCCTGTTAAGGTCTTCCCTTTGCATTGCTCCCACTCTAAAGCCCCTTTTCCATTAGTACCTACTCGGATGGATTCGGATCGGCGGGTTTTCCATTACGATCTAGTACTACCTAACCACATGCGTGGTTGTTGTCATCGCAAAGCGTCCGAGCGTACTGCGCCGTAATTAATATGCGACGCGAACGCTACAAAAAAGGTGGACATTGAGACAAGAATATACCTGCAGCTTGGTCTGTGGCATTTCGTCATACTCGGGGACTGTGGCGTGTTTTTTATTTTATTTAATTTAAAAAAAAAAAATTTTTTTCCTTGGTAGCCATTTCCCTCGTTGCCGGGTTTCAAAATTGGCAGTTTTAACTTTCGTGAACTTAGATACTGAGTAGATACTAATGGAAAAGGGCCTTAATAGCCATTGTCCACTAGTAACTACTCGGGTTGACTCGGCACAGCTTGAATTATCTTTTAGGATTTTCCATTAGGTGATGGTACCTGGTAACAGGTACTTTTGTAGTGCCTACTCGGCTGAGGTTCCAAGTGATCTGAAAATTTGATGTCAACAGACTGCATGCCACGGATTGGCAGAGGCGCCATTTGATGAGTCATCAGAGTGTCCTTCACAGAAATCAAAACCGCCATTTTTAAAACCCGGAAATGAGCACAAAAAATACTACCATAGTGTCCGAGTCTGACAAAAAGCCATACACTGAGCAGCAGGTACACCATCACCTTAACATTCTCCTTTGTTGTGGCGTTTGTGTCACATACAGATGACGTCACGGGACTTTCGGCTGTGTTGCTATAATGACCCCATGGACATTAGGTGGTAATTGATTGTAATAGAAAACGACCAATACCGGGTTGAGTTTTGTCCAACCTCCTCGCTTTGAGCCAAGTAGGAACTAGTAGAAAAAGGCTTTATGTGGGATGTCAAAGGCAGCAAGCTGAGCTGAACAATTGGCTTTGGCTAAAATTTTTATTTTATTTTGTTTTATTTTTTTTAGTTAATGTGTGTGAAGAAGTCAAAATTGCTCTATTTTCCCCATATGCTTTATGATTTCATTGTTGGTTTATGTCATTTTTTATTTTATTTTATGTTTGTATTTATTTTTAAAGAGCTGTAGTGGCTTCATAGTGTAGTGGTTTACACAATTCCCTAACATCCCTCATTCGATTCTGCGAGGAGAGACAGATCCCTTTGCGAAAGGCATCCAACGCTACCTGCTGTGGTGACACCTTGTGTTATCTTTTAGTAGCTTTTTTATTAAGTCAGTATTCGCATGTTGTGGTTGCCAGTGCCGCAGCATACACTATACATTTGTAGTCAAACTTGGTGCACTCAAAAGTTTCCTCTCTTTCAGGAGGTTACCTACCTTAAAGGAGGAACTATAGGAAATGCAGCTTTTCATATCAATGGTAAATGGTAATGGTAAATGGCCTGTATTTGTATAGCGCTTTACTTGGTCCCTAAGGACCCCAAAGTGCTTTACACATTCAGTCATCCACCCATTCACACACATTCACACACTGGTCACTAAGTCATAAAAACTGAATTTAGTAAAATTATCTGATATTAGAGAAACCTGATAAATGCCAGATGAAAAGTTTGGTAACTGAATGAAAATAAATCTAGAACCTCCTGCAGTTTATACTTCCACTCCACATGTGCAGTTTCACAATGTAACTTTAATTTACAACAAGTCCAACATAATTGAGGTCTCTCATCAGAGTGTTTGAACAAATGCCATGCTAATTGATGGTGTATGGAAAAAGAACAAAGCACAAACGCAGGTCGGTTCCTGCCACAGAACATTGGCTGAAAAGGCACACAGTGATTGTTGCTAGAGTTTAAGTTAAAGTTACCGCAAGAAACTTGTTAACTTGTTAGCGAACTTGGGTTCTAATTCACTCATATGTTGCCTGCATATCTATAGCTGATATAGCTCTGCTGTTTATCCAGCTTTAGAAAGACGCCCCATATCCACATCATCATGTTGTTGTTTGACTGCTTTTTGCAGCGTGTTGTTCGTTTCGTGCTGATGTCTTTTTACTGTCTCATTTTTTTCAGAAAAGTCGTCTTTCCTTGTTTCGGCCTTACATGCGTTAGGCACATAACCAGGTTGTCTTGATGGGATGATTGTGTAGATAACAGCTGAACACATTTTACAGTCTTTACTTCACCCCCCTCTGCAATTAAAACAACAATCTTGTGACTTTACTGATTTTGGAAATTATTGCACTAAAATGAAAGAGGGACAAATGCCCACACAGCTTTGAGCTTGCCTGTGGTTACCTGTTTTCCAGAAATTGTAATCTCTTCACAAGAACTAATGACACTGTCTGTATGTCCTGATTTGTAATAAGCATTTCTATTGTGATATATTCCTTTTTTGATGAGAGGGGATGCTTCAGATCCAGCTCAATTTCTACAGCAAATGCTGGAACCATCTTAGCTGGATGCAGCTGCTGTTTATATGACCCAACACATTGGTATATGTCAAATTTGTTAAGTTTGCAATTAAAACCGTTTTTGGCTATTTTCTCTTTTACATAAAATTAAGCTGCCAGTAGAGCAGGGCAATATGGCCAAAAATATTTATCACGATATGTATTTGAAAATTTGCGATATCGATATAACTGATGATATAATTGACGTGAGACAAAATACTTTACACCTCCACAACTTTATTAGTGCAAAAAAACCCCCATCAATGTATTTTCACTTAAACAAGCAGCTGTTTTTTTATGTGCATTAAAGCTATATAAAAATTTAACAGTGAAAATGCAAATTCCTTGGTGACAGTTTAACCAAAAGGCATTTCCAGTGGAAATTGGCCGACATATCCTGAGCATAACCATGTATAATATCCACAAAACTTAAAAAGGATTATACACACACAATACGGTAATATTATGTTGAAACACGGTACATATTACTCCGCGAGGCTCCTGACTACAGTAGCCATAATTCAGTTGTCACATCCAGTTATTATGAATACAGAATTTGTGAAAAGACAAAATGATTAAAAAAAATAAAATTCCCCTGCATCCAAACACACCCCTTTTGCTTTACAGTGGGATGAAAATGGAGCCTTTGGGGAACAAGATCTTTTTAGAGGAAGTAAAGTTCACAAGTTTATAGTAGGGAAACCTGTGAAAGGATAATTAACAGTTGATTTTCTCTCCATTTCGCTCATGGTCTCTTCATTGGTTTGCTTTCAGCAGCATGAAACACTTTGCCTTTAGCGTTGGCTCTCTGTTACACAACCTGTGGCTGCAGTACATGTTTTAAGAGGCATACAAGTCCATCCAACCATCCCATCCATCCATTTTCTTAACCGCCTATCCCACCTGTCAGCGGCCAAATTATATTCATTTAGTTAGGATGTTTTTCAAACACTTGCCATACGTAAAGCCTATCTAATGGTTATAGGGGAGCTCGTGTCCTTGTGCTTTCATCTGGTTTGCAGTGCTCATTGGAAGCGGGACACTTAATTACTTTGATTTTCTCCATACACATTTATCCAGATTTCTTATAAATCTAATGTTGCTGTAATTGCTCTGATTTTCTTTTCTTCCTTTGTTGTTAGGAGAAACTGAAGTGCTTTACAACTGTCTGCTACCAGATGAAGAGAAATTAAAGATTTTAATGTGACTGCTGAAAACTTTTGGGTGAATTATAGCCAATTGTAGTAATGTCGTCTTCAGAGAGAATAGTGTGTATCAGATGGTGGGATTCTCTGAATAGTGGTTACTACCATTTCCCACTACTTGGCATGTAGTTACCTGCTTCAGACCATACTTTTTATCTTTTGGATAGGGTCATCATATTGAAGGTCTTAAGCGAGGCCTGGTTGCTTGCTCTTTGCCTACACATAGTTCACATAGTTTTCTTGGTCCACCAAGTCTTATTCCTCTAAACTTAAGCTTACCTCCGGTATTTCATTTAGAATAGAATAGAATAGAATAATCCTTTAATTGTCCCAAAAAGGGAAATTTGGTTGTAACAGCAGCCAAAAAGACACATATACAAACAAACAGACAGTACACAGGACACAGAACAGAAACATACACAATTTTTCTTACATATTTACATTAAGGACAATGGTTACTATATACAGAGAGTACTGTACAGTTATTAAATTAAATAAAAATAACTACAGATAAGAGGCAAACCAGGTTGTAGTGCGAATCGGTTGATTAACTTATTGCAGTTACAGTGCTGATGTAAACATCTGTGATTGTTGGGAGCAGTTAATGTTTGTGACTAGAATATTTAAGCTTTTTGTAGTATCTGCCACATATCATTGAGGAACAGGTTTGATTATACTCCAGTCGTAATTACCTAGTGGCCCTAGACATTGAGCCAGGCGTGTGTGCGGGTGTGGTTGTGGTGCTAGTAAAATGTTTATTGGCTGGCGTTCACAGCCACGCTCACGCCCCTACGTTAAGGACCTTGGCATAAACGCGATTTGGACTATAACCTTCATTAATGTTATCTGTGTGTTGAGTATTCATGTTTACTCATTCTTTGCACCACAAGAGTGCTCCGAGTTTCAGAGCAAAAGCTCCCCTCTGTATGGTTTCTTTTGTACCCAGTGTTACTGTAAGGTTACAGCTGGGGCTGTGTTACTTTATTATTTTACTTTTAAGTTTGCTGTGTATGAATGTACACATTGCACACATGCAAGAGTTCATCTGCAGTTTAATTATTTTCTCTGTTCAGCCTGATTGTTTCTAAACTGAAGGTAAGTCAGTGTGAAATTTCAGAAATGCACTATAATTGCCTAACATATTCACTCACCTATACAAATCATGGAATTCAGGTGTTCCAATCACTTCCATGGCCACAGTTTTAAAGTCAAGCACCTTGACATGTAGACTGCATCTACAAACATTTGTGAAAGAATGGGTTTCTCAGTGAATTCCAGTGTGGTACCATGATGGGACAACAGTCCAGCTATGAAATTTTCTCACTGCTAGATATTCCACAGTCAGCTGTTAGTGGTGTTATAACTAAGTGGAAGTGATTGGGAATGATGGCAACTCAGCCACAAAGTGGTAGGCCACATAAAATCACAGAGCGGGGTTACTGGATGCTGAGGTGCATAGTGTGCACAGGTTGCCAGATTTCTGCAGAGTCAATTTCTACAGACCTCCAAACTTCATATTTGGAAGAATGGCCATCCAAGCCTTACATCACCAGCACAATGCTGAGCGGCAGATGCCGTGAGTAAAGCACGCTGCAAATGGACTGTAGAGCACTGGAGATATGTTCTTTGGACTTGTGAATCACTTTTTTCCATCTGCCATTGTGATGTACACTGTGTCAAGTGTAAAGTTTGGGGCGGGTGTGTTGTTGCATGGGGTTGTTCTTCAGAGTTCAGCTTGGCCCCTTAAGCCCCTTTTCCATTAGTACCTACTCTACTCGGATTGGAGTGTGTGTGATCATTGTAACAGCAATGCATCTGAGCGTCTACAACCAAGGTGGACGGCGAGGCAAGAATGTGCCTGTTGCTTGGTCTGTGCCTTTTTGACAGAATTGGGTACCATGGGGTTGTTTTGTTTGTTGTTTTTTGTTTGTTTGTTTGTAGACATTTCCCCCGTTGCTGCATTTTAAAAATGGCAGTTTTAATTTTCATGAAGCAGATGTTCTTGTGACTCATGGAGGGATGCTATTGACCAGCCAATAGGGGGCATGCAGTCTGATAACGTTACATTTTAGTACCTGCTTGGCTGGAATTCCGAGCAATCCGAGCAGATGCTAAAATGCTTGGAAAATCGCTTGGAACCCCAGCCGAATAGGTACTAAAAAAGTACCTGGTACCAGGTACTATGACCTAATGGAAACCCTGAAAACCGCGGTGAACCGTGCCGAGTTGGTCCGACTATGTAATAATGGAAATGGAGCTTTAGTTCCAGTGAAAGGAACTCTTATTGCCTCAAAGACATTTTGGACAATTTCATGCTCCCACCTTTGTGGGAACATTTTGGGGATGACCCATTTCTGTTCCAGCGTAACTCCTCAGCAGTACATGATGCAAGGTCCAAAAAGACTTAAATGAACATGTTTGGTGTAGAAGAACTTTACTGGCCTGTACAAATTCATCATGGATCACCTTTGGGATGAATTAGAGCAGAGACTAGGAGCTAGGCCTTCTCATCCAACATGAACATCTGCACCTCTGGAGAATGGTCTAAAATTCCTAAAAAACACACACATAAACATTGTGAAAAGCCATCCCAGAAGAGTTGAAGTTGTGAAAACCTCCTGAAAGGACTCTACGTATGCTTAGAAAGGAAAAATGATTAGGTTATTGCTTTGTATTTTTATGGCTCCATAATCTAGTGGTTTGCACGTGCTTCTAGCAAAAGATCCCCTGATCACTCCCAGGAGGGAGACATCAATCCCTTGAGGGTTGTGTCACAAAAGGCATTCAGTGGAAAAAATCTGCCAAATGAAAATATGTTGAGCCACCCACTCTGGTAGCCCCTTCTGATGAAGGGAGCAGCTAAAAGTAGCTTTTACTGCTCAGTAACTTCCATGAAGACATTGATTCAATACAAACCACTATGTACTTTCCCCCCATTGTTGTCTGAATGAATGAAAATATAAATAAATACATAAACAAAACATTGCTGATTTCCAATAAAACCTTGGACGATAATGGACGATATTTCTAATGTAAAAGAACAGAAATTCTGTACAGTCAGCTAATAACTAACTGGTAGCTTATTGACTAATTCTTGTTTTCCTTTCTCTCTTGTTTAGATCTCGTGTCACTGTTTGACCTGGAAAATGACCTTCCTGATGAGCTCATACCCAATGGAGACTTGGGAATGGGAATGTCCTCTAATGGTGGCCCAGGTGCTGGTCCTGGTCTTAACTCAGTGGTTCCTGATGCTGCCGCGAAGCACAAGCAGCTGTCTGAGCTCTTGCGACCGGGAAGCTCAAACAATTTAGGAGGTGGCCTGCCACAAGGAAGCATGGTGGGAAACCAGCTAGGTGGTGTGCTTGGTAAAAATACACTAGGACAGGGATCCCCCAATCACCAGTCTCCCCAGGGCCAGAAGGGAGGTCCAGGACAAGGCAATGGAAGTGCAGGCATGGGCTTCAACCAGCCCATGGGCCAGGTTCATGGTGGCATGGGCCAGACAGGACAAGTGATTAATGGGGCTATGGGACCAGCAGGGCGAGGGAGACCTGGTCTTGGCATGCAGTACCAGGGCCAGGCCATGCAGGGGACACAAGTGGGCGCTGGACCTGGTGCTGGAAGCAGTGTGGTGGGAGATGCACTCACACAAGGAGGGCCACAGATGGGTGCACACAACACAATGAGTGCTCAGCAAGCAGGAAACATGAATAAGGTAAGGTTTGAAACTCTGCTCAGCTAACATGAATACCGTATTTTTCAGACCATAAGGCGCATTAAGCGAAACAAAACAACCAGATAAGTCAAGCTTTACTCGGCTCATGCTTCTTGCTTCCTCCGCTTCCATACCATTGATTCATTAATGTTGAATTCTCCCGCAGCTGCTCTGTTCCCATGTTTTTGCAGTATATTAATGACTAACCTCGTGTTGTGGATGGATTATCTTAGTTGTTCTCCTGACTGAAGTTTGGTTCGTTTACAGCATCCTGCCATGCGATTGCATTTGTCGCTAACCATTGGGAACCCTCGCCTTAACTTTTATCGAGTGGAAAAAAGTTAGCATTCATCCTCCAGCTTCACTGTGTTTATGTTATGCTAACATAGCTGTGTTGCTAGCGATCACATAGCACAACCTTATATACCAGCTAGTCCAAATCCAACCCTACAAAAGTCACTGCTGTTTAGTTTTCTGTCTTCATTTATGTTGGAAGTGATAGCAGAGCTGTACATTTTAATTTTTTCAGAAATCTCTCAGTCAGAACATGACCAACTTCCTGCTAACTTCTAACTCCGTTAAATTTAATAAATTCTGTTTTCATGGATGCCTGGATGTTAAACTTAATTGTTCCACCTGGTAAAGCAGCAACACTGTTCATTTTATTAAAGATCAAAAAATTTAGACTGTTTTTATCTCTCAATGATGAGGCAGTGTTCGTTTGACTTTGGGACCTGAAGCAGAGTTTAGACCCACACTGTTGATTTTTGAGAAAATTAAAGGATTTTAAGTGCGCCTTATATGTACTGTATTTTCTGCACTATATTTTGAATAGGAATTTGTTCAGTCTGTAGTCAGTGGTGTCAGTCAATGTGGTCTTACATGCTGCAAGTTGACACAACCAGGGCAAGTGTGACAAGACCTGAAAACTGTGTCATCGTACTTCTACAAAGCGAGTCAAAGTTTGTGAATGAAAAATAATTTCCATGATGTGCTGCTGGTTGCAGTTGGTTGTGATAATCTTTACTTTCACAGACTTTGAAGTGCTCATTGTGAGAACATGTCTTTCCTTTTGTCTGAGAGCTTTGCGGTTTGACAGGAAACCAGGGTTAAACCAGCAGGCTAGTTCTCACTAAGATTATTTGAACAGACGTCGCCACATGAAAAAAGCCCCTCCTTTCCTCATATAGACACATACGTAGTAATATAGGACTGTTTGTGTTATTTCATTGTTTATCAACGTGTATTGCTTTGTATCTCCCTTATATATGATGTCATTTGTACGAAACTGAAACTGTCACCTTTTGATCGTACTGAGACGCCATGATTATGTTTGAGGTGAGGAAATGGGGTAAGAAGAATAGGTCGATTTGAACCAGCTTGCGAGCAGTATGACGTGCGATCAAGAAGTTTTGTGATTCGATTTGTAAAAAGAAAAACGTACTGTACCTGATTTCAATATGGCTGCTGTCCTCGCCATGGTTGTCTACTTGTGGACCGACTGTACTCTGATCAAATTGTTGTGATTTTTGTGAGGAAAAAAGTTAATTTAAAGTAAGAGATTTTTTTTTTAAATTAATTTTTGTTTCCTTTGGTTGGGCAGATATAGCTAACATAATTCTTAAATATGGAGCAATTTTTATCTTTTTAACCAAACAATTCATGTGAGCTGCAAGTGACATAGCATGATTTTTGAATTTTTTTGAAAGAAATGAATTGAATTGCCATCATACAGTAAAGTGGCAATAGACAAAAAAACTCCACCTTAAAGGAATCTGTTCATTTTAGTACAGCATTTTTACATCAGTCATAAACGTTTATTAATCAGACTGTAAATACGTAAAGAAGAGAAGAAAATTAGATCCACTGAGAAGAGTCGGTGCTTCTTAAGGCCGCTTTTATGCTCAACACACTCAGCACTGCTGTTTCGGAGTCACTTTAAGTAGCCGTGCACCTCTCAAATTTTGTAACCAAGCGCCATGCACCGCTGCCACTACTGCCACTACTATGCCAAGTGTAGAAGCTAAGAGATTAACAGGTTACACATAAGGAGATTTTGACACAGTTTGAAAATTAGACTTCTCAAATCAATGCTTCCGGTTTTGACCTCTTCTCTTCCTAAATCAGCGGCGATGTGGCAGTATTCGTCTCCAGGTGTGTGCGAAGCGACCACTTTTATTATGGTGTCTTTACTCAACTTTGCTCGACTTGCAAACAAAAGGAAAACTCGTTAGCGCTGAAATGGAAGAAGTTGAAATGTGAAACAAAGCGTTTCTTGACCCTTTTTTTTTTTTTTTTTAAGTTTTCTCCATAAGTTCTCATGTTTTCCAATTGTTGCTGCAATCTCCCACTAAGCCATCTGGAAATCTTTGTGCTCCTATCGTTGAAATTCATGTAGAGACCAAACGGCTCACGCTCTCGTGTCTCCAGCCCAGCTGTGCTGCGCGGGCCAGCTTACAAGCTAAAACAACACCAAAGCGTACTGCAAGGAACAACAGAAGCTGTCACGTCATTTTTGGCGCGTGCCACCGTTTGCAGGCATGACAACAGCAATAACTGCCTGTAATACGTGCAGATCATCAAGTGGGAGAACCCATGTGGGAGGCCGAATGTGTGAATGAGAGAGCGGCAGCAGGAAAGCATCTGTGTCTCTCTGTGTGGAGAAGTGGAAGGGGGAGGGGCAGGCAGCAGTGCAGCGCTCTGCTCAGCTGTTGTGCAAGCTTTCTGTGCGTGTTGTCACCTCCCTTTTTTTTCTTTTTTTTTTTTCCTGGGCAAGCCCTGCCCAGCAGCGAAAGCAAAGCAGACTGCTGCTTTGGCCACCACAGAACAGCGTCAAGCAGAAGCAGCAGAACGGTTCAAGTTGAGGGTATCAGAGGGGACTAAAAGCTAGTGTCAGCTGTGGTAATAAATGGTGGTCAGAGCACTTGATAAGGAAGTATCTTTATGTGTGGCCTTAATGTTGTGTGATCAAGTCTGTTAATTTTGCTCCTGGTGAAGCCTGGCAAGATGCAGGAGATGATTGAAACTGAAATTTCATCAAAAAAAAAAGGAAATATGTAATTTTGGTTAATCGAAATAAGTTCCTGGAACAGTCTTTTAAGAAGATGTCACACTTGCTGGCTAATAAATGTGTGTTATGTACCTTGAGCTAATTTTCCAATACGCACACAACTTTGGTAGCATAGATACTGAAGAGTATTTGTAACCACATGCTTTTGTTGTTGCAGGTAACGCATTAAATTATCATTTTAATCAGTTCTACTTTCACTTGTTTTCTACAAAACATGATCTTTGAGCGGCAGTGTTAATCAAAGCTGCAGATTCATTAGTTGTAGTTAGATTACTATAACTTATGGACACGTCAGGATTTTCCAAGTCTGCTGCCAACACGTCTCACCAAAAGTTTCCTTTGTTGGCTGGGAAAGCAGGACGGTCCTGATGTCTTTCGGTCTTTTCAGCCATCTTCCTTTTGTTTGGGATTATTTTCTGTGGACGATGGCGCAAATAAATATGGCCAACCTTTTAAAATCAAATGACTGATTGTCCACATAATGGTATGTGGAGTAATCACTGGTGGGGGAAGGGGTTTAACCAAGAGGAAATGCTGAACTGTGTGTGTCAGTGATTAGTTCGGCTTGCGAGTATTCATGCAAGGCAGCTAATTTCTGTTTACCTTCAGTCAGACGGAGGACAAATGATTCATATAAAAATCTGCTGGTTTGAAAAGCTGCATGGAGCCCATGCTAGCTCCTTCACACAACAGCATTTACATCTTTTTTTGTGTCATTCCCCATTTCCCTGTGTCTCCCCACAGTGGAAGTGAAACATGTGGAGTAGGGTCATAAAGCCAAACACGTGAAGGTTGAATTAAACTGGAATTATCCTTTAATGTGACTTTTCTTGACTGGGAAACACTGATGAGAAGACTGACCATCACTTTGTAGACTTTGAAGGATTTGTTTTTTACCTGCGCTTTCAACATAAAAACAACAACGAAAACTTTATAACAAATGGCAGCAGCAATGCTCCTTTTCTTGAAAAGAGAGTGCTTGAATTTGTTCTGCGTGTTCGTTGTCAGATTAACCTCCTACGGTGCCCAGTAGGAAAACTCTTCTTGGGCTCCTGTTGACCTTCATTGGATTTGCAGTGTATGTTACAGTCTGTCCCATTTGCAATGAGACACAAGTGAGTGGAGAGGTAAAGGAGCGGTCCACTATGAGGGTACGCTGCACGATAGATCTTCTAACTAGCCTGCATCCTGTTACTCACTGTAGATGCCGATGCCAGGAGCTCCATTTAGCCAGCAGTATGGCCAGCCTGGGGTGCAACAGATGGGGGCAGCGGGGGTCAATGCCCAACAACTGCAGAACAAGACGGCGATTTCCAACAACCTTCCTCAGTTTCCTGCTGATTTGAAGGGAGCTGGGAGTGTGCCAAACATGGTGAGTGTCCGTCCGTTGTTTAAAAAATAATAAACGAGGGTAAACGTCCTAGTTTAAAGTTAGTTTCTGTCCTTGCTGTTACATGTTACATTCTTATTTTAGCTTTTTTACTCTGACACAACTTACTGAGCCCTTCCTGAACTTGTACCTGTTGGCCTGGTTTCAGCTTTTTTTCCACTGTCATCTTCCTGTTGTGGAGATGAGCACCAGGAGCTAAATTTCAGCAAGTCTGTTTCAGCGTACTTACAGGGAAAGTGACTCAGTCCTAGCAGAGCTGTTGCTTGTGACTGGTCAACCACAGCTGTCTGTTGTTGATCATCAAACAGATGTGACGTCGCATCTGGTTTTGTAGGTGAAGCAGGGATAGTAAAAACGGTGTTTGATAAACCGCGTGGTCTGCCTTACAATGCATTTTGTTGCACTTATGGTTATTGAACATTTCATGTTCTCCACTGTCTTCTGCACTACTTTGCACTTTGTGTATGTCAACACCATGAACCAAGTTTAGTTGCAGGAAGTCTGCAGGCTTCACTGTTACCTTTTTAAAAAATGCATCCAAAGGGTTTAAAGTGCACCTCTTCTAACTTGGTGCTATCCACCCACCCTAATGCGTACTCTGTGGCAAATTGGGACTTCACAGATGGAGCTCTCACTACTGCCTCTGGTAAGAGAGGGAGAGAAACACAACAGGAAGTTTATTTCATGCTTCCAGCATGAAGGCGCAGTAGCATAAGCTTGTTCTCATTGAGCAATGTATGTTAGTCAACCCTTATTACGGACCATAAGTGGACAGCAATCAGGATAAGAGTTTAAACAGTTTGAAATGGTATTTGGAGGGTTCTTTGTTTTTAAACATCTTTGTAGATCTTACAGTCTTATAAGATTTTTGGCAGTGATGGCATGGTAGCGTGTGAGGTCGGGGATGGAGGATGGGGCAAAATTTGTTTTCTTTAAAGTATTTAGTGTTGGAAATAAAGCAACTGTTGCCCAAATTTAGTGAAGACTTGAGAAAGAAAGGATGACTTTTGCTTTAACTTTGGAGGCATTAAAGACTGAAAAGGCGTTGGGTGTTGAATTTTCCACTCACAGCATGCCTTAAAGTAAATCTTCTGTAGCATTTTAATAACCTTAATTAGCTTGAGACTATTAATTGGCCCGTTAAAGTTGAGTTGTTTTGATGTAGCGAATGCCAGCTCTAACAGTTTGGATGCAACTCTAGTTTTAATGTTATTTTGATGGACTTGATGTTTCACTTATCTGAGTACCCGTTTAACATTAACAATCGTTACCATTTTTTCCAGTGATTACACTGTATGTCCTCTTTGCTGTTAATGCAATGTTATACGTGACATACATGACCGACACTTGCGATGATGTGTGGGAGCACATGTGCCCGCACACATGTTCATACCAGTACAACGGCGCTCTTCCAGTTGAGTGTAGATGTGGGTATGGGATACAGTGATCATTCACTTACAAACAAGAGAAAACAGACAGGGCATTTCTTTGTTCTGATTTTTAATTGGAGTTTAATGTAGCTGTGCACTAGCAGAGATGGTAGGTTAACTCTTGTGTATTTGTTGGTGAAAGAGAGTATGTGTGTGAGGAGGGTTTGAAGTGTGGTGGGGAGATGGGTGCGCTAGTTTTACGTGTGTGAAAACAGATTAAAGTTGGAGGAATGGTATCAGTGGGGGGGGAACTGAAAAGAATAGACCCCGGCAGATGACTTATTATTGTTTTAACCGTTCTGTCCCCTCGTGGTCAGTAAAAATTTTTTTTTTTTTTTTTTTTTTTTTTTTGTGGTTAATGCTGGAAATGGGAATTTGTGTTTCACTTTCTCTCTCTCTGTCCCTCTGGTTCTCTCTCAACACACTAATGTCTGCAACTTAACCTATGTAAGCAGAGGCAGACATATTTGTTCCTAAAGTTTTGTCACTATTTTGCGTTTTTCCTCATCTTCATTCCAACAGTTTCAGTCGTCTCCTTCCAGGAATTTGCTAATATCTGCGATTCTTTACAGTGGGGGCAATAATTATTTGATCCCCTGCTGAATTTGTAACTTTGCTCACTAATTAGAAATAAATGTCTCCAATTTTTAGTTAGTTTTATTTTAAATGGAGAAAGACAGAATATTAACCGAAGTCCTGAAAAAATATGACACACAAGTTATAATTTTGTTTGCATGTCATTGAGTGAAATAAGTATTTGATCGCCAAGCAAAATTTGGAGACTGTGGGGAAAACCCATTGGTAACACATTGGTAAGATGTTTTTGTAGTTGGACACATCTCAAGAGTGATTTTGGTCCACTCTTCTTTACAGAAACTCTCTAAATCCTTTAGGTTTCTTAGCTGCCGCTTGGCAACTCAAAGCATCAGCTGCCTCCACAGATTTTCTGTAAGATTGAGCTCTGGAGACTGGCTAGGCCACTGCTTGTTCTTGTAGTTGGTCACCAGGTTTGGACACATCTGAGGAGGGAATGTTCTTCTTCTTTAGCCCCTCCTTTTTGCCTTGGCAGTATGCTTTGGGTCATTGGTCGTGAATGGGTCTTCTAAGGTTACAATCTTCAGTCTTCTGACTGTGGGAAGCTTCTCAGTAAAGATTTTATGGTATATGCCCCACTCATTGGCCCCTCAGTGCGGTAAAGTTGTCCTGTAAACTTTGCAAAAACACAGCCTCAAAGCACAATGTTTCCACCTTCATCCCTGACTTGGGAGGTGGTGTTCATTGGGTCATACTTAGCATTTCTCTTCCTTCAAACATGGCAGGTCAAGCTAGCAAATTTAATACGGGCCTGTACATGTGCCTTCTTGGGCAGGTTGTCCTTGAAGGTGCTGAAAGAGTTTACAGCATAGTGGTGTAATGCTTGGTGACTGTGGTTCCAACTGCCTTTAGATCATTGACAAGCTCCTCTGTAATTTTGGGCTGATCCACCATCTTTTCTCATGATCATCCTCAATCCATGAGGCAAGATCTTGCATGGAGCTCCTTAATGCGTATGAAGATTTTCTTCCATTTCTGATTAATCTCACCAAGCTTCTTCCTGATGGGTCTTGCAGCTCATTCCAGCCTTGTGCAGGTCGACAGTCTTGTCTCTGACATTCTTTGACACTCTTTGGCCTTGTCCATGGGGGTGCTTCATACACTTAAGTTGTAATCAGGAGTATCTGGAAATGACTGATTGCAAAGGATCAAATACTTATTTCACTCAATTACGTGCACATTTCTAGGTTTTATGCAATGTGTTTTTCTGGTTTTTTTCCCGTTAATATGGGAATATAAATTGGAGGCTGTTCAGTTTTTTCTAAGTGAACAAACTTACAAATTCAGCTAGGGGGTAAAATTTCCCCCACTATATATTCAGACTATGATGATTATTTATCATATTCAGGTGATAGTTGTTGTTCTTGCACTGACAAATTTTAAAAAAACTGCAATGAAAAAGTAGCCAGAAATGCATAGTGGGCTGCAATGACATTATGTGTAGTTGCATTTCCAGGGAGGTGTACATCAGGTTACCACGTAGATCATGTTGTGGGGTTTCATACCTATGATACAGACTTAAATCTAAGGCCAAAAGATATGCATAGCTTCAGTCAGGGGAACAATATTTTTCCTCTCCTCACACTATGATCATTAATATATCCATATCTGTGTCTGAGTTTGCACCTCTGTGCGTATCCATCACTAACTTGTGTGCGTATTGTGTGTGTATCACAGATGCCACAACAGGTAGGATCAATGGTCCCTGCTCCCGGTGGTGTGTCCGCAGGCCCAACGGCCGACCCGGAGAAGCGAAAACTCATTCAGCAGCAGCTGGTCCTGCTGCTGCATGCACACAAGTGCCAGCGGCGGGAGCAGGCCAACGGGGAGGTGAGGACCTGCACCCTGCCCCACTGCCGCACCATGAAGAACGTACTCAACCATATGACCCACTGCCAGGCTGGCAAAGCCTGCCACGGTGAGTGAAAAGTGATGAGTTTTCAGAGGACTGAATTAAAAAAAATAAATAAATAGAAGCCTTGGATCTACCCATACGAGCTTTTATGTGACCGTGTTCTTCTAGTTTGGTATTTTATCTGCTAACTGCTGCTAATAATCTCATAAAAAGGAGATTCAGCTTCTAACAGATGGGTTTACTGTGCCATGTGTTTGCAGCCATAATTAGAGCCTGTGATGTGGGCTTGATGCCATTTCATTTAGCATCTAAACAAAATGGCACCGAGCGTTGATGTCTTGCAAGTTTCATCCAAACAACAATAAACACCTGTTTCTTCAGACTCACACACATACCATCACCACAATAGTTTTGAGTGAAATTTCAAAAAACAAAAAATATCCATGAAATTTGCCTTTTAGAAAGGCATTATGAAGAAATTACTGACTTTAAATTTTAAAATGTGGCTTTAAAATAAAATGCCGAGGATCACTATTGTGTCACTTTTCGATTTATTGCTTAAATTGAGACAGTGCAATAGTGTCATTAACCGAGCCTCGGTGATTGACATTACCCAACATAAGTTGAATCTTAAGTTACAAACAAGTTTCTCCTAGTTTGGTCCATGTCTGTTAGTTAGTAACTTCACTCTGACAGTTGTTGGTAGTGATGAGGGGATCCAAGGATTATAGACTTGGAAATTTGACATGTGTACTGCATAAAAATGTTTAACACATAAACTATAAAAATTAATAATGTGTAAAAAAAATTATCCTATTTTTTTTCCATTTAACCATCATCTGTTCTTCACTGTAGTTTGTCGATATTGGGGTTCAGTAGTCTTGCGAATTAACTGTCACCGGCACCTCACTCTATTTTTCCTATTTGTGCTTTATCTTTCTCCAGTTGCACACTGTGCATCATCCAGACAGATCATTTCCCACTGGAAGAACTGTACGCGGCACGACTGTCCGGTGTGCCTGCCTTTGAAAAATGCAAGTGACAAAAGGAATCAGCAGCGTAAGTAACTTCAGCAGCTCCATAATTTTAATCTTAATTATTCATTAAACCCATATAAAAAAAACCCACATGGATTATAAAGAAGATGTCTGAAATGCAGGTAACTTTTCAGTAAAGCAGTCATTACTCTGGGATAAGCCTCATATGTTTGTGGTATAAAGTGGTGCCACCTGCAGGTTGTGTTTCACTGCCACTTCTCTGCTGGCTCGCAGACTGTGAGGGCTGGAGCTGCGAGAGGATTCCTCTAGAAATACTGGGCCTGTAATGTGACACCCAGGGGAGGGGCTCATTGGCGCTTTTAACACTGGGGGCAGGTTCTTGGGACAGCATGCTCTCTAATTGGTTAAAAAGCCCTATGACAGATTTAAATCCCCCACAGAGGCAGCGTGCTCCCTGTCAGCTATCAACACAGCAGGGAGCAGCGCAGGGATGTCAAAGTCCCAAAAAGACTATTTGTAGGGAATCTTTTTTTAAATTTTCACATTAAAAAAAAACAAGTTTTTCATTTTTATGTTTAAAATTGTTATAGTTATATACTAATCTTATTTTTTTTTCTAACAATTTATAGGCTGACATTATTAATACAGGAGAGCATAGAAGCACACAAGAACACCTGAAGCAGCATTTACTCCTCAGTTATTGCAGGCTATTACTTGAGTTAATTCTTTAATATAATATTTATAATGCAAAACCACTTATCATCCTGTTTTCTCCCTACAGCTACGCTAAGTTCATCTGGAGCCAGTCTGCAAAATGCCATGAATACAGTTGGACCTGGGCAGCCCAGTGCAACAGCCATCAGCAGCGCTGCAACACAAATTGACCCCAGCTCCATGCAGAGGGCCTATGAAGCCCTGGGTCTGCCATATGGGAACCAGTCTCCTGCTCAGGTGCAGGGCCAGGGTCCATCTCAGCAAAACCCACAGGGCCCCCAGCACCAGCAGATGCGAAATATGAACCCGTTAGGTATGGAATAAAACGAAATGCCAGTTTAGACGTTTGTGTATAGTTGCTTCTGTGCCAGTTTTTCATAAATTCTTCTGTGTGTTAACCAGGCTCTAATCAGATGAATCAGATGGCAGGAAGCATGGGTACCCCCTCCTCAAACCAGACTGGCATGCATTCTGATTCCTCGTTGCCTGCGCTTAGCAGGTAAGACTTTTCATTCCTTCTGCATCACTTGGAATGCGGTCTACTGTACTGCCCTTCCCAAAATAAATTTATGCCTCTCAAGTTACTGATTGTCAGTCATAAATATGTGTTCTCAGTCTCTTCGGTAATTTTTTTTTTTTTTTTTTTTTTAAAGAAGATAATTTTTCAATGTTATTTACAAATTATGTTCAAATTGCGTCCGTCTTACAGTCAGCTGATGCCAGATGGGTCAGTAGTAGGAGGTATGGGAAACCTCCCCGCTGCCACCCCTCTGTCTGCCACAGGGCTAAGGAAGGCCTGGCATGAACACGTCACTCAGGACCTGCGCACCCATCTGGTGCATAAACTGTAAGTGCAACAATAAAACAGCTGTGTTTGTAGATAGAAGAGTTCTCGCATGGTACAACAGGTTATATTTGCTTATTTTATTAAATTTTTTCATCAGAGTACAAGCCATATTCCCAACCCCAGACCCAGCAGCACTGAAGGATCGACGCATGGAGAACCTGGTGGCTTATGCACGCAAGGTTGAGGGTGACATGTATGAGTCGGCTAACAGCAGGGTAACTTGATAAAGCATTATCACACTATTCCACCTTCATCCTTTTTGAATATCTTTAAAGCTCTTTGTGCAGCTGTCCTTGCGACTAAGTTCAGTCATTTTTAAAATATCTTTTTTCCTTTTTCTTGCCTCCTCACTAGGATGAGTACTACCACTTCCTGGCAGAAAAAATTTACAAGATACAAAAGGAACTGGAGGAGAAAAGGCGCTCCCGGCTTCAGAATCAGCCTGGTGTGGGACCAGCTGTGCCACAGCAGCCTCAGCCCAACCCCATGGGCCCAGGACAAGCCATTCGACCTCCTAGTTAGTAACTTCAATTTTTAATCAGCCATTGACTGTCCTAAGTTGACAGTACCAAAATAACTTATGTTATAATTACTTTAATGTTTCACAAAATATGTTTTTATCTGAAAGCATCTTTTAAAAGAACCTCGACTTATCCTGTCTTCTCAGATGGACCTACACAGATGCCCAACATGCAAAATCAGATGATGCCCCGCATACCACAAGGTATGTGTTCACCTTCTGCTTTTTTGCTTTTTTTGGGGGGGGAGCACGAGCACTTGAATTTGCATCTTTTATTTCTAACATGCTCTAGTGGTTTGTCTTTTGAATGACACTTTTATTTGTTTAATTTGTCCACACCTGTTAAATTGCTCTGATATGGGATATCAAATTGATCTGGTTAAGTCTCCCTCATATCCCATTTGGATATGCATTATTAAATTATATTAATTCCCAAGGATCTTAACAAGGTATGTACTTGTGCGCATCTGTCCCCACAGGAATGAATCAGTTTAACCCAATGGCAGTGCAGAATACACAGATGTCTCAGGCACCCATGGGAGCAAGGACTCCCTCCCCCAGGAACCATCCACAGCAGATGAACATGAACTCCATCCCAGCGGTTAGATACACTCCTTTGGTTTTTTGTTGTTGTTTTTGTGTGTCACCCCCCCCCCCTCTTCTCTCGCCTTAAAGCAGTTATTTTTCTCTGAGCTCACTTGCTTGCTCCCTTAAATTTCTTTTCCCTCCTCTTGACCGTGAAGTACACGAGTCTTTAACTGTATATTTAGTTAGTGCTCTGTTACTATTGTTACACGGAAGCATCAATATGAAATGTGTTTCCTGTAGTTCACACAGATCTTGATTCATTTATGAACCAGCTGCTAATGAATAATCTGTACTGAAACTACTGCCCAGGCCCGGGCTTACAGCCGTCCAGGTGTAGTTTGTGTCTGTATTCTGCTTTGAGTCAGCAGAGGCTGTGAAGTTTACATCACAGGACCTTCAGAAACAAAAGCAGCATGCCCTCGTGGTAGCTTGCATGTTGGTAGCATTTCCTTTAGAAACAAATTATTTTACCTGGCAGGCACTGCATAATAGGTGTTGTCTGTTGTTTTGATTTATCTATTTGATCTCTTTGACTTTACAGATGGGAATGTCTCCATCAAGGATGCCTCAGACTCAAGGAATTATGGGTAGTCATGCTAATAACATGGTATCTCAGCCAGCCAACCAAGGCCAGTTCCTGCAACAGGGCCAGTTTCCTGTAAGTGCGGGTGGAGCGATGAATGTGAATATAGGTTTGGGACCTGCCATGTCACAGGCTAGTGTCACACAGGTGAGAAAGATGCTGTGTTTTTTTTCTTAATTCTCCTAGTCTTTTTATTATATATATATATAGTCTTTTTATTAATATATAATCTTTTGTGTGTGACTTTGGTGTCACACACTTTGTAAATGGTTGGTAATGTTATTCTAATAGTGCGCACACCTTTGTTCCAACAGCCACAAAACTCTAACCTCCCTCTGAATGCACTGGGCTCCATTGGCTCTCAGCTGCCCTGCGGCCCTACAGCTCAGCCTGCCCTGGGTACCACCCCTCCACCCAGTGCCTCTGCCACCCTGCAGCAGCAGCAACAGCAGCAGCAGCAGCCGCCGCCGCCGCCACCACCACAGCCACACCATACTCCCACCCACTCCCAGATGCTTCCACAGCCCTCCACTCCCGTGTCCACGGGTGGGCCCTCCTCCACCCCAACCCATATACCTAGTGGCCTCCCTCGTCCCCCCTCTGCCTTGGGGACACCACCTGACCCTTCTCACCCTCTCACACCCCTGCAGCCCCAACCTGAGCCCTCCAGCCAGATGCAGCAGCCCACCTCTGTGCAGGCACAGCACCCCAGCACGCCGGTGAGATACTAGTTTTTCCCTGAAAAGCTACCACAGCTCTTGAATTGCTTATGCCTTTTTCACTTTCCTTTAAAGCACCATCCAGGTGTTTTAACCAAACAATATTTCAAATTGTATTTAATAACAATTAGCTGTCAATATTTTAATCGCAGGAGGGGAAAAAGTTTTTTTCTTATAAATCAGAATTATTTGTTTAAAAACTAAACAGTTTCTGTTTCTGCTTTAAGTTGTCCCATCAAACTGCAGCAAGCATAGATAACAGAGTGCCTACCCCGGGCTCTGTGGCTGAATTGAGCTCCCAGCAGGCCCTGCCTGACATGAGCAGCACTGAAGCCAAAAGTGAAGTAAAAGATGAAGAAGACGACAGCAGCTCTCTGAAGACGCAGAATGATGTAAAAATGGAGGTATGTGCAAACTTTCTCCACCACAAATAAACCAGTTCTGTCAGTAAATTTGTCTTGTGGGATTTCAGTAACTTAATCTAATGCGTTATGCTTCCATGGGTGTCAAATGCTTGATGGTTTGCTGCCTTATCAGTGTTGGATAGATGGATAACAATCATTGTGTTCATATATAAGCAGGAGGAAGAAACCAAACCCCCAGTGGTGAAGAAGGAGGAGCCAGATGCAGCAGAACCAAAGCAGGAACCAATGGAAACTGAGGAGAAGAAGCCAGAGATGAAGATAGAACCCAAAGAAGAGGAGGAAAGTGGGGCCAACAGCACGTCAACTACCACCGCTCAGAGCCGCAAAAAAAGTAATGTTTTTATATTTGGATAAAGGTGTAAAAAAAAATTAGACACAGGAAATTCTTTTTGTGTTTTTCAGCGATCTTGAACACCCAAATGCTTGCTCTTCTTTGGTAGAGTGCTCAAGTTAAAGATGTTTTACTTAAACCAATGGCTTTTTCACTCACTCACCACAACACTTTCACTAAAATATTGATGGATGCTTTTCTATGTAAATAGGAAGTACACTCTTGGCCTCAAAATCTTGTTTAGACGCTTTAGCATAACTGCCTTTGTGCAAGAGTTTTGCGTGATTGTCCATCACGCAGTCTCACGAAGTCTCATCAGACAGGTGAAAAGCTACATGTTGGCTCGCTGTAAATGTTCTACTGTAGAGGGTTGTTTTGCATAGACTATTTAAAATCACTCCACAACATTTCAAAGGAAATTGCCTTTCACAAGAATAGTTGAATTGTTAACTGTGAGCTGCCCAGGTTGCTGGCCTCAAACCACAAGATTTTCTTCCATCATATTTAATAGGTGGTCTAAGATGCTTCCTCCGAAAAGCCATTTTTGGTCCGAGCCTAACGACTTCTATTGTGTTGTATTTGTTTGTCCAGAGCATGTCCTTGTCAAAAGCCCTTTCTTTTGTATTCACTGGCAGACTGTAGTTTTGCTTTAATGCTCTAATAGGACAACAAAGAATTTTCTGGCATGTCTCCTGTACATGTTAAACCTATGATATCACTAATAGCGGATGCAATCTGGTTCTTATAGTGGAATTCCAATGATCTGCTGTTTTAATTTAACAAATAAAGTAACCAGTTGTTTGAAGCCTTAGCCACTTGTAGATGATTTTCCTCATGGTGGAGCAATTTATTTATTTGTACATCTTTTTAATCCTTTGCCAGACTTAAAAGTATCTAGAGACTATTTTCTGAAGGCTTTTTAAATTCCTGGCATGATGACAGCAAACACTTCAAAAGCATAAAGAGAACCGGGCCTTGGATGTCAGAGGCAGGTTCCACTTGTCACTTCCCAAGAAGGCTGTAATCATTGACACCTAATCGTGATATCAGTGCGATTCCTTTTTTTAAATTTGTCCCTTTCGTCAATTTTTATCAACAGCTTTATCTATTGGCAGCGTTTCAAAAAAGAACAGCATTTTCTTTTTCAGACATGTTGACATAAAGTAAAAATTTTTCATGGGTATTAGAATTTTGTGTGTATGTGGTGTGTTAAGTATTTAAGCTCATTCTGCAGTGGAAATCTATTGAACAAGACACACAATTTTATGCCTGCATCACCAGACATTTAATTTGTAAACCCAGCTGCACACCACTGATCAGTACTGAGTACATTCAGTTAAGGAATCTCACAATTATTTTATTTTTAGACATAGGTATGCTGTTTATGTGTTTTTTCCTTATGGGATTATTCTTGTCTTCTCTAGTTTTCAAGCCAGAGGAACTGAGGCAAGCCCTAATGCCAACACTTGAAGCCCTCTACAAGCAAGACCCAGAGTCCCTGCCTTTTAGACAACCTGTAGATCCAATGCTGTTGGGTATCCCTGTAAGTATACTAATGATGTGCCTTTACTCAAAGCTTTGAATTGTTATGTGTCATTTGCTCAATCCTGTAATTGTTTCTCTGCTTCTGCTCCTGTAGGACTACTTTGACATAGTAAAGAATCCCATTGACTTATCCACCATCAAGCGCAAGCTGGACACGGGTCAGTACCAGGAGCCGTGGCAGTACGTGGAAGATGTGTGGCTCATGTTCAACAACGCGTGGCTGTACAACCGTAAAACATCCCGAGTCTACAAGTACTGCACCAAACTGGCAGAAGTGTTTGAAGCAGAAATCGATCCTGTCATGCAGGGACTGGGCTACTGCTGTGGCAGGAAGGTAAGACGGCACATCCTGGATAGTCAACACAAACTACTTAGGGCAGCACACCATTCTGCTTACTGATAAAAGTCACACTTTTTAGGCATTGAATGGAGTGATTTGCTTCTGATGTCATCGTTTACTTACCCTTAGTTTAGTCTTTATTTGGCTGTTGACTTCAGATGAAAGCTGATTGTCACATTTACGTGTACCTTAATGCTTGTTTTGGTTTTTTTTCCCCACCCTGCAGTATGAGTTCTCACCGCAGACACTGTGTTGCTATGGCAAACAGTTGTGCACCATTTCAAGGGATAGCACCTACTACAGCTACCAGAACAGGTAAAGGTACATGCTTTCTCTGCTGAAGGGATCGGCATGGGTAAAGAGGCGAAGAATTAATTATACAAAGTGGGTGTGAGGTTAAACCCTCAAAAGTACAGCATGACTAAAGATCCCACTTCACATTCACCATTCCACAAAACTATAACCCAGGAATGTCAAAATCATTTTACATTGTGCGCCACTTACAGCCCACTTTGATCTTAAGTGGGCCGGACAATTAAAACTGCCCTTTTTCTCATTGTGTGGAAGTTTAACTTCACATTGAATCCCTTGGATACTCAAAAAAGTACGATTCCAACAATATATATTTATTGTTGTTGTTTTGTTACCAAAAACAAAAATGTCTGGCTGATCAATTGCTGTCATTTAGTTATTCATGGCCATGGGGAGGTCTTCATCAGCAGGAAAAGCTGTAATACCTATTAAAATACAAGTCTAATACAAGTTTAAAAGTCCCAAATTTATGCCTCTTTTGCATTTCACCAAAGCCAATCTGTGGGCAGGGTTTGAGCTTTTACCTGGCCAATGCTGGCCCCTGGGCCTTATGTTTGACACCCCTGCTCTAAGGGCTTAATTCTCACAAGCTTTCCTTTATAGGAGTGTTGTACCACAGTTGTGAGTGAGTCATATAATTCGGACAAGCAAAACTTGCATGATGGGTCCATCCCTCACATTTATCCCTTTAATTTTTCTAGGAAATGAGCTCCAAAGCACCCCCTTCCGTGCAGAATCTGTTATTGCAGCTTAATATTAGTCCAATGGAACACACTTTAGTTATTGTAGATAATCAATGCTAAATGCCTCAGGATTTCCCAAATTAGAATTCAAGACTTGGACATGGGGATGTAGGCCACCTGTGCGCAAAACTGACTCAAATCATTAAAAAAAAAAAGCATCACAGTACATTGTGCATGTTGCATACTGGAAATACTGTTGTTACAGGGAATTTAGTCATGTTGTTTCTGCTTAAAGGAACTGGCACAATTGTTTTTGCATCATCACTTTTGTCTCTCCTGACATGATCATCCATTCATCAACTCATAATGCATGTTGCTACTCATAAATGATTTCAGTGTAAATGTCTTTACCGTTTTGATTTTTCAGCATGCATGTTAGATGGCGATGTCGAACACGAATTTGTTGTTGACGACAATCATTTAATGTCCTTAACATAGCATCTGAGCATGTTTCCCCACATTTCTGTTCCACTTTGAATGAGAGTGGCTGAATCATGACCATTTTGATTTTGACTAACCTTGTACCTCTGCCTGTGTGTGTGTGTGTATGTGTGTGTGTCCTTCCGTCTGTCCGCTGCCCATGCTCCGTCCTCGGTTGTTGCTGTGTGCTCCGTTCACTCTGCATTCTGCCACCCGTACGCCGGTTTGCCTGTGCTGCTACTGTGTGTGCTGGCTGCAGTTCACCCAAATATGGCCTTATTGCCGACAGGTATCACTACTGTGAGAAGTGCTTCAATGAGATCCAGGGCAACAGTGTGACCCTGGGAGACGACCCATCACAGCCACAGACGTAAGTTCCTTGGTCCCCGGGTGTCTGAATATCACCCTGTGATCATCGTGGAACCATTTGCCTTCTGGCTCTTGTTCTCTGTAAGGGAATAAATAGTCGAAGATTTAACATGGAGATGTTTCTATATCTCTTTTTGTGCAGGATGATATCTAAAGATCAGTTTGAAAAGAAGAAAAATGACACGTTGGACCCTGAGCCGTGAGTATTCTTTAGACAGTAGCTTCAATTTGATGTGTGTGATTGCAGTGTTGCTTCTTTGCTGCTTTTTACAAAACAGAAAGAAAAAGCACGTTTTTGTCATCGTAGGTTTGTTGAATGTAAAGACTGTGGACGAAAGATGCATCAGATCTGTGTGCTGCACTACGACGTCATTTGGCCGTCAGGGTGAGTCTAGCTTGACAGCTACGCTAGACAAATATCTTCAAGCACATATAAGAAATGTTTGACCGTCATAGAATTTATATTTGCCAAAAACAATTTGTAAGTTGACACTAAAAATGGTTTGATTTTTCTCGTTCCAGTTTTATCTGTGACAACTGTCTGAAGAAGTCTGGTAAAGCAAGAAAGGAAAACAAGTTTTCAGCCAAGAGTAAGTTACATATACAAGTAAAACATCAACTTTTTTTCTTCACTTAGTCAGACAAAGAATGTCAATGTTTAAAACATGTCTTTGTGTGTTCGTTAAGGGTTGCAATCCACAAGGTTGGGTTCGTACATTGAAGACAGAGTTAATAAGTACTTGAAAAGGCAGAACCACCCTGAAGCTGGTGAGGTGTTTGTGCGAGTGGTCGCCAGCTCTGACAAAACTGTGGAGGTTAAGCCTGGCATGAAGTCTAGGTAAGTGTCTCACCTGCTTTAAAGCGCCTATTTTTTATTTATTTTTTTACTTTGGAGGTTCCAGATGCGTAAAAGCATCCGATAAATCTTTAATAGCATTGTGTTTTCAATCATTTCAATCACGTGGCTGATTCCACATTTAACTCGGGTGGAAACTGAACTGCATAATGCCTCAGAGAACAGTTTGTACATTTTGCAACTCATAGAGTAGAAGGACCGATGAGCTTGTTTCTCCTACAGTATTGGTCAGAATTTAATCAAACTTGGACACCATGGCATGATGACAGCAAACACCAAAATGATAACCATGTTGGGTTATCACCCAAATATCCCAAAGGTCGTTTTATAGGGACTCATCACTCCTGCTGGACTATTGATCAGGATTTCATCAAATTTAGATACAACAATCACGTAATTGATCAACACAGGCATATTTTTAATTTTATGAGCAATAACCTGGATCGTTTGCTGAATGCACTGTGTTAGTGATGTGCTAGTTTTAGGAAAATGTGCTGGTCACAGCGCATTGTTGGATGGCCTTGGCTCAGGAGGTACAGCATGTCATCTACCAATCGGAGGTTGCTGGTCGGCTGTTCCAGTCTGCATGCCAAAGTAACCTTGGCCAAGATACTGAAGCCAGAGTTGCTGTCAGTGTGTTCTTTGGAGTGTGGATGTTGGATAGAAAGCACTCAGACATAGAAAAAAGTGTGTGTGTGTGTGTGTGTGTGTGTGTGTGTGTGTGTGTGTGTGTGTGTGTGTGTGTGTGTGTGTTTGTTTGTTTGTGTGAATGGCTGAATGAGATGTGTTGTAGTACTTGGATGTTCAAGTAGAGTAGAAAAGCTATATATGAGTAACCAGTCCATTTGCCTGTCCATTTGTGTATTTGATGCTTCGTGCAACGTCACAATGCAGATACATAATGCAATTTGTTCAGATATAAACAGAAATCTCCATGTTCATACTTTAATATCAAAGATCTGACTGTGGAAAGGGAATTAGTTCCGGAAAACATCCGAGTTATATTTAATCTTATGAAAATTGATTTGCTTTTTTTTTTTTTCTTCTTCTTTTCACAAATGACTTCAGTCTGTCTTTTAACTGCTCTCGTATCCATCCATTCAGTAATGCATTTTAAACTGCCTGTACAGATCTGAGTTGTCTGGGCCTCTCAAGCTAGCTGAGAGATATAATCCCTACAGCATGTGCTGGGTTTGCCATGGTGTCTTTTTACAGTTGGACATACCCGAAACATCTCATCTAGGCGATAGTCAGGAGGCATCCTAGCCAGATGCCTCAACCCATCTCAACTGCTTCCTTCGGGCTTGAGTAGAGCCTTTACTCCTCCACACCAAAATGGATGACCTCACCCTTTCTTGAGCCCAGACACTTTTCAAAGGAGGCTAATTTCCACCACTTCCTATCACTACTCATAGTTATTGCCAGTAGGTGATTGTAGGAACATAGATTCACCAGTAAAGTGAAAGCTTTGCCTTTGTGCTCAACTTTAAACAGCATTTACATTACTGTAGATGCTGTGCTTATTTCTCTGAGTCTCTCGCTCCACTCTTTCCTCACTCATGCACAAATCTTTGAGATATTTGCCCTCCTTTGCTTGAGGCAGACACTTGTTACCAACCTGGAGTGGGAAATCCATCCTTTTCCGGGTGGGAACCACGGCATCCGACTTGGAGGCGCTAATCCGTGCCAGTTTGTAATGTGCTGCAAACATCCCCACTGGGAGCTGTAGCCCATAGCAGAGTGAAGCCAGCAGAGACATGTTAAGACCACTGAACATGACACCCTGTGCCATTTGGCTACACCTAGAAATTCTGTTCATAATAGTAATGAACAGAATCGGAGACAAAGGGCAGCCCTGGTGGAAAACAAGCCTACCTTATTCCCAGTAATGAGAAAGATGAACCCAATGACCCATAATCATGAAGCAACCCCTGAGGGGGCACAGTTGAATTGCTTCTTCAAGTCAGCAAAAGTATCTGTAGAGTAGGGTGGGGGCAATATCCCACACACCTTCATCTATCATCGTAGAGGGCACAGAGCTGGTCCAGTGCTCTGCAACCAAGTTGAAAACCACATTACTTTTCTCCACAGGGGAAGGGAAGCTAAGAAGTGTGATTTCCTGTTGAAGTTGAAACATGCCTCTGGCTCCCCACGGCCTACAGTGTGGTCAGAAAACTGCTTTCGCCTCCCGAGTTATCTGACTTGAGTTTGCTAGATTTTCTTCAAGACTGATGAGAATCTTGTTCTATGGCTCTATGTACCAAACCCCTCCCACACTCGAGTTGGCGTAGTTGGCGGCTAAGAACGCTGTTTTCTGCCAGTACCAGTCAGCTGCTTTCAGAGCTGCACAAGCTAACCAATCTCGAAAGAATCCTTCCTTTTTGATTGAGACCTACCTTCACTTATGTCCATCTTCTGCCAGAAGCCATCGTGGGCGGATACTGCGTCAGGCACCAACAGCTTTATAACCACAGTTCTGTACATCTGCGTCAGCAATGGAGGTGTGGTACACGGTTCATTCAGACTACATGTTCCCAGCTTCCCCAAGGATGCCGTTGACATGCCTCTGCCAGAAGCTCTAAGAGCACCCTGACTATACATTGAGGTGTACTCGATCTGTCCATTGCTGCTGTTGCTTACACCTTCTCTGTTTCCACAGGTTTGTAGACTCAGGTGAGATGGTGGAAAGCTTCCCCTATAGAACCAAAGCACTTTTTGCATTTGAGGAAATAGACGGGGTGGACGTTTGTTTCTTTGGAATGCACGTCCAGGAGTACGGCTCAGAGTGCCCCTTTCCAAATACCAGGTAACACAAGAGCAAAATGTTAGAAGCATTGCTCTTAAGTTTCCTTTTAGTTTATGTGCATTATTCTCACATCACATATTCTGTATCTCTTTTTCAGACGGGTTTACATATCATACCTCGACAGTATTCACTTCTTCAGACCGCGTATGCTAAGGACTGCAGTATACCATGAGATCTTAATAGGATACCTGGAGTATGTGAAAAAACTTGGGTGGGTAAAAAGTAACTTTACGCAGTGTTGCATTTTAACTCCTTTCAGTCATGTATTAATGCATGTTTAATTCTTCTAAGTGCTAAGTGAGTCATAACTTAATTCTTGACCAGGTATGTGACGGGTCACATTTGGGCCTGCCCACCCAGCGAAGGAGATGACTATATTTTCCACTGCCACCCTCCGGACCAGAAGATCCCCAAGCCCAAAAGGCTTCAAGAGTGGTACAGAAAAATGCTGGACAAGGCTTTTGCTGAAAGAATCATACATGATTACAAGGTCAGAAAATTACACCAGTAAAATAACTTTGTAACCACCGGTGCATGTTATGTTTCTCAAGACATTCCCAGCTATAATTAACATTTTGAAGTCTGGTGTTGGCGGCAGGCGGTTACCACGCTGTTCAGCTGAACTAATGTAATTTGCTTTAGGAATATAAATGATTATCTTGTAAGACTCTGGAGTGGCTGATGGGCACATTTACACTGGATTATCAAGTGGATTAGATTTATTTACCAGCTACAGTGTTCAGCTTATAAGTGTGCAACATAAAGGGGCTCCCCTTGTCTTATTATAAAGACTTGACAATTTTGAAACACTAATTAAACCACTTAGACTTGATGTACACTCTGATGGGAGTGATTTTTTTTTTTTTTTTTTCCCCGTCTCATTATTTTTCATAAATTCAACTTCCAACTTGCCCCAGTTAGAAGCTCTTGTTGCCCGATTGCCTGATAAGAGCCTTTGTGTGTCTGTGTTCAGGACATTTTCAAGCAGGCAACAGAAGACAGGCTGACCAGTGCCTATGAGCTGCCGTACTTTGAGGGTGACTTTTGGCCTAATGTATTGGAGGAGAGCATCAAGGAGCTGGAGCAGGAAGAGGAAGAAAGGAAAAAGGAGGAGAACACAGCCTCCTCTGAGACAACAGAGGTGAGTTTGATGGATACGTGGATTCAGAATATTTTTATTAATGAAAGAAAGCCTCTTCTGATCCCAGAATCAACAGCCCAGTGTTAAGTCCTTTGTCTCACCCCAGATTGTATCATTCTCAAGTACCCATTATATAAATGCTTTGGCTTTCTGGCACTGTATAAACCACTCTGCTTAATTGCATAATCTCATCTTGCCTGTTGTGCAATCTCGACTTCTCTAAATGTCCATGTGTGTCTTTTTACAAGGGAGCCCAAGCTGACAGCAAGAATGCCAAAAAGAAGAATAACAAGAAAACCAACAAAAACAAGAGCAGCGTCAGTCGAGCCAATAAGAAAAAGCCTGGAATGCCAAATGTAGCCAATGATCTGTCCCAGAAGCTCTATGCCACAATGGAGAAACATAAGGAGGTGGGAAACCCTAGCAACTATAACAGATTTTTTTTATTTGTCTCTCCTAAATGAATAAAATTTCATTTCGTGTAACATTTCAGTAACTTGACTCTTTTTTTTAAAGCTTGGGGGAAAAAAATTCAGACAAAGATGGTAGATTGTTGTGTGTGAAATTATAAGTACAGAGCAAGAGCGTCTCTCTTACTGTGCTGCTTCCTGAGGATAATTGAATTCCACATGGAAATTTTCCTCCACACAAGAGTTACGGAATTTGTCACGTTGCACTACACTTCAGCAATGCCTATAGCTAACAGTGTTCCTTCCCCTCCTGCCACCAGGTATTTTTTGTTATCCACCTCCACGCTGGGCCAGTCATTAACACCTTGCCACCCATCATGGACCCTGACCCTCTGCTGACTTGTGACCTGATGGACGGACGTGATGCGTTTCTGACCTTGGCCAGGGACAAGCACTGGGAGTTCAGCTCACTGAGAAGGTGTAAATGGAGCACAATGTGCATGCTGGTGGAGCTGCACAACCAAGGCCAGGACCGCTTTGTGTACACTTGCAATGAGTGCAAGCACCATGTCGAGACTCGCTGGCACTGCACAGTTTGTGAGGTAAGATACAGTTGTGATCATTGACCGTGTTTTAAAAGCAACATCTGCATCGGTTTTGAATTAACACTGAGTTTACATTTTTAACTAAGTTTAATGTCGTCTCTCTCCCCTCTCATCAGGACTATGACCTATGCATTAACTGCTACAACACTAAAGGCCATGAGCACCAAATGGTGAAGTGGGGTCTGGGCTTAGATGATGACAGCAATGGTCAAGGTGGAGAGGCCTCCAAGAGCCCTCAGGAGAGTCGACGCCTTAGTATCCAGCGCTGTATCCAGTCCCTGGTGCATGCCTGCCAGTGCCGCAATGCCAACTGCTCTTTGCCGTCCTGCCAGAAGATGAAGAGGGTGGTTCAGCACACCAAAGGTTGCAAGCGCAAGACCAATGGTGGCTGTCCTGTGTGCAAGCAGCTCATCGCTTTATGTTGTTATCATGCCAAGCACTGTCAGGAGAACAAGTGTCCCGTGCCCTTCTGTCTCAACATCAAACACAAACTTCGACAACAGCAGCTGCAGCACAGGCTTCAGCAGGCTCAAATGATGCGTCGCAGAATGGCCACCATGGCTGGAAGGGGTATGCCTATGCCATCTCCACCTACCTTAAATGCCCCAGACACTCCAAATTCTGTGCAGCAGCCTAATACACCCCAGACTCCCCAGCCCATGCCCAACCAGCCCCAACAACAGCAACCACCAAACCCCACCAATATGTCCCAAGGCTTTCCCAGCAACGGCCGCAGCAGTCAGCCTCCAACACCAGTGCCGCAAGGTAAACCGGGGCCTCAGTCATCCCCTCTCCATCAGCAGCAGTCACCCATGCCCAACATGCCGCACCAACAGCAGCCTCCACAGCCTCGCCAGCAGCAGCAACCGCAGGAGTCATTGATGGAAGCCCTGAAGGTGGCCAGACAGATCGAGATGTTAGCTAAGTCAAAGCAGCCGCAGCCGCTGCAGCAGCCGCAGCAGCAGCAGCAGCAGCAGCAGCAGAATTATGCAATGAATGGGATGCCAATGAACCACCCACGCATGATGGGGCCCCTGCCAAGCCAAATGCAGATGATGCAGGGGCCACGCGGGCCCCAGGTGATGCAGCAGGGCCAGTGGGGTCCGGGGATGCAGAATCCCCAGGGTCATCAGCCACAGGTTCCTCCTCAACAAGGCCCCATGCCCCCTCAGGGAAACCCAATACCCCAGCAAGGTCAGCCCATGCAGAGGCCCATGATGTCCCAGCAGGGTCACCAGATGTCTGGGGTCATGCCTACGCAGGGCTCCTCACAGCAGGGCATGACACCACAGCGACAAAACATGCCCCGAGGTATGCCGGGTAACATTGCTCCAAGTGCCCTGCGGGAGCTATTGGACACCCTGAAATCACCCAGCTCCCCACAGCAGCAACAGCAGGTCCTGAGCATCCTCAAGTCTAACCCCCACCTCATGGCCGCCTTCATTAAACAGAGGACGGCAAAATACCAAGCCAACCAACCACAGCAACAGCAGCAGCCCCAACAGCAGAACCCTCAGGCCATGCTAGGATCCCAGCCAGGAATGCACACAATGGTGGGCATGGCAAACCAGGTGCAAAGGCCAGGGATGGCACCTCAACAGCAGCCTCCTCAGCAGGTGGGACCCCAGGGAATGCAGCCCATGGGCCCCCAAGGCCAGATGGTACCAAACGGAAATCAAATGTTCCGCAGACAGCAAATTCTTAGGCAGCAGCAGCAGCTGCTGCTGCAACAGCAACAGCAGCTGCAGCAACAGCAGCAGCTGCAGCAACAGCAGCTGCAGCAACAACAACAGCAGCTGCAACAACAACAGCAGCTGCAACAACAACAGCAGCAGCAGCAGCTGCAGCAACAACAGCAGCAGCAGGGAGGTTTGCCTCCAGCCCATGGGCAGTTCCCCCAACAGCAGCCGGGACCAGGAAGCTACTCCCAGCTCCGTATGCAGCAGCAGCACATGGCTATGCAAGGAGGTGGGGGGCCTATGGGACCGCTCCCTCCCACATCTCAAATGGGCCAGCCTGGGATGGGAATGGATGGACAGCAGAACTTCCAGCAACGCATGCTTCAGCAGCAACAGCACCAGATGATGAAGCAGCAGATGGGCTCTCCGGCACAGGCCAACTCGATGAGTCCACAGCCTCACATGCTCCAAGGCCAAGCCCAGGCAGGAGCTCACCTACCTGGCCAGACAATGGCAAACACCCTGGGAAGCCAGGTACGCTCTCCAGCCCCAGTGCAATCGCCCCGCCCACCTTCGCAGCAGGCCCCTCATTCCAGTCCCTCCCCTCGGATACAACCCCAGCCGTCACCTCAGCATGGCGCACTCCACTCCAGCTCTCCCCATCCCAGCTTAGGGGGTCCCATGTCAGGGTCCATGGAGCAGGGTCACATGGGAACACCAGAGCAGAGCGCCATGCTCCCGCAGCTTAACACACCAAACCGAGGGGGGTTGAGTAGTGACATGGGTATGGTGGGTGACACGACGGGAGACACACTAGAGAAATTTGTTGAAGGATTGTAGCATTTTGAGACAGAAGAAAGGCCTTGTTCTGTTTTCAGCTGCAAAATTTTTCTATTTGCTGATGTAGAAAGATGAAAGAAATCACAAAATAAATGAGTCTTACGAGGCCTACGGACTGTGAACCAAGGACTACTTTTTCAAGTACACAGAGTGATTTAATAATTGCTGTTGAAGAAACAACAAAGACACAATGAATATATTTTTGGTTCCGACCAGCCTTGCAAGATTTTGCCCTGGTCTTTGTGTTTTAATTTGTTTTTCATTTGTTATGCTCTGGTATTGACTTTTTTAAAAAACTTCTCTAAAAAAAAATTTTCATTTTATTATTTTTTATTTTGTACGTTTGCAAATTAATATTGTATTTGTGTTGAGAAGACTGTAAAATTATTTGTGTGGAAATTGTTTTTGCCAGGCTTCACCTCCTGCTCAGTTTCTCTGTTCCTGGCTAATTTATTCTAATATGCCATTTTTCAAAAAGGACTGCCTTTAGGAAAGCCTTAATTTCTTTCCTGTTTGCAGAGTCTAAAGGAGATTAACGTATTTGTATAGATCTAGGAACTATTGCACACACCCAAACACAATTTGCAGGTTGAAGGTAAACCTGCATTGACTCTTGTTCATGTTCACAGGTGCAGGAATGTTCTTTTTACTGGCCTGGGCCCAGTGTTCGTCTTGCAGATGTTCAAAGATTGCTTTGTCTCTCCTTCAGTCTAAAGAAATTCTCATTAAGTCCTAAACCTCTTTCGCCTGTGGTGGGAAATTACCTTGTTTGACTGCTGATTTGTGTTCAGAGAGTTTTGTGCATCATTTTCTCTCGCATTAAACTTGAATTGATGATGAACTATTCTCTAATGTAAATCATGCAGGTGGACAGTACTGTAAATATGCAGAAAAGAAATGAAATCACTGTACAAATTGGTTCAAATGGCTCATTTCGTACTTATATACCATATTGTTAAATAAACCTGTGTGCCACAGACACTGGCTCAAATTTTTCTGCATGGGGGAAATTCGTATGTGTTCAGCAGCTGGGCTGATTTTTATTTGCTCAATCATTTCTCTATATCAAAAAAAAATGAATAAATAAAACGATCCATTAGATTTTCATCAGTTGCCTGTGGAAGCTTTTTGGGCCACAGAAGAATTTCTGTTTTGGTTTGGGGGGGCGGGGGGAGTTCCCTCTGTAAGTCAGAATTTCAAGTAAATTCAAATTATCACTTTAACATTTCAAACTTAGTTGGGCATTGACATTTTCAGATGTGTAACCTGAAATTTTGAGAGATTATGAAATTATGAGATATGTAACTTAAAATTTTAAACTGATAACCTGAAGTTACTGAGATATGTGAACTGAAATGTAACTCAAATTTTGAAATAACCTGAAAATTTGAGGCAAGATTTTAAGATCATCATCTGAAATGTTGAGAGAACTGAATTTTTACGTAGGTACCAGGACAAATTGAAATATGGAACTTGAAATTTGGAGATGGGTAACTTAAATTATTTTTCTCTTTTTTATTTTCTTAGTGGTAATGACAAGCTTTCATAGTTTCCAAGAGTCCAGTCAGAGTTTATTTTGATGTGAGAACAGGATCAAGAATAATCTTCACATTTAAAAATATGAACCATCACAGATTTGACATTGACCATTTGAAATGTAACAGATTATTGCAAAAAAAATAAAAAAAAATGCTGCTTGCATGAACATAACGCACTTATTTTACATTACCTCTGTTTGACCTTGAAGTGTAAATTGGCAACAAAAAAAATCTCCATTTGAAGTAATCAGAAAACTCGAGTAAATAACCATACTAAAGATTAATATAAACATATAATATACACAGATGATTAGCCGTGTATTACTACATAAAATTAAATTATGCACTTACAGTTTGAAGATATAGCTTCCTATTCTCATCAGGCAGATTGCGGTCGCCCTTTTGACGTCATTATCGCGCGCAGTCGCAGGTCCTTCTCCCGCTGTAGTTCAGCGTGTGTCCCTGTCGGTCAGTCGACCTGTCATTTGTTTCGTCTTTGGGTCTCACCTGGGTGTCAGCATGTCCCGCTGTCTCGCGCTGGCTCGGTTCGCTCTCGGTTCCTCTCAGAGGACCAGCTCGCGGCTGGTGTCATCTGCACGCGGGCTGAGCAGCCCACCTGTCTCGCGCTCCTTGACTGGAGGTAAGCTGTGTTCGTTAGCCAGCCAAGTTAGCCTAGCCGGCTAGCTGACAGCCCCAAGATTTGAGTGAAATGTAAACTCTGCTGCAGCTAACCTTTGTGGCCATGTTTTTTAAACTAACCTGCGGCTCACGTGTCTTACAGTAGAAACCGATTAACAGTTAAAAATGAATTGAAAGCGATTCGCTTATAAATTTTATTGCATGGTTACATCACACTAAGCTGAATGGATTTTATTTATCGTTTAATATTCCCCATCTTTGAAGAAAGATCACAGATGTACCATACCATAAAGCCCCGAGAACCGAGGAAAAAAGTTTTTTTTTTTCAGTTAAACTTTTTTGGTAATTTCCTACGTCTTTGGAGCAAGAAGAGGTCACCCAAACAAATAAAATAAAATTGAAAAGGCCAGGATGTTCTCAGTTGAGCACATCAGGACTTAATGTTAGTGTTACACAAACACTTATAACACAAAGATGAGACCCTGGGGGTGGAGATTTTTATTTATTTATTTGTTTTTAGAAAGAAGGCTCATGCACACTGCTCAGACAAGTGAATCCATTTCACCTGCTTTGTTGCTAATCAAAGTGGCAGCAAGATGGAGCCCCCCTCCCCAAATTAAGCAATGGTTTTGCAGATGTTGACTACAGACCCTCACTCTGACTTACTTTTCTCTAGTTTTGCTTTTTGCTGGTGTCCTTGTGAGTCCTGGTAGGTCAGACGTCACCTACAGCCCATTCAGGTTGCACAGGTAGACTGCCCGTCCTCTGTGATAGCACATCGATACATGCCTGTCACAAAAAGTCAAGTCAGTTTATGTATATGCATGTTTAAAAGCAACAAGCATGGACCAAAATTCTGTTCATGTGACGTGTGGAGGCTCTGGGGGTTGAATGCCAGTGAATAAAAGTATAAAGATGTACTTTTATTTAAGGGTTTGAAGATGTCAAAATGTGCAAAAGCCCAATTCTCTCTATGCTTTAATCTGCTTCTCAGTACACCTGGATATAGGAGTCGAGCTGCAGCATTTTGAACAAGCAAGAGATGTGAACGCAGAGTCTGACTAATGCCCAAATATATGATAGTGCGATAACCAAGCCTGGATGATATGAAGCCATGAATCACTTTCTCGTAGGTCTGTGTTTTGCTGTAGGCATTCAGGCATTGTTTGGGTAAACTTGTGACCTCAGAGGGATAAGTAGACCCTGATTAGAGAGATGATAAGGGATCTAAAATGCTACCGCTCCCTTGTGAAATGGCCTCACCATCTTTACTCGTCATGCCATCAGGTTTGTCGGTTGGACAGCTGCAGAGGTGGAGCAGTCGCCCCAGGGTGTGGAGTTCGCAGCAGGCCTGCCTTGGATTCAGCCCACAGTCTTATTACAGCACCCAGGAGGCAGAGAAAGAGCCAGAGGAGGAGCCTCTGCACAATATCATCAGCGATACAGAGGCTGTGCAAGGTACTGGGACAGCTGCAGACATATTTCCTGTGAAAACTTCTCAAATTCTGAATGTTGCTCTGCCTTTGATCTTTTCAGGTAGTTTCCACAAACATGAGTTTCAGGCCGAAACCAAAAAGCTGCTGGATATTGTCGCCAGGTCCCTGTACTCAGAGAAAGAGGTGGTGTAAAGTTGGACAAAGGCTACTATCATTACAGTTTACCTTCACTGCTCTCCTCTGACTGACTCGTCTTTCTTTCAGGTCTTCATCAGGGAGCTCATCTCTAACGGCAGCGACGCACTGGAAAAACTGCGCCACAAATTGATATCGGCAGGTGGTGAAACGGCTCCAATGGAGATCCACCTGCAGAGTGATGCAGCAAAGGGCACCTTCACCATTCAGGTACACATTTTTACTGACTTTAGAAGTTTTGGACAAGTTTTAGAACAGGAAGGATAACATTAGATCAGAAAGCGAGCCGTAATCCCAGCAGATCAGCTGAGCTCGGTGCCAGCAAACACCAGCTGATAGCTCAGCTTGTTACCTTTCCATGTATCCAGTCTTAAGTAGGACAATTCGAAATTTGTTCAAGCTGCTTTGCAACCCATCTCCACCCCAGGTCCCCCTCCTTTCTTGCATTGTCTTACTTAAATCAGTAGCATATCTCTGCTTTTTATGTCCCGAGCTCCATACAGCCAGCTATAAATAATTATAGAAATGGGAATCTTCTTCTGATTCTTGTATCCAAGACTGAAATATTGTAGCTATTGGTATGTATAAAGAACAAAGCAAAGTCCTCTTGTAGCAGGTTGTTCCTAGTGCTTCTAGTGCACCTGAAGCCCTGAGATGTTTTACTGCCCCCTGGTGGTAAATGGGATACACCACACTAGGATAGCTTAATTCTTGAGTGACTGATTTCTATATTCCAACAGGACACAGGAATCGGCATGAACAAAGATGAGCTGGTGTCTAACCTGGGCACTATCGCCCGCTCCGGTTCTAAGGTAAGTGCTTCATTGTCACATTACTTATCCGATATAGCGCTCCTGTTGTAAGTTTGGCTTTTAAAATGCAGCTTCGTCTTTTCTGATGCTCACTCCTTCTGTCATTATTGTAACTTTCTCCCCACTGTAGGCGTTTTTGGATGCTCTTCAGAACCAGGCGGAGGCCAGCAGCACCATCATTGGTCAGTTTGGTGTAGGATTCTACTCCGCCTTCATGGTGGCCGACCACGTGGACGTGTACACTCGCTCGTCTGAGACCGGTGCACCTGGATACAAGTGGTCTTCAGATGGGTGAGAGCAAAGAGTGGCTGTAGAGAGGTATCCTTGGTTTGAGAAGGGCTGCTGTGAATCAAAGTGTAATCCTCAATATTTCACATGGTCTCCCTCAGCTCTGGGGTTTTTGAGATTGCTGAAGCCACCGGCGTTCAACAAGGAACGAAAATCGTGCTCCACCTCAAAGACGACTGCAAGGAGTTTTCCTCTGAGGACAGAGTTAAAGGTAAAAGTGCTGTCGCTGCTTTGGTAACTGTAGGACGGCTGCAGTGAGGAGACGTATTCATGCATCAGTACTTATTGTTTCTGTTTCAGAGGTTGTTACAAAGTACAGCAACTTTGTAAGCTTCCCCATCTTTCTGAATGGACGGAGGCTCAACACTCTGCAGGTGAGCTGCTGTTCTCCTGTTCTGATGAAGGTTCTCACTGAATGGGTCCAAACTCACAAAATAAATGGCACGACTGTACAGTACTGTGTAAAAGTCTTTAACTGCCCCTGATTTCTTTATATTTTGCCTCCAAGGAGCCAAACGTTTGCTCCTTGTGTTTGTTTAGACACTTGTTGCTTTTTCACTCATTTTAGTCCGGTCCTCGTACCTGACAATTTTAACCAGAATGTTTTTGTTTGTTTGCTTTTTAACCCTGACTTATGAATTATTTAAGTATTAAAAGGCACTAACAAATAGTAAAATTAAGGATATTTCTTTATTTTATTTAACCTTAGTTTGTTTACCAAGTTCCAAAAAAACAATTTAATTAGATTGTTTTCAAAAGTGTCGTTTTTGCCACTCGGCCCTGAAAGGCTCATGGGGTATGGTCGTCACCCCACCGGGTGGACAGGCATGTGGTGTGGACACCTAAGTTTGTGAATGCAATAACTTGAGAATGAGGTGACGTAGGAGCTTCAAACTGATACCATGGGGTGCATCTACTAAAAATCCTGGATGAGTTCGACTCTCAGTGACCTCAAGCTGAAAGTCACTGTAAGCTTTCCGAAAATCTCGTGAATGGGATAATTTAAGAACGAGATGATGTAGGAGTTTGAGATGAATACCATGGGTGTGTCTACTAGGAGGCTGAGGGGTAGCACTGTCAGTCACCAGTATTTATTTAGTTAAGTTGTATTCCATTGTAATAATCTTGGTATCTGTTTATAACAGATGACTTGGCAAAGAACCTGTTTTATATTGTATTTTGTGGCATTTTGTTGCTAGCATAAAAATCCAAAGACAGCAGGCATAAAATAGTATTTTTGCACCAACAAGTTGATTCCCAAAGAGCTGTCAGCCCAAATTTGATATATATCTTAGCTGTGTATGTTGTGCAGTGTCTCCTTAAAGAATTTGAGGCACCTGGAGAGGTGGAGGACAAAAGAAGAAGTATTAAAGCAATGTAATGATTTAATGGACTGGGTTTTTTTTTTTAACCTTTATTTATACAAGTGCTCTCATTTAGACTTAGGGCTCTCTTGTAAATGAGACTGTTTCAGACAAACGTATTAAAATTACGACAATGAAAATAATAATTTTTAATAATCGCTGTCTGTCTTCCTTCAGGCCTTGTGGATGATGGAGCCGAAGGAGATCAGTGACTGGCAGCACGAGGAGTTCTACCGCTACATCGCTCAGGCTTACGACAAGCCCCGCTACACTCTGCACTACCGCGCCGACGCCCCGCTTAACATCAGGAGCATCTTTTATGTCCCCGAAGCGGTGAGGAGTATTTCACAATGCAAACTTTACTTCAGTTGCTGTTTGGTTGCAAAGCTCTGTGAGAATCTTTTAGGAAACCAGCTGGTGTTCAGGTCCAGTACTGATAGATGACGTAAACTTACATTACAGCTTTATAAATTGTTCTTTAGCGACCTTTCAGCAGTGGTGAGTCGAGGAAGCCGGTTTCCTGTCAAGTGTGTGATGAAAGAATGTATTTGCCAACAGAAGCCATCCATGTTCGATGTGAGCAGGGAGATGGGGTCCAGCGTGGCTCTGTACAGCAGGAAGGTCCTGATTCAGACCAAAGCTACTGACATTTTGCCCAAGTGGCTGCGCTTCCTTCGAGGTTTGTTCCTCCTCGAATGCTTCTAGCATGCTCTGTTTGTTTTTTTCTTCATGCAACACTTCATGTTTTTGTTTTATTTTTAGGTGTGGTGGACAGTGAGGACATCCCTCTGAATCTGAGCAGAGAGCTGCTGCAGGAGAGCGCCCTCATCAGGTACAGCAGCAGTAATGCAGCTGTTTTAGGAATAAGTTTGGTTTAATGAAGGAGATGTACTGTATCTGTATTTTTATTGTGGAACTTACTCTAACAGTCCCTCGGTTCAGCCCGTCTCAGGCCACATCTGTTTGCTCATTTCTCTACCGTCTCCTTTCTTTAGGAAGCTTCGTGATGTTCTGCAGCAGAGGGTGATCCGCTTCCTGCTGGACCAGAGCAAAAAGGAGCCAGAGAAGTACAGCAAGTTCTTTGAGGACTACGGCCTCTTCATGAGGGAAGGCATCGTCACCACGCAGGAACAAGATGTCAAGGTTTGCACCAGAGCTTTGAATGAAATGACACAGAACTTTAAAGGTTAGCAGAAACACTTTGAGTCTGAGTCTCGCTCCGTGCTCTCGCTCTTTGTAGGAGGATATCGCAAAGCTGCTGAGATTCGAGTCGTCGGCTTTGCCGGCCGGCCAGCAGACCAATCTGATGGAGTACGCGTCCCGCATGAAGGCAGGCACCCGTAACATCTACTACCTGTGTGCCCCTAACAGACATCTCGCAGAGCACTCCCCCTACTACGAAGCCATGAAGCAGAAGGACATGGAGGTAAGACTCGGACTCGAGTTAGCCAGCAGCCAGGTAACCTGAGCTGCTAATTATCCTGATTAACTAACAACAGATGCTGCTTATGGTCATAGCTTCACTATAACAAACTGCCGTGTCTCCATTTGCGTGTGTGCACGTGTGCAGGTGCTCTTCTGCTACGAGCAGTTTGATGAGCTGACCCTGCTCCATCTCAGAGAGTTTGACAAGAAGAAGCTGATCTCAGTCGAGACCGACATCGTGGTCGATCACTACAAGGAGGAGAAGTATGAAGACAGCAAGCCAGGTGTGCCCGTCTTTCACAAGAGCCTCTAGCCTCTCGCTGTCGCAGCTGTAGACTTGACTCCTGCTCATCGTCTTTTCTTCCTCGCAGCATCCGAGCGCCTGACGCAGGAGCAGGCTGACGACCTCATGGCCTGGATGAAGAACTCGCTAGGACTCCGTGTGACTAACATAAAGGTAAGAGAGGAACGTTTGCATGCCTGAGATACCTGAAATGACTGTTTCTGAATTCGGCTGATGGGTTCTTAGAGGCTTGTTTGTCATCTCTATCTGCACTTTTGATCACTTTGTTTCCTTTCTTTTTTGTCCTTTTTCTTTCTGCACAGTTGTAGATTTGTAAAGTTTTGTGGGAAGAGTGTGAACTTTAGGTCCCGAAGAAGGGTATGATGGGAAAAGTAAAAAAAAAACACTTTTGTAAGTGCCGGTTAAATCAGAGCCGTGGTGAATGAACAGCTGATTTGCTGTCACGGACTCAATTTTAACCGTCGTGTCGGTGAATAAAAAAACAATGATGTGGAAGCTTTCTTCCTCTATGTGAACTAAGCAAAGTGTGACTAATTCTGACACAGTTAGGCCGACTCGTACCTTAGTTTTTACGTTCGTAAACAGATTACAAGCCAACATCTTCACAGAAGCTCCAAAGGGTTCAGGTCATAAATTTCAGGATGAAATCGGCTTGAAAATGCGATTATTTGTGAGTTTGGCTCAGCTTATAATGTGAGCACGAGTACAATAAAATCAGCACAGAGAAACAAAGTTCAGCACAACCAGGCTTTCTTTGGCTCGATAAAACCTAAAACCCCAGCTGGAGATAACAGGTATCACTACAGGAGTAATCAGCTGTCTGCTTCAGGCTCTGTATGCGCTAGAGGAGTTTTGTGGGTCTTTCATACACAGTGATCAGCAGGAGTGGGGCCTGCTCTAATCACAGATGATATCAGAGGGTGATAATGAAATGGTGATTAAAAATCTATAAAGAACATAAAAAAGATGCCATTAAATGTACCACTGTCGCAAAAAGGACAAGACACAGTCAGAGCAGAGGACAGAAGATCGTTAATCAGAGGACAGGAAATCACCTGATTGGATTTTTCTCTGTACAGAGTAGTAATAAAAACATTTTAATTGGTTAATTATTATCAGCGCTAATAAGGTGACAGCGGCACATTAAAGCCCTGAAACTTTAAACTACATTTAAACATTTAAGGTGACTGTCACACAGCATGGGAATCGATTTGGCTGAAAATGATTTGGCACATTAGAATCAGGCATCACATCATCACCTGTCGCGGCAGATGGCCCCGCCCCCCCCGAGCCTGTTTCTGCTGGAGGCTTCTTCCTGTTAAAAGGGAGTTTTTCCTTCCCACTGTCGCCAAAGTGCTTGCTCACAGGAAGTCACCTGATTTTTGGGGTTTTCTCTGTAACATTGTTGGTGTTTAACCTTAACTGTTGTTGTGATTTGGTGCTATATGAATAAAACTTTAACGGAAATGAACATTTACACATTTCCTGCATCATTAAATGGACATTCCAGTAACAATGGGCGTCACAGTTTGTCCTACTTCATCAGTTTTGGTAACAACCAATTCATCTTAAGCAGCTTGAGAAACAGATTTAAACGACTCTTTGTACCAACACGTCCTGTAATTAATTCTCTCCTCTGGCACCTCAGCTGACACCTCGTCTGGACACCCACCCGGCCATGATCACAGTGCTGGAAATGGGCGCCGCACGCCACTTCCTCCGCACCCAGCAGCTGGCCCGCACCGCTGAGGAGAGAGCCCAAATACTGCAGCCCACACTGGAGATCAATGCAGGGTGGGTGTGTGTGGACAAATTTCACTGGATGGAGAGTGGGGGGGGGAGTGGGTTTTTGGCCACTTCTGACTGTGCTCTGCTTTCTCACAGACACGATCTGATCAAGAAGTTGTTCGCACTGAAGGACACAAACTCTGAGCTGGCTGGATTATTACTGGAGCAGGTACTGTGGCTTGGGAGAACCCTCACAGTTATTTCATCTCTATTTGCTCTTTACCCATTTTTCCATTAATGAACTCTAAACAAAACTATGCCATATCACGATTTTTACACTTTTCTTATATTCAGAAGAACAAAAATGAAGAGTCGAATGTGTTTTAATGAAAAAATAAGGGCTGTAGTGCTGTAAGATACTGCAAATTTTGGTAAATACAGGGCTAATATTGCCAATACCGATACAATAAGCATGTTATTATCAGTGTAAAATGTTGCCCAGTCTTTCTCTTCAGGCAGGATGCCATTAGCTTATTCACTGGAGAGATTTTATGGTAATAACTGGTAGCAGTGCAGCTTCTATAGTTTTACTTCTTTTATTTTTTCCAGATCTATGACAATGCCATGATCACAGCCGGCTTGAACGATGATCCCCGACCGATGATTTCCCGCCTCAACGACCTCCTGACTAAAGCTTTAGAGAAGCACTGAGAGCTGCCCGCAGACACACTCTGTTTTGGTGAAAGCAGGCTCTAGACTGGAGCATCTCAATGGTCAATAAAGCCAGAGAACTGGACTTTGTAAAGAATACACCACCTCTTTTCCCCTCTGAAGTCTTTCATTTCCACCTGTGAAGCACGCGTGAAGGCTGAAACAGGAACTGTCTGAAGATTCTCCGTAAACACTTCAGTGTCTCTACGCTTTGTGTTCTTTGGTCCTGCCATTAACAGGACATGAAGGTCATGGTTGCACCTTTCTGTTGTTACAGTGTGACTTTTCCATTATGCTCACTCTTTTTAGTGTATTTTCAGTTAATAGTCAGGCTTTCTTAATCGCATCATGAATATTCCAGGCTTCCCAGTGAGCGCTGAGGTTCTGATATGCTGCTGCCAGCTGGACTCATCTTAAATATGATATTTTTCCAAGTTTGGATTTATAAGGAAGCTTTATTGGTCTTCCTTTTGGAAATGTGCCACCTCTAAGTTTCCAGATAATCTGTTTGGTTTTGTGTTTTTCTGTTGAGAGATGGAAAAATGGCAGGAGGAGAGTAACAACCTCGTCTCTGAGGTACAAATTTTGAGCAGAAAAACATTCATCTTCCAGCTCAACCACAAGGACACTTAAGAGTAAATCCTCTGCCAAGGCCAGTGCCGGATTTTGCAGTTTTAGCCAACGTGCTCCAAATCTGCACCGAAATTCAAAGTGTGTGGGGTTTCCTCCTTTGCCCATGTTCCACCTCTCAGCACATTTGAAATTATGCCTGCTAGTTTGTAATCTTTTGCTGTTCTCACTTCTTTTGCTTGAACAGTTTTTCTTATGTTCTTGTTTAGTTTTGTGGTTTAAAAAAAAAAAAGTTTCTGAGCAGCTGTTTGTGCTCGTACTCGGAGACTCGGCTGCAATCAGGAAGCGGTGAATGTCATTTCAAATAGTGTGAGGATTTATGGAGTCTTGTCAGCAAATAAACAGATTCAACATAATGTCAGGTTAAAGAAATGAAGCTGTAATCCAGAACTTCTTCAAAATACAATTTTACTGCATTTCAAAGTAACATCTCTGCTGTGAGAGAGAAAATATAAGATGAACCTCAGTTTTAAGACTTCATCCTTCTGTGTGCAGTCTGTCTGCACGGCAGTTAGACCGCACGGCAGTTAGACCGCACAAGTTCAAGTGGTTCTCAGGAGTTTGTGTCCACCATTATCAGCACTGTCAGTCCATTTCAACCACATCTGGGTACTTTGACCCATCAGAACTCCCGCCCAGGCTTCCTCTTCTTTTGTGAACCGTCACCGCGGTCTCACCTCCAGACTGTCCGAGAGCATTGAATCCCAGAGGAGCGTCAGGAGAGCTTATCTATGTTTTCTAAGAAGCGTTGGGCCCACCATTCATCCAAATCTATGGGCACAAAGTCTGAGAAGAAAACAGAAATTAAACCATTAGATCCATCTTTGTCCATGGCGTGGATGGTTGAGAATATGTCAAAAGGATGAAAAATAAAGAATCACTAAATATTACGCTTTTCTCTTCGTCTATAAATTTTCCTTACCACCTATTCAATACACTCTACCAATGGGCTAAATGCAGCAGTGGAGTAAATGGTAATCCACTCAAACTGAGCTAAACCATCACCACCTGTTGGGCATTTTTAATGAGTCTTCAGTGCCCTCTTGTGGTCACAAGGAGGAACTGCGACAGTGTAATAAATTCAAAATAAACGCATTTTTAAATCTCATTTAAAAAAATAAATAAAATTAAATGAGAAACGTAAAAACTTCAAAAATAACTACTAGCATCTTTTACATCAAGCTGTCTTACATAACGCTACGATATATATATTTAACACTGCCGACTTTTATCAGTTACGTCTGCCTGCTGGGAATGTAAAGTGATCATCGCCCTCTGGTGGTCATAAGGCGGAACTGCAACAGCTCAGTCACACCACCACATTAAAAGTCACAGAACCAACGAGTTGTATTTAATGTATTTTTTCTTGATTCATCTTATTCATGATTTTTGTTCTGGGCTAGAGGTCTTAGTATTATTATGATCACTGTTACATTTAAAAAACAAACAAACAAACAAACAAACACCATGAAAATGTGTGTGAGCTTTCCCCATGCATTGCTATATTAACATTTTAGAATGAGTCAACAGATTTGACCCGTGACTTTGGGCTATGCTAGGCCATTTGGCTGTTATAAACCAGTGCGACCTACTGCACAGGTTGCAACGGTTACAGGCCTGTGAGCTGCAGCTAGATGAAATATGATTGATTGATATGATTGTTACACTTGCACTAAATACATAAAATCTCAGGACTTTTTTTTGTCACAGTGCGTAAAAACACCGACTTGGGGTCTGAAGATAACACAAAAAGGAAAAATAGTAGCTGTACTCACCGTCCATGTGTGGGCTGGCAGTGGCCTCTTTATAATGCACCGCTTTCTGTGCAGCCTGTCCCACCTCCTGCTCCTGCTGTAGCACCTCCTGCCAGGCTGAAAACGCAAGACTTCGGTCATTAAAGCCACCATGAACACCAAAATGTCCTTATCTGTCCAAGGCCGGCACTCCAGGGCCACACCCACAGTGCCTAACAAGTAAAGTCCAGCAACTGTTTCAGAGACATACCTCTCCTGACAAATGTTTGTGTTCCAAACAGTGCAGCACGTGGTCACAAACTGTGTGTGTGGTTGTACACTACGATTAAGTTCAACTTTGGCAGCTGCCACCAGGTCATGACTTTGAGGAGCCTCCAGTGGATACGTTTGATTATACAATTTGTATTTCAAAGGCGGTGTCAGGCCTAGTTTGTGCCCTTGTCCAGTCAGTGCCAAGGTTACTCAAGTTGTTTATGAGCTGCTGTGACTGAGCTTCAATGCCAACAACAGGACACACAATGTAAGAACAACTGAGCCAAGTGGGGGATCTCCTGGAGACTCGCTGGGTTTGCGAATGTTAAAAAGAAGCCCAAACTTCAAATCCAACAATCCTGTCAGAACCCTTTGGTGCACTTCTTTAAAGTGGCGCCTAGATTTAAACCCCGAGCCTGAAATGCCATTTCTTTCAGCACATGTGCCAGCGTGGGTCAAGAGCAGCATGATGTGGGCGTGAGAGCATTTTTCTGCTCAGTGCCTATCAGTGTGAGAGCAGCTGTGTGGGTGAGGCCTCGGAGGGAAGAGGAGGGGGCTGGTTAGCATCTTGATAGTAAAATAATGTCATTCACAAAACAGCAAGTGAGGGATGGGCGTCAGGATACAGCGTAACAGTGGGATAGACTCATTTTCTTACCCTCAGAGACAAACTTGACATTTTCTTCATGCGAAAGGGTGAAACTCTCTTCGTGATGATTGTGTGCGGGCAGAGCTGGAGCAGGGTGATGGTATTTCTTACCATTCGGACGGTTGAAAACGATCTTTGGTGCGGGAAGTCTGAAAGGGGGACAAGAGAAGTATTGTGTTGATTTCTGCAAGAAAGAAAGTGCTCATTATCATTCCCAAGCAGGAACTTTAGGTGATACCCTATATCCAAGAAAGGCTGGTTAGGCAGGAGTAAGAAATTACAACAGCTGAATGAGGGACCTTGTGATCCAAGGTCACACACACACACACACACACGGCCAGTCTGCCTGGCTGGTTCAAACCAAAAATCATAAAAACCAACAGAGTAGGCAGGCCAAGCTCAGAAAACCAGAGTGGGGTTTTATTCAATCACTGAGGCATCAGCTGATGAACAATTGCTGCCGTCTCTAGCTGATGACGTCCACAGCTGCTAGGACACAGTCATTCACAATCACAACCAGAAGTATCTGAAAACACTATAATGCAATCATTTCTTTACAGGTGTCTCCTTTCACGACCTGTGCACCTACCCAGGCATATTCCAGGACGTTTGTTTGTGCTTGAAATCACTGATTTTGCTGTCCAGCTGCTGTGTGGGCCCTGAAAGGCAAGACAAAGAGGATAAAACAACTTGTCATCAGCAGTCCGGCGAGGTGAAAGTGGGTTTTCCGGTGTGCCGTGCTTCAAAGTTTAGCCCCACAGTCTCACCTGTGCGTCGCTGCGTGACCAGTTTGCTGGGACCTCTTGTAATTGTGTACATCATGCGCGGGCGGCTTCACCTGTGATCCCCGAGTTCAGCACTTTGAAGTGTGAAGCAAAGCACGTACATCCAAGAAGAAGCTCTTCTGATGTGAGAAGCTGATCAATCCACTGAGCTGGGACACGAGAGTGTGCAAACTGTTCGCTAACCTCGTGAAGCAGAGCAGTGCGCCACGCGTAAAAAACACAACAACCCCAAAAACTAGCGACCAATGCACAGTCAGAGTCCCGTCTCTCCGTGTGCCCCGATCAGTCATAGAACGTAAGTCACTTTGGTGCTAAGGTGTCCTGGCCGGCCACAATGTCACATAACCTGAAACAGCGGCAGTCATTCGTAAGACACGAGACGCACACGGTCACCGTCTCGACGTGCCTACACGCCTCCTTTGGCGCTTTAAAGCGACAGCGTCCCCCGAGTGTGAAGTGAGACTTGCAGAGGTGTAATGAAGCCGGTTTCACTAATTTGCCTCAGGTGAGAGCGAAAATGCAGGACGATTTCACGTTATCGCGATGATTCGGCCTCAGTGTGACGAATAAGACACTAAAATCGGGTCAGATGAGTGACGTTTATGTGCTTCAACAAGCCGCAAATGCGCCAACGACGTCTGTGTTTACAGTACACACAGGTGAGCACAGGTGCACCAACAGTAACACATCTGTGGGAGTTCTCCCCCAGTTCAATTCTGAGGGTGAAACTATTAATTTTGTGCATTGGTCTGATATTGTTTGCAGCATTTTGTACCCATTAGTGCATCAATTCATGATTGAAATATCTTTATTTGCGTCCTGGTTTTTAGTCAGAGTGTAACCAGTTCTGTCCCGATACCAGGTCCCCTTTTTGTTTCTTCTGTAACGTTTTAAGGGGAAAAAATGTGCATCTGCTTATTTAATCTCCAAATCTGTGGATGTCTGTATCTCAGATGTGTTGCAGTTAAAGACAAAATAAATACTGCTGTTTCTGATATTTTTTTACTTATCTTTACATGAGCACAACTCAAGTCTTCATTAAGAAAGCAAACTTTGACCCTGTAAATGAAACAATTAGCAGCAGTTAGACACAGAAACACACCTGAAACATCAGAGGAATAAATATGAGTTACAGTAATGAATCAGATGTTCAGTGCGTGTCACCTCGCATGATTCATGGCCCACTTTTTTCTCAGATTAAACAAAACCCTCTTTTATTGACACACGCATTAAAACAATATAGAAATATTTGAGTTGTTGCGTCTGCTTGCACTTTTGAAGTGTACAATTAACCCATATTATCATTGTCTTACATGCAGCACAGTTTCTTGTTTTTTTGTGCAGCTGCAGTATTAAATAAACATCGCATAGCAGTGACATGAGATCTTTTATCATTATGACTACAATGTCATCATGGCAAGCAGTAAATATGATGCCTAAATGTTATGTAACCACTATATACATACATTGTTGTCTCTTTAAAGGTGCAGTAAAACCTGTGGAAGATCAGCAGCACAGCAGGTAGAGAAAACGCTTATCCCTGGTCCAGGTGAGGTGGAGGTGTTACTGCCGGCAGTAGAATAAAGGTGACAAGTCTGCAGATGTTCCTTCATGGTGTAACATGTTTGTATAGCTTCACCTGTGTGCCAGCTACAGGTAACTAGAAGAAGAGCCAGATTTTACTGGAAGTTTTAAAAAGGTGGTCTTGAGCAATAGTTCTTCGGGCTTTCTGAAAGTCTTTCAAAGTTTTTGTTTGGACTTTGGCTGCTTTTTCACTCATTTTCAGTTCAGTCCTTGTACCTGATCATTTTCAGGGTAATGATTGCTGTTTGTTTGGGTTTTTTTTTGTTAATTCCTATTGTATGTGTCTACACATAACAGACAACTTTGCAAAGAACCCATTTGAAATTTTATGTTTAGGCACTTTGTTTCTAGCAGATATAATTTTGCACCAACAAGGTGATTCCCAAACAGGCAAAAACTGAAAAATCCCAGCATGGTGTCCAGCTGGTCCTTAAAACATTTGAGGAAGCTGGACAAGTGCAGGACAAAAGAAGATGTAGTTTCTGCACAAAAGGCAGAAACATCCAAAGAAGAGCTTTGAATGTCCTTCTAGAAGCCTGGGAACTACTCCTGAAGATTATTCGAAGATATATAAAGAAACAAGTGTTAGCTCAAGACTTTTGCACAGCACTGTAAACTGGTGTATTTCTGTGGAACTGGTTTCCATCACAGAATTAGCTAGCACCAAACTTCTAGCTTTATTCCATTTTATAATTTATCTTTCAGTATTATCAACACTTTCACTTTATTATATAGGATTTTTAGGATTATTAAAAGGGAAAAAAATGATGTGTGCTGCTATACTTTAAAAATAAACTACACTGGTTATGAATCTGGCTTATCTCCACCTAAAAGTCAGCTCCTCGTGAGGCGCTACAGCACCTCAGTCGTGACCGCTCGCTCTTGTGCCTCTTTGATTTCACTACACACCATGCACGCTCATCATTTTTGCAGCACCGAGCAGGTTTTGAGCTGTGACTTTTCCCCTCCCAGGCTGACACTGTTCACTCTGAGGTCTACTGTAATGTCCTGAGATTTCTGAGGGAATTCAAGGTGAAGGGTCACCATTTTGACACAGAGGAGATTTAGGGAAGAGCAAGAGGACTTCCTAAGGAGGCTGCCATGAAGGGGAGATTAACCACTTTAAATCGGGTATGGTTTTTATTTACTTGTACGCAGGAGTAGAAATAAATGATTGCACTTCTTAATTATACCCTATGTCAAACCAACGAGTTCCTAAGATCTAATTTGGTTATATTGAGAACCTGTAAGTCTGGAAGATTTCTGTGTGTGTGGCTGTGTGGTATCGTTCAATAATGAGGATCACAGTCCTCCAGCAGACTGTCAGTCATGTAGCTGATCTTCAGCAGGTTTTGGTAGTACTCCTTCTCCACAGCAGTGTTAACAGTCCAGCCCACCACCTCCACTCCTCGCTCTGCCCAATACTGAACATAGTCCCTGATTGAAAGGAAAGAGAACAAACTCAATTGTGCAATTCTCACGCAGCAAAAACATTTTAAAAACTGAGGGGTGGCTCAAGACTTTTGCACAGTACTTCTTTTAAACACTAAATATGAAGTTGATCATTTATGAGTAACAGATTAATCAAAACCACCTTCCTGTTGGTCACCGTTGGTCTACAACAATACAACACTACAAAATAAACTACCTCTCAACTCTCAATTACCGTGAGATGAAGTCTTTCTGCACGAGGATGGCAGAGATCCCACAAAGTTTCCACAGTACGCGATGGTGGGCCCAGTCCAACAAGACGTCCAGAACACCGGTCCACAGCTGGCTCCACGTCGACAGAGAACGAGGCGTGCCGTCTCCAAAGCGGCTCAGTCTCCAGGGCCGGTGGGTGAGAGCTGTGATCACGTGGGGGTCAGTCTGACGCATCTGCGGACCAGAAGAGGACAAAGGTCAACACAGTGCAGGTTTTAGTAGTTAGTAGAGTCTTTTATTTCTTTTAAACAAATACAGTGGATTGAATTAAATCTGTAGTAGTCTTGGGTGATAAAGCTCAGCAGGGCCCATCACTGCCACACAAAATGACATCACTGACTCCATAAAACTGAGAGGCTGATTATGAGAAGCTGAAATCACTTGCAGAATTCCTCCCCCTAAACATTATTCTAAACCATTATGATTAGTGTTGCTTTTGACTGATTTTCATGATTAGTGTAATTCAGGAGTTTTTGAATTACCTTGTAGATGACTTTGGGTTCAAAGGAGGAAACGACGCTGGAGTTGTAAAGTACCGGGAACTTCTTAAACATGTTATGAAGCACTGATACAGCCTGTAAAGCAGAGGAATGAACAACACAAGTACTATAACTATGTGGTAACTTCAGTTTCTTTCTTTTTTTTATTACAACAATCATTGCATTAATTCAGCTGGTGTGTAGTTTTTCTCTTTTCTTCGAGAGCTGTGGATCAGATTTTTTTTCCATGTTTATAGAATATGATTGTAGATCACATGTAAGAGATGTGTATGTAGTGTGTATGTAGATGTGTATCCATAAGCCTGTTAGGTACCATATCAGGTTGACCTTTGACATCAAAGAAGATGGTCAGCTGGTGCCTGATGCATTCCTCCACAGCTTCCTGCAGAGTTGGAACCTTCTCTACATTAAATCTGTCCCTGCAAATTAAAAGAAACCATTGGAAAACTGAGATAACTCCCTGTTTTTACTGGTTACTGATCTATGAACTTCATGCATTTAAAGCTGGTGGTCAGAAGTTTGCATCAACTCATTGTAAACATAAATGTCTATATTTATAGATATGATTTCTTTGAGCTGTTCTTTTTCCAGGACGGACTGATTGCATAGCACACATCTTTAATGACTTTGAACTGGGTGCACAAGTTTGAATTTATTATGGATTTTCTCTAATCCACACATGGTCAAATGTATAGATACACACCCACTAATATTTGGTTAAATGTTCCCAGTAAGTTGCACCTCAGCCAGATGCTTTTGGTAGCCATAAACGAGTTTCTTGCTTCTAACTCAAACTGGATATGTGACTACTCCTCTTGAGTGAATTGGCAATCTACAAGTATCACTGGCAGCAAAAGAGCCCCAGAGCTTGATGCTACCACCACCATGCCTGAAATTTGGTACAGTGTTCTCAGGTTTGCAACCAGAAGACATTTGACTCGTCCGTGTGGAAAGATGCAAATTTCAGTGAAGAATAAAGGTGTCATTTTTGAAGCAGGGGCTTCTTCCTTGACATTCATGCCCATGATGAGTGTATGTAAGGTTTTGACCACAAGTGTATACATTCCATTAGTTTTGTTCTAAGTCTTTAAAAAATAAACTAGGAAAAGATATGCACTATTAAATCATTTTGTTGAAAAATACACATATAGACAAAAATAAGGAGGAAAAAAAGACAAAAAGAGAATCAAAGATTCTGTGGCCAAATGCTAGAATACAAAAACTCTTACTCGTATAAAAGCATTTCTAAAACTGTAAACTTTTGGTGAAACACACTTCTGAGACTCCCCATTGAGCGGCTTATTGTTCACAAACACCGTTTTTAACTAAGCATAAACACTCTTGAATCACTGTTCAATAGGCAGCCTACTTCATCCTGTGGTGAGCAGCAGCATTGAGTCTCCTGAGCTGAACAAACTGAAGTTTGCTGATTGGTCCAGACCCATTGGTGGTTCGGTCTACGGTCTCATCGTGCATCAGGACCGGGACTCCGTCGGCTGTGAAACTCAGGTCCAGTTCCACTCCAGTGGCCCCGTTCCTACTAGCCTAGAGCAGATGTAATGGGACAGAGAGATACTGCGTGAACCAATGTATGATTATATACATGAATGGATGAATTCTGGTGTCCAAAAGACAGATAAGATTTTATTTTGTTTATATTTTTGTCTGTGGCTCATTGCTTCATCATCAGAAAAAGCTGAAAACCAGCCTGTTGAAATAAAAGAAGCATCTCATCCAGAGGTTTAGGCATCTGGATAGATGCTAGGAAGAGAAGGCATTGTGAGATGGAGAGTAGATCTTCATCATAAAGATGGCATCAGATTATAAACATCACAGGAGCAGAATCTGGTGCAAGATGAGTCTGACCTACTTCCATTTATTTCTTTAAAAAAAAAAAAAAAGCAAGTGAAAAACACCAAGAAAACCTGTTTTTACTGCAAAAGTAACAGCGACAGCATGTCTCAGCCATGGCTGTTGACCCAAGGGGCTGTTATTCCAGATAACACCATAATTAAATGTCCCTACACCTGTCATTTGCTGCAGGTAGATAAGAGACAAGAGGCCTGTGGTTATAAATCGGAGCAGTACAGCTCTCACCTCTCTGATCGCTGCCAAGGTGTTCTCCGGAGCGTCGTGGCTTCCTCCGCGGTGCGCCACCACCGGGACGCCGCCGCCTGAGAAGAGAGCGCGGGGCCGCAGGACTCGAGCGGCCCGGTCCGCCGGCACTGGAGGGAAGCGGAACATCACCATGAAGACGTAGAGAAACGCGGTGAGGAGGGTGGCCCAAGTGGCGCTTCTAGTTACCAGTACAACCAGCAGAAATACCACCGAGAAATACACCACCTCATCTCCGATCTGCAGCATGGCGAAAGAACAGAGGACGGGATGTTTGTGTCACGGCCGGCTGGGTGGATGCAAGAGTCGCTGTTTAGGCACACGGCATGGATGGAGCTCTGCTATCAGTTACGCGGGTGGCTACATGTTGGAGGCAGATCTCAAATAGGTGAGCGAGAATCAGCAGATTCACACGGGGACTGTGAAAAGGATGGATACAGGAGTTCTGCTCTTATCAGCGTGGTGCTGCAGAAATCTATAATGTCCTATTTAAAGAATCAGATTTCATGAAATATAACCTGGATTTAAACATCCAATCAAGTCGGTTTGGACAAATATAATAAGAAAAGATTGTGTGCTTTTATTTTGAAGGCAAAAATCACATGACCAGCTCCTCTGACCGGTTTAGTACAATCGGGATATGCACAAACAACCAAACATACAACATTCTGAAAACATTTTTCTTAAAATCAAACATTAGAGCCAAAGGAGTACAGCACGAGGAATGAATGCAGAACACAGCAAATTAAGGAGACACTGTACAGGAATACAAAAAAGTTATTTAAAAAATCTTTTTTTTTTTAAAAAGAAAATTTAGTCATAAAACTCATAGTACTGAAGAACAATGGTGAGGTAATGAACAGGTCTTGGAAATTTTTTCTATTCTTGCTATAAAAAACCCCTCAAAGAAACACTTAAATAGAATTCAAAGAACAGAAAGTGAACACTTTTTTTCACAGTTAAGGCACAAACATCTGTCTGCGTTTCTCCGTGTGCAGCGTCACTCCGTGCAGCTTGCTCTGGACTCTGTGGGCAGTGAGCTGATGTGCTGGAGCAGCTGATCGCAGTAGACAGGACTTCGCTGTTTGTCCCGGACAGCCTCCACCTCCTTCTTCAGAAGTGCAGGGTGCGCCGAACTGCCTTTCTTCAGGACTTCTACACACACACACACACACACACACACACACACACACACACACACACACACACACACACACACACACACACACACACACACACACACACACACACACACACACACACACACACACACACACACACACACACACACAAAGAGAGAAACAAATTCAGAAAGACAGCACACATAAAAGTCAGCATTCTGGATTTGAACTGAACATCAAATACTTAAAAATTTGGGGCAAAAAATAAACATCTCCGGTGATCATGGCAGCTGTACTTCTCCTAAAATGCTGCCTCATATTTATCTGTGAACATAAAAATAACTCCGTTTAAAGCTTTAATTGTTGGCTGGACGTGTTTTTAAAAGCACTCTGGCTCATCAAGATGCTGCTTCACACATGTGTTGCAGGTAAGGTTTCCTTCCAGCGTTTTTCCTGCCCAGAACAACAACTGACATTCCCAACCCAAAAAGGTTTTAGCCAGACCCAAAGCAGAATCTCTTTCCCCCATCCAACTTATAATAAGCTATTTTAAAAAAAACTTTTTATCCCTAGGCTGTTTGCTTAACCATAATGCACATTTTTGTTCAATAAATAGTCATCAAAAAGAGAAAGAAATGCACTGATTTCTGTCAAACAAGGTAACAGATTCTTTAACATATCCTGCCATCATGCTCACTGCTGACCCTGGACCCGTCTCCAACCCATCCCTGCTCTCACTTTCCATCTTGCTGATGTGCAGTTTTTTTAAGTTTTGTTTTTGCACTTCAAGTTTGTCCACTAGAGAGTAGACAAGAAAGAGTGGAAGAAGATACTCAGCAATGGACTGCAGGTCGGATTTGAACCCTGGATTTTATTATTATTAACAATAATAATAATAATGATAATGATAATAATAATAACAATAACAATAATAATAATAATAATGATAATGTTTTAGGTAATAAAGGTGGGTGAAGCACTGTTTTTATAGCTTTACAGCCTTTCCTTACTTTATAGGCAAGCAAAGGCTGTAAGTTGACCTTTGAGCTTCAGGTGGATGCCTGAACAACGCATGCACTTTAACTACAAGCTCTGTGGTTTCCATGTCAACAGCACTTTTATGAGTATTTTATTGAATTTGTTCTCACGTTCTCTTTTGTCAGCTGGAATGCTCACTAAACCTTAAAAAAAAACAAAAAAACAAAAAAAAAAACAGCAACAGTGCAGCAAAATTGCAGGTGTGACCCTGAATCACCTTCCTAACCTGTACAAGGTGAGGACAGCCCCAGCCTATCCTGGCTGACTCTAGCCACCCTTTCTCAGAGCAGTTTGCCATTAAGTTTTTGAACAGCACGCTATGCTCTTAATGCTTTTGTTGTATATTTATTGCATTTTGCTTGTTGGTTGTGTGTTTTTTGCTGACTGTACATCAAATGACCCTTTTGGAGATAATACAGACCTTCATGACAGGTTAAAATCTGCTTTTTTAAACATCCTTAAAGGACGGAGCACACCAGCAGGTGGCAGCGATCAACTATATTATAGACACCAAGTGTGCAGATCCTTTACACACACACACAAAAAAAATCCACCAGGAGGCGATAAGTCACTGTTAAAATCCTCTCCCCTGTTGCTCCCACATACTGTGCTGACTTTCCAGGTATATTGAATTACTTCTATTGCTGTCCCAGTGGGTAAACACTCCACAAACGACAATGCAAAAGCGTTGTTTCAGTGGTGACATAATATCACTCTGGATGAGTTATCGCATGTAAACTAATCATTTGAAACCCACCTTTGTTCTTCAAGGGGATTGAGGGGATTTTTAGCTTTTGTGTGTCCTGTACTCAGTTGGGATGGATGTGGGGGGGAGAGGCGGGACTTTGAATTAAAAGAGAACAATGATGGGTTGTGAGAAGCGAGTTACGCCCGTGCCAGCAGTGACAGAAGGAGGGATGGGAGCGTTGTCCATCATTCTGTCAGGACATGCTGCAGACATCAAGACAATTCACAGATATGCGTTTGAAATACAAGAAGCGTAAGAATGGGATCAGCTATTAAAGGAAGAAGTAGAGAGAGATGGAGGGAAAGACAGAGGGTGGGGAGGGGAAAAAAGAAAGCTTCAAACAGAGCCATGCATGAGAGGGAGGAATGCTTCCACAAGCTGGATATGGGCTGGTTATGGGTGCTGTCAGATATACATCACTCAGCGAGACGCGAGGTCGTGTATTCCACAAAGAGTCTCTGAGCACAGTTTGAAGAGCCGGACTCACAATCATATACTTAAACTGTTTGAGGCACATGTGCTGAAAAGAATAAGTTCTAAATCTCTGTGTCATTTATTTCTTTAACACTTTGGAGCCTCTTGGAAATTTCTCAAATTTCCAAGAACTCTTTCATGACTGTAACATCATTTAGGTGCCATTCAAACTATTGGTTTCCAAACCTTTTCAGCCTAAATGCTTCAGACACACAATTTTACACAATTGTGTCAGAAAATAAATCTGGGTTTAAAAGAAAACATGGGTGGAAGTGGAATATATTTATTTTGTTTGTGTAAATGTCCCTCATTTTTTCCATTTATAACAGCAATGTGCAAAAGCCCTGAGCCACCCCTCATTTCTTTAAATTTTGCTTCCAAGGAGCCAGTGTTGTTCTACAAATAACACACAATTTTAAATTGTATCTTGAGGCACTTTTTTACTGGCAGCCTGTTGCAAAATGGATAATTTGTTACCATTTCTTTAGTTAAATACATGAAAAATACCAACGATAATGCAGTTTGCCCGAAAGCATTTTTGCACCAACAAGGTGTTTTTACAAAGCGCTATTAGCCGAAAACTCCCTATATTTCGGCATTGGTGTGCATTGTGTCCTTAAAAAAATTTGAGGAAACGGGACAAGTGGAGGACAAAAGAAGATGTAATAAGTCTTAAAAAAATATCCAGCACAGACCTGACACAGGATCTGAGTGGTGCCTCTGGACCTTTGGTTGATCCCAGTGGTGTTGGGTGAACCATTGGCCAAACTGGAATTATGTGTTTGTACAATCAGATTTTGACCCATCGTGTAGTCCCATATAGAAAACATGTGATTGGCTACAGCTTCCTTTTTCAGCATGAAAATGATCCCTAACATTGTGCCAATGTGGTAAAAGTATACTTGAATTAAAAAAAAAAAAACCCACACAATGAAACTAAACTATCACTGTACTTTTTGGCATCAACGATGGATGACCCCAGTCTGAGAGTCACTGGTTTCGGCTGAAATAACTAAACTAAATATTTAAACTTTTAAATATCAATAAAGAAACCCCCAAAAAACTATTGTCTGTCCCAGTATGTTAACCTGAAATCAGCCAATAATGTTAAAAACAGAGGGCTGATGCTTTTTAATAAATTGAAAAGACCGGCTGTTGTTTACAAATTTCATTCAAACAGTCTTTTGGTAGTTGTGAGTGCTGCATCACAGTCTCATGGCCAGGAAAAATGTAGGAACACTTCAGCCAGTGTGACTCATCTATCACACAGAGATCTAAGACACAGAGTAAAGACTTAACAGGCTTTGGCTATGCAGGTACTAACTGCTAGCAGAATAAACCCAACAGTGATGCGGGACTTTTCATGGGATTTGTCGACAATGCGTGCCATTGTGTGAGATACGCAACTGTTTCGTGTCCTGGATAAGTTGAGACAGTAACCACATCCTCAATTATTCCTTTCATGATTAAACTGAAACAAACAGAATCAAGGCCATGGACATCTTTCTCTCAGTTTTAAAGAAAGCGAGCAAGATCCAGGCCAGCGCTCTTCCTAATGCTCCACCTCCACAAGTGCGGCTAAACGAACGTCGTCGCCTTGGCAAGAGGAATCCCGTTATTTTTTCCACCCACCAAGGGGATCCTTAAAAAATAAATACAACACAGAAACTGCTCTCAATAAAAAAAACAAAAAGAAAAAAGAAAAAACACTGAATGTGGGTGTGCATATAGTAAGTCTCCATCACAGAAACAAACAGTGTCTTTGTAAAGTCCTCTTAAGTGTGAGGCTTCATGGTATTGAGGCTTCTGCGGCATCTGGCGAGTATGAAAATGCTTCTTTTTTTTTTTAACTCAGAGAGAAAGAAAGAGAGGTTCCTTAGTGAGGCCTCTCTCTCTCTCGCTCATCACTGGCAAAGGCATCAGCACTCACCTGCATCCTGTCAGAAGCAATGACAGCTAACATCCATATGAGAGTGGGAGGGAGTGCAAGTCCAGAGGAGCAGAGGCTTGGTTAGACAGTTCAGGAGGGAAAAAAATGTGCTCAGACTTTCCACTGATACGTAAATAAAACACAGCCGTGAAGCCACTGTGGACAACAGAGGGCACGAGGAGGAGGAAAAGAGAATGACAGATAAAAGATGAAGGGATTAAGTGGGATGTGAGGGCAGATGTGAAAAGGTGGCGAGGGGCAGAGCGTCCGAATGTGGTTTTCATTTCGTGGGAGCGTTGAGAAGAGAGATCCTGAGCAGAGAGGCAAAGCTTTCCCACAAACACGCACACACTCCTGTGCGTGTAGGAGGGAGTTATTATACAGACATTAAAGCTCACATATTTAACCTGTGAAATGAACATCTTAGGTGGGGAGGTCTTTATCTGGACCCCCTGAAGCCCACCAAAAGCCCAGCTCTTAATGGTCTTAAAATACTTTGACAGGGGAAATTGCACATGCTGCTTCTGGTGATAAACTGTGTGGAAAAGAGGGATAATGGTAAGCTTTGGAAAAAGGGAGCAGAGGGTACACTGGCTGACTGCCAGTAGCACAGTCTAACGTTTGATAGAAGACACCCCAAATTCCTCTCATCCCTGTCTGAGTGTTTTGGACACAGGGGGCTGATCTGCAGAGCGTCACACCTAAACTCTGCTTTCACCACCGCCTCACACTCACCATCATATTTCTCAGATAATCAAGATCGTAAGATCCGTCGCACATCATCTGAAACCAAACAGCGCACACGCAACATGAGAACGGTGCGCTTAATGTGTTCCAATGAGTTACAGTTACAGTCTTGCACTCTTCTCACAGCATCAGGGACTGTTGATGTCAAGGAAAAAAATTAAGCAAAGCCCAGCTGTACGAGAGTTCGTCATTGTACGTCAAGAGTTATGGTTTGGATTAAGAGTGTAGACCCAGAAGGAGCTACAGCACATTTCACCAGCAGTAAAACTTCAAATTTAAATATTTTTTTATTTGTTTTAAAAAGCAGGTTGAGGGCATGTTCGCGTCCTGCTATCAACACTCTATCCTTGTCTCTATGCCCCACCCAGTCTTACCAAGGACTTGGTCCTGCACTGAACTGTCAGGGTCATCCAGGTGCAGGAGCAGCTGCTGAAAGAGGAGCTGCAGATGAGCACCGTGGAGCACAGGGTTGTAGTCTTTGGTCAGGCTGGAAAACCACAGCCCCACAGCCTGCAGGGCCACACCGCGCACCTCCTCGCTGCTATCATCCAGACGCTTCAGAAGCTCTGTGGAGGAAAACAAAATCATTCACAGGTAAAAAAAAAATAAAAAATAAATAAAAAATGGTTTTGACTACATCAGGTTTATAATGCAAAATGTCAGGTACTGACAGATACTAGAAAGAAAGAACATATTTCACCCATACTGGCTTCTTCCAGGCTCTTTACCTTTACAATTTAAAACACCTTGAGGCAACAGTTTTGGTGCGATATAAATAAAAATGACTTGAATTGAGTCTGAACTGCATTCATACAAAATGACAGCGCACACTGTGACTTACCGGGGTAAATCTTATTGAGAGCCTCGTGGTGTAAACTGGTTCCTGTGAGTCTGAGTATGGCACACAGACAGCGACAAGCCAACAGTCGGCTCATCTGAGAGTCCTCCTCCAGGGCCGACAACACCTGGGGACGCATCCTCTCCTCCAAACAGATCAGCTGTGTACAGAACAGGCAGGGTTTCAAACTACATTGTTTCTAAAATGCAAGCCAACCAAGAAAGAAATTCTATCTCTACATAAGATGTCGAAACAGTTCGGATTTTTTCATCTAGGGGTCAGTCAGCACCACATGAGGTTTTATTCGCTTACATTGCGAAACATCAACCTGAAGTATGGCATTTACAGGTTTGGATGAGTTCACGATCACGTTGAGCTCGAGTCCAGCAGGAACTGATGTTTTAATCACACCGGCAGAAAAACAGATTGATGAACAAGGTGAGGCTCCAAGAAGTGATGGCTAAAACCTCTGTCGCCCAGTCTGTTTGCTATCGAAACCATGCAGGCGAAACAATAAAAAAAAAAGGTTTTTAAAAAAGAGAGCAAGGAAGGGGGGGGTCAAAAAGAGGAGGAAAACTTGGCAGAGAAGTGATCCAGCATTACATCAGTGACAATCTGACGGTGCCAAGTGTAACTGGAGCTGCTAATTGTTTTCACAGGGAGCAGAGAGGAAACAATGTCCTTTTAAACGAGTCGCTGTCGAGTCGCCTGTGGAAAACACACATGACTTTCTGTTCTCGCATCTATCTGGATGTGTTAACTCAAACCCAAAATTTCTCTTTTCGAGGCTTTCCACTCCTGCAATCGTGGACACGTACACCTACGCTCACACCGCCCCACCCCAGATGTTTGCAGCTAAAGATGTCTGAAAAGACCAGGTGCTTGAGCTAGTCTAAAATGGTCACTCTGTGCACGCGAGGGCAAGTACTGCCAGATGTGCGGGTGCTGGTGCGAGCGCACATACTGTAAACCCGGCACATGCTCCGGCAGGCAGGTGCAAGGGCATGTTCCGGTGACAGTTCCTACATATAACAAGGGCCCAGAACAGTGGAAGCATTGTTCCTCTGGGACAAAGGTATGCGAACCCGATTGCCCCCGCGTACACCTGCTACCTGCCGTGGCCAACTCTTTCAGCCAAGGAGAGAAAGATGGCGGACAATATATTTTCCTAAAGGGCCGAGTGGGACCGTCTATTTTGATGTGAAATGGACAAAACAGAGAATCTGAAGTAAATGTCAAGCCCTGATGGATTGCAGGAATGCACTACCACATCTTTTCCTTTACAGCTGAGTCAATAAAAAATATTCCTGCAGATTGGAGATCAAAAGTGCTGGAGGGAGCTCACATCCGGTATGTGCCTCCAGTGCTTGTGAGTCGCTCTGCACAGGTGGAAACAGAAAAAACTAAAAACTGTGTGCATCGTACTATACATGTGATGGATTTGCTGATGTCCTCTCAGTAAATACCTGTCCAGGTGTGATGGCACCTCCATGCAGCACTGCCAGCAGACAGCTGAGGGCAGAGGTGCGGACGGCAGCGGCGGTGCGGCCTGCGTGCCATACCAGGTTAGGAAGCAGGATGTCACTCAGAAACCTCTCTGAATCGTCATGGAAACGCCTGGGATGACGCACAGGAAGAAGGGGGGGGGGACACGATAAGTCAGAGAAGACATCTGCTTTATGTACAAAACAGCAACCGGCGAGCACCGAAACATTTCTGATGATGTGTAAATGTAACATGACTGCTGCAGCATTACAGCTATACCATCAATATCATGGAGATTCCTACACTCACTGTCATAACGCACAAGTGGGAGGAAGGCAGCCTGAGGCAATGACCAGAACATCTAGGTATCCTCCTTTCGCTTCTCTTTGCCTCTGGCATCCATACCAGTCTGCAATGCCCTTAACTGCAAACCAGCTCTAGCCACTGGTTCTTCATTTTATGCCACTAACCTGTCATATGCCACATGCGTTAAAGTGTTGCAACGATTCCCTGCCAGTAGAGGGGGACTGTGTGTCACAAATACAGCAAGAATTGTGCAGCTGGATGGGCTCAGTCACCTTAACAGCTCATCACGAGTGATGCCAGAGGATGGAAAGACATATTCCCACATTACAAGGATGATGTCAAGTGGTTAGGGAAGCAAGGTTTTGTGTTATACTTGCACATCTGTATGCATGCACACCCATGCACACAGGTGCTAGGTAATTTTCACTGCATACCTAATGGGTTTATATGCACTTGAGCAATCTCTCAGAGGTGAGCGACACTCAGAAGACAGCACAGCAGAAAATTGGTCTGAAAGATGGGGAAGGGAACAAGTCTCCTGGGCATCATTGGACAAAGAAATCCACAGTAACGTTTCAGCATACATTAAGTGGTCCAAGAGGAAAGCCGATCTACTCTGGTCTTTCTTACAAACCCCCATGGTTACACACTTTACTTAATTACAGGTTTATTTAAATCAGATTAGATCAGAGGCTTCAGATACAGTTATAGTCCTTATAGTTAGTACATTTTCTTGCAGCTGAGATATTCCACAATAAAATGTAAGTTCTGTCATTGCAATCTGCAAGTGTTTAGGAACCACAGGAACTCGGCCACAAAGTGGCAGACAATGTAAAGTTACAGAGCGGGGTCACTGAGAGCAGAATGTGGAAAATTCACCAACTGTCTGCTGACTCAGTAACTGCAAACCTCTTCCAGCATTAACATCACCTCAGAAACTTTGCACCAGGAGCTTCATGGCATGGGTTTCCATGGCTGAGGTAGGAAGGTGCCCCAGCACTTTTGCCCAAATGATGGCGTCATGGTAGAAGGCGTATTGGAAGTTTTTTGGAATTTAGCCATATTATTATTGCAATTTTCATTTCAACTACTCTGTCATTTGTTTCATTCTAGAATGTGTTATTACAGGGTCACTTCTGATAAAAGCACAGATCAAAAAAAACATTCCAAAACACAAAGAAACCACATTGGAAACAAGAGAAAGAGCTCATCTCTTTTCCCCTCCCGTTTTATATCTTGAAACCTGACATTAAGACTAAAGACGTATCTATTGCAGTTCGTTCATGCATGAAAGCACACCGTTGTCTTCCATGTAACTCGGATCATTTTGTCCAGCCGCATACAGTGGGGGGGAAAGAGGCACACACTTTCATTTCTTACACAACACCTTCTACTTAGATTTCATAGCCAGCTTTTTAATCACGACACACAAATCCACATGAAACAAAAGTGTTATGAACGTGTGCGGATGAAAGGCACGTGAACGCACACAAACTTTCCCTTTCAGCTTGTTCTATAGCGGCGCTGTCATTATGCCATTTTGGTTTCAGAACAAAGACGAGAGGTTTTTTCTATGACTATCATTGTGCTCTTGATGACATATAGCACGTGTGTGGCCTGCAATCTGCCAAGCATCAAGACCAGTCCATAAATCATGAGGGGAGAGGACTTTGGCAGAAGGCAAAGCCCCGTATAGCATGATTTAAGTTCACACTATATGAATCTGAAACCTTTTGAAGGTATACCATGATTTCTGTCATACTGAAGGTTTGTGTTTACAGGAGATATCGCTCAGGGATGAGTGAACCAGTTAGCAGTGCAGGTGGCCACGTTGGAAGTGAAGAGACAGACTTCTTTTGTGCGATATGCCAAATTATGGATTAAAAAAACAAAAAATCCCACGAAAGCTGAATATCCAACTTCCACATTTTTGGCGAAGATGGCAGAATATTCTGGCTCAAGAAGACCTCCTGTTTATGTGATACTTTTCACTGAAATACATTATGTTGCCTTCTGTTGCCACTGCCGACTCGAGCCAAAAGGGACTTCTAGTGTGTTCCCATACAAAGATTAGCACTAGTTTCTTCCTCCTATTAACAAAACAAACTTTCTGACTGCAGCTTTAAGATTAGTTACACACGACACAGATGTCTCCATCTGAGGTTTTCTTTCTGATCGACGGGAGCAGCTGCTGCGAGGATCTCGGGTTTAATGCATTCCATCAGATCGCAACCCCGAGCCCATACTGAGGGCTGCACAGCTGAGGGCTCAGAGGGGACCCTGTTGGGGTGGTGCTGGTGGTGGCGTGGGGGGTGGATGTCAGACATCCCTGCTAGACCCCCCATATCTCCTTAAGCAGTCAATAACCATTCAAATTAGCGACGAGAGATTCAGGCAGCATGCGCTGTTTGCTTCAGGCAAGCTGTGAAGTGATTAATTAATCAGCGTTAGTTGATCTAATACTCCCAGTGAGACCATCTGAACTCAAATGGGACTCCCCTGCAGTCTGTATGGTGAGTGAGGAATGTGGTTTATAATTTCAGGATAGCAGACTGCATCACATAACCCTAGCTTCTCTCCATCCTGTTTGTTTTACAATTGATTTTATGACTTTTTTATTTAAAAAAAAAAAAAAAAAAAATTAAAGTATGTCTGGGCCTGGTGCCCAGAAATGGAGCAGAAATTATGACCTTGTGGCTTTGGAATTACCTGCCTGAGGAGAAATGTTTTACAGATTCAGAGATTCTTTTAAATCCCTGGTTCTGGCAGAATCTTTTAGACTTTTTTTTATTGTTTTCATGCACTTATTTATTTTTTTGATGGCATTTGGAGCCTCCTAGGAGAGCCATTTCAGGCATGTCCTGCCAGGAGGAGGCCCCCAGGGAAGATCCATGACTCACTGGGGAGATTATATCTGCCGGCTGGCTTGGGAACGATTTGGTATCAACCCACTGAGATTGGTGTCCCAAGGACCCTAGCCCAGATAAGCGGTAGAGGGAGCAAGGAAAGATGGATGGACGGCGTTTTGCATTTGTCCTTATTATTTCACATGAAGATTTCTGGATGTAAACATAGTGGAAGCGTTCTGATTTACATTTCTCGTCTGCGTGCAGTTTGAGTCGTACTGACTAATCACATTTGACCAGGCCTTGGTTGCATACAAGTAAAACTGTCCATGTAGAGAGAAAACGAAGGAGTACAATTTCACGCAATGATGTTTTACCCACGTAAAAATTATTTTCAATAGCAAACAACGACCAAGATGTGAAACTGGAAATCTTGGCCCTCGGACTATTAGATAATTTACATTATCTGATATTCCGAATATCCTGGCCACACTGAAAGCTCCAAAATATTGGCTGTTGATTCAAAAGTTTTCCTGTTGTATGTAAAAACCACTCTGTAACCTCTGTATTTATAGGTGTGAATAAAGCTAATTGTCATTGTGCATCCTCAACAATTTATACAATTCCTCATTTTGTGCATGCATTCCTAATTATGGTTCCTTGTTAGCATGTTTTGAATGAACACAGTGATGTAAAGTCCAGAAAGTGTAAACTAAAGCTGATTAGTTGGAAATTTAAAGTCTGAACCTCATGCAGAGAAAAGGATGAAACAGCAAATGAGCGTGCAGTTAAGTGTGAAATATTCATGAACGTCAGACAGAAACATCTCATTCCCGAGTTCTGTTCTGTAGTGTGAACGCGTGTCACTCTCACCCCTGAGAATCCAGTGTTTTGTCTGCATCCAGCAGCAACTTTGCAAGCATTGTGAAGATGCTCATCCTCATCTCTGGGTCTCTGTTTGGTTGCAGGCAGTTATGGAGAAGAGGCATTAAATGGCTCAAAAACTCGCCGATCACTGGACCTTTAAAAACACACACAGACAAAGTTGCATTACTACAAATAACATTTCTTTTTCTGGTCTAAACACACTTTTGCACAAAGAGGAGTCGCATGAAGCTGTAGATGCTGACTTTGTGTGGCCTGTATTTTAACCACTAGGCCACCATATGCCATAGGCTCCATTTATTTATGCAAGGACAAGGACAAAGCTATTCCAGGTCTACCTGCTACCTTTGTAATGCAGATGTTTGCAAAAGAACTGGGTGAATTTGTGACAGTGGAGACAGTAAGTATTAAAAAAAGGCTCATTGGTGCACTTCAATATGACCTCAAAACACCTCAAAGCCACAGCCAAAGGCACTGAATGTTTTTTTTTAAATCCAGTGATGAGAAAAACATGACTGTACCCATCTGAACTTCAGTATCTCACTTTATTATACAAACTTTGATACACTCTGTGGATAGACATGCACAGTGGCACTGCACCCTTAAACTGAAAAGGTTTGTATACAGTATAAAGCTAAAAAACAAATTAATGTAGTGTAATGCAGCGTCACCCATGCTTGGGCTTCAAAACACAATAAAAGTTCATTTGTATGCCATTTAAAATTCAAGTACTGATTTGGAGGGGCAGAATATTCAAACTCGATTTTCACATTTTAATAATTTTTCTGCTTTTGCTGATTTTCTTAACTTTGTATTAATAAAAAAGTAACTAAAGTTCCATTCACACAGGCCTAGAGACCAACCAGCCACAACCTCTCTGACAGACGGATGACCGATGTAATCTTAGAGCTGCCTTTATAAGATGTGTGCAACAGTGGAGAGTGGACAAAAAGGTGGGGACAGAGAGTTAGGGGAAGACACGCATCAAAGGTCACCAGATCGAACTCAAACCCCACCTGCTGCCTTGCAACCTATGCCCACCTGCTCACCCTGTGAGCTAAACTGGCGCCCTAGTAACAGATCTCTGATGAACACAAAAAAGCTGCTTTGCGCTGCCATATTTAAACAAATCTCCTGTGTTCTCCTACCTTTCCTCAGACCAGCTGACTGCGCGTTCTGCATTTGGAAAGAAAAAAATAACACACAGATGCACAATGGAAATTTCAGTGTCCAGAAAGACTGTTGTTCAGCCCAATTCTCGCATTACCAGTATAACCATTATCACTACTTCAGCAGTGCTTAAACCTGGATTCTTCTTTCAAAGGACTGAAGTTCATTCAGTCCTTTGAAAGTCTTATTTTTTCAGTCTTATTTTTACCCAACTACTAAATGCTAAATCCCTCCATAAGATATTTGCGTTTGTGAATTTTCTCAATAGCACTTTGTCAGGACAAAAAAGAAAAAGAAAAAAAAAAAGCCCCTGTTTTTTTGCTTTGTTTTTACGTTTTTTAAAAGGCACTGACATATTGTTGAGTTATTAAAAACCGTGGACTGGTGAGACATTAACACTGAGTCAGAGGAAATGAGATGTAAGAAGATCTTTGTGCGCCACTGTTTTTATACAAATGTCTTTTACAGGAAAATGAGAAACTCACCGCGCAAATATCCCCAGTTACATTCATGCCTACGCACGCTTATCCACTTACAGTCTTGCAGCATGTTTACACAGCTATATATAGTGATCTCTCTGTGTGTAATGAGTGATAAGTGTCCATGCCCTGTTTGGACAGACAAACAGAGTTCATGACCTGTTTATACAGACACGAGTGGAGACGGAGGAAATCCTGACATGGCCCGGGGATGCTAGCCAGCGACAAAAAAAGATATGGGAAAACATCGCGGGGCAGACCTTTTCCATCCAAAGGGAATTTGTGAATCACAGAATGTGTTATTTAAGCAGAGGTAGCTAAAAATGACTACCGATGTGGCAAGGCAAAAACAGAATATTTCAATTATAAACAATTAAAAAAAAGCAGTCAGCATCTATTTTAACCTTTAACAAGGGAGAATGGGAGTGAGAGAGATTGTGAGTAATTGCGCCATACAAGCAGACATTCTGACACCAGCTGGAGAACAAAAGACTGAGGAGGATATGAGGAGGCAATAATTATTCCTGTCTCTTACAAACACAGATGGAGTGTTTGAAGAGCTGATGAGCCAGCAAAATGACCAATTCTCAGTTGTCATATCAACTACCGTCAATTGTCCAAAAGGGACCCAATTTTCCTGAATCATGTGGACATCAAACACAGTGATAAAACGATAACATGACTGTCTGTTTTGCTGCCCGTAGCAAAGTCCTTGGGATGTGTTAATAGAACATCTGCAAGAATGAAACCTAGCGAAGCTTAACCCTGGAAAACATTTTGTTCAGTTCTGTTTTTTATTTCATGCTATTTTGGCTGTGTTGAATTAACATAGCTCATATTTGCCAGACAATAAAATTTTTTTTTTTTTTTTTTAATTTTAGAATTGTTGTCTCAGTTCCTTAAATTAGCTTAAAATGGTTAAGCTATGCAAAAACCTTCACATTTCATCCTCAGGCCCCCCGCTCCCCCAAAAAAATGCCCCACTGAAAATTCAATTTTTTGTTCCCACATTTATCTTGACAGCAACTAACAAATTCATTTATGTTAACATTTTATTTTGGACCGCTCTCCTTCAATTTTAAATTTTTATATTTGCCCACCAGGTGGCGCTACTACTTTTTACCATTCAAAGCAGAGTGCAGTAAAATTTCACGTTTTTTTTCCTGTTTTCCTCAAGGATGCCTTGCTACTGAAATCATACATGTGTGCAGGTATTGATGGTAAATTATGGTTTGTTTGTGTGTGTGTGTACCAAGCTTACATATCTTTGTGGGGACAAAAAAAAAAAAAAAAAAAAAAGGAATATTACTATACTTGTAGGGACCAACAGCCCTTATGGGGACAAAATGCCTGTCCCCACGACTTTGAAGGCATTTTTGAGACTCAAAATGTGGTTTTAGTGTCAGGGTTACAATTAGGTTATGATAGGTTTTGGCTAAGGGTTAGAGTTAGGCATTCATTTTTGATAGTTAGGAGTAGGGTAAGCATTATGTCAATTAGATATCCCCAGTAAATGATGAGTAACCTTTCAGAGCTTCAAAGATGTCTCAGCAGCAAGAACCCAAAAAATTGACTTTGTTGAATATTGGGTTCTTGCTCAGGCAGTTTATGCAGCTGCACTGCAGCCATGGTTAGAAGTATGAACAGTAGTGCAGGAGCAGTCATTTTGGAGAAGACTTTAGAGCACACCGGAGGCACTGGAAATGATCGTGCACTATCAGTGTGAAGATGGCACCTTATCCTCCTCTGAGGACTCTGAGGCTGACGTGGAGGAGGCCTCAGAGGTAGAAACAGAGAAGCTGGACTCCAACTCTGACTCATCTGAAGGTGAGAGTGGAAAGGAGATGGCAGTAACAGGATGGACCTCTCCATCTCCATATTTTGGTTATCCCCATATTTTGTCTCCCACAAAGACTGCAATGCCCTGCTACATCCCAGGGGCCAGAGGTTTGACCCCGAGACTGACACACCCTGCCACCAGCTATGCACTGCTGCTGATGGATGAAATCCTGCAGCAAAATGTGGCCATAAGAAACCCCGAATGGGAAACACTCATGTGTTTTCCATGCGGAAAGGAGGAACTGCAGGCTTATGTGGAGATGCTCATTTTTGACGGTGTTTATAGGTCAAAAAAAAATTAATCAGTTCCAATCTGCAGGGTGCTGCTCCAAGCCCCTTTCATCAGCAAATGTAAGGGCAGTGTGACCTTTGCACAGACAGAAAGAGAAGAGCTGGCGGCACCACGTGGAACGCTTACATGCAAAGATCAGTCTGTCCAGCAGCCTCTGCTTCACCTCAGCTGGAGTCCCTCTTCTTTAAAGGGTTAATCCAAAAACTATAATTAATACTTGCAGTTTTAAAAGACTGCGTCATTTAAAGTGGAAAAAATATTACTATATAATACTTTTACAGCTGTTTGTTTGTGAAGAGGTGGCAATATTTTCATTAGGATGAGTTAAAAAAAATCTGACTCTGTACAAAAAATAAAAATGCATGAAAATAAATGAATAGAATGATAATATAATTCTTGAAATGTAGTTTATTTTATTAGTATTTATTAGTTTTTTGTTTTGTTTTTTCAATAAAAAAAAGAGTGGAGCTGTCCAAACATAATGGCCTTTAAAGGGTTAAAAAAAGAATGATTAATAATCTTTTATACATTTCAGGCTGAAGTATTTTTAGAAGACTGAGTCATTTAAAGTAGAAAGAAAATATTATTCTATAATATTTCTACAGCAGTTTTTGGGAAAGTGGCATTTTGTGGCCTTATGGTAAAAAGAGTCAGTTTTTTTAAGGATCATCTAAAGATTAAAGCATTATTCAATATGAAAACAAAACACACACACACACACACACCTTTAAACAGACACGCACATGGACACACAAACACTGAGCTTCAAAGTGTCCTTGATCCAGGAGAAGGTCAAGAACAGGCAGCTTTGCTGCTGTTTGATGTAGTGACCTGCACAGGGATCACTGGACTTAGAGTGGACTGGTCAGTAAGTGTGTGAGAGTCTGTGAAAGAGTAAAAGAGAGAGAGCATGTGTGTGAGTGTGTGTGTGTGTGTGTGAGAGAGAGGGGGAGAGAGAGGATTATGAGGGGGGGTACCCAGCTGCCCAGTCAATTAGAAAGGGAGTAGTGAGATGGAGATAAAAGCGTGGTGCAGGGAGGTGGTGATGATAGAGGGTTTTATGGGATAAAGGGACGCAAAGAGAAGTCTCAGAACCAAACCGAGGGTCACAGCTTTTAACCCTCTGTGTCACCCACATACACACACTCTAACTGCTTTACAAACAGAGGGGAAGACAGAGACGTACAAAAGTCAGGCAGCCAAATTCTCTCCTGTGTGGACAGTCACTTCCAGGGATTGATCTTAGACAGTGACAAAGTAAGCGCTGCCTTGGGAACTGTCAGGTATTAACTAGCATAATTTTTTTATCCTTAACATTTGACTATCGACATGGATTGTGCCGACAGCGCTGACATCAGCTCTGACTGCTGAGATTAGGACCTCTCCAGCTTCTCTCAGGAGGAGTGTGGGACTATGAGCAAACATCAGCAAGAACCAATGAGAGCTGGTAGGATGTGTTTTCATGATTCCTCCTCCTTCTGTGCAAGCGGGACAAAGACAACAATACAAACAAAACCCCAAAAAACCCAAAGCTATTCCAACTATTTGTGCAGTAAAGTGTATGCGCTGCCTTCAATATGGACTAGATGTATGTGAAGGACAAATAACTTGATTCTTAAAATATGATGTAGTATATCGTGTCTGAACAAGCTGAAAAATTACTACCACATGAGGTGGACGTGAACCTGCTCAAACTGATGGATGTAGTGATTTTCTTCATGTGGCAATTCGAAGTGCCGATGTCTTAAAAACCTTACTGCATTTTTTTTCCACTTTTACCACAGTAGAGTCTATACATGCAAAAACTTCAGCACCTGCAGTATAAAGTGGCTACATCTTGCGCACATACAAGCTTCAGCTCTCACCTGATTGTGTGACTACGATATGCAGCTGAAGTCTCTCTGGGGAGTAACTGGACCAGGTGTTGACAGAGGCAGACAGCCAGTCCAGCAGCTGGCCCATATGTTGTCTATAGAGCTCCATCACCGAGTCCAAGCCCTGCACCCTACACAAGAACTCCACACTCTCCAACGCCTGAAGGAAAGAGGGGGTAGGTGGAGCAAAATTATGTCAACATAAGTTTAGACTGCAAGGTTTACTTGAAATCATGAAGTGTCTATAAAAAAAAAAATAAAAAAAAAATCAAACAACAAACAAACAAAAAAAGCAGAACTCTGAGCGGGAGTAAGGCTTAGCAAAGATGAGACAAAGTGATAAGAGAATTATTTCAGCTGAACAGCTACTGGTTTCCAATAATTTCAGGAATTCGGATGAGACACAAAAGCATCGTGTGAAGCCATGGGAAGAATAACACAGCAGACATGACAGGGTCTCACACAGACAACCACTCAGAAACTAAAACCTAGATACACAGGATGTCACAAAGGCACAGGAACCGCCAGTACATGCACACACACATCAATAAAGCTGAGCTAAGAGGAAAGGGAAAGAATGAAAGAAAAAAAAAAGGGATAGTAAATACTTAGCTGACATCTTATGGCAGGGAAACAGACCTATGGGGCGCTTAATAATTCCCGTTGTAGTCCCTTAGGGATGGACGGGGACAGATACATTGTTTGAGTCACAAATTGGCTCTTTCAGAAGAGAGCCAGACAACCCTGAGCTGTCCGCTGATGGGAAAGACATGCCCCTTTTCTGGGAAAACAAGTTCTTCTTTTCCTCTGGGTCCGGGAATGCCCAAGGCCATTCTCACCATTCCTCTTTCTTAATCCATTCCTTCCCATCTCTTCTCTACTCACTGCTCCCTGTGTGAACATACACACTGATGCAGACAGACATAAACACACAGTCACACTGGTGGCCCGTGTGGTGTCTGGTCAGCATCTGTGCCAGTTCCTTCCCGCTCCTCTCCCTATCATTAGCCTACGATTGGCGACAAGAAGTTAGATGACATGTTGACCTCAGATGCCACTGGCTTCACTTGTCACTGGTCCTGTTTGTGCTTGGCATGTGGAGGCTGACCACAAGATGAGAGGTCATTTATTACCTGGACATGAGATGGCTTTTTTTTCACCTGAGGAGGCTTTATGGAACTAAATGGGGCTTCGCTTATGACACAAACCTGTGTCACAAGTGCAACACAACTCATCCACCCCTATTTCTGTTCGTTTCTTTCATTCTCCACCTTTCCCCCGCCTCCTTTCCACAAAGACTGGATTTAAAGTTCCACTCCAAAGGTGCAATTTCAGCTCCCGTGGCTAAGTGGGTAATTATACAGTTTGAGCCCATGTAAATGCTTACATTCCTCGAATAGCTCTTGTGTCATAAAACCTGCTTACCTTTCTAGTAAAAAAAATTAAAGGGGAAAAACAACAAGTGAAGGGGAAAATTGTGCAATTTCAGAGCAAAATGTAGACGAGAGCTGCAAGAAGGATGGCTCTGGACCTGTGACTTCATGATGTGGATGTTTTCTCACCTTTTCGCTCAGCTGTGGCTCAGTGGAGAAGCTCTGGACAGTGATGAGCACTTGGAGCAGCTGCAGGCTCACTGAGCTGCAGTCTGACTCACACTGATGCAGCAGCACATCCACACACGCCAGCAACTGCTCCAAGTACATAACCTGTGAGAGGCGTGGTAGGAATGCATTATTATTAAGACTGTCTTTTCTTTGTGAATTCTAAGAGGCAATGCCGCTTTTTTAACCAGGTGACATCATTCTGGAACAACTAAATGGCTGCCTGTCTCATGTTTCCTACCAGTAATAACAGATGAACAAGATACACAGTAACACAGAGTGAGAACTTTTTTCCCCTCATCTGAAAACACACGAGTGTGTGTGCGATTGCTGACACTTGTCAGGCAGTGTTGTGGTGAGCTCATGTTTAGACAAAGACCTGCAGGTCAGACTAATTTCCATGCCATCACTGGGACTGTGGCCTTTTTTCCCCCCTGTTTTCACACAGCCTGTCATTAGGGTGTCAAGGGGGTAGAGTTAGAAGGAGAGTGAGGGGTGGAAGGTGTAAGTGTGATTGAGAGTGTGTGATTTTGTATGAGTTGTTAAGAGGAAGAGTGCCCTCCAGGTGTTTGCTTTGGTCTGCTGGAAGACCAGTTGGGTTTTGAAATGGTTTTGGTGGTAGTTGGCTGACTAGCACTAGGTGGCGCACTCTCTTTTCCCAAATTTGAATCCTGGGATTAATTTCCAAGCAATCAGGGGTTACAGCAAAGTCATATAGCAATGCAAAAATAGACTAGAGCAAACACTTAAACACAACTCGCCTGCTGCACCACGCACTGGTCTTGGAATGCATTTTTCGTGTCATTGACCAGGGTGGGGGGGATCCCTTCTTATGACTGAGCTTTTCACTGGGACATACACACAGCAGGGGCACCAGGGAAGCAGTACTGGAATTAACGCGGCACACACATTCAGATGCCGCATATTAAACATTCGCAGAAAACAACGATTAGGGCTGGCAGAGAGTGAGGGAGCGGAAAAAGTGGTGCGGTGTAATGACTAGGTGGACACCTGGAGCAGGTCGAGATACACCTGGTTTTATTGGCCTGGGCAAGTTCCAGAGGCCCTCGTCACCTCGCGTACGTGCATCTGTCCACCGCTGGATGCATCACTTACGATACTCCTCTATAAGAAGCTAAACTACGACCTGGAATTTCTATCCAATGGGGAACCCCTCCACTCCACCAACAGCTACCGACATTACTATAGCAACAGAAAAACAAACACTGGGAGTAGATGCAATGTCGACCCTTTGCAGTGAGCTGAAAGTTGCCTTTTTTGCAGTCTTTGTCTGCTCTTCAGTTGAGCAGTGAGCGGTATCCAGCTGTCGCTGGTGACAAGGTGCATGCACACAGGAGACTCGCTAATGTATGAAAGTACGCTTGCTTATTCAGCAGAACAGTTGATGTTGCGACATTGTGAAGCTTCTCCGTGTGCAGACAAGATGAAAAGACCTTTCTTCTAAAGCCTGGCTGTGAAACTCACAGAGCTCTTCCAGCTCTAACTATCTTTACCAATCCACACCAGCCCTGCAGATGTGCTGATGTCTCTATCACCATGGCAGCCTAAAACACAGGGACACCACAGCTGTGAAAGGTGTGTATGATATGATCCACTGAGGCCATGTGGGAGTCATAAGAAAACATAAATTTCACATCTGAACACGGTGGCTTCTTTAACCACCCTCTTTCATGTCCGCTCAAGCTCCTGAAATCATCTTCAATTTATAACCAAAAGTTTTTTTGTTTTTCCACGAAGCATCTGTCATTTATTTTTGTGAGTCGTCCCACCCCCTCTTTCTCAAAATAAAGAAAAGAAAACACAGCTGAAAGAGCCTGTGAGGTTATGTCGTGCAGAAGCATCATATATCAGCTCCTTACAGGGCCTTCAAGTCTGCCTACGCTCACTCTGAAGTTTATTTATCTTTAATTTCTTAACAGGCTTCATTGTGTTCAAGTCAGACTTCACCTTCTCCTTTTTCTCTGCCTCTTGTTCAGGTGCTACATAACTCTCTGAAGAGTGCACTATTTTAAAGACCTTTAAATGTCTATATTTATAAAAAATTAAGAATAAAATAAGGTACTGAGTGTGGCTTACTTTCTATGCTGCCATTGTGCCTGCAGCTGAACAAACTTTTATCCATTAATAATCAAAAGCAGGTCAATCTAAAGGTATTCAGAGTCAGCATTTTACTGCAGAGAGAGCTCACCGGCATGCTGAATGCAGGTGGTCCTGTCTCCAGTGGTGTTATTTACAGCTACACGGAGATCTGGCCCATCTCCATGCTATGAACTCTGCCTGTTGTCAAAGAATGTTGCAGGTGCTTTGTCTCTGCCACCTCCCCTGAGCAGTGCTCTGTGCTTTGCCCTCAGAAACAGAGGAGGAGAATGACAGAGTAAGATAGATGGAGAGACAGACAGAGAGGAAGCAGAGGTCTCCCTGCATCTGTGCGACAGCATGTGACTGTCCCATCCGGTTAATTCTTTTTCTGGTTGACCCCACCAGACAGCAACGAGGGAGGACAGAAGGAGGTCAGTTTCCGTATTCATTTATCACCAGCCTTGACCAGTCAGGCTTTGAAATTTCAGGGATTCCTTGAATGGCATGGCTGAACCGCAGTCTGGCGCTAGGAGCTCGCCTGGCTATTAAAAAAACAAAAACAAAAAAACCAAAGCCTTTGCGTTGCCTTGCCTGCTCAGAGGGGTCACAGCAGTCATCCTGGGGTCACATGAATTAGTGGATTTTTGTTATTATTATCTCAAGGAGGAAACTCTTGCAGGGCACTACAAGAAGGGATGGGGTCATGGGTATAGGTAGGCCCGTCGTGCAGTTATCTGGCAGACAACTGTTATTGTGAAAGGGAAACATATTTGGCACTAGAGGAAAAGAAGCATGGAAATGTCTGCTCCGCACACGATAGGAATTTTCCTCTTATTTACAAAGAAAGCCCAAATGTATTTCAGTCACAGTTCATAGTTGCGATTGAGCAGAGGCGGTGCCATCAAAGACGTGCAATGCTAGATTTGAAAAACACCATGTGGCCCTGAGTGTCACCTTAACAGACTTGGCATTTTGGAGAATTCCTCCACAGTGAACCTCCTGAACTCACCCCATACAGTAGAGCTATTGAAAAGTCTTGAAGACTCTCACCTTATCATCAAACTTATTTCCATAACGGACAAATTACAGCAGAAATATATACAGTAGACGATTGCTGCAAAGTCACTGCCAATAATAAGAGTGCTAAGGTACACAGAGAAAGCAGAAAATGACCCTTTATGACACTGCCAAGATCATCTAACATGACTTTAAGAGAAACAGCTGGTGCACACAGACTAGCTGGGATGGGGAAAATCAAAACATGGCTTCCTGTGAGGGACGGTAAGCTGTCATCAAAACAAGTGTGATTTTAATGTTTTAACTTTTTCAATGTGTTCCTCCCTTACCAGTAAACTTCATACTGGAAATAAGCTAAAAAACAGTAAGAGGATGTGTTTGTAGTGGGCGAGCAGGAGGTACATGGCATTACTGGAAGAACACTCATACTCAGGTAAATGAGTTCAAAACAGGCCAACCACAACGAAACCCGAGCTTCCCTCTGCTGACCTGTTGATATCCCTGGCACACATCGGGCTGGGCCAGAGCGTTGGCGACCTGCTGGATGTGTGGTTTAAGGAGGGGCCTGGAGCATCCTCTGAGCACGGCAGCCAGCACCATGAGGGGGGCCCAAGGGTGGGAGGAAGAGTGTGGGCTTGCCACGTGATCCAGCAGCAGTTTGAGGAAAACAGGTGGAGGGACAAAGGTCCCTATCAGTTTAGCAGCTGCCAGACACTGAAGGTGGAAACAGAGAGGAAGAGAGTCAAGAGCAGAGACCTGAGGGAGTGTCAAGGATGATGAGGAGAGGAAGTCATTCTTTCAATTTTCCACACATCAAAGATCAGCCTAATCCTCACATGCAAACAGGTGCATCCCAAGTCCTTGAGCCCTGATTGGCCCAGTTTAAATATAGAAGCATGTTTAGACTGACATGAAGAATAACTGCTGACTCAACAGAAACAGTGCTACTTTACAGTATGTGCAGATGTGAAATTTACTGAATTCCACATTTAAAACAATCAAACAAAAAAATCTTTTAAAAACAACGTGATGTATAATCTGCTCCACTTCTCTGGTTACTCACATTGTTGACTACGTCCCTCTCGCTATCTGTGCAGGCCCGATAGAGGGTGGCCAATAGAGCTGGCAGGTGCTGGATGCAGTGGTCCTCGGCGTGGAGCAGCAGCACTGAGAGAAGCTGAGAGGTCTTAACCCGCGTTGGCACCAGCCAATCGGTCACATCGTGTGTGATAGCCAGTACCAGCTTCCCCAGATTTCTCACAACCAGCTCTCTGCAGCCCAACCCTGGACGCTCCACTGCAAGAGAAATTGAAACATTCACCTAAGCATACTCTGCCACTGTTTGTAGTCTGTATTTTCTTTGGAAAAACTCGTGTACTCCGTCTCATTCATTTAGCATTAAGATGGAGACTTCCAACAGAAAATAGCAGATAATAGAGAAAGATTTGCTTTACACATTTTACTGAACACTCTCCAGGATGCTAGGTTGTGATCAAAAGTATCTCAAATATCACATTTTCTGTTCGGATACATTTCATAATTAATTTATGTGTAGTCTACGTGTGAAATCATTGTGTTACACATATTGTTATGAACTATATGAATCCTTAAAAAGAGCATTTACAGCACAAGAAATGCCACTGATTCACATATTTTCAAAAGTGTGCTGAGTGGGCTCTACATTCTCTAGAAACCTCCCCCAAAAAACACTTTTTTTGACTGAGATTCGGCCAAAAGGGGCTTGTCAGAGCAAGAGTTAACACTTTTCCATATAGCCTTCTACATTTCACTTTTGCTTGTCTTTCTTTTCACTAACCTGCCGCCTTATTGCCCTTCTCCTATAGGCACACTAATGAGAGAGGAAGGGAGGACTAAAGGAAGCCAGAGATAAATCAGAGAAACACAACAGGACAAGACCAAACAAGGCCCTTTCTGGTTGTCTCTCACTGTTTGACAGTGACCTCTTCACACTGGGAGGCCCGGCAGATTTATGATCTCAAGACAAAAAGGGAAAGAAGGAAAGAGAGAAAGAGTCTCTTCCTTTCCTGTCGCCAGGCAGAACCAGTATTCATTCCTACTGTCACATGTGGAGCAGTGGGACGTGTACAGGAGCTTTTTTTAAAAATGCAGACTTGTGCAACCGTGCTGTGCACATATTTGTCCTGGCCCTCTAGGCAAACTGCAGGCCAACTATTGTGGCCATGTTTCAGGTTCATATTGCTACCAGGCCCGAGGCAAACACTAATCTTTCCAAGCCAGTACCTGCCCTGACAACAAAGCTGTCATAGACTGCATCATTTCTTCTTACTGTACATTATAACTATGAACAGCTGTAATAAAGAGACACGATTTAGTGTAGTAGGGTGCAGCTATTACATTTAGCTTTACACTGACATGCAGCTGCTTTAAGAACTCTGAGTCTAGACAAGAAAGTAAAACCCCCATATATAGAAAGCTTTCTAATCCCTTGCCTCACCACCTACGCGGAGTCGAGGTTGATGCATTGCACCGATGCCACCCACTCCACAGCTTATTCTTGTCTTGTTTACTAAGATCCCTAGATCACAAACAACAACAGCTTTTAGAACTACTGAGATGGAGAAAAATGTCAATGTCAAAGTTCACCATTCACTCTAGCTTGGACTCTTTCCATTATTTACCAAAATACCCAACTGGATGACCACACTCCTTAAAAACTGTAGCATAGGGAAGAAACAGCAGCTTTGTCAGACCTTCTGATGGGTAATGTGGAGGTGGAGTGAGAAGGAAGTCCATTTTGTCCTTGATGTCATCTTCATTCTCCTTCTCCCACTGCGCGCCTACCTGCTTCCACAGATCAACAGCTAGAAGTCTGAAAGAGGAAACGGGAAGAAATATTATTTCTTATTCATCCTAAATGAGAAATAATAGTATGGTCATTGTTTGCACTATATTTCATATAGCCACAATCAGACAGTTTATATGTAACTGAAATATGTAAATGAAAGAATGTAAAAACAGTACTGCATAACCTGTTTAGGAATTACAGCCATTTTTATACACACACACTCCCTCATTTTCAGATGATCAGGAGTAATTGGACAACTGGCTGATGGGCAGTTTCATGGCTAGATGTCATTATTTCATGACAAGCAGAAAAAAAGCTCTGGAGTTGAACCTGCATTTGGTAGCTGTACACTAAAACTCTAAATATGAGGAATAAATGATGTTTGTGCAAGTGAAGGGGGTTCATCATTAGGCTGAAACACCAAAATAAATATTATCAGCAAGCTGGGAAACACTTCAGAACTGACACTGACATTGTTCAGCTGAAAGGCCATAGAAGTCAACTAAAGCGCACCATGGCAGAATTCTTTCACTGGCTAAGAAAACATCTAACACAAAAAGGTGAGGAGAAAAGTGTATCCTTGTTAAGGTTCCAAGAGCATGAAGCCCACATTAGCCTTTTCCACAAACATCTAAACAGGCCCACACAGTTCTGAGAAAAAAATTATTTGGACACATGAAACCCAGATTAACTTTTACTGGAATGATGGGAAGAGATAAGTATGGAGGAGGAGAGAAACATAATTCAAAGCACACCACATAATCTGTCAAACAAAGTGGAGGTAGCGTTGTGGAATGGGCATGTATGACTACTAGTGTTTAGTGATCATGTGACTGCTGATAGAAGTAGCAGAGTGTATTTTACAGTGTACAGAGCTACGCTCTCAGCTCAGAGACTGATCAAACAGTGCTTTGCAGTGCGAATGGATGATGAAACAAAGCAAACTGCAAAGTAACCTAAGAGTTTCTCACTACAAAGAAATGGGATGTTCTTCAATGACCAAGTCAGGTCACATGATCTCAACCCAACAGAGCATGCTTTTTCAGTTATTAAATACAGAAATGAATGCAGAGACCCACAAACAAGCAGCAACTGAACATAGCTGCAGTAAAGGTCTGACAATATATCTCAAGGGAAGACACAAAGCATTTGGTGTGTACAGTCAGTGACCCCAAAAGTTTTTTACTCACATATTACAAACAATTCTTAAATATAAAATTTGGTTAGTTTATCAAATTGGAAATAGGAGAATATGTATAAAAATGACTGTAATTCTTAAACCCTTAAAAAGCCTTGAATTAAAGTTGAAAACATGCACTTCAACATCCTGTTTGAATTAAAAGCTGCTGTGTTTGTGTACAGAAATTGTGTCACGTAGTTTCTAAACAGGAAATTACACTACAGAATAAAACTGTGGATTTTAACCTTATTTCTGGGATCTCATCATTGATGGTGCTGAGCAGGAGAGGGATGAGTTTGTGAAAATAAGAATATCTGTCTCTGAAGTGCAACAGCCAATCACCGACGACTGCAGTCACAGCTTTTCTCACCTGGATCAAAAGAGAGAATGATAGTGGGGGCAGAATTCAGGATCTTCTAAACAGACAAAATAGTTTTGAGTTTTAGAACAAAAACTTGAATCCATGGTCATGTTATTCCTGGAAGTTTTTTTCCCCAAAAAACTGAACCTGTGGTGAGTCGTCAAACAGTCTCTGTGCCAGGTGAGAGAGCACGTCATCCACTTTTTTCCCACTTCCATGCTGAATGACCGCCCCAGTGGCTTCAATGACAGAAACCCGTACCCGAGTGTGCTGATGAGCAATCGTCAACATGAGGGGCTTAATGAGACTCTCAGCTTGCATGTGAAAGTGCTCTGAAGAGACAGAAGAGAAAATGATTGCAGTCCATTCAACTGTCTAACTGAAAGCTGGATCATGCAGTGATATAATACACAACTTATGATACATTATCAGACCAAGTACAGTGCTGTGAGAAGAATTTGCCCTAATCCAGATTTATTTCCTCTTTTTTGGACACTTGTCAAACTTGCATGTTTCAGATCATCAAACAAATTTTAATATTAGACAAAGGTAACCTGAATAAATAGAAAGTGCATTTTAAAATGATAATTTCATTTATCAAGTAATTTAGGTAGAAAATTGAGCTTAATCACAGCTAATTAATGATTTAACAAGAAGCAGGCAATTCCTTTTTCTCACAGGGCCAGGTAAGTTTAAATTGTTTTCCCCTTAATAAATGAAATCATTATTTACAAACAGCATTGTGTATTTACTCGGGTATTCTTTGTCTAATATGAACATTCATTTGATGATGTGAAACACGTCAGTGTGCCTACGAGATCTGTTCAGGCAAAACAAGCAACTACTGACTGCTCTAGTTTCCCAGCACAAAAACGTCACTCTTGCCATTTAATATAACTGCGGAGGCACTTGCGCAGTACAGGAAAGAGAGCTGTTGGGCCCCAAACATGTCTGTGTGCTTCGAAACCATGGTAACCAGCTTTCTCCACAGCCACAACAAAACCCATTTACCAACCTGGCACACACTTCGCAAAGTTCACGGTGCACTTGCAGCTTTCACGTTTAACATCGGGGAAAGGGTCTACGATGGTTCTCTGCAGTATGTTGATCACTTCGCTCAGATAGGGTGCTAAATTCTTCCCACACACTTCCACTATTAGAGTCAGCATTTCCACGGCCGACAGGCGAAGTTCCTCCGCTGGCTCCAGGATCTCCTTCTCCCCAAATCGCTGAGCCAAGCAGGGCATGAGATAAGGCAGCGATTCCTCCGGCTTCGGGACACATCGGATAAACTCTGTTAAAACCGCTATAGTAGTTTCTCTGCATCTTTCCATTGGGTCTGACAGGCATTTAAGGAGAGGCTTGAGGAGGGAAGAAAAGACTTCCTGTAAGGCGCTGCTGGACAGTCCTTTATCAACCGTCTCCTTCTTGATCGCCTCCAGAGCTCTTTTTCTTGTCGCCTTGTTGTCTTCGTTCAGACAATTTAAATGTCGGGCGAGTCCTCTCAAAACTTCAGAGGAAGCATGCTCGTCTCCAGTCGCCATCGCCGCCATCTTGGCTGTCGTTATGGCAACCGGCATTCGCACGACAAACAAACGACTGCTTTACGATAGTTTCAGATTCAAAAATATGAAACTTTATTTACATTCGCAAACACAAGACTTTAATGGTGGCATCTAGGACTATTCAGATGTTTCCATACATTATTACAGCAGACAGAAGAGATTTTCCAATACAAACACAAATTAAAGAACTAAAAAATATAAATCAACAGAATAAAAAAACGCTACCCCCCCCCCCCAATTAAAAGTTCACCAAATTGCCAAAACAGAATGAAAATGACATACACTATGATTTTATTTGATGTCTCCCAGCTATACAAACTGTATATTCTGTTAATTAGCCAGGTTTGGCTTACAATTAAACTTACAGTTGTGGTCAGACACTCATCATGGCCATAAATCTCATGGCTATTTGGAGATTTTAATGACGTTTTTGAACTGTTTGTTTTTCAGTGTTGGAATACAATACAGTATACATTTATTTAGGATTTTCTCTAATCCATGCAGTGTCAAAAGTATACATACAGGCTAAAATACATACATAGACCCACTTGATAAGTGGTGCTGAAAGTACAGTGTCTTTAACTTGACAAGGTCAAAGTCTATTAACTTCTCATGAGTGATCATGATTGACTACAACTGGTTATTTCTCAGACCAACAGTCAAAACAATGGGAAAATCCACAAAACTCAGTGAAGATCTAAGAAGGAGAATTGTAGATTTACACAAGTTGGGAAGGTCTCTTGGAGTCAAATCTAAACAACTGCCAATTCAAAATCACTTTGCCAAAGTCTGGAAGAAGAGCCAACTGTCACCCTCATATTGGTCAGGATACTCAGGAATAACCCAGAAACCACCAAGACTGAAGCCTGCCATGAACTGGAAACTACAAAAACAATAGCGTCACTGTCCACAGTGAAGAGTAGTTTACATCATTGTGGACAATGACCAAGAAAAATGCCCTTGTTCCAAAATCATCACTCAACTCGGCTCGACTGAAATTTTAAGGGTAAATGGGTTAGAAAAGTTTTATGATCAGACAAGACAAACTTGAACTACTCTGCCACAATGTCAGAATATATGTTTGGAGGAGTAAAGGTGAGGCTTTCAAACCTAAGACTTTTCTCTGCATCTTTCCATTGGGTCTGACAAACATTTCAAGAAAGGCTTTGTGAGTGACAGCCAAGCAATGTGGTTGTAGCATGATGGTCTAGAGCTGTTTTGCTGCTAATGGTACTGGTACAATGCACAAAATGGATGGAATAATAAAAAGATCTTTACTAAATTCCTTGGAGTTTCCCATTATTCTAAGATTTAGCCATTACAATGAGTACTGCCAAACAAATCCTGGCAAAGAGAAATTACCACTTCAATTCACTTCAGTCAATTATGATCAACAAGAAGTATAGGCTTCTTCCTTGTGAAGTCATTAAGAAGACTTCACAAGGAAGGACAATTTACACATATTAAACAATTTAAGTAGGTGTATGTATATATTTGAGCCTTTATGTATACTTTTTGTGGATTAAAAAAACCCCCTCAAATAAATTAAACTTGCGCACCCAGTTCTTGTTCTCTTCAGTCATTAGAGATGTATGATGTCCAGTCATTCCACCCTGAAAAAGAACAGATCAAAATCCCAAATTACCATGACATTCATGCCCATAATGAGTTTATGTAAACTTCAGACCAGAACTGCTGATAATTAGAAAGCTATTTGTGTTGCTTGTGTACACTAGAGTCAAAAGCCAAGAGACATGACAAAGGAAAGACACAGAGAGAGGCGGAGTGAGGTAATTAATTACCTATGTGTTTAACAAAACCATCCCAACACAATAGATAATATAAACAAGTAAAAGCAAGGTATTATCAGTACTGCGGGTTTGTGAGTGCATATGATAATCATATCACAAAAATATAATCACAATCATATAATGATACGACAATCATATGGCATGATAATATTTTATTATCAGTAATAATGAAGAATTGTGAACAATGTGGACAACAAGCAAAAATGCATGATGGAGATGACCTTTTAAAAGTCCGAGAAAATGTTGGCGTTTTATATGAGAATATTCATAATGCAGGACCTTTGACACACTTATAACAGAACCAGGTGGCATTTGTTGGGGTGGGCACAGAGACTAGTGTCTCAGTTTTAGATTCGGGATGGTTTCTGAGGCTTTAAATTCAGTGTTATTTAGCCGTAGGACTAATCATGTGGTGGGAAAGCATGCATATACGTCATAAAAATGTGATACTAGGGCTGTAGCTGCAGAGCAGTGAGGCTGTAACCCCAAAGACTATGATGGAGACGTTCATACTGGGAAATGAACGCCTCTAAGTAATACTAATAATAATAATAGCAGCAGCAAGTTCTTTTTTGTGTGGTTATTTCCTCTAAGGGTGTTTAATCTGTAAATGCGCTGCCGCGTGCTCGCTGGCCTCGAGAGAGCGCCGATGCGGTCGAGGAGATGACAGATTGACGTCATCGAGACTGACGCAGAGCGAGAGAGGTAGCGGTGAGGCAGAGGCAGAGGCAGCAACAGCAGCATCCCAGCTAACGAACGGCACCTCATCAATCTCTTACCAACCAGCGAGGTGTTTTTTCCTCCACATTCTCCACAAATAACGGTAGGGACACGAGCGCGAGCAAGGACTGAACCGTGCCTACGAAATAGCGGTGGGGTGGTTTTAGACCGGGCTCGTGATGCTTTATGCTGTCGCCGTAATTCCCCCTTCGTTGTGGTTTGGTTGTCATTGTAAGGTTAGCAACTCTGGCTGTGTTAGCTGTGTATTGAATGCAGACGAGCAGGTGTTCGGTTTCATCACAAGCGCCACAGTTTACACAGTTAAAATTGTTCCGTGTGAACATCGCTGATGGTGTATTTGTTGTGAATGAAGCTGCAGCCTGATGTCATCCTCAAAGTCATGCTCGAGTCTGGTTTATTATGCAGAAATAACGATACGGTTAACGTGATTTCCCTTTGAGGAAGTGATTCAGGGTAGTGAACTGTTAGCTAGCTACACCTGCCCAGCTTCCTGTCTTGCTTTGAGACGTATTGCACAATTATCTGCATAGGCTACTAGTATTTGTTAGTAGTCATATGCTGTTATATAATTCCCATTGCCTCCACCTGCTGAAGTATTTAGTTTCACAAATAAAGGCACTACTTTCCAGTATTTCAATGTTCAGTCATGTTTATCCGCCACGAAAAATAGGCCGTGTTCCAGTGGACCTCCACTGATAATAAGTTAAGTTCTGTTAGATGTGTTGTTTTTTTTTTTTGTCGGTTTCAATTACATTAATTTCAATTGAACTTTATTTATATAGCACCAAATCACAACAACAGTTGCCTCAAAACACTTTATATTGTAAAGTAAAGACCCTGCAATAATAGAGAGGAAACCCCGACAGTCATATGACCCCCCCATGATCAAACATTGGGCGACAGTGGGAAGGAAAAACTCCCTTTTAACAGGGAGAAACTTCTAGCAGAACTGGACTCAGTCCAGTTGTGGGCGAGGAGAAGAAGTCAGGAAAAAACACACTGTGGAAGAGAGCCGGAACTTAATAATAATGGTTACATACAAAGTTGTGTATAAACACATAGTGGTGAGTGAAGAAGAAATGCTTAGTGGATCATTGCCCCCAGCCCCCAGCAACCTAGGCCTATTCCAGCAAACTGCTCTGTAGGAGTGATATAGTACCATGAGGTCTTTAAGATAAAACACGGTCTGATTAATCAAGATCTTCTAACAAACAGACACAAGTAAGAGGTACACTTCTTTTCAACCATCTAGAAGCAGATGATAATATCCTCTAACTTTAGAATCTGTAACTTTATATTCTCAACACAAATATATATTTTTAGGACAAACACTTGAAAATTGTTAGTGGCAGTAATAACAAGATCAGATTGTCTATTTTGGGCAATCTTCTAAATTAAAACATTCCACCTAGTTCTACAACTTATAGATTTGCTTTTTTATTTATACTTATATTTTGTTTAGTAAAGGGAATAAACTGGCAACACCCTCTGTTGTCACAAAACATCATACCTTGCTCGCAGTGTTGCCTTTGTGCGCAAGAAGCATAAAAAAACACTGGTGAAATTTTAAGTCACCTGCTTCCCACGATCTATTCCCCCTCCAAATCTCTCCCCTGTGCCCGTCATATCTCATTATACACTCCTCATTTTGCCCCTCCTTCTATTTTTCTGCTCTCCTCAGCCCTCTTCTCCCCCTGCTACATTGTTCTCCCTGCTATCCTATTTTGGCTTCCCTGCCCTCCTCTCATGGTCCACCCTGTTTCTCTCCCACTGCCACAGAGATAAAAGATAAGATGGCCACCTCCTCCTCCACTCTGGAAGAAGACGAGAGTTTGAAGGGCTGTGAAATTTTCGTGCAGAAGCACAACATCCAGCAGATCCTCAAAGAGTGCATTGTGAACCTCTGCATCGCTAAGCCCGAGCGTCCTATGAAGTTCCTGCGGGAGCATTTTGAAAAGCTGGAGAAGGTTGGTGATGATAAAGTTTTGAGAGTCTCTGTTTCTAATGTGTGGACACTGATTTTTTTTGTATGGGGTGAGTTTGTGTTAATTGTAATTATATTAAGTGACATGCTCAGTGTTTTGCACAGTTTTCCTGCAGTGTTTCTCTATTTGCAGATAATAATGATAATAACGTGGCTGGTTTGAATGAAGTAGTCTTAAGCTGAATCACATAAGGTGGAATTCTTTTTGAAATCAACATCTTCTGTAACTTGCTGGTATTTTATGTGTTTGTGAGGAAAAAACACCTTCTTTTTTGGTCTCTTAATTTGTTACATTACATCTGCTCACCCAAGGTTTGTACTACTGTATGAAGACGTCAGTACCATCCCAGTTAGTTACAGCATTAAAAACAGACGGTGCCCAAATTATTATCTTGGAGTTTTCATTTTCCATCTCATAATAGGAGAATCCATTAGGGAATGCAAGAGGAGCACCCAGTGTCCCGCTTGCGGACTCAGACAGCAGACTTTTTGTATTTGCCCATCTCACTCTCTCAGTCTGTGTGTCTGTCTCTGAGAGGGGAGACAAAAGAGATGGCACATCCATTAAAAGATTAGAGGACAGTTGGCTGTTTTGAATACAGAGAAATGAAAGATCAGAGCTAGAAAACAGGTTAAAACAGGGGGTAATCTTTGTAGCTCAGTCCCTGTAGCTTAAGTGCAACGTGACTGCTCAGTGTGTGTGTGTGTGTGTGTGTGTGTATATGCATCTGTCTCTTTTCATTTTTAATGTGTTGGCTTCTGTTGGCACTAGTACAGCAGTGAGATGTTTTTACAAAAAAGTTGCTTCCTTAAGTCCTCCTTTATTTATAAGACGCTTGTTGAGTTAAATTAACTGGAAATTACTTGGAAGCACATAAAAATAAAAACGTTCAAATGTTTCAACCCTCTCTGAAGTGTCATACCTCAAATGCAAATGAAGCGGTCTCCAAACTAGGGAATATTTTGGAGCATTTAGCTTAAATGGATGTACTTTCTTGGTGTTTGGCTTCGATCGTTCGGAGAATCGTGCATTTGGGCAACTCATTCATAAGCAGATCGTAGGATTTGTGTGTTTGAACAATGGGCTTTACTCTTACAAGTGGTTCATTAAGATGTGTTATTTGGCACTGTAGGCTATTAATGGTGGTCTCAGGAGGGCTTTGCTTTAGAAATGCATTTCCAACAAGAGAAGTTATTGTGAAGAGAGATCAGATAGAGCAGTTATTCTCACTATGCTCATGTCCGGGTGAAGGTATCCATCTTTTTTCTGTTGGGGTGTGTGTGTGTGTGTGTGTGTGTGTCTGTGTGTTTTGCACTGTCTTGTAAGAATGACTGGATTTAATCTCTTTTAATACTATAGTTTTAATCTTTAGGACTGAATCAACAACACCGACAAAAAAGGTCAAGGTCAAGCAGGGCTCTTTAGCTTGTATGTCCTGAAATTGTCGGTGTATTTGCGTCTTAAGAACAAAGAGCAGCAAGTTGAGGTCGAGCAGCGTTAGAGTCAAAACGAGAACACTGTTGATATTAGAGCTGCTGCTGGTGTTGATGGGGACTGTAATGCTGCATAGCCAGAGAGGCAGCATGAATACAAATCAATGTGATAGAGCTCAGCAGAAACAAGCTGTTTGTGCGTCACCTTGTGTGTATCCCATTACAATAACAACCTATCATGTTAAGAAAAGACATACTGCACAGAGTGTAAGAAATAGGGATGCATTTGACATGTTTTGTACATGTTTTACATCATTAATAAGTATGTGATCTATTTTTCTTAGAGGGAAAGAAATATGAAAGAGAAAATTTATTGTAATACTTACATAGTGAGCATAGAAAAGAGGATATAATAAATACAAGTTGTAAAAGTGGCTGGATGGAGTAAATGTATACAGTCCTGCGTGCAACATGCACTTTGCAGTACATATCCATCAAAAGTATTTATAATAAGTAAGGGTGGGGGTAAGAAATACATACAGCATAATAATGAAGTTTTTTGAATGAAAATACTACGTTTTCTTAATTAAATTAAAATACTCTGGGGATACTAAGTGCATGAGATGAGCCTTCTTGTTCAAATATCCTGAGATGATGCTAGCTGGGGAACTATCGAATTTTGTAAAATTCATCAAAAACCATCAAACACTGGGCAAACTTAACTTGACAAAGCTACCTTGTAATACCGAGCAAGCTAAGTGCTGAGTTCCAAAAGTGAAAATAGGATAGCAACCTCCTTGCGTTAGCAGAAAAATTGGTGGTTGCCTGGTGATTATATTATACATTCTGTGACTGATTGCAACTTGTGGTAACTAAATGGTTGCTCATTGCTTGAGTGATCACAAAGCGATTGTACAGGTTGCTTGATAGGAGCCAACCTTTCTGCAAACAATCACAGTCTGACTTGTGTTGGCTGCTATCATCTTCAGAGGGACGGTTCAAGATTTGCAAATTATTATTATCTAATTTATAAATGCAGACTGACTATCAACATGTTGCCATTTTTATCAATGAGTACAACATGACTCAGCAGCCTGCCAGCTGGTTGTAATTTGGTTATATTTCTGTAGAACAGGAAGGCAGCTGAGCACAACTGTAATAGTTAAATGTGAATTTCTGTTAAGTGTGAATTTCTTTCTATGCACACAGCAACATATATGTGGTTTTTGATGTTTTATCACAGATAATTGCTTTATCATCAGAAACAGATTGCATGTAATTACCAACTTGATCGACAAAGTTTAACTTGGAGGGCATTCGCAGTTGAAACAGTATTGTTAGAGCTGTGGGTTACATGTAGCACTTGATCAACTTGCAAGTTGCAACCATCATTATAGTATAAGGGAGTAGAGGAATTTTCCTCCCCACTGCAGACCAAGTGTTTTCTGCAGCAAACATCCGATATTATAATTAAAGCACAATAACCTGACTGTTCAAATGATTGTAAAACAAAAAAACAATATTTAATTTCTCTTTACATGACAGAAGGTTTAATTTTTTGAGGAAAAAGGAAAAGTGCCTCAAAATCAAGAAGATACCAGTGATTTTTACATGATGTATTTTACATAAATGTTTTCTGTCAATGTGAGTTTTAAAGTTTTGAATTTTTTGACTACTCTAGGGTTGTGTTTGTGAGGTTCCTGTGTGGCAATTACAAGTACATGGCCCTGTGATCATTGGTTATCATTGTTCAACTGTGTGCAAGGTCAAAAAAGCATCTTTGTAAGGTAACAAGCATGTATTTTATTGCTCTAGCTGCAGTAGTTGAATTGTTATGTTGTTGAATGTTGGTCTGTGAAATCACTCGGTGTAAACAAGTGGTTCGAACAAACAAAAAAACTGCAGACTTGCAGTCCTCTTTCGCCGACAGTTGCCCAACATGGTTCCAGTCAAGCCATCCAAATCTGTGCTTGCACTGTGAGGTCAGTCATTTGTGGAACTGAAACAGGCCATGTTTTGGTGTCCCAGTTATCTGAGAGGCTTATTGTGTTTCTTTTCTTCTTGCCCACTGTAACTTTGAGGACAGTATTTCATTCAACAAGCCATATCCATTTAATCTGAATTTAGGGCTGTCTTTCTATGTTTGCTAAAAATATTCTTCTTCATGTTTCAAAGCGGACATTTTTCACAGCAGAAGGCCACAAACAGAGGTAGACAATTTTAAAAGCTAAACAAATACAGAAATTGAAATATTTTTCACCACCCGCAGTGTCTGGTCCCTGATCAGGCAGCCTTTTAGAGCCGAATGCTTTTGCTACAGATAATAGAAAAAAAACCTTGCCATGCCATCTTTTGGTATATTTCACCCTCCCTGATTGCGTGTTTCTTTGTCTTCTCTCACCACCAGTTTGTCAGCACTCCTCGCCCACTAGAGGCGGTAACCTAGGCAACAATAGTGGATAGAAGGACTGTAGTCGATCCTGTGTTCAATAAGCTCTTTTATTCTCAAGTTTATCCCCTTTGTCCCCTAATGTGTCCACTTCTTTTTTTCTTTTTGTCTATGTGCCAATTAGATCACTGGGGTATTCATTCTCCTCTTTTTCCAGACCTCGTCAGACCTAACCTCATATCTGCAGAGGATCTGTTTCACACAGCACAGCAATCTTATCTGGAAAATCTTTTCCCTGTTATCTACTCTCCTCTCTTCTTCTTTGGTGTTGTTTTTTTCTATTTTCTTTCTTGCTTTCTTTCTTTGAGAATCACAAAAAATCATTAGTCTGACTTTTGTTTTGATATAATAACACATCTTTTGTTCACAGCTGACATTGTGAATGTGGAAATAACAGCCGTCTCTCTCCCTTTCATCCTGTCTATTTATGTATGGTAATGATGCCTTTGATCTCTACAATAGTAGCTTTGGATGGTGTTCTCATCTGCCCATCTCTATGAGCTCAGCTCAGTGTGTAATTGGAGAGAAATGAGCTTAATTTTTGGCACATAGTACAAAAAGACAAAAGATTATTTCCATGCCACGTTAACTGACGTTTTTTCCCCCCTGTTATTTAATGGAAATAGGTTAGATTTGTTTCTTGTTAACACAGAAAGCTATTATAAGATTACCAGTCTTTTGACATTAGGGCTCCCAAACAGTGATTAAAAATAATTACTTTCTAATACAATGGGCTGATTGTCCTTTGTGAGAACCCCTAGAGAAGTCTATTTTAGATGGTTAAATGAATGCTGGACTAACCTAGAAATCTCATGAGTCTCCCATGTTGCAGGTCTGTCTGAAAGCAGCACTTTATAATAGTGCCAGGAGATAATGTGTTAGTGTGAATTTGTCACTTAGAATGAAACAGGCAGCTGGAAGCACAGATGTTTTATTGAATTTGTTATGTTGCATCTTCACTTGGCTTAATGGTGTTTTTTTGTTTTTTGGCATTTTTGTTTCAACTGCTGTTGCTGGCTTTGTTTAACAAACACCCAGTATGGAACACCTGGATATCTTCACCCTTTCTCCTTTACTTTCCATGAGAACATATTTGATGACTTAGGTTGTGTCTCACTCATCCTTGTGCAGTTCTTCCTGCAGCCATGTAGGAGTCAGTGCTTTGATCTTTACATAACATGCCACCTGTGCTGGCAACTAAATGTTCAGCACAACGCCAGCCGTGACTCCTCGACTCCATCTGTATGTCTGGCATGTAATCACTCATGCCTTAGCACTGTTCTGTTAACTCTTATTTTTCACATCTTATAGCAGTTTCCTTGTTGTGGTTTTCATCATTATTATTGTTATTATATATTTATTTATTGCAGTGACTATTAGTTGTAGAACATTTGTGGAAGCTTTCCATTAATAGCTTGTTTGGCCAAAGGTTGGATATGCCCAGCTGCTGTTATGGAAGACTTAATCTGAGCAATTTGAACATTGATCACATTTATTTCGAAATAGGAAAAATAGTTGACAAACTCCACACTACATACCACCGCTATTTTTTTTTAAACATTTTTTTGAGTGAACTGACTCATAACTTGTCTCAGGTTCTGTCTGATTATGTGTACCTGTTTGTGTTTGTTTTTGTGGTAAATCTTGTTGTCAGAATGCCTCATCATACATTTTTATGAAAAAGTATTTGACCTCCTGGTTCATTATTTTTGGCATATTTTTCAGACTTACGTTTTAGATCATTAAGCAAATTTTAATATTAGACAAAGTTTTTAAATGATAATTTAATTTATTAAGGGATAAAAGCTATCCAAACCTATGAATTCTGCTCTATACCAGAAAATCCTGAAGATGAATGTTGGACATCAGTTCATGCCCTGAAGCTCAAGCACACTCTGCAGGACAATGATCAGAAACACCCCAGCAAGTCCATCTTTTAACAGCTAAGAAAAAACAAAATGAAGTCTCCTAGTCAAGTTTTTGCAGCAGAGCTGTGGCCTTAAAATTCCTCCACAGTGATGTGACACATTCATTACCAGTTATTGTTAAATACAATAACTAGTAATACAAATAAATACAATAATCAGTTATTAGGTTTAGTTGACAATTACTTTTTCACATAGGGCTGGGTAGGTTTGGATAGCTTTTTTTTCCCCTTAATGAAATAAACACTGATTTTAAAATAGTATTTTGTATTCATTCGCATTATCTCTGTCTAATATTAAAATGTGTTTAATAATCTGAAAAATGAAAAGGGTTTTCTACTTTTCTACTGTCTTCTACCATCAAACATCTACCCTTAGGTAACCCTACAGAGGACTCGTTGAAATAACAAGAAATTTAGGTTTAGGAAGGATATATATGCAGGTATATTAAACCACTATATTTATTAATTAATTAAACTTTTTTTAATCTCATTCCAATGAGAGAACAACATCATCCATGTATGATCTAAGAGTGGACACCTTGCTCCGATTTTAAAAGTGTAGTTGCTGCTAACCAGCTAACTTCAGCCCTTCCTTTCTTGAGTTCCCTCCTGGTTAGATCACGATTGTGGTCGTCCTTCCCAGTGAATCTCTCTTCACACGTCTGACAAGCTCTCTCTTGCAGCTTGGACTACATATCGCGATGTTAGTGTTTGTTCAACAGTAGGAGATCTGGTTCATTCAGTTTTAATTAGCCTCCAGGCGTAATTGTTTCTTTGGATCTTAGGGCTTCTAACTTGTAAATGTAAATTAAACACGGCCCTTTTAGGCATTAAATTCTTGTGTATTTGATCTGAGCTGTTTTTGGCTGTGTTAATAAAAGCTTTGAAACAAGCATTAAAACAAAAATCTTTTCTTTTAGAAACAGAAGCTGATTCTAGATTGAGAAGTAATGTGATATTTGTATCTCTTTGCAAAGGGGCTAGTGTTGTAATGATTTTTCATTATGTATCGCTTGCATCATCGTCGTAAAACATGTCAAGTAAAACAAACGTGCCACATCTCCTTCAGTTTGCATTATGGGAGAGTTCCTCACTCTCTGTCATTGGATCAGTCAATCAGTTGCTGTCTCCCCCTCCTATGTAAAATGAGAAGGCTTTCAGTGCTGTTGGCCATTCAGCTGTCACCAGAACCTATCATAACAACTCCACCAGTCCCTTCGAAGGGCTCTGATTGACAATTCGTCAGAAGGGTTTGACTGTTTGTTGAGTCTGCTGAAAAACAATTGGAGGAGAATTATGAGTAGCTTTGGATCATCTACCCTATCATCTGCTTTCCTTTTTGTTTCTTTTACTTTGTCCCTGTCTTCATTATATTCTTTTTAAAATCAGTCTCCATTTGTGTAATCAGTTTGATTGCACTAGAAGTGGGTGGATCAAACTAAGTATTGATAATACCAATACCAACACTGGTATTTGATTGATACCAGATCTATACTAGCGCAAAAGCCCAGTTTCAAAATACATAAAAATCTAAAAGGTGTGGTTTTTTTGTGTTAACTAGTTTTATGGAAAGTAAAAGTAGAGTATTTATATATTTATATTGGTATTGGATCCATACAAAGTTCAACCAGCCTAGAAAGTTCAATCCATTTCAGCATCACAAACAATACAATGTGCCATGTGTGGCAAGAAGTTGTAAAGTTTTCCATCATAGGTGTAATTAGTGGCTCCAGCTTCTGTGTTCATTTGTCACCACTATGTTAAATGGAGGGTACTCTGTCAGATCAGCCTGGCTTTCGTGCACTCACCTGGACTTAAACCTCCTCCTATCTAGCTCACCCTGGTCCCCGACAGGTAAATCGGGCCCCCAGCCCCTCACTTTATGATGGTCCTTTTTTGTCTTCTTTCACCTGCCTTTCACCTTCACTTTTCCTCTGCCATTCTGTGATTTCTGTGAGAGACGTTATTTTCACAAGGTTCACATGCTTATTTCAGTAGTTAGTCAATGTTACATTCAGAAATGTCTCTTGTGAAGCAGACATTTCTTTGCTATCACTAAAAATGACTATCATTACTCAGGATATTGTTTTTTCCCAAAAAAAGTCAATTAAATTCAATCAAAAATAAATGCATCTTAATTTTTTTGTCAATTGACTGGAGTTTTAGCTGCAAAAGATCCAGTTTTTAATTTGGACTTAAGCTGCATTGTCCAGTCTATAATACTAAGTGTAGTATAAGATGATGGTACTAACATACTGGGGCTTTTTTTCATCACTGCAGTGCTGAAAAAAAATGTGGAATGACTCTTTCACTGATGAGTGTCTTTGTCTGCAAATCCAGAAAGAATCAGTAGAAACATTTATAGGAATCATTTCTGTGTATAAGCAGAATGCTGCTAATCTAGCAGTTTTATTTTAGAGTTTAGATTTAGTTTTAGTGCTGAGATCAAAATACCTGTCAGTTCAGGATGATGGGTAGATTTTTAGGGTTAAGATTAGAGAATGTATGTAGACAATGAAGAGTTACTGTTTAGACAGCGAGACAAGTTTGCGTGTATGCTGCAATGATAAATCGAGTAAACATCTTTTCATTGCATTTGCACACCTAATACAGCAGTGAACTTTCTGCCTATTGTACTGTTGTAATGGTGTGAACAGAGTGATGAGTAGACTGCTAGCTCCGCTGGTGGATCAGCTCTGCATGCTTCATTACCTGTGTGTGTGTGTGTGTGTGTGTGTGTGTGTCGGCACTTTGCTGTTTTTGGTTCACTCACATGTTTTCAGTCCCAGCAGTGGCGAGTAAAGCTGTCTGATATCGGACCAAAGGTGGCTAAGGTAATTGCCATGTCTCTTTTTTTCTAACTAACAGTGTTTGTGCAGTTTTTGCAAGAAGCATGATGGGTGGTCTGAAGGATGTGTGATTAATTAGTGGTTAGTCAGAGCTCTTCAAATCAGGGTTAGTCATATTTTTTTCATGTATACTTGGTACAGATTGGTTCAGGGAATAAACAAAGCAGTTTGAACTACTTTAATATGAGTCATCATCTGCAAATTAGTTTGAATTGGAATTGATGATGGCTTTAATAATGATAGGGAGTTTACATGGGACGTGTGTGTGTGTGTGTGTGTGTGTGTGTGTGTGTGTGTGTGTGTGTGTGTGTGTGTGTGCGTGTGTGGGATTGGATTTGTGTCATCTTTTGTCTGTGGCTTCATTCTTTAATCTCTGACCCACAGTCACTAATGGAAAGCCCACTTTATAAAGAGCTTTTGTGTCCTGCTTACGCCTGTGTCCTCTGTCTCCTCTCCTCTCACTGCCCCGTCCTATCTCTCTGGCAAACATCCGCTGATGATGACGCAGGCAGAGCAGAGGAGAAAAGGAGGGAGTGGGAGTCTGATATAGGGCAATAGCACAAAATCTAGAGTAGAAAATGCTATTTATTGGTGAATAAAAGTAACAGATCTGAATGCAGGATATTAAGCATGTATTGGTTTGCTTTTTGAATGACAAATGGATTACTATCCTAGGTCGAAAAGAAGAATAGACTGCAGATGTGTTTTGTTTTGCTGCTGTACATAGCCCTGCATAGAGTACTTTAGCTGCCTAGCCTGCATGTTGCTAGAGAAAGGCTCAACATTTGTCTCTTGCAAATGCTATTAGCTCGCAATGAACTAATGAAACTTGCTGTGTAGGCAGCAAAAGTAGACTTTAAAATTCATATTAAATGTGTTTCTTGCACCCTTTTAATGGAGCACTGGAGCCACAACAATACAAAGACTTGTTGGAGCCAGACACAAAGTCCTCACTTGATTACTGACCCTCTGACCTAAGAGAAAAGCACGTGGGCAAAGATTGAAAAACAAAGCAGTACAACTACAGAACACTTGCACACATAGGGATTGTATGGGATGATTATGCATCCCTGTGGGAATGTTTGGATCCATTCATTGGTGGAAAACTCAAAGACACCATTTGATCAGAGCAGAAGTCCATCTTGAAGAGTGTGACGTTTTCCCTTCTGTGAACTGATTCACCATAGATGTGCGAGCGAGTGAGCGAAAGCGAGAAGGAGGCGTCATAACTGGTGTGTACAAAGGTGTGTGAGCCACCGTTGCTTCCTGCTCAGACTCACCAACTATTCAGGATGCTCGCAGTACCCAGTTGTCATAGTGACGGAGTATAGCAAGAGGAGACCGCTCATTGCGCCACCTGATTGTGAGTGCGAGAGAGAGCAAAAGCGAGCGAGAGAGGGAGAGAGAAAGAGGAAAGCAGAGACAGAGAGTTGCGCAGGACCAGTGAAGAGAGGAGCTTTTTGCTGTGATAAGTGTTTTCATCAATAGACTTGTTTTTTGGCTGCTGTGTCGCGGGGATTGCAGACATTTTGTCATTTGCACGCTATCACTTTGTCTCGCACACTACTTGGATTATCTGCCTACTTGCATGCAGACATACACACACAGCAGTTGCTGTGCTAGAATGGCAAGATGCTGATGCATTGTGGCATGTGTCTCAGGTGTGTATGAGATGGGGATCAGTGTGTGCTGATTCCCATGCACACTTTGACTTGATGCCGAGTGCCTCTGACAGGCTACGGGACTCATAGCCGGCCAGGCCAAGGGCTCTCCATGCCATGGTAAATATCTCTGATTACAAACTTAACTGTAGTTAGCCTCCTGAAGCTAATCTGTGTACCTAATTGAGACTGAAACAAGTAGTGCAATTCCATAAAAGCCTTTTTGCAAGGTAAAGGTGCTTGCCCACCGCCTTGTTTGAGTGAAAGTGTGTGCATTTAGGTGGCTGTTAGTCACAGACAGCAGCAGATTAACAGTATTTGCTAGTTCATGATTCTGTCGAGCATGTTTGTGCGTAAGTGTTTGTTTCGGCTCTGTAGAGGATGCAGTGTGTTACCTGATTGCAGATCTCGCCACCTTGATTAAGCTCAGTTTGGAAGCTCTCCTCCCGGAGACTGCCTGCGCATGTGTCTGCGTGGTTATGTGTGCGTTTATGTGTTTGTGGCTGTATGTGTGCTCTGAATCTGCTCTCTGGTTCTGCTTCTCTTCTTCTCCTCCTGCTGGCTGTGTTCCCGCAGGCAGTGACTCTGCGTAAGCAAGAAGCGCATGTATGCGTGTGCACGCCGGAGTGTTTTGCTTGCTTTTCTAACTCACGTGTCAGCATGAGATTTGCATCATCATACTGTTTTGTGAAAGTGAGCAAAACAATACGAGCAAGAGGGTAATGGAGTCAGGCAGAAAGGGGAGTCGAACTGGGGATGTTAGATGAAAGTACACTATATCAAAGACTGAGTCAAAGTCTGAGCTAATGAATAACCTTGAAAACAACTGTTTAATTGGCTAGTGTTTTCTAAAATTGTATTGTGGATGTGTTGCCGTTCCAGATTTCATGATATTGTGCTGTTGTAATTATTGAAATAGTTTAGGAAGTATGTACAGAGATGTGCTGACTTGGGATTTGACAGGTTTGAGTCTCCGTTTTCAGCTAATATGACAGTTTCTCACCATTACCTATGCTCTCCATCCCTTTCTGTGGCATTTTTTGTCTCTCTGCTGCAAGTTGTCTCTTGTCCTCTCTCCCCTTGTCGGTTTTTGACTACAGTGAATTGTCAGTAAATTTCTGCTCCCTGCATTCACTAACATTCTTACTCCTAGCTTACTTCCAGGTCTTTTTTTCTTCTTATCTGTTTTTAGATTTGCAGCAATCATTTCATCTGTTAAACATCAGATAATAGTCAAAAATGCATATTACAGTGCACTAAAGTGAAAAGTGCAAAACTCTTTTTTCTGAAGTCCTCGAAAAGCAAAAGATTAAATCAAATGTCGCTTTAAATTTTCATTTTTGTTGGGTGATTGAATCAGGTCATGTTTTGCTCAACACAGTTACAAATAGGCTTGGAAGAGAGACCACCGGCGCTCTGAAAAATCTGTTCTTACAGCAGTTCTTTCTGTTTATATCTTGTCTGTCTGGTGTTTCTCTACTGCAGTGTGAGAGTGCCACTTCTTGCCACGTTTGCCTGTCTGGAATCTTGTCTCTCTGAGACATCTTTGTTTATTTCCGACTGCACAGTGGCAATGCACTGAACTAGCAAACAGAAGAAAGCCCCAAGTATATATATAAAAAAAAAACGTGTCATAGATATTGTTACTGCACCAAAACATGGGTGGTGATGAATAATACTGCTGTCAGCTCAGTTCTTACTGTGCTACTAAGTGCATTAATGCACGAAAATCCACAGATTCACACCAGCCATTGTCAGTGTCTGTGCAGGAACGAACAAAGCAGTGGATTTTTGCTACCTTTGCAACAAACTGTTTTCCCATTTCCCTCGTCTCGAAGCAGTCTCACATACTAACAAGCGTTCAGTGGTTTGATTGTGTACTTATGCTAACGTGTTAGTCAAGTTTGCAATCAATAATTCATCACCTGCAGAGTGTTCAGCAGTTAAAAGAACAGCCAGCCGGAGGCATCCCGTGTCCCCCTTTGATGTCTCTATTCCTTGTTGTTCATTATCTGAAAGGAGGACAGTACCTGGTTGAGCCTTCTTCGTGCTGCATGGTCAGTTCTGCCAATATTAATATTTGATCCCTTTCATCATACCATGGCAACCAGATGTCCATCCAGGAGTAGGACATTGATGTTTATTCTCTTACAGTGTCTGACCTAAAATTCCACATGATGCTTTGTTAAAATGGTGGTTTGTCAGCTCTCTCTCATGTGATTGTTTTGAAAAGAATAACAAATGCTTTAAGATAATCTTGTTTGTGTTGCTTGAAGTTACTGTAGTCTTGTGCCAATAGTAATAGTATTTGCTGTGTTCCTATGCACATTTTTTTTAACACATTAAAGAATTTGTCTTGGGTACTCCCTTTGAAAAACCAGCATTAAAATAAATAAATAAATAAATTAAATAGCCTTGTCCATTTATCTCCCTCTCTTTTTGCTTGCAGCTCAAAAAATCTTGTCTCTTTGCTTTTTGCAGGAAGAATGCAAGCAGATCATGGCACGCCAGAAATCTAACAGCCAGTCAGACTCACATGACGATGAAGTTTCTCCCCCACCACCCAACCCTGTTGTCAAGGCCCGCCGCCGCAGGGGCGGTGTCAGTGCCGAGGTTTACACCGAGGAGGACGCTGTCAGCTATGTGCGCAAGGTCAGCCTTATGACGGATACATACATTAACATCTGATTGCAGAGACAAACATCTAGCGCATAAAGAAGCTGTGTGCACTTTTATACAAAGTCATTAACAGGTTTGCACACAGTTGGCAGCAGTTGTGTAGGTTTGTATGTAGAATACAACCAGTTTACTTAAATCTGTTTAGTTTTTCTATGTTTTCTAAGCAGAATCAAAACATCACATTAAACTATGATGCTATGATAGAGTAAAAACAAAAGAACAATGAATACCGTTCAGTCAGATGTTGCAGGAATCAAGAATTAAGGTTAGGTGGGGTTTATTATTATTTTTTAATAGACACTAGTGTAATCAATAACATTGAAGTTGTTTATTTTCATTCATTTAACACCCACCAAGAAATAGAGCATTTCACCAGTGTGAAAGAGGCTAAACGGTGCAATTTTACAAACATTAGTGAAGAGACTTGGAGTTAATTTATTTGCAGCAAACTACTCAGTGTGTGAGTCATCTACATCAGTACAGATGCTGAGTACCCAGACTTAATAGCACCTTAAGTATATTAACATTCATACGGAAATCTGGGTTAGTGTAGCAGGTGGATTTCTGGGACATTTTTATTTTTCAATTTTTTGTGAATGCTAATAACTCTAAAAGTCAAAATCTTCTTCAGATGATGGCTGATGGTTTTGGGATCACATTTCACCACTACTGAATTTTTCTCTCCCCACATGGAATGTTCATCTCCGTGCAATCAAAACTTGCTCATGCACGACTGGTTAATATAACTGAGAGTGGAAGCGGGAACCAGAAAGCTTCCAATTTCAAAGGTCTTGTTTGCATATGAATATGCACATCTTTGTACAGAGATTATCCAGAAAATAGACTTGATTCATACTTAGATTTACTTTGTATCACTGGTTAACACAGTGTGGTTAACAGGTAAAGAGGAAGAGAAAGTTCAGTAGTTGTTTTCTCTTTGTGGACAACAAGAGTTCAAGTTATCAGTCCTCTTACAAACTGCCGTGTATCCATTCCATAATTTATTGAAGCTGGAAGAAAGGATGCTCTTGTGCCAGAAACTGTAACTCACCATTACACACAGAGACACACACACACACACACAGAGACACACACACACACACACACACACACACACACACACACACACACACACACACACACACACACACACACACACACACACACACACACACACACACACACACACACACACACACACACACACACACACACACACACACACACACACACACACACACACACACAGAGACACACACACACACACACACACACACACACACACACACAGAGACACACACACACACACTCTTTAAATGGTGTAACATTACCGTGCTTGTTCAGTTGTAATTAACTTGACACGCCAATAATTGCTGGGTAATGACATAACGGCACGAGCCCCCATCACCACACTGTAATCGCATGCCCAATGGAGCATGCAGTGTGTGTGTTTGTGTGTATGTGTGTGTATCAGGTGTGTGCAAACACCCACACATGGCTCTGAGGTCTCTACCAGACTCTACAGACATGTGGCATGGCAAAAAGCCTGCCTGCATCTCCAGCCTCGTTTTCTTTACACATCCACATCACATCAAATCCACATCAGTAGCATGTACAAAAAAACTAAACAAAAAAAAGAGACTTTGTGCCATTACAACTTAGCCTAACACAACAAATCCACCAGAGAAAAGTGAATTTTTCTGTGTATTTCTTCTTCTGTATTTCTGGTCATTTTTGTGCAGTAAGGTGCCATACACACAACACCAAACACACACAGACTCAAAGCCTGTAACACACGCTTACATATTCCTACATAAATATTTCTATCAGTATTCCAGTGTAAAAAGTAACAGGTGATTTATTAGACAAAGTCAGTTAGTGAACCGTGCTCATCTGATTAAAATTGTTTTTGTGTGATATCATTCTTAACAAATTATAAGGTCTGCCAACTTGGCCTGGAGATTGTGTTATGAGAATTGAATTGCGTGTTTCACCGCTAACATCACAGTGCATGTTGATTTTGTTAAAAAAAAAAAAAAAAAAAAATCAAACGGCTCTGAAGGAGGAAGGTGTTTTTGTGTTTGCAGCTGATAATTGCTTGCAGGTGTAAATGACTGAACACCAGAGATCCATCTTTTTCTATCTGCCTTTACCTAAATTGTTTGCTAGGACTGAATGATAATTTCTTTCCATTACATTCGAAATGTTAAGGCAGTTAAGCTTTTGGATTGCAAATGCATCCAGCCGACTGGTAACAGGCTGTGTGCCGTGACACTGGATGATCTTCTGGGTGACGGAGCTGGAGATGGATCGGAGGCTGACCTAAAATCGGTGTCCACTTCCAACTGCATTTTCCAGACTTGACCAGCCTGTTTCTCTTTCTGCCCACAAAGTAGCCAGTTCTAGTTCTAAAATTTGGGTACTTTTTAGTTTGTGTGTGATGTGGTTCTGTGCGTATTTGTGTGCATATTGTGAACAGCACAGTGCGGCTGTCTTCATGTGGAGACATCTGTTGCATTAACTTAATTACAGCTTACCCCCTCCTCTCTCCCACGACAAGAGGGACACACACAGACACACACACACACACACACACACACACACACACACACACACACACACACACACACACACACACACACACACACACACATCACTCCCTCATATTTATATAAGAAAAATTGTCTTTTTGCCTTACTTTTTGCCATTTATGCTCTACAGTTAAATGAGCATTAGGACATCCTAGAAGAGAGCTATAAAGACTGACTTCTCTCCCCAGCTGCTTTGTTGTGGCTCCAGACTTTACCATTCCATTTTTTTGCAAACACACACACCACAGAGCCTGGGACATGAAAATGCATGTTTTATGAATGAGTTCAGGGCTTTGGTGAATTTTTAAGGCCCGTGTGACATTTTGAGTGCAATCCTTGAACAGATGGGCTTCCCCAAAAATACACAGATGCACGTGTGGGATATTCCTTTCAGAGTTTGCCAGCACTCTGGTCTTTAATTACTTAATTTACTGAGCTTTTGAAGTGGGTTCTGCTTTTTGTTTGTGCTGGTTTGTTTCATGTGTCCACCTGCATGGTGTTGTTATAGCACACATTAATGTGCTGCCTCTTTCTTTTGCCTTCACAGGTGATTCCAAAAGACTACAAGACCATGACTGCCTTGGCCAAGGCCATCTCCAAGAATGTCCTCTTCGCTCACCTGGATGACAATGAGAGAAGGTACAAAATCTTTCCATTTGCCCAGCATGTGATTCCAGCGACCCAGATGTGTGCTTGAGGTCTGAATGTTTGTTTTTAGCCTGATAAAATCATAAAGAGGCCATTGTTTCAGTCGGGTCTTATGCCCTTGTGGCCACTATGTGCCAGTGTTGTCTGCATCTCATCACCTAAACAGCGGAACATGGACAGATGTGGAAGAGAAGGGGGTGCTGTTATGGGTGGGTAAGGGGCGACTGGATGTGCCTGTGTAGGCTGTGTTTCATTGTGTTGTCTGTTGCCATGGTAACCAATGTGAGTATCAGTATCATGTTGCTTATTCAGATATGGGTGGAGTTGCACAGACACAGTGCTCAGTAATCAACGATTCTCCATAGTTGTCTTAAAGAAAAAGAAAGATGCCAGTTTTCTTCTGTCTCCCCCCATTTTATTTTTTTACCATCTGCTCCTACTCAGTGTTATTTCACATTCCCCCTCTCTTCAGACACCCTCTCACCATCCTTCCATCTGTCCCATATCTGCAGTTCATGGGCTGGGTTTGGCTCAGACAGGGGACGGGGTGCTGTGGGAAAGGGTTTCAGGTGGCCGGCGGGCAGACTCGCCAGGAGGAATAGTGTTTCATTGGCGGGGAGAATCCATTATGCCCCATGAAGAGGAAACACCGGAGCTTTCCTGTTGGCTAAAGAGAGCACAGGCCAAACCCAAAACACAGTTTTTCCACTCTTTCGTCAGCTGACAATTTACCATGCTGCCTTGGCACAGGCACACAGACCTCTGATTGCACGTCAGTGACTCTGAAGGAGCCTCTAGGCGGGCGCAACATGTGATGGAAGTGGACAGTTTGAAAAACCATGCCCATGGGTGGCTGATGTGGCAGATTAAAGTTACAACAGAAAAGAAATATCTGGCAGCAGACCATACCCATCAGGTTTTAATATACTTAAAGCCTCTTTCCATGCAAAGCAATGTAATGGCATTGTCATCAGCCCATGAAACCATGCATGATGCAGAATTTATTTGACTGGCTGTCATGTTTGCTGTCTCAATATACACAGCAAGCTTAAACCATTAATGCTGTGCACACAGGAATTTGTTGTTGTGGGACTTGTGGGTGAATATGCAGCAGTGTCTCGGCGAGTGAAAACCTTGCTGGATTTGCTAGATTTTGGAAGGACATGGCAGTTAGCTGGTTTTGTCTGCCCCTAACTTTCTATCCTAGTTGCTTTTACACTGTCCATTCCTCAATTCTGCTCTTCCTCACTCTTCACTTACAGCTAATGATGCTGGACCGCCGGCTGGTGGCTTGGTCGCATTGCAGTTGCATTGCGGTTGTTGTGCCTGGAGTGCCGCTGACAGAAATGTGTTGATCTATGCCCAATGTGGTCTTGCAGCATTAATGAAACGCTGCGCAAAGCAAGCAGAAGGCCTGCACACATGACTCGGTCACTTTAGAGTACACTACTACTTCTCATTGGTAAGGTTTGTCATAAAATCGTGCCAAATCTTTGAGCTCATCCTCAATAATCTACCAGACGATTGTATATTCCTTTACAAACAGGCATCAAAGCATAAAATCAAGTTAAACTGAACTTCAGAGTGAAGAATATTTTTTGCGTGTTTGTGCCTTCTGTTGTTGGCATTGATGGAGTGACAGTAAAGTACATCACCCTCGCTTGATGTGCCAGAACTGCCTTGGACTGACGCAGATTAGCAGATGGAGTCCGACTACATCGCCCCCTCTCTGCCTCTCACTCTGTCTTTCTAGCTCTCCTTTCGTTCTGCAAACAGCTGTCCATTTGGTTTATCAGACATTGAGCCATTCATGCACATATGGTCTAATGGGGTAGGAAAATTGGGGAAATATACAAATGCTGAAGTTATGTGTCTGTTGTTGACCTGATGGCGTATTTCTCATCATCACGATGTATCAGGTCGTGTAATATTACAGCGAAGGCTATGCATGTGAAATGTTTTTTTCCTTTCATTTTTTTACAATTATTTTCTTGATCTTAAGTGTTTTTTAATTTTTTTTTTCATTCTGTGCAATAATTTCCTTGAGACCTCCATGAAATTACCATTTTGTTTGAGGTGAGTGTGTGAGCGGCACAGAGCGGAGAGAAAAAAAGAAGTGCTGATAGCTGCGTGTGCGTGTGTGTGTGTGTGTGTGTGTGTGTGTGTCAAGGAAACAACTTGTGTGATTAGTCACTCAGCAGTTATGTAAGCCGAACACCACACAATTTGTTCCCCCATTAGCACTATATTATGCTATCATCCCCTTCAGTAATGAGTAAAACCAAAAACAATGAAGCCCTCTTTGTTTTTCGCTGCTCTCTCCAGTGCTCTCTTTTTTCCTCTCATCGCTTTTTTTGTGGCCAATTTTCCCCTTGTTGTCTTGTCCTCCTTCATCCTGTCTCTCATCCATTATCTGTCTCATATAACTTTGTAGAAATTCAGTGAGACTGTGCTGAGCCCTGTAAGCACGTCACTTTTAATAAGCTTAGTAACAGACACTTGTAGACAGGGCTGTTTTATGCCTTATACTTTTATTCCCTTGTTTCCTTTTAAAATGATTGTCTCTATAGCAGTTAAGTACACATATGGTGCTTTTTTAAAAACAAATGTCTTTTCCATTTCATTTTACAGAGTTTAGCCAGAAACAGTGAAAAATATGTTTTGTGTATGCTGTATGCATTAAAACATTAGACATTTGTGTTTAGTTAATGATCATATATCATGCCACTTTCTGACTTTTCTCAGCTCATATATTACTGAATAGACCAGAAGCTTATGTCTACATATGCACACAGATTAAGATAAAGGTTATCTGATTGTATTAGATTTATAAGCATTATAGCTCACGCGTTTTCATTTTTTTGTTTTTTTTTTCCACCAGTGAAGCTAGTCTATTTGTTTTCTGCTGGGGCTGAGATGGGTTTGTATAATTACAGGAATGAGCCAGGCAGGAGGACAATGATCCAGGAGGGCATCTTGGGACAAGAAAAATATTACTTAAACTGAAACGGAGCCAGGTTGTGGTCGGCACTCTGGTCATATCCTGTTTTGTAAATGTCTGCTTCCTCAGCTTTCATTCCAAGCTTTTTAAAGATGTCAGGGTAATGCGTCTTTGTGTGTCTGCTGTTCAGGGGTATTCACGAAGAATGTCAAGAGAAAAGATATTTGTCTTGTCTCTTTTCAGCTTGTCTGGCAGAAGGACCAATGAGACGTCCGTCCATTATTCAGACAAATTGCTTCTCCTCCTACAGAATTTAATCAAACTTGCACACAGTGATTACCTAATGGGTGTTTAGTTAAAGCTGTGCTCAAGGTTAAGATCAGATTCGTTGTTTTCCAGGCAATAACCTGTGAATTATGACGGATCTCATGAGCCAGATGAGCTACTACGTCGCTGACATTCTGGTTTTAAAATTGCTGAAGTGCAGAGCTCCCTGACCACATGTAAAGGGAGAAAAGGAAAGACTGGAGCATTAAAGGGGAAGAGACATGTTACTGACTCTTTTTGCTCTTACTCCTCTACAATCATGAGATAGCTTTTTTTTGGACTTTGCATGATTCACAGTGCATAATAATCCTTATTTATACTATACAGAGTCTTGATCCTCCTCTGTCTGAAACAACCTGTTATAGCTCCTAAATGCCATACTCCCATTCTTCTGATTGGCTGACACTCTCAAACTGAAGATTTGAACAGTATGTGCACAAGACTGCTGTCTTCATGGAGCTGACCATATTAAAGATATCCCCCTCTTTGACAGCGTAAATAAAATCATCATTATCACCATTTAAAAAATTAGCCAGAAACTAAAGGTTTAGAGGGAAGTTTGAGCTTCTGCCTTAAAGGGAATTAGTTATACATTGTTTGACCTCATTATTTGAAACTTTAGCCATGTTTAATATGATCATCTAACTGTATGTCTAATACAGAAAAGTTTAATACAGTAGATCCACTTTAAACCAAAACAACTGAATTTAGTATTAATACATTATTTTAGATTAAATATGTGTAATTCTTTAAATAAACTACACAGAAAGTTGGAAAAAGGTGCCAGGGTTAGACAAAGACACACACACGTGCATAACTCGGCTCACAAACATCACCATCACTGCAAAAATTGACAGGCTTTACATTATTATGAGAAACATACACTCACACAGACACATGGACATTCACACACACGTGTTACAAGTGCATTCTCCAGCATGCATGTGAGAATGTTTTTCCAGTGTGTCTGCTCCAGCTGGGAGCATGGACTCTTTGATTAACACGCCATTCCATATGTCAGACTTCATGACCTCAAAGTTTTTGAGCTGCACCAGCCATGTGTTTGTGCGGTGCATGCAGTCCATCTTTCCTCAGATGCCTGGAAAAGGAGCCATAACAGGTTTTGTGGCCTCACAGATTTTAACACTCGAAAACATTTCTGTGTTATTAAATAGGGGATTTAAAGAGAGATACACACTTTTCTTGCATTTTCATCATTGAAATTTTATTTTTATGCTCATCTTCTAAGGAGTCTAAGTTCTGTTTAAAAGTCAGGGAACAGTTTTGAAGATACTTCTGCTTGTTTAAATTTTACCTTAATAACAGCATGCACTTGAGCTGCTTGGGCTCACAAAACTGCACAACCTGAAAATGTGTGTTGTCACAGCCTGATTTGAGAGTGTTTCAAAGGGCTTATTGTCATGTCAAGGGTGCTTTGCTTTCGCTTTCCTGAAGTGCCCCATGCGTCTGAGGCCATGTGACTATAGAGGAAAGTCCACGCTGGCAAATCACAGGTCACACGTGCAGTTATCCAACTCCTGAACATCCCAGAAACACTCCTCGATTTGAATTGTTTTGCAGTGTTTCACACTTTCCTTCATGTTTGTCTTCTTACATTTACCCTTTTGTTAATTCCAGAAATCTCAAAACTGGATTCATCAATACACACTGCCTTTTTCCCCTCCTAAGAAGAGGTTTCCACACTGCTGCTAATTCTTGAAAGGTTTATCACCCAAGCGTCAACTTATTTTGTAATTTTAGCTGCAAAATGACAAATCAGTTCTCATCTTTCAAGAACTATTTGAATTTTCTCCCTCGCCCAAAATGATTGAGGGGTAAAGTAATGTGAAGCACACATGGTAAAATGTAGGCGCAGCTGATTTTTCTGTCTGTGTTCACACAGCAGCGCCATGTGAATGCTTTGTGCTACCATGAAACACTTAAAATCACCATGAAGCTCGCCTTCTCTTCTTACTGAAACTGTTTGATTTTTGTCTCTGGTACAAACGGTAAAGGAGTTACAGTTATTTGAAGAGCACTTGTAAAATAAGCCTGCTGCTGGGCCGATTGATAAGTAGTAGTTAAAATAAGTTAAAACATTTTTTTTGGACAGTGCCTCGATTGTAGCCTTATGATTTTATTTTATAAATTCTGTGTTTGGTGTGTGGTAACATCTACAAGTGTCTCAGCACTAGTAGAAACTTTGTCTTTTTTCATCTTACTTTTTTTTTCTTTTGTATTGTTGTGCATATATAAAATTTGAATGATACTTAACAAGATTTTTCTTGACTAAATAAATGTAACATTAGTCTAATTCTGAGAAACACCCTTTTTGTGTAAATTAACAGCATAGGTCTTATAGCATGGCTCCCGCTATCGAAATGCAGCTTTTTGCTGCAAACATCTTAATTTAGCTTTGTACTCTGCTTTAACCCACTGAAATATTATGAGCAGTGGTCGGGAGCCCCAAGAGACGAATTCCAAATGAGTGCCACCTTTGGTGAGTGGATCCAAGCCACCTGAGGGTAATGAACTAACGCTGCGATGACAGATTTTGTTTTAATGCAGTGTCAGAATGTTGACCCCACTGTACATATAGCATTCATGTGAAACACCTGTCTGAATGAAGTACAAAGTCAGGAATGCTTTGTTACTGATAAAAACTGAGTATCTTCTATGTGCTTATCTCTTTGACCTTGGCTGGTCTCTACAGTAATGTCTAAACCTCTGTCACGTTGCTGCTAGCTAGCTCATGGTCCGACCCCTCTATTTGCTACCCATTAGGTACCAGAATGACCTCATTATGATACGTCCCTATAAACGGACATGTGGTTACACAAGATAAGCAAGGAACAGGTGTATGGTTTCACATTATAGTCAGTCAAACCAGGCCATGTCAGTGCTGGAGCTGTATTGAGTGAAACTATCATCTTATCTTACTATCTAGAACGTCTGATTATTGTGTTTTGGTTTCAGCTAATTTACAGCACTCAGATTAGAATATTTTTCAGATTACATGTTTAAATAGGAAAATATCAGGTTTGATAAGAGAATCAGGTCATACTTTCTTTTGCACCAATTTGGATATGGTCTCAGCCACTCAAGATTACACCGCTTGTATATGCATGTGCCAGTACAGTGTGCATGTAAATACAGCCTGTTTATCCAGGTGTGCCCTCATTTGCCAGCCTATCTTCCCAACACTTCCTCCAGCTAAATGCCCATTGTGTGGCAGTCTTTTAATATAGTAAATCAAAGCACTGTTGGCTATTTAAACAAGTTTTTCTTATCACACTTCCTCCTGAAGAGATGTGATTTGAAATTAGCTTTTTGATAGCAATGAGCCATTTATGTGTTAATGTTGGCCTGTTTTTTCAGGGTTTGTGTTTTTTTTTTTTTTGCACACCTGGTTAAACGACCTTGATGACCTCCCACTTTCCTGTATATAAGAACAACAATTAAGAGAAATCACATTCATTCTTAAAGGGGTATCTCAGGAACGCCTTTTATATTTCCCTTGACTCAAACAAAACACACACAAATAGACTCATCAGGTTGTCTACTCCTGCCCACCTCCATTAGTGCAATGCCCTCATACCACAAAATGCTCTCACGGGGACAGTGCACATAGTAGAAACCACGCTCTCTTACTATCCACATAAATAGTCTGGCAGGGAGGAGGAAACCCTGTTTATTCCATTTCTTTAGCTGACTTGGCACGGTTTGTATTATTTTAAAATAACATTGCCATCTGCTAACAGGAGTTGTTAAATCTTCTCAGGTCAGGACCTGAATGTAATTCAAGCAAAAGCTGCTCTTTATCTCTGATAAGTAGAGAACCAGAAACTCAAAAAAAAAAAAAAAAACCCTCAAAATGATACTCCAGAAGTAAAACTGGTTTACTTCTAACCACAAGAAGCACTACATGCACAACAACAAAACAATAGCAGTTAAAATTTAAGGTTGCAATGGGGGGAGAGCAGGGTTGTAAAGAGGTGGTGCTTACCTCATCCTGCCTGCTTTAATCCTCAAATTAACTAGTTGAGTAATGAGTTGATGAAGTGACTCATTAGATGGCCTTTGGCCCATAAACCCTGACCTCTGCACCTTCCCAACCAGCCCCTGCTGATGGACAGGGAACATCTTTAGTCTACAGGCAGTCTTTTTCTTTGTGTGTGTATGTGTGTGTGTATGAGAGAGAGAGAGAGAGAGAGACTCTGTGTGAAGTGAAAAAACTAACAGATAAATTAGCAAGCGACAGAAAACTTAAACATATAAACAACAGCGGAGGGAAAGGCACTAAAAGGGCCTCAGGGAGCTCTGTCTCCTCTTGTGTTCCAGCGGAAGTTTATTTAAGGCCTGTGTGAATGGACAAAGCAACGGAGAGGATGCAAGAGGAGATAGTGTACTGTCTGACCTAATCAGATGATCATAACTGTCATCATCATATCTGATAGCTCAGCTGAACTGATGTGGAAATTGGTCTTTGTGCCACAGTGGGTTATTATCTGTTATACATGAAAGATGTTTCTAAAATTACAAAGGGTGTTTTGCTAAAATGTGACACACAATTCATCTACACAGTTCCTACATGAGCATCCACTCAGTGAAGCTGAGTGTGTTGTTACCACATTGCAGCCCCTAGGGGGTGTTTTTGCCACACAGAGATAAAAGAGGTAATAACAATCATTGGGCTCATTGCTTTTTTTTCTCAGACAGATACACTTGTTGTACTGGAAACATACAAGATGTGTGTCTGCCTATAGGCATGCACGCTTGCACACTTGTATTAGGTGACCCCAGCAGGCTTCCGGGCAGTGTAGGGTAAACAGGATGTAGAATAAAGGGCTAAGTGGATGACTGTGTGGGAGTCTTCTCACACCCAAAACTCTTTTTCTCAAGATTTTAGGAGTATTGAGGAAGTATCCCATTGACTTTGTGTGTCTTTTCCCATGATTGTGAGGACGTGTCTCTCTGTGTGTTCAGGTGAAGAAAAGTGAGGATGTTTGACTGTGTCTATGATTTGTATTTTATGGTGGGCAGTACACAGCGTGAACAGATTAGCAGGTTTGTGTTGTGTGCTGTTTAGTCTGTTTGTTTGAATGTGTTTGTATTTCCTGTCTTGTTGGTCCCCTCATTGACACTCTGTGTGTCCTCATGCTTGTTTTCCCTGAGAGCCTGGTGGTCTTCTGTTTCCCCCCCTTTTCAGAATTCACTACTTTCTCTGTCTTTACGTTTTTCTCTTCCTGTTTTGCTCCGTCTCTCAGTCATGCAGGCTCATTCGCGTCTTCTTCTACACTCACATCCACTCCCTCCCCCACATTCATGTGTAGTCTTCTATCTGTCCCCTGCATGGCTTTGTGCTGCTGCCACAATACCAGGGGCCAGGCGATGAGGTCACTCACCACAGGAGACCTGCAGGCCTGACTGAACCTCAACCACCATCCAACCCTTAGCGAACTAGCAGGCTAGTCTCACCTCCCCCAGCATATCACATCGTTGCTTCAGCTGAGGCAACTTCACCTTTACGCCCATACAAATAACAGTGCACACACTAAAACATATTGTTCGTAGGAAGTCCATATCAGCCAGGCTTTTTGTTTGCATGCTAGTGCAGATAAACATCCAGCTATGCACGTCAGAAAGTGCACACATGCATGCACAAACACAGTTAAACACAGTCATCCGCACAGAAAGCTGGAAACTTTTGTCCTCTCTCATACTCTCTCTCTGTCTCCCCAACGTTTCCCTTGCTGCCTCTTCCAACCCGGCATCTCTCTCCATCCTTCACTTCATCCAATTCTCATCAAATTCTTCATAAAGTAGTGAGTAATAGAGTAGTAATGGTGTCTAGAGGCCGTTTAGAAAGCTGTTTTCCCTCCAAGATGTACCCCAGAGTCTATGCAGGACTGTTTTCCAACTCGCATAATTCTTCTCTGCCCTTTCATCTGCTTATACCATCAGTGTGAGGATGTTTGTATGAGTGAATTTGCCTGTATGTCTTTGTTTGCAGATGTTTGCAGGTGTGTGGAGTTTTTGTGTGCATGTACGTAATGATTTTAAAAAAACAAAAAACAAAACAAACAAATTTGGTCTGTGCATTTGTGTTTCTTTTCATGCATGAATGCATACTGCATATCCATGTTTGTGCTGGAGTAAAGCAAAACAGTTATATTTTGGACCTGAGCATCAGCTACATCAAATGTCCACAGTGGAAGAAGCAAGGAGTCGTTTACAGTTTCTCTGTACAAGATTAGGCTCACAAGTGGTGAAGAGGACCAAAGAAGTTGGCACTTTTAGGCCTCTGTGTGTATACCATAATGATTAACAGTACCTAAGGTCATTTATTATTGTGCACAGTGTCAGGTTTCATTTCATGTGAATACATTCGTAGGATAAAAGTGGGCTTGTGGATGTCACTGTAGCAAGTGCTTGCCCCTGCTGTGTGGACATGATGTTCCTGCAACCCTTCAGTGTCTTTATAGCTCAGCCATTCCCAAAATACTGCCCACACACTGACCACCACATTGTGACAGAGCAGCCCAGCGCCTTACAGAAGAGGCTCAGTTGGCCCATGGCCTCCTATTGTATACATCCCGTCTGCTTTGTCTATGCTAGTGCGATAGATTCCAGTGCACAGGAACAGACAACAGTCTTGTCATAGTGTGTTAATTCTCCCATGACCTCTTCATTGGTTTGATGGTGTCACTCTCTTTGAGTTTTATTTAGACTAGAGGCGCTTGGCCCATTTGCATGCTTGATAAGCTACAGTATGGGACATCTCATAGAGGTTGTTTAGCATAATTTAGGCCACAGTACAGTGGTTTATCTTTTTAGGAAATATTTTCCTCTAATGATTTAAAGATCAAAGAATAGAGCTATCAAGCGGGTTGTCGTGCTTGCTCAGTTAATTGTGTTAAAATTGCTTTTTTGTACACAATGAATACTTGAAAAGATCTGTTGCATGTCATCAATGTACAGCTTGCAAGACTTTATCATTACAGCAGTGTAAGGGCAGAAATGAAGACAAATCTGTATGTGCAGTCCTGTAAAAAACTAAGCATGTCCCATGATTCAGTAGCTTTTAGAACTACCTTTAGCAGCAGTAACTTGATGCAACTGTCTTCTGTATGACTTTTTCAGTCTCTTATTTTTGCCCACTCTTCTTTACAACATTGCCTCAATTCATTGAGGTTTGTGGGCATTTGTTCATGCAGAGCTCTCTTGCTACCGCATTTCAGTCCAGATGAGGTTTGAACTTTTAACTGGGCCATTTCAACATCATGATTTCTTTTCTTTTTTTAGCCAAAATTATGTGATATCCTGTTGCATCACCCAATTTTGGCTTTAGCTGTCATATTTGACTCTACAATACTTTGGTATACAGAAGAGTTAGTGGTCAAATCAGTGACTGCAAGGTGCTCAGGTCCTGTGGCTGCAAAACAAGCCCATATCATCACTCCTCCACCACTGTGCTTTCTGTGGTTCAGAGTGTTTGTGCTGATGCTGTGTATTATGATCAGATATCTCAATTTTGGTCTTGTCTGTCCAAAGGACATTGTTCCAGAAGTTTTGTGGTTTGTTCACATGCAGCTTTACAAACACAAGCTCTGCTGCAATGTTCTTTTTAGAGAGAAGAGGCTTTCTCTTGGACATCCTCCAAACAGGCCATACTTGTTCACTCTCTTTCTAATTGTACTGAGGCCTGTAGAGTCTGAGATGGGGCTCTTGGGATTTTTGCAGTTTCTCTTAGCTTTGCACGGTCTGACATTTTACTGGGACGTCCACTCCTGGGAAGATTGTGGTGCACACCTGAATGCTCCAGCACAGCAAACTGCCAAAATGTCTGCTTTTATAGAGGTGCTCACATTTGCTGATGAACAGTTAATGACGTGCATTTGATTAGCAGCATCTGGCTGCTACTTACCCTCTTTATTCCCATGGAAGCAGTAACAGTGTACTTACAGCTTTGCAAAGAGTGTGAAAACTTTCTTTTTCACATGATTTTATTTGAGAGAGAGGGAGAGAAGGAGAGAAACAGAGAGTATATCCATTCCTAATACAGGTAAAACACTGATAATAAAAACTGAGAATGGTTCATACAATTTCTTGTCAATTTTTTTGACAAGAAATTGTCAAATAATTATTATTATTTGATGTCAACATGATATCTGCTCCCTTGAATTTGGTCTTTTAATAGCCAGAATGCTTCAAGCCAGAGAAGTTGGAATATTAATTTAGGGCATAAAGTAGATTGCAGAAGAAACCCAATTTCAGCTGCTCCCGTATTCACAAGGGGTCGCCACAGCGGGTCGCGCCACATGTTTGATTTGGCAGATTTTTACACCAGATGCTCTTCCTGCCACAAAACCAAAGGGATTTGTGTCTCCTCCCAGGATTGAAATGGGGATCTTTTGCTTGGTAGGCAGATGTGTGAACCACTACACTACAGTGCCACTACCAAGTGGAGGATATCAAGGATAATGAGTATTTCTGATTACACATGATTTCCCTATTTGAAAGGTTTAGTGAAAAACATGTGGTTCTCGTATCAAGTGAAGTGTTCTGTTTGTTTCTAGTTAATAATTGTCTAACATTTGTGCATTCCTTAGTGTTAGCATATTATATGGAAGTTGGTAGGTGGCTGCGCAACTTCTTTTTACAGCTGGAAAGGCCTTACGTCAGTCAGATGTCAGCTAGTGAATGTCTCTCCACTGAAGCACCCAGTGCACCATTACCTCACTGCCCATAGTGCAGATTGATAATTATAACCACACACACACTATGGTAAACACCATAGTCCTTCAGTCCTTAGTAGTTCCTCCTTTACTTTTCTCCTCCTAGTGATCTGATCTTGCTTACAGCCCCCAGGTTGTTTTCAGAGTTTTGTCTCTACTTCATTCATGTGTTCGAGCACGTATATGTAGTGTGCAATGTTGTGTAAACACCTCTCAGATTTAAACCCCAACAAAGGACACTTTGCATCCTGATCTGCTTCTCAAATGCTTATCTTGTTTTAGCTCTTGTCTTCTGCAAGGTGGGAGGGAAAGAGGAAGGGGAGTGCAAAGGAGAGTGGAAAGGAAAAGACATGCCCGCAGGACAGCGGTGTGCCTTTTGATGTTAGGCAATATGTCAAGATTACATGTGCATGCGTGTATGTGTGCGAGTATTAGAGAAATGGCTCTTGGCTTCTCTGCAAAATGTATAGGGTTATTTTAGCTTTACACTGTATTATTTGTGTGCATCCAGTATAATTACTTCTGTCTCTGCACGATGGGAGAGGAAAAGAGTACGGCTCACTCTCTCTCTTTCACTCATTCCAGTGACATTTACCCTGTAGACACATCAGAGAGGCAGAGGCTTAGTCCTGTCAGCACCTGATTCAGCCTGACCCTTTTTTCTCTTCAAGTGGAGGAAGAGCTCGCTTTTTCCTGCCCTGTGGCGACGAACAGAGAAAGGGGGCATTAGGCAGGTGTGAAAATCCAGTACTGAAAATGTGAATTGCACTGACAGGATGATGAAACTTGGTTAAAATAAGCAGGGGAAAAAATAAGTTTTAATACAGTGTAGCAGTAGCTCGGTAGCCTAACTGTTATACTGAGAAAATGCAGGAAGGAAAAGAGAGAAAGGGCGAGGCAGCAGGGTTGGACAAGTTTGTGATGTTTTTAGGCTGACATCATGACTGCATCAGCAGGTGGTATGTGTTGGATCATCAGGTATGCCTGCAAGACAGCCTTGTCACATTTAATACACACAGCGGTCCATTAAAAGTTTGCCAGGAACACTCTTCCACCAGAAATCCAGCAATATAGTCAGAAATTTAATCGAAAGTTAAGTTTTAATCAATTTTCTTAATCCAGCTCAGATTTTGAAAACAAGATGCATTAAAAAAGGAGAAAAAGCATTTGATATAGGACTGCTACTTCCCCTGGAAATCATTCAGCATTTTCTTGTAATAAAAAAAAAAAAAAAAATTGTTACAATTATGAACTTTTTGAAGTTTGGGGCATAACTTTACAGCGAAGAAACAGCCAAAGTTATACATCCTATTTTCTCCTCACATCTTCCCATCAACTTCTTACTCTTTCTCCTAAGTCTGGTTCTTTCTTCCTCTGCCATGAAACATTGGCTCTCACCTTCCTGATGACAACTCGAGTGTGTATACCTTTGCTGTGTGCGTGCTGAGAGAGAGAGCGTTTGAAGCAGCAGTAATGGAGGGGAAATGAGATTGCTCTTCTTTTACACAATTATCACTCGTAGCTCTTAAGACCTTTGGAAATTCTCGTTAAATAGGTTTTGTAAGCATGTATATGCGTATATGTTTGCATGTTTATTTAAAAACAAGTGTGTTAACAAGGTGTTGATTAAGCTTGGTCTGGTAGAAGTCCCAAGTTGTCTGGTACTCCCTGCTTCTGCTGGATGCTTCTCAAAACTCATAAAGAAACTTGACTCTGTGGTTTCTCTCTCTAAACCTTCACATCGCTGTGCAAGAAGAAATAAGGTGAGAGGAAATAACTGGTGCTATTGTAGGTCCCAGGCATGTGAGAAGGTGATAAGGCCATATTGGTCCATCTGAAATGGACATCCACAGTCTGGCAGGGTTTAAGGCGCCAGTTCCAGTTCAGTTAAACCTGATATTTTATCTTACTGACTCAATTAAGTTCAAAGGTTTAAGGAAAGCTACTGTGTCTGTTAGACTTTTCCTCCAGACTGGCTTTTTGTCCCTGTCACCATAGTAACATGGGCTCTTACTTATTTGTTCCTTTGTCATTTTTTTTTTGTCAGTTGGGAGAATGACTGCTGGGGTCTAAAGTTGTATAAGGTGTATTTTACAGTAGTTTCCTCTGCTGTATCCTCACACTGTAACTGGACTAATGCACAACTTCTGTTCTGTTATACAAATGTAGTTTTCAATGGATTGGATACAAAGCATGAGCAGTGCAGTTGCATGATGGCACTTTGTATATCACATCTTTGTCAAACTCTGTGTAGTTTGCTCACTAGCCATCTGTGTTTTTGACAGTTCAGAATCAGAAATATTTGGCTCTTATAAAGTAACATTGATGTTCAGTTTGTACTTCACCTGCACTGTCAATAAATGTCATATTGTGTAACATGTCTGAAAGTAAAAAGTAAACACAACTAATTTAAATCGTGTTGCCTTAGCATGGCATTTGAGTACATTTAAAGTCACATAGATTGGATTTAGGAGCCTAAATACATGCTTAGACTTTAACAGTCTGTCTTCAACCCCTTCTTTTTTTTTCTCTCAGGTGGTCCAATCAGTGCAGGGTGCATAAATGACAGTTTCCTTCAGCAGCATTTCAGTAAAAGTCTGCAGGTCAACCACATCACCAGCATAAATGCACTGGCCCTTAGGTGGTTAGATTCTCTAGTGTGTACATACTGGGACACATTTACGTTTTTTAAGCAACAGGATGCATCCAAGTTTACACCCCTTGTAAACCTGTGGAGCCAGGTGTGTGAGTTTAACACAGTGGACTCCCTCGCCTCTGTTGGTTTCCAGTATTTAAATTGCACGCTATCTGAGTCTTCAAACCATGTAAATGTGAGACCAGATCACAGACCAAATTTGCACCAGATCTCTAAAATAAAAATATTAGTCTGTTAAATTGTATGGAGAAATTTTAAAAGTTCATTTTTTTTTCAGTAGACCAAATTAAAAGAACACTCCATGCATTTTGGAGACTGTAATGTTTTTCAGATCTGGAGTTTTAGAGAGCTTTACCGAATCCAAAGGCACAATTGGAAAATTCTAGTTGACTGTTAGAAAAATGAATGTTTTCTCTCACCTGTCATCTCCCTTTGGCATCCTCCTCTCCCACATTGTTGACCATCCCTAAGTGCTCATTGCCACTAGCCGTGACCTGTTATGTCCATGCATGAATGGCTGGGACCACCTCTGTGCTGTGCTGCAAGGTTTCCTGTGTACTCATTTCCAATCATCCCAGATGAGCAGTAGGTGTAAAAATGTTGAAAAATAATTGTTGAAATTGCAGTGGAAATGTTCAGCATTGCATATAAGTTTATGTTTAAGTAGTATAGCTTTAAATTTAATATACACTTACATACTATACTACTTATAGTGTAACTTCTATACTATAAATAGAATAAAATCTTTGAGTATGTTTAGCCTGCTCTTGTACTGCCATTCATTACACTTTTGATTTGGTTGGAGGGGATATCTGTGGTTTGTTTTGATCAAATAAGACACAGTTTCCTTAGGAGTCTCAAGGCCAGTGTGAAGAAATTGGCAGCAGCTGGCGTGACCCGGTTGTTCCACTTGCTGGTGGTGCTTCGTGATGAATAAGGGAGCGTGCTTGGAGCTTTTATGTCATAAATATTCTCCTTGAATGCTTCATTGCTTTATGATTAATCCCTCCTCATCTCTTCCTTTTTTATCTTTCACTCACTCTCTCATACTGTTGCTTGTTGTCAGGGAATGTGCTTTCATGTTTATGTAATTACAGATGAACTGTACTTTTTAAAGAAGTAATTGTGTCAACAGGAATGGAGCTCACTGGTTGTGAGCTCTTGTTTTAAGGTGAGGAACGCTGGCTGTCTGTGGCTAACATTAAATGTCACACTGCTTAGTCAGCCTCACAGAGCGGTTTTCTAGCTTATTATGGTGTTGATAAAACTTGAATTTTACATGTATAGGATCATATTTGTGAATATCCTGCTTTACACATCATCCTGACTGTTGGCTGAGCTGCCAACTCAGAGCAGTAGTGTGTATTATTCTAAGCAACCTGCCACTTAGTGGCTTAATTCCTGTAGACTAGTATGTACGCAGCATACATTCTTTACTTTACTTAATACTTTGTTCTGGACTCCAAATCGCAGACAGTACATCCATATAACTTGTATAATGATGTTGGCATTGTCTCTGGTGCATTTCCATCTCACTGCTTTCACTTGCATCTTAGTGGCTGTAACATGTCTTACCATAGGAAATCATTTTTTAACTTTCGTTGCCAGTGTACATTTGGTGTCCCCAGGTCTTTGCTTATATAATGGAACTGATTGGACTCGCAAAACAAAGACTATTGTTCTGGTTTGCCAGAATCAGCAGTCTGAATTACTATCAACTGTGGCAGTGGAAATTAATCCTTCAAGCACTTACGGCATGAACGCTGCAACAGACAAACCAGTGGCACATTGCTGCCAAGCTGAGACGCAACTTGGAGCAGGGAAGTTCCCGTATGTGGTGGAGTTGTTGATTATTTCAGATATTGCAAAACCTCTCCTACCCAGACAAAGAGCATACTGGATGGGCTCCCCATTAAGGACTTGTGTAACTCAACATTCTGCGGCCCATTAAGAAACACAAAGACGTGGCGGCATGCCGTGCCCCTAAAGAGGCCTTTGGTGTTAATGGTATAATGGCAGCGCTGTGTGTTGATGTAGTAATGTAAAGATAAGATGTCTGCTGCTGAACAAATAAACAGCGGGGCTGTAGAAGAGATTAAAAAGGAGGGAAGAGGAGAGCGAAGAGGGAGTCTGTCATTGTCAACCTGTAAGAACAACAAGCAGTCCAGCTACAACAAGGAGGGCTTAATTTTATTTTATTAATGACTGAATCCCTCCAAGCTAACCACATTTTTATGGGTGTTTGAGAACAATAATAGGCTATTGCTGAACTGTTGTGGGCATGTCTGAGGGTGAAGGAGCATAAAAACTTTTCCTGTCACAACTGCATGTACAGTACACAGTGCATGCATGAATTCACACGCTCAATGTGCGTACATGTTGCAACCTTTCACATTAAGCTCAACACAGCTTAATGCAGGCTGTTAGATAAAAGTGCTGATCTGTTGGCCTTAGCAGTCCCTGCTTTGAACTTGAACTGCTGCTTTATTGTTATGCTCACATTATTCCACAGGTGCCATCTCCACCTGCTTCTGGCACTACAAACAGACACATATGGGCAATGTGCCGTCCATGTGATGTCAACTGCATATGATGTGTGTGTGTGTGTGTGGACATATGGTAAAAATTCAGATGAGATCAAACTAATGTGACAGTGTTACCAGCGTAATTAACATCTGGGTTTTTACATGAATCAAGTTTTTGGTCTGTTTTAACACTGTACACATGGACGAGTGAATGATTATCCATGTGTGTGTTTTAAGGAAGAACCTCCACATAGCTCAACCATGACAGAAGCTTTGTCTCCCTCCATTGGGTGGAGGTGAGCTTCCTAGGCCCGTCACAGTCTGCAGGGTCTCTTTCTGCCTCTTTCTCCTTCTATCTGTCTCTGTCAGAACAGCACACTCATTGTTAGTGGGGTTGCTCTGCCTTTTCATAAGGTCAGAGGGGCTACAGGTAGCGGAAAGGACAAGATTAATCACTTCATTTGAGACACGCAGAGAGGGGGCGATAGACCGAGAGATGGGGAAATGGGTGGGGCAGCAAGAGAATTATAAGGAAGAAAGGGGTAACTGAAATGGGAGAAACCGAGCAGGAACCGACATGGACGAAGAAAGGGAAAGAGAGACGGGTAGAGACAAGGGGAAGTAATTACCTCCATATGCATCTTTGTTGCACTCACTGATGCATGTACTGAGTGGATGGAGAGGGGCGGTCAAGTGTAATTAGGTAAACTCAAGTTTACTGCCTTTGATCCTCTTGCTGTGGCAATGTGGGCCAGTCTTGCCCATCCTCCTTAGCCGTGCCCCGTGTGATCAACAACGCATCACCACCACCACCACAGCTGAATGCAACCACGATGCCACTTACATCTACTTTATGTGCCTAGTTTTGTCGAAACTTAAAAAGTTACGACTTTTGAGTACTTCCAGCACTTTCTCCTGGTTTTCTCAATGTTTTCTCACTTAATGCCTCTAAATCGGTCTACACTGTTAAACCTGGCATTTTCCAAAGTAATTATTTTCATAAGCCACACAATATAAATTGCACATACCCTCAAACCAACTGCTCAAAAGCTCCCTGAATAAACACAGTCCACGCCAAGCACAGGTGGCCACAGATGCAAGGAGAGTCGAGGGCACTCGTGCAGATGTTGACTGACTAATCATCATCAAAGTGTTTGAGCGTGCGTGTCACATCACAGTGCCAGTATGCAAGTGTTCATCAGAAAGGACTCTGTATAAATATGTTTTTGCATTGTTGTATCAATGGGTAAATTACACAACTGTGTGTCTGTGAGTGGATTGGTTGCATGCGTCATTATGTAGTATGGGGGTGTGGCATCTTTTAGTTGTGCATGCAGACTTCAAAGAGTGAGTGTGTTATTTGAATGTGTGTTTGTGTGTGCTGCTTGTCCTCAAGTATGCGTGAGTCAGTGGCCAGCTGCAACGCACCGAGCCTACCTGTGGGTGAAGTTGGCCCAAATCCATCTTCTTAAGTCTGCTTTTTATTCAGTGTCACATAAACAAATACCAGCCAGGTCCATTCACTTCCAAACCACTCAATAACATCCTCAGATCTCTCCTCAACATCTGTTGACCTACGTTTCTTTCTTTTTTCTTCTTAAAATGGCAAAGTTAATGCAAAGCAACATTTTTTTTAATGTTTGTAGTGTGCTGTAAGTTTGGCTGTGTAAGCCTTTTCATTTCCAAGTACTACGTAGTCTTGTGCACTGTCAGGACTGCACACTTATTCAACACCCACACATAATTTTGCGCAAACCTGTGTGTTTTCATAGGCAGTATTCCACTCAGATGCAGACAGACTGGCTCAAGTGCACAGATTCAGTGACACATACCCACACACACAGACTCACACACACAAACATAACTGAGAATGGGCTCTGACTTGTCCCACATTCACTCAGCAGGTCTTGTATGTCTTTGATATGCCTGACCCTCTTTTATTGTTTTCTTTTTTTCCCTATATTTCTCTATGAGACGGGTGGTATGCAACTGATTAGATAGATAAATATACCCCGAAGGTGCTAGGCAGGCAGAGAGGAGGAGAGGAAGGATACTTAGTTTTCTCTTGTCCCAACACATCCCAGCAGTGGAGCTCTAATCTTTTGCGGCTTCATGCATTTAAACAGCCTGATTAGCAACAGTCTAACAGGCGCTTTCCCTGCTGGGCTGAAACAGAAATTAAGTGCTTAGACACAGCCATCACTTTGTTTGTTTTCTCAGTGCCTCTAAAGGAAGATACACTCTGAGATATGGGCTTTGATCATGGGCTGAAACAAAACAGTCATTGTTAAGCCTGCGCACTGTACCGGTCCAATGTAAAGAGGCAGACGGGGCTGAAATGTTTTAATTCTTATACGTGATGATAATATTCTGATGTGTTTAGTATTTCTATTTAACAAAAATAAACACCAGTAGTAACAGAGTAGTAACAATGGCAATTGTCAGAAATGGAGAGTGAAAAAAAAAGTACAATATTGTAGACTGATGATAAAATAAACTGTGGTCGGTTTGTTGGACTAAACTGTGTGTTATAACTGGCATAAATGTGTTCTTTATGATGGCACTAAGTAGAAATAATGGGTGTGTGGCTGGATATGGATGAGGACAAAGAAATCAGTTGTGTACACATTCAGATGGATGTGTCTTGTGCAAGCTTGTGTGTGTGTGTGTGTGAGTGTGTATTGGGGTCACCCAGAGTTCCCATGCTTGTCTCTTTGGCCTTTTCTGCCTGTTGATCGAGTTTGCAAAGTGATGATGGCTGCTGTCTTTCCCATAATACCAGTCCTACACAAAAAGTCTTGTGTGTACTGTATATTTGTGCATGACACTCAGCAAACAATTCAGAAAACTGGTGGGATAATATAACATAATAGCAGGTATGTGTTATTAACTCTCTCTCTTTTCCTTTCTCTTTGTCTTCCAGTGACATATTTGATGCCATGTTCCCGGTCACCCATATTGCAGGGGAAACAGTTATCCAGCAAGGTTTGTATAAATATTTGTTGAGATGAAGATTAAAGTCAGCCTGCTGAGCAAAATCCAACTTGGTTTACGTACTTAATTATAGCAGGAATATGTTACCCGTTATTTTCCTCTGGCGAACAAAAACAATCCTTAAATTCTAATCAAAAAGATTCAATTTGAAACCTAAATGGGTTTTAACGTCATAACTTGCACTCAGAGGTGCTCCACTCAACAAGGTTCTGGAAGCATTCCTCAGAGATTTGGGGACATACTAACATGATGGCATCACACAGTTGCTGCAGATTGTCATCCATGTTGAAAATCTCCCATGACAACACATCTGAAAGGTGTGCGACTGTTCTGACCCTAAATTCTGACCCTACTGCTGTGTGTCGCAGCAGAGATCAGTAGTCATCAGACCAGGTAACATTTTTATAATCTTCTGTTTTTGTTGAGCCTGTGGTAATTGTAGCCTCAGTTTCCTCTGCTGTTGTAGTCCATCATAGTTGCTCTTCTGCATACTTTTGTTGTAATGAGCGGTTATTTGAGTTACCATTGCCTTCCCATCACCTTGAAGCAGTCTAGCAATTCTCCTCTAATCTCTGGCATCAGCAAGGCATTTTCAACTGCTGCTCACACATCATAGATGGTTCTGCGGGAAAATTCCAGTAGATCTGCAGTTTTAGACCACCCTGAGCAGATGGACAGGTATACCTAATAAATGTGTATTATGGCCATGTGTATCTATTCACAGGCTGTAAAAGCTCTGAAAAGAAAAGCCAGTACAGAGGTGCCTCAAGCCTACATTCTTTCTAATGGCCAGCAGTGGTATAGAACACTTATATAGAAGTCCATGGAAAGAACGCCCTTATTGCTAAATGGACCTTTGACCTTTGTAAACACTTATCTTATGTATTTCTTAGTGTTACTGAATGATGTTCATTTCATTCAATCTGGTCCCAAGTACAGTAGAAATGATAATGGAACAGGCTGTGCTTTAGGGTGGGGTTACCTTGCACTCTCAAATTCCAGCCTTGCTTGTTATATCTGGTTTCAAAGCACTAAAATTATAACAGCCAAAACGCTCAGCTCAAGGCTTCAAGATTAACCATTTGGAAATGTCATAGTGGTTGTAGCCATCTTTGATATGCTGGAATGCTCTGCCGTGGTCATGAGTTACATCATCTTAATGGACTTAACCACTTTAATGGAAAGGAAACAGTTAAAGTGCCATTCTCACTGATTACCTTCAATGAGTTTATCTTAAAGAATACTACAATTGTACTGCTACCCGTTTTTTGTTTTTTTTCTCTGCCACTCCCATGTTCCCTCCCGTTTCCTCTCATTGCCTCACTCACACATTCCCCTCAGTCTGCACCAGATGCCAGGTCTTTCTCCTCTGCCTAACTGCAGTCATCAAAACCTTCAGTCTAGGCATCCCTGGACTTTGACAGAACACAGATCAGCAGGTCCAGACTGTATTTTTCCAGCGCTCCCCCACACAAGCTCCTATCAAACACAGAAGCAGACACATTTAATCACATATTTAAAACACTGAAAACAAACATTCTCTCAGACAAATTCCCAGTTCTAGATAATATTATGTTCACACCTGCTCAGAAAAACATAGTTTACACGTGTGGAGCATGCCTTACAAACACACACTCATACAGACACTAGGTGCAGGAAAACTGTCAGTGCTAGACAAACACTCCCTCAGTCTCTCCCACCTTCTCTTAAGACAGCATCCAGGAGTATATCAGTCCTAATTTGGTGATAATAAGTCTAGCTAACTTTTCGGGGCCCCTAGTCCCAGTCCCAGGCAGTCCATTGTTATATACACTATAGACTGTGGTATACACTATATGCAGTGCTGATGTCATTGCTAACGTCTGGACTACTGTACAGCATCAAGAAACCAACCACGCCACTGACCACTCACACACTGTTTAGACACAGCTGGGAGTTATTGACTGTAAGGTTTGAGTGGGATTTAAACAGGAGGTGATTTACTATATTATAACATGCAAAATGTAGCATAGAGCTATTTTCATTGTAATATATTGCTTATAGAGAAGTTCATCCGCTGTTCCTGACATAAACTGTTTCAATTGTTAGTGCAGTAAGTGATCGGTTATTTAGTAATAAGATGTTTTCAGCGCTGATTTTTGGTCTGTTTGTCAGCAAGATTATGCAAAGGCTATAATGAAACTTGGCATAAAAGTAGAAGTCGATCAAAGAAAGATGGCATTAAAATTTGAATCAAATCCATCACTTACTTCAAAAATGCAGAATAGTAGTATTGCCCTTGGTGCCCTACTAATTTTATATGAGGAAAAAAAATATTCGAAGATGAAATTAAATTGATGATGGACATGTTTACTTTAATGCTGACATTGTGGTTACAAAACACCTCAGAGACTGAGGATGCAACCTGCGTTGTCCTTTTTGAGTCACAGCATAACACCTAAACTAGCTTGTATTGAAACAAGGCCTCTGTCTGTGTGTGTGTGAGTGTGTCTTTGTGTGTGCGCATTATGGTCAAATATTTGCTTGCACTCACAGAGGGATTGGAAATGATGCAAAACAAAGGATTGGGCACCAAAGTGATAAAAGACAGGAAGAGCAGGAGAAAAGAAAGACACAGTCAGAGGGAACTGAAAGACCGATAGATGAGATGAAAGAGAGAGACAGAGACAGACAGAGGGAGATAGCCAAGGGCCAGGTTGCAGCAGGTTGTGAGTAGGTGTATGTGTGTGTGTCTGAGGTTTCCACTGGGACAGACCTTCAGATAGACAAGGAGCGTTTTGTGTGACAAATAGAGCTGTATGATTAACGAGGCCCCTCCACTCAGTATTAATTAGCCGTGTGAACTCCTGTGAACTTTACTCACGGGGTGCTCTAAGCCTTTCAACTCTTTAGGTGAACATACACACCAAAACACAAGCACACACACACACACACACACACACACACACAACCTCACTTTGTATCTGCTAAATGCACACAAATGCATACTTGTGTCATCAGGACTCATGCATCATTACCTGTATGTACCTCTGAATGGATTTGCATTTGCAGTTTGGAGTTGCGGGGAGCGATTTGCGCTGCTCATGTTTGTGGCTGTCAGTCCTTTTTAATAATTTCCCCTGAACCCTATGTAATGGATAGCATAATTAAAGGAACACTTGCCATTTTTTAGCCTTATCTCCAGACTAGATGCTTTTAACGGACATTAACCAACCGGATCCCATGACTCGCTTCGAGGGTTATTGTTCACTTTGAAATCCCACCACACTTATGTCAGTGACACAACATCAGACCAGACAGCACATTTAGTTCCAAGCTTTGTAAATATAACAAACAGTATTCTTTAATATAAGGAACTAAATAAATTAAGCTGCTGCCTGTGGTTGGTTGCTATACTATGGATCTCTGTTCTTTACACTTCAGAAGGATCAAGCTATGCATGCTCGGACACTTCGGTTTCAGAGCTTGCATTATTAAGCCACGCAAGAACCAGTAATGAACACTGCTGCAGTTGCACTCTTCTGCTTGTGAGAGCCTTATATCACAAATATATTGGCAGGCACAGTGAAATATGCGTTCTGGAGAAGGCAGTAGCACTTTTGACGCTGGGTGTGCCCTGAAGCTTGAAGTTGGTGATTTATGAAGATCTGAACAAAAATAACATCCAGACAAGAAACCCAACAGTTTCTTTTTTTTTTCTTGTTGTTTCTTTGCCTTTTCAGAGAGGGCCCAGAACCAAACAGACATTCCAGGATTCACAAATCCCCAAAGTTTCTTAATTTATTTTGTGCCCCAGTTCATGTGAATTGGCTTCAAAAATACTTTAATCCCATAATGCTTCAATTTTAGTTTAAAGGTTCTTGATGGAGTTTTTAAACCTCTTTGAACACTGCTTTTCTATGAATATGTCCTCTTTTTCTTTATTTGTGTTATGCACAAGGACATCATGCTCACAAGCAAAGTGTGTCACACTTAATTGCAGGGGACGATAATGATGATAGAGATGGAGAGAAGATTGCATGCTAGTAAGCAGTTTTAAGAGGCTTATCATTTTTTTTTATGAGGCAATGTGTTTGTTTGGCCTCAAGGATACATTCTGGTGAAGAACATAACTACATTTGTTTACAAGAAAACATTATAGGGGCACCTTTTACTGGTTAAAAAGTCCACCTTTGAGAAATGAACAGGAGGGGAAAGTAAAAGAAAGAAAATAAACAAGTAAAGGAAGCTTCCTAAATGGTTTAAAGCTAGCAGGTATTGATGCCTTATCTGTGCTCACCTGTGTTTCTCCTCCTCTCTCCCCTTTAGGTGATGAAGGAGACAACTTCTATGTGATTGACCAAGGTGAAGTGGACGTAAGTGGCCGGCATGGACACACATGCACCTCAGAGCACATTTAGAGTACACTCTTACTTGTTCTTTGAATGAGTCAAAGCAAAATATTTAAAATAAAGGGGATTCCAGTATGGTTTTATTTACTGTCTCATGTGTAGTCTATAAGAAGGATTGTGACTCAGTAGAAAATCCCAGCCTTCTTCACTCACGTAGAGATAAAATTTCCTTCTAACAATGGGCAGGTTGTAGGATTGCCCCTATGTTTTGTTCTCTTCAAAGGTCTCTTCCACTCTGATGACAATCTGTGCACTGCTATAGATTTGAACTGGCTGTGAGAGGCGCACAAACTGAGAGATCTTTTGTCTTAGCAAGCCTGACACAGAGCGATAGAGTTAAGTGGAGGGAGATAAAACAGAAGCTAGTTAAACAGGAAGTGACCTTATCAGCTTACAACAGTGAGCACAGAGACAGTGGGCAAGAGGAGAGAAGCAGGTTGGCAAGCTTGGCTGAAGTTTGACCCACCTGAGCAGGAAGAAATAAGTGTAGGAGTAGTGAGATGGTGCCTTGATAGAAAGATGGCATAGCAATGAACTCTCAGAAAGTGAATTGTCAAATATAATTTGATAAGTTGTGGGGCCCTTTTTTTTTTTTTATTAAGAGTAAAGATCCATGTTTTTTTTTTATGTAATTCAAGATTATATTCACGTTAGATACAAAGATAGATGGTAATATCTGGAAAAACTCAAAAATTTGTCTACAACAATCAAGACAAAGTTTGCCTGTTTAATTTTATAAAGTTCCCTCTTCTCAAAATTTCTTAATTCTGATCTGATCTAAGTCCACATCTGCATCTGCTCAGTCTGTGCATCTTCGTTGTTCCTCTGAAGGTCGTCTCCTCTGGACTAACACCACACGCTCCCAAAGCCGGAATCCTGTCACCCTGCGCTCCTACCCTCAACGTCACCCCTGTCCAAACCTCGTGTTCATTTGTGTCGCCTTCACCTCACAGCGCCATCCACCCCTCTATCTCTACAGACAGCTGCTGCCTCCCAGCCAAAGCCCAGGCGCTAAACTGCTTCAAGATCAGTGCCGAGGTTATTAAAGTGTGGAGATGTCTCTCATTAAGCTGGGGTGTAAATCTGCCAGCATCCCATAAACTGCCTGAACGCTGACAACCACTGCCACTACTGTAAACACCCCTCCATGTCTGCACTCAAATCTGCTCACTTACAGACATTGGCCTGTATTTATATGGGTGCACCGCTAAAGAAATTACAGCTTTCATGCCAAAATGCAAGATGATCTTATCAGGGCGAAGAAATAGTAGCTGTAATTAAATATTGATAGTTGTTTAATCACAAGTATTTGGGTAATCGTTTAAATTACTTACCTTAACAGTCATTTTAAAGGAAAGCTTATTTTATTTTTATAGTGGATTTGGCAATGAAATTAATTACATCATGCCAAACAGAGATGCATATTTTTTGTTGCACCTACCTGTATGACCAGCAGGCTTGTGCAGAGAAACAAACTCATGACTCATCTACCCGTTCCAGTAATTTTGATTCATTGGTTCATTAATTATTCACAGGCACATGCGATTTGCTCTCGAAAATTCACTTATTGTGAGAGACAGCATACAACATGTTAATCAAGACTTTTCTGTTCTGTCATCTCAGCCCCGACTGGGAGTAACTTCACTCTTGCTCCCGTTCAAGTATTTAAAGCAGTTCTGTCTATCTGCGAGCTGCAACAGAGTGTTCATGAAACTTTATGGCATCACATGTACAAAAGTGAGGATGAAACGGTGACTCACGGGTCAGGAGATACCTGAGGGCTGGACTGTTAAAAAGCCTGTATGCTACCTGTATGCTCTGATGTAACTCTTTCTCAGCGTTCATTTAATTGCTCTTCTAGGCTTGACGTAACCAAAGTCAGCACTCTGCATCTCTTTGAAGCCATGCCACTGTATAGTGAAGGATGAGTCCCCTGTGGTCTACTTGGAGCATGAATAATGGCCTGCAACAATTCTGGCAATTCACAACAACCACCAGAGAGGAATAAACCCTGCTTTCCTTCTTCTCTCTGCCTCTCTCTGTGTATTAAGTCAACAAGATAGTGGATAGTGTGTCGACAGCTGAAACCGTAACAGCCCTAGAGACAGCCTGAATGAGTCTCACTGAGGTTGCATTGTCTGTAGAGCTACAGTGGTTGATCTCAGTAGAGCTGTGCATGTGTGTTCCTGCACATGTAAATGATGAAGCATCATGAGAATGTGTTTCAGATGACACACAGCCCGAACAAATCCACACAGCTTTCCGACCTCCCATCACTTCCAAATCACAGGGATGACTCTAACAAGACAAGACAAAGAAAATAAAAGGGATTGATGGAGAGATGGTAGGGATAGAGGGCATTTTAGAGGGTCTCATCTGAGGGCTTAGTGGGGATCAAATACTTAGGGACAAGCCTAGTGAGAAAATCAAACAGCCCGGAAACTGAAGGGGGATGGGGGAATGGTGGGCCAAGTGTTGGATTAAGTGTCTTTGGATGGGAAGCTGAAATAGCAGAAAGTTTTAATTCCTACCTCAAAACAACTGTACCCAGAAAATGTTTGTATTCATCAGGAGCATCCCGGCTTATATATGACCCTCTTTATAAATTTGGCTTTTGTTCTGTCTTCAGGTGTATGTGAATGGTGAGTGGGTGACCAGTATTGGAGAAGGAGGTAGTTTTGGAGAGCTGGCCCTCATCTACGGGACTCCTAGAGCTGCCACCGTCAAGGCCAAAACAGACCTGAAACTGTGGGGCATTGACAGAGACAGCTACCGACGCATCCTCATGGTATGAACTTCATCATGATGACTCTCAGTATTTCTGTAAACTCCACGGTAACAGTATGCAAGAGGCTGGTTTGTGGCAAACATACATTGCACAACTTGATGGGTAAATTGCTTCCACTGTGCACACAGCATTACAGCTGTATATTATTTTCAGTGGCTGTACAGTTGTGGTGTAGGTTCACACAGAAAAGCTTCCAACCTGCTGATGATTGTAAATTAGCTGTAGTTGCAGATGTGCGAATGTACGGTTGTCTGTCTTTCTTTGCGTTTCCCTGTGATGGAGTCGGATCTGCCTAGGCTGTGCACTGCCTCTTGGTCTACATCAGCTGGGATAGGCTCCAGCTCTCCTGCTGCCCCTAGTTAGATAAGCGGCTAAGAAACAGGATGGAGAACCGAATATCTTCTTTCTTGTGAGTGAAATTACAGTATGACAGTTTTGGAACACAAAGTGTTAATCGCTCGCTATGCTTCTTCGTAGTGTAATGCTTTACACATTTGACTAACAAGTTAAAAACACTTGGTTTGATCACACAGCCCTTAAGTGTTGTGGTTAGGCCGGCTAGCCAGTGCAAAAACTCTGCCAAATCAAACATGTGGAGCTGATAGGGTGACCCCTTTGTGTATAAGGGACCAGCCAAAAGTTTCTTCTTCTTTGTGTGTTACTCTCTCTTGATTACTAAAATAGATATACTGGCTACCTATAAACGTATGCATTTGAGGACTTTGGAAATTTCTGTATTATATAATTAAAGAGGAATGTTATTACTCCGTTTTGGGCATTATAACAGTAGACAAATAACCAAAGGGGTTCTAGGTCTGTAGAGCTTGTTATTCGTAGGTAAGTAGGTATTAAATATATTTAACCCATGAATTGGAAAAGGTTTGCTTTCATTATTTTATGGTATATTTGAAAATATTAAACCTTAAAACAAATCCACACTATGACACTGTAGACAAATAATATCTACATCACATTAGTAGACTCTCTACGATCATCAGTCACAGTCCTGTGCTTGCAGTATTTCCTCCCAGTCAACCACTTAAGGCTCCTTAAGCACTTAAAACATTTTCTTTCTTTTTGATACTCCAAATACGCTTTAACACACACAGGAGTGTATCCTCCCATTTTAATGCGTCTAGATCTCTTCTTAGATGAAGTAAGCCAAAAGTGGGGAGGGAGTGAGAAGAGGAGTAAAAAAGGTCAATATTAATGCCTCCTCTTGCACTTCCCACTCCGGGAGCTTATCTAGCAGGAATGTCGAAATGTATAAACTGGAAACACAAGGAACTGTGCCCTTGCCCTCATCCTTGCTCATAAGTGTGCGCGCGCGTGCGCACACACACACACACACACACTGGTTGTTATTAGAATGACTAAATATTGTCCATGTGTGTGTCTGTGCCCAGCTAAACACTTCCTCAAATGTTCCTAACACCATATTCCAAATAAATTAGAGAGTTCCCATTTAACTTTTCAAACTACCTCTTGCATTTAAGCCTTGGCCAACTGAAAGTTCAGTTCAGTGTAAAACCAGCAGAGATTGAAGCAGGTTTGTTTTCGGACCTTTCAGCTCAGAGTAAAGTTGGCATTGACCTACACAGCACTCATGTCACCTCTTAAGCGCATAGTTAAACTAAGGGCACAGTCCACCCTGGTAACCTTTCTTTGAGAGGATTCTCCTTGTCTTACACATTTCATTCCTTCGTTGCTTCCAGCAGCAGCTGCAGGAGGGGAGACGGGGTGAAACAGAATTCAATTATGTGAACCTGTAGTTAATTATTGCTGTCAATGATTTGTAAAGCTGTTTTTACAAAGTGTGGTATTCTGGCAAGGACTTAGGCCAACGAGTGAGCTTTCTCTCTGAGTGTAAATGTGTGTGTGTTTGTGTGTGGTGTGTTTCCCAGCAAAAAATATGCTGAGCGTCTGTGTCTGCAGCTAGTTAGCTGGAAGCTCATAAGGTGCATTGCTACTGCCATCAGGTTCATTGTTCTCACATCTGCTTTCCTGTCCCGAGTCTGCTGTGTCTCCAAATCTTATAAATGATTATGTGTAATTTAAATGGTTTTACATTTAAAAGCAGTTAAGCCACATTTATGTGATTTTTAAACTGCATTGTGTGCAATCTCCTCCCCAGTTAGTGATCAAACAGAAATATAAATTTGGTAACCAGTTGATCATCCAAGTCACTTAAACCTACAAAAAGGTTAATGGATCAATCAGGAATAAAATTAATATTTCTGAATAACTATCTGGTTAAAAAAAAGATACTTTAAATCAGTTCTCTAAAAAATGCTTCTTCTTACTTCTTATATACTTCATATATCTCATATAAAACCTTTAAGATGAGCAGCAATTGTTTATATGTGCCTTTGACGACTTTACTTGTAGATATTTCTCCTCACACCATACCCCAGTGGAAAATAATGACACGCGCACAAGTCATTATATCACAGTTTGTTTACAGTACGGCCATGATTTTATCATGTAGAGCCAAAGAGCCTCTCACTACACCACCCACCCTACCAGCTTCCTTATCAGGGTGTACATTGAGTAAACAGTGTAATACCATTCCCTGTGATAACCACACTGTTTCTATTGTGTTACTGCCATTTATACAATACCCTCCTTGTTGTGTCATCTTGGTATTTAAACACACATAGCTACAGACAAAGCCGTTAACAAACTGACAGACAACTGTCAACAAACAGAACATGAGACGAAAGGAAACAAGGAGAAATTATACAGAGAAATGAGAGGGGATGTGTGCGTGGCGGGGTGGTGGTGTACGTTTTTCACATTGGACAGAGATGAAGGTGATGGAGATGGGGTGTAAGGTACAGTTGGTTTAGTCTGGCTTCACGCCACACCTCAAGTCTTTGATGACTCTCCCTCAAAGACTGAACAGACACAGAGGCTGGTTCATCTTTTAGCCACAGGAGGAGTGAACACTGGGGCCAACAGGAGCACAAGAGTTTTATACATGAAACATGTGCTCAGGCCCTCCCAAGTAGACAAGATAAAACAGAAGACAATGAGAAAAAAGATGTTCACCAACAAAATAAATGACAACTTGAAATTTTAGAAATAGAAATTTAGAAACGCATCATTTTCATTCCTTCCACCGCAGCGAGTCTCTTTGAAACCCTGCGATGTTACTCCGGCCCACCCAGCGGTTCCTACTGCAGTCGTATAAATCACATCTACTGTATTGTAATGTAATTTCATGTACACATGTTAAGCCTTTAAGCCTTGCAAGGCTGTCTGATTAGCTCTATGGGGAGACTTTCAAATCTGAAGACCAACTTAACATCTCTGTGTAAGCTGGAGTGTGTGTGCGCGGTGTGTGTTAGAGGTAGAGCGTACATGCGTTACTGTTTGTATTTGCTTGCTTAACGAGCAAGTTTCATCTCTGCGGAGACGGCAGCAAAACATAAGTGGCAGAACTAAAAACAGACTGCACGCTCTGCCTGCACACACTGACGACATACATGCACACAGACACACAACTCAAATCATTTATCCAGGAGGGAGGCAGCGCAGGCTAGAATTCCTTTAATCAAGTTGTTTACGATTCTGACTTTGACATTGGCTCACTTGGGAACATTTTCTCCCCTTTTAAGACAAAATGTGAAATTATATGAAATTAGAGGCAGCAGCGGGTCTCAGGCACTTATGCACTAAAGACACCCCAAGCCTCAATATATCATTTCCATATGCAAAGGCAGGGCGGACAAGATCGTCTCTCCTCACTCGTTTTTACTCTCTTCATGCTCCCGCTCCCTCTGAGTGGTTCTGTGCAGTGAAGGAGAAATGTAGCGAGGGAAGGGGTCCTCTTGGTCTAGACTTGTCAGGAAGCACCTGATTTTCATGGCAGAGGCAGAATGGGGGAAAGTCCCCTGCCTGGTGGGTGGGGTGGGCCACACACACACACACACACACACACACACACACACACACACACACACACACACACACACACACACGTATCAGAAACGCATGAACCATGAACTGTCATCTATTCATCACAGATTAAAAAAAAATGTGTATTCATGTTTTAATATTTTGGCAGTATTCATATGTAATATTTGGAGTTTTACAGGTTGGCTGTGGAATGAGAAACATGCAACCCTTTGGATGCTCTCTATGTTAACTCTGCACAAAAAGGTGCAGATTTTAAGGCTCTTTCCAATATTTGCATCCCAAAGATATACATTTTTCACAGTTGAAAAACTTTGTCGAAGCAAAGTTGCTGTGCTTTTAACTTTTGTAATTAAAGGAGTGAAAAAATAGAACAAATTAAAAGTTTTAAAGAGTTTCTGATTAACGAGAGTGATCTCTTGGTTTTGGGATAAAAATCAAACTCATGGCCGTAGGTGTGCATTAATACCATAGTATTACAACAACTTCCTTAAATGGTAAACGTGTTTGCTTTTTTGTGTGTCACAGGGCAGCACACTGAGAAAGAGAAAGATGTATGAAGAGTTCCTGAGCAAAGTCTCCATTCTTGGTAAGTCTGTGTGTTAAATATGATATAGACAAGACGTGCAGCATGTAGTTACTGGTGAATATAATGAATTCTTTTACACTTTGTTAATCAATTCGTGACTATGCCGAAGGATATGAGTGTGTTTATACATATTTATGCATTCATTATACGCAGGTCAAAGAGTTCAGAGTGCAGAAAGTTACTTATATACTGTAGATTAACCCACATAAACACAGGCACACGCCTTCACACAAGGCCCATAGCTGAGTGAGGTCTGTGTGTAGAGTCCTAATCTTCTCACACTGTTCATGCTAAAGCCAGTCACACTATGCAATGTGTGCAATGTGTCCATGTGCACATTTAAGGAATAGGCAGTTAAGATAAGCCTCTCTTTGCGGCTGGAATTTGGATAACCAGCCTGCACAGGCAATTTGGTTTTCAGGGATGGCAAATGAGATTCATTCAGATTTTAAAAACGAGTTGCAATTGGAGCTGACATCTCATCCCTTTCCACTTGATCGTGTGTGTGGTGTATAAAGTAAGGCCATGCCCCCTGTACAGAGTTATTAGCTGGCTGAGTAAACACATACACTCAATCCTGGTCTTAGGAGGATGTCTTTGCGAGGTCCTCTCTCTTTTCATTCAGCTCTTTTCTTTCACAGCTCTCTTTTTGACAGCCTTGTCGAGGTCTGTATTCAGCTAGCACCCTCCTGCTTTTCCTCTCCTCATTCGCTTTGCTCGGCCCCTTTGATTTGGAGGAGGAGTAGGAGGCGGGGGTGTTTTTGTTTGTCTTTGATTTTTGAGATAGCCACGAAATTGGGTACAAGCCCTTGATGTCATGGAGTGAAGGGAGTAAAAAAAACAACCTGTTGTTTGTCGTACACACACACAGGCCCTAGCATCTCCACGGGCAATTCTCTGTGCGTCGACCATGTATGTGTGTAGCACGGTGCTCCAAGTGGTTGCAAGTTCTGTGAAGCATGAAATGTAGGTTCTTTAGTCGGCACATTTGTGTATCATGTTACCGCGCTAGTTGTTAGGGTTCACCTCTATAGGACCTGCTGCCTTTAACTGGCAGCCAAAAAGAAGACATCCATCTGGGTCCAGCAGACACCTCGGCCCCACTGGCGGGGGACACTGGACACCTCCAAACCAGCAGGCTTACCTTAACTAATCCTAAGTGCACACACACAAATAGACACACTGGGATCAGTTACTGAGCACATCAGGGACAAAGAGAGAGTGCTGTAGTTTTACACCTCTAACTCATGTCTGAGTCAAATCAAAACATTGAATCTTCTAGACAAAGCTAAAGATGAGCAGTGCTTTCACTGCAGCAAAGTCACATTCCACGTGTAGCTGTTTTTAAGGCAACAATAATCTGCTCCGTTTTTAAAGAAGGATTAGCTGATTTGGTAAATGTCTCAGTGGAGATATTTACTTATTAGCGGGTCCTGTTTCCTTAAGTATCATTTCATCTGAATTGCCTAAAACTCCTTTGGCTTAAGCATTTTTCCCAGTGAGATGTATGACTGTGTTTTTGGTTTCTGTGAGAATACCAGCAGTTTCTAGAAATATCTCAGGCTAACCACGTCACTGTTGCTGTGGTTGGATAATCGTAAAGACTATCTGACTCGCTCAGAAGAAACTAGAAAGATGCTGTAAAATTTTTAGCAGAACTCCTTCACATATCTTGACCTTTACTTCTGTCTTAAGAGATCTTTAAAATTATATAAAAGTAAAAAACATATTTTAAATATATCATTTTAATAGTTATTAAAGGATTGCTGCTTAAATCTAAATCATATTTATTAGTATATTTGGTTATATTTCAGATAATTTCACTGTCGAAGTTAGACTGTAGTTAGGAAACCATAGAATGGAAGTGGTGGAAAGGAACTTCGCTACACTTGAACGTGATTGGAATATAATTAACACAATTTAAAGTGAGTACAACAAATTTTTAGGAGTCAGTTTTAAGGTGTTTTAACTCTGTGAGATCCATGAAATTAGGGAGGAGACAGAAGGTCTGATACAACGGTTCCTCTTAAATGACTGGATTGTAATTAGTGTTCCTACCAGCTTATTGAACAAGAAAAGCCTCCATCTCCAGGCCATGAAACGGTAATCCACATTGTATGTGGATCTACTACTGATCAATGTAAATAAGACTCTCTTTTCAGTAATCTGCATTTGCTGTCCTTTCACAGAATCTTTGGATAAATGGGAGCGCCTGACTGTGGCCGATGCCCTGGAGCCTGTTCAGTTTGAGGATGGAGAGAAGATAGTGGTGCAGGGAGAACCTGGTGATGATTTCTTCATCATAACAGAGGTAAAGTCTGTGAAGAATATGATGTTTTACAAAGCACTGGAAGCATGTCTCTGTGTGTGAAAGAGACAAGTTTGATGATGGAGTTTAACCTAGTTCCAACACAGAGCATAAAGCTGATTTTTTGCACATTGAGTGCTTTAGAAAAAGCATTAAAATCACCAGAATTACAGTGTATGTAGTGGTTTCCTATTACTGTCACATTTCCTGTAAGATGTAGATGTTGACATACCGGGGCCTAAAATTGTGTGCATGTCATCAGAGTCATCAAGCGGGGCGCTAGGGTTGATGTAAATGTCATCATACAGAGACGTTGGTGGGCTGTTTGCTGACATTGCAACTGATCCCAGTTTATTGCCACCAGCAGACAGAGTACCCAGTGCTCCCCTGCCCCAGCCTGCAAACACACAGAACCTGTGCAAAGAATAGCTCCCTCACACTGGAGGCTTTGTGGAACCGAGGCCCCTGGTGTGACTTCATGAAGGGCCCCCTGCCTGTCATCCTAACGCACTTTTTATTAACTCCATACTTATTCGGCTTTCACCAGCATCGAGTCAAAAGGGGCATCTAAAGGGGGTTGGGGCACAATCTGCTGTTGTTGCGTCCTTATTTTCAGACCTGCTCGTGGGTTAGTCAGTCTTCTTCAGACTGTCATTCTTTCTGTCACTAAGTTTATCTAACTTACTCGTTTCATGTCCATCAATAGTAGGAGCAGTACACTGGTTACAGCTAAGCTAGAGGTACTTCTTTATCAGGGTTGGTTAACGATGTATCAGCCTTTATCCCTATTTTGGCTCACACGGATTCTCTCCCTTCACCTGCACCCCTGCAGTAAAACACTCTTCTCCATCCTTCTTTTTAATCTGCATTTTTATGCTCCTTACTATGCACCTCTTAACATATATAATATACATTCATTTTCCAGTTATTTGAAATGTTCTTTTGGCTCTTATCCAGCTCAGTAAATTTGCACTTCAGCCGTTAATGCTCCGAAGGAGAAAGGGTGTTCACATCTATGATGGGTTAGCAAAGTGTAGCACTTATGGTCACGCTTACATCAGTCTCACTTGCTGAATTTCAAACTGAAGTTTATACAAAGAAAACCTGAAGACAGCTGAACTACAGCTCTAGCAGAGCTTAACCAGGGAGGATATGCTGTCAAAAATATGTATAAAATTAATATACTAGTGATATTAGAGCTGTTTAGATTTCCTCCAAATATAGCAACAAAATGTAACTTTTCTAACAAGTGATGTTTACAGGACATTGTTCAAAATCCTAAAACTACTTGAACTACTTGTCATATCAGACCAAATAAGGTTGTAGCATCAGCATCACTGAAGGCATGTTATATTTCCTATGAACTTTCCTCACAGATGCTCATACTCTTCAATTGTAGGAAAAACACTGTTTTATGTCTTGTTTAAAGAAATGGCAGCCCCCGGGTACTGATATAGCTCATGAAGTGGTGCAGGTGACCCATATACCATGAGGCTGTTACAGGTTCAAATCTACAGCTCTCTCTTGTCTTTTCCGTCTTTGCTCCACTGTCCTATTTCAATAAATGCTAAAAAGCTGCTCCACATTAAAGCTGAAGATCTTTGACATCGGAAATGACCTCTGGAACTCCAGAAATTTGTTATAACTGACGGTGAATGTCAGTGGTCTTAATCCTGTACGACAATGCCAGGATTATCGATAATTTGTAATGCAAAAATTACCCGCACAAATTACTTGTTGCTACTATTAACCTGTGTTTTATCAAACAAAGAGGTCATGTGATACTATTAGGTCTGTGAAAATTGGCATCTTGGTGATTTTTATAGAGGGTTTCAACAGACTCAACCACTTTTATGTTGCATCCTGTTAATCTAGTTTGGTGTGAGGTTGCTGATGTCAGTCAGTTTGAGCTCATCCCAACCAATGCATATATGCTGCACAAAACACAGAAATTAAACTGGAATTTTCTAAATTGCATGAAAGTTATTGGCAATACTTTGAAAATATAGACCTGTACTTATAGAGTGCACTGTATATATTTTACATACACCTCACATTATCTTGTTGTCTGTTATCACAGTGCTGGTCTAAGTCTAAAGTCTTTCAGAAGCCAATTTATGCAGGAAATGCAAAAGACACAACTATGTATGTGTGACTCACCAATCTGAGACTTTGTACATCCCAAAGAGGAAAAACAAAATAGCAAAATATGTAGAGGAATGTGGGGGGATAGCAGGATGGAGAGATGGAGGAGGAAGAGGAAAAGGAAGAGAGATACAGGAATCCACTTTTACAGGCAAGCAGCCCATTGAAGGCAGCTGTCTAGGTCTATGTGAATGTGTCACAGTGTGAGACTCATCATTTTAAATGCAGGCAGCTACACGCAGCACTGAGGAAGGGGGTCCAACACTTTCTAGAATGTATATATTTTTAACTTTATTTTAATTTTAAATACTGCTTTCTCTTTAATCCCATCACCCCAGCAGCAGTTTGTCTCTTTCTTTAACCCCGTTTCTCTTTCTTCTGTCTATTTTCCCCTTTGTGTCTAAGCTCTCACCCCCTTTTTTCCTCCCTCCCTCCCGCTCGCTCCCCATCTCTCGTGCTGCAGAGCCTGACTTTCCCAGAGCAGGGTGGACTGTGGTGGAATGTGTGTTGCTGACTTTCACACAGGGTCAGGAGCCCTCCTGGGAGGGAGACGAGAGAGACAGACAGAGGGATGAGTCAAAGAGGGCAGGGACATATGGGTTGCGAGGAGGTTGATTCAAAAAGGACCACATGTAAAGAGTTAGAGGATTTTGTGAGCGCGTGTTACAGTAAGATCAGCCTCCTGCGCTTGCGCTATGCACTTCTTGTGATTCTTTTTATTTGTTTGCTCTGTGCTTTGCTTAGTCAGTTACCCTTTTTTCTTTTCTTCTCAGTTGCCCACTGTGCCTCTTTTTTCTGTCTCCTTTCACTATCTTTTGTTGTTTTGTGTGGTTTTGGTAGATGAAGCCAAAGACAAACCCCACAATCACAAATTACATGCTGCTGATGGGGAAGATTAACTAAAAGGAGGTATGGAGACATCACTTTCTCTTCCTGCTGGGTGAAATGGGGCCCTAATGAAAAGTGACATGTTTACATTTTTTTTTTCTCACACTGTACAAACAAGCCTTTACAAGCTCCAGGGGCCACGGAGACTCAGCCTCACCTTCCCTTACGTCAACCCTCTCTGCCTTTTCCACCGTTTGCTCTCTTCTAAAGGGCTCTACTCACCTAATGTGCAGACTCTTATTTTCTCCATGTCATTCAGTCAAGCCTTTGAGAAAAAGGTCCAGTTAAAGATTAAGAAACTTTAACTTGAATATCAAAATGTATTATGTGTTGCCACTTAACTATAAACAGATGTGGGAAAAGTTACAGTTTGTCAAGTTAAGTCAAAATCAGTGTTTTCAGTCTTTAACAAGTCGTTTGCACCTTTTACACTGTGATGTTTCAAGATTTCACAGTATGCTACTGCTAAGTATTAATTAGAAATAACACATGCGCATGTTTTTTTTAATGCCAAATAATTAGTAGCATAACTTGCGCTTTCCCAGGCAGTAATGCAAAACTGTAACAAGAGTGTAGCAAACACTCTTGGGTAGAGGGAAAAGGCTACCCGAAAAGCTATTCAGTGCACTCCTGAATCAATGCAATCTAATCAGTTCATAAGATTTATCTTTACATGAGATAACTGGAATTGTAAGGTTGACATGTAGCATAATATAATTTTTATTCTTGGTGTTTAATTTTTATCTAGAAGGTCACTCAGAGTACATCCTCTGGAAAAGCCAGTGTCCATCTTTTAAATTCTTAATGAAAGTGATGCAGATGTTCACCCAAGCACCACTCCACCAGCTTTCATGAAATTAGTTTTTGAATAACAAACAGATGAACAGCTCTGATCATATACCAATCACATACCTTTGTGAAAGGAATTATTATGTCACTTTATGCCAAAAAGATAACGTCCAGCTGAGGTTACGAATGTCAGAAGTCTAGCTGAAGTCTTGTTTTTGTCAATAAATTGTAAAATTATGTAGCACTTTCCTGCTCTGTGCACTCAAAGGGCTTTCTTGCCACAAACCTCATTCTTACACACAAACACACACGCACACACATTTATACAAGTGTTTTTTTTTCTATGCCAAAACACTTTTAATCTAACTTCCATACACTCACACTCTGATGGATGCATCAGGGACAACTTTGGGCTCTGTAACTTGCTCGAGGATACTACGACCCCCAGGCTAGAAAAGCAACCCTACCCAAGTCCATTTGATTTGAGCCTACTGAAGTCAGATGTCTCTGCTGCTTCCCACCCTTTTAAAACTGGGTGATGACTCTTGAAGAACGTATCATCCTCTCCGCTGATGTGTTCTTCCAGTCATCTTCCAGTCATCAGTGTAAACGGACGTCTCCCATTTGTTCTTTGACCACACACAGAGCGAATCATTTCTCAGGAGTTTACAGGTTCCCTGTGGGTCCCACAGATGGTAAATCCTCTGTGGATTGTCTGCAGAATATCTCCCGGTACTCGCGTGTAACCTGCTTGTTTTTTGCTGAAATGCAATTTGGCTAATGGAGTTTAATATTGCTTTCATAGAATGAAGATCAGTGCGGTTGATCTGAGTGAAAACAAACAGGTAAAGATTAACGGGCCTCATTAGATTTGAACCATTTTGAGTCATTTTATGTTCGAATAAGAGCCCCTCAGGCTGTTAGATGCAAATCTTGTGAGAAACACTGTTGTCCTACCGTATGTTGAGCAAGTGATCTATGCGTGTGTGCTAGCGTTTGAATGAGAAGGTGCAGACTCTGCTGATGCTGGGTGGTCTCGTGAACAGACAGACTCGGGATATCACCTTTCTCCATTTCTGGCTGCGCCTCTCTTTCTGCGAGCATGTTCAAATTGTTGTCATTTCTTTCATGCAAGATGCTACATTTTAACTTGTCACTACAAGCTGGTGCACTTTCTGTGTGGCATGTTTGTTTAAGTGTGTATACACAGAAATGGATGCAACTGTGACCGGTCCTTAAAATACGTCCAAAAATCATCTGATACTTCTTATTTAAGTTGAGGGCTTAAAGTGGCTCACACGAATCCTTTCTTTGTCTCTCTACTACTTGTTTGTATTCATGTTCATTCATTCATATTCTCTGTTAGTGTTTCTCGCTCTGCCTGACCTCGTCTGCTGTCTTTTGTTGTTAGCGGTCTCAGTCTCCCTGAGTCGGGTAGGGGAGGCTCTCGGATGTTTATAAAACAAAATATCTGTGGAGCAGAGCGCTACCCTTGGGGTGGTACAGTGTGAGATGGTTATCTGGACCACACTGGATGAGGCCTGTTCACCAGTGAACTACTGTACTGGCAGTGCTGCACTGTCTCACTCACTTTGTTTGGACATGAATAGAAAGAAGAGGAACCCACTGGTTGTAAACACTCGTGTCTGTGCCTCGTCCACCTCATTCTCTCTCCATTCACATCTTACGGTTTTGGACTCTCAAACCACAACACTCAAAATTTGCGAGCGAATTTGCAGAGATGGAAGTTTCAACAAAACGTGACTAAAGTGCAGTGGAAACGAGACTAACAATGGCGATACAAGCGACCTATTAGTCACTCTACTTGCGCTCCATTGGAGAGAAGAAAAATATCAAAAAGATGAAAACATCAGATATCTGTGGGCTGAAACACTAGCAGTTTATCTTAATACTCTTATCTCTGTAATGGTAGTAGTGATCGCTGTTTTTTGTAAAATGGTTAATGGTTAGATGAAAACCGATGGGGGGTTAAGACGCAAAAAGTGTTTATTATATTTTTGGAAACATTTTTATACCTTATTAGAGTTTGCATGAAATTAGGCCGAGTATAACAACAGACATAAAAGAAATGTGATTATTTATGTAGCACTTTTCTAGCAGCGTTACAAAGTGTTTAAGAACTGAAATGTTTTTTTTACAATATAAAAAGAACTGTGATCAGCATAAATGCAAATATGTTATAATTTGAGAATAATAAATTTGCTGAAAGGGCCTTTTAAGATGTAACAAGCGTGATAGAGCTGATTCTGCTAATGCAATTCTTTGTGTAGATGGTGTGGCTGTATACGCTGCAGTCTACAAACCCTCGTCATCTTTATACATGTGCACAATGTGGCTTAAATGTCACAGAGGTTAATGTGCCATGAAAGCCAACTTGGTCACATAGCAGCATTTTAGTCAACCACAAAGGCAAACTGTGAAGCACCAGCTTTTCCTATGCTGCTTGCCCATGAGGAGATGAGCCGCAGCCTGCCACAGCATTAGGATTCAGAGCGCCAGACAAAGGGAAATACTTACCTCCAGGCAGTGGCTACTCTTTTATTTATCAATATGTCTAATCAGATAAATGTGATTTAGCAGTCAAGCGATTATAATTAAGTAAGTACGCATAAGCACTTTCCAGTAGCTTGCCATTTGAACAAATTCTGTACTTCAAAGTTCAGTGAAAGTGCACGACTACAACAGGAAAGAAAATATATCATTAAGAGCTTTAATTGTTAAGACGTTTGCCCATAGCGACGTACAAGTTCAAACCAGGATCTGCTTTTGCTGTTTATTTTGGACGGGACTTCCACAGTAAGCAGTAAATAACTTTGCACAGTAAGGAGTAAGGCCAAGTTTGATAGGGTCAGCATCAAAGGCTGCTCCTATAATACTTCTCATTTTTTTCAAACAAGCCTGACGGGAGACGAATGTCTCTTAATTTCAACAGAAATAAGCTCGTTTCCAAAACAACTGAGTGTACTAAAAAGCAAAAATGTTATAAAACCTCAGTGTTTGAATGAAAAAAAACAAGGGTCTCAGATCAGTTTTAGATTTTCTTTTTGAAGCAGTAGGCATCACATGTCAAATAATAATTTCTGTAAAGGAGCATAAAGTACCACCAGTCTTGCTGTTGATCCAACAACCAGATGTGGGCATCTCATAGACAGCCAGCAGCTTTGACACAACTACACTTTCTTAATCCCTGGGAATGAGAATGGACCGCTATACCACGTGGATCGTAATCCTAATTTTTGGTGGCTACACAACTACTTAAAACATCACCTTCAGCGTCCGTGACCCACAAAATCCCTGCTTTATTTTAATACGGTTAGAAGACCTGTCTCCAGAGATAAAACGACATCACGCCACAGTTTGGCCAGGTATTACTTGGAAGTGGCGCTCTCACGGTGTTCTCCACTTACTTGGACAGTTTCCCTCCACTCCTCGACAGCTCATTTCTAGCACAAACCCACTAAATCGACACACACATCCCTTTCTCTGAAATACAGTATTAGCTTTGTGTGGCCGCAATGAGTAGCTGGCAGTTTTGAGGTTCTCATTAAGCCTCATTATATTCATATTTAGCATTATTAGCCTAGTCGGCACAAGGAGGAGAGAGCAGAGAAGGATTAGAAACGGAAAGGGAGAGCGTTGGAACCGTCAGGTCTGTTATATGAAGCGATCCAAGACAAGCTGGGAAGTTTCCCTGCTGATTTTTTTTTTTTTACCTACTACCAATTACAGCAGCTTGTGAGTACATGTGAAGGTCCAGAAAATAAATATCTCCCTATACATGTGCATGGCAAAAGGTGGCAGCTGCACTTTAATGTGAATATACGCCCGTGTCATCAGGCGCAGCTTTGAACACGTGTGTTCTGGTTCATGCGTTAAGATAAATATTCAAACATATGCTCACTCACACACACACAATTTTGTCAACAGCTGCAAGATGTGACAGCATAAACTGTTATCATCTGTTGGGCAAAGTGAATGGAAATCAAATTTCCTCCCTTATACTTTTTAGATGACTCACAAACACTCAGCCAGCGGATGGTCGGTCAGTCTCTTCAGCAGTTATCAGCTGTATACATGAAAATTGACATTTTCCGAATGTGAGAGTGAGCATTTGAGTCTTCTTCTATCTTCTTATTTAACATTGCGTGGTTGTGTGCACTTGCAGATGTAAAGCAGACCATTAGCAACATGCTATTTGAGCTTTCTTTTTGTGTGTGTACACAAAAGTGCTTCGGTTTTCTGAGGTCATTTAAGGACTGTGTTTTGGAGAACTCTCACTCTTGGACAACGCAGTTGTTTCCATTTAATGGCTGAATGCTGATAAAGGGGATTATGTGATGGAGACACTTAGGAATCATTTCAGCCTCTAAAGGGCTTAGATGTTTGTATTTATTACACTCTGGAGGAAATAATGCAGAACCAATCAGTTTTTGTATCGCATGCCCTTTTGGGATACACGAGAGTGTGTTTCTTCTTCTTCTTTTTTGTTTTGTTTCTGCTGTCCCACACAACAGGTGTCCATCCCACAGCAAAGTGGACTAAATCCTGTGCACCTGTGTTCTTATGAAGCAAAGGAATTTCTCTTCGGCTTAATCCTCCTGATGATTTTCAGTTCCTCGTTAAATAGCCCCCTCCAGACCCCTCCTCCTCCTCTTCTTCCATCATCTTTCCGTTCTTCACACACAATCCTTCCTCTTCCTCTCATCCTTTTTTCCTACAGCTTTAAACTTTTTTCCTTTTCTTTTCTGTGTCCAGGGAATCGCCTCTGTTCTCCAGCGCAGGTCTGACATTGAGGAGTACGTGGAGGTTGGACGCCTTGGACCTTCTGATTATTTTGGTAAGTGTGTCCCTGCTGCTTCTTTGCACCACATACGTTTGTGAGACTAAACTTGGTTTATATTACGCCTTTTAATAAATATCTTAAATACAAATTGTGCTAGTAGAAGTAAATAAACATCAACGAAGACAGTTCACAGTGATCTAGAAGCTCAAACCCTTTCTGGGTTTGTTTTTATAGTGCTCCAATTAATTTTAAGCAGTTTTGTCACAAACTGGTTTTTAAAGATATGGTAAATAAACACGCTATGAGAAGATGAATAATTCTGAACCAGACTTATTATAGTTTTAATTAGTCTTTATTTTTTTGCTTTTAATTCAGTTTCAGTTAGTTTCCGAGTGAAAATGCTCGTGTCGGTTTCGTTTTTACCCCTTGGCTGTAAAAGGCTGATGGGGTGTTGTCGTCATCCTGCATGGCATGCAGCGTGGAAACCCAAGTTTGTGAATGCGATAACTCGAGAACGAGGCCACATAGGAGCTTCAAATTGATACTGAGTGACCTCAACCTAAAGGTCAGAAGTCAAGGTCACTGAAAATCTTGTGGATAAGATAACTTGAGAAGGAAGTTGTCTAGGATTTTTAAATTAATACCAAAGGTGTGTCTATTAGAAGGCTGAGGGGTAGGTATTTTTATTGTTCTAAAATATTTAATTTTAGTTTAGTTTTTATCAGTTCAGTCTTAGTTTTAGTCTCTATTAATTGTTATTGAATGGAGGGCATATGTCAGAGGCCAAATTTAGGAAAACTACAGTACAGTTATTACATTAAAAACAGAACCTTTGAAAGCAGTTGACTCACAGTCTTGTTGTCATCTAGATAAATAAATCAGTAAATCAAAGCCTCACGAAGCAAGTTTTGATCAGATTTTACCAAACTAACAAACAGGATCTTTCCTCTATATTTCTGTTTTGTTTTAGTTTGTTTTCCAAGTTTATGAATTCATTTCAGTTTTTTTTTCAAAAGTCTACTTTTTATTTTTAGTTTAGTTAACTTTAATAATCTTGTTCTTGTAAAAAGTCTTATTAGCAGTTGCTTTTTACTAATACACAATACTTGCAAAAATGGCAAATATTAGTATTTTAAAGGGTCAGCTTGACTAAACAGGGTAAAATAGTGTACGAGCACAATCCCCAGAAAGTGCTGATAGGTGTGGTTTGTTTTACTGGTGATTTACAAAATATGCTGGTTTCTAAAATCACAATTCAATATCAGGTGAAAAAAATAAGACATGCCTTTTTTGGGTTAAAAGATCATCGCAGTTAGCTGTAAATGAAATGTTGGTACATCTCCTCTCTATGTTTAAGAAACTTAACTGCACTGATTTAGGGCCTTTGCCCCATTTCTCATACTGCTTGTATTTAATGTTTGAGGTCAAAATTTGGGGCGACGTGCTGATTATTCTCTCTCATCCAGGTGAAATTGCCCTGCTGCTGAACCGTCCCAGGGCCGCCACCGTAGTCGCCCGGGGTCCCCTCAAGTGTGTGAAGCTGGATCGGCCACGCTTTGAGCGCGTGCTGGGTCCTTGCTCCGAAATCCTCAAGAGGAACATCCAGAGATACAACAGCTTTATCTCTCTCACTGTGTGACATGTGCCCCCTCCACCATCTGGGCCCCACCAGCAGGGGTGTGCAACATCAGCATCAGAGTTTTGGTCAGTGGGTGGGAAAGGGGTGAGGATGCAGGGTGAAGGATATGGGTTTTACATGCCCAGATTTGGGGCGCTCATTTCCTGCCTTTTTCCATTTTGCGCGTTTCTCTCTTTTGACCTTGTGCACTTTGACTTGATTCTGTGCTGTCACGTAGCTTTATGTCAAAAACAACATGCAGGGGTGTTTTAAAAAAAGAAAAAAAGAAAAAAAGAAAAATCAAACAGAGGGCAGAGATTATTTATCTTGTTACATATTGTAAATGAATCATGCATACAGTGTGTCGGCTGTATACGATGCATGCTTCAAGACTGAGAGAGAATGGCGTTTGCACTTTCATTCGTTAACAGGAGGGTACGGATAATTTCAGGAAATAAGAAGGAAGTCATGTTTACGTACGGCGGGGGAGGAAGACGGACCAGATTTGGTTGCACGCTGGCTGCGGTTTGCCTTTTTTTATTTCTGGAGGTGCGTGTTTCCATTTCTACACTGAATCAGAAACGCACTGCACAGATCTCTGTTCCCTAAAATGTAGCTGTTAAAGGTATGAAGAAAATTAAATTACTTGCTGTTGTATTCATTTTCAATGCTTCTTGAGCTTTTACCTTTTATTGAGTTGGGAGGTTGTTAGAGGCCTAATTGAGTTAAATTCTAATTTTATTGGTATTCTGTATACTTCTTTTATCGAAACACCAAAACAAACACTTACTTTATTGTGCTGAAAGTATTGTGTGTGTATCAAACGCATGTACACCTTAGTCATCCAAAGCACACAAAACACAGGAAAATAACATTTCAAGGCACACCTGTATTCATATCTGTGCAAAACTGCCTCTGTGTCACCTGATGAGTTGTCGGATCTTTTGATTGTTGGCGGTCTAAGGCACTTTTGAAAGCACATTTGCCTCTGGAGCTCTCATTCTGCATAAGAGTAATAAGAGACCAGTCCACTAGCTTATCACTGTCCTCCACTGGTTTATTCGACACTTCTACGCAGTCCAAACAAACGGTCTTCCTGCATCTGGAAAACTCAACATCTGAACAAGTGCATGAACAAAATGGGAAAATGAGTGCTTACAAAGTTCATTTAACAAGTCGTTCAAACAAGGTATGATTGTCACAGAATCACAAAGCACACCCAGACTTGCCTCATGGCACAGCATCTATGGATGAGTGAACAAATATATTTAGACCATAGTTTGTTTAGGAACAGCTCCGTGAACTATTAATGGCACTTACTTTCACTGTGTTTCTGGAAAAATTTGCTCACATTTTTGGACTTAGCCTTTTCATCAAATAAAAATTTTGCATCATTAAATGTTATAATTAAGTTGGTTTTAGAAGTTGCATTTCCAGTGCCAGGCATGTGGTTCCTGGGAACAGATGATTTTTCACTTTATCCCTTCAAATCCTCGTTTTCCCTTAGTTTGTTCATCTTGCTCAAAGGCTGAAGTGTCTTATTATCCATGTGTTGTCATGTCACTACTCTGTCACATACTCATACAAGCATCAAACCTACTACAGTGGTTGTCATGAGGAAAGTTTCGTCAGTTCAGCAGTGCAGCTCAGTGATGTCTTTTAGTTTTTCAGTGATAATGGAGCTCGGTGACACAGAGGAATTAACCGAGGCTTTTGATACACAAACAATACTTGTTAGTGAATCAATTGTTGCCAATAAAATAAGAAAAATGTAGGAAATCACCAAAGTTTATCCCCTAAGATTTTACAATGCGGTATGTTGTGTGTCAAAATAACTGACAAGTTGCTTTTTTTTCCCCACCTCGAAATCCTCAAACAGACAAACACAGTTAGAAACACACTAACGTGAAACACACACCCACACTGTATATGCGTGCACTGTCTCAGGACTAAATACATTTTCAACAGACACACGTCTTACCTGATGCTTTTTTTTAAGCTGATTTTGTTCGTTGTTTGCTAGATGAAAACTTTTGCACCACTTTTAGAGTTTGTACCATACAGCAGCTTGATTTAGGTGTTTTTAAGACATCAGTTCTGTGTTCTGACTGAAAAAAGTTAAGATATATAAATATATACAAACTTGTGTTGCTTTCCTTTGATCTTCTGTAATCTGTCAAAGTTGCACAACTGACCCAACAACTGATGTTGTAAAAAAAAACAACTTTCTGTATTCTCTCTCTGTATCTTTTTCTTTGAAACCATCTTGAACAAATAAAGAAAAGCTTCTGAAATCTCTCTGATTTGACTCATTCTTTTCTTCCTTTCTGATGTGATGGGACTTTTTTTTCCTCTAATTTTTCGCCCTTTTATCCCAGATCTTAGTTCTCTTTCTTTTTATCTATACCTCCTCTAAATGTTCCATCTTTGTTAATCTTCCTTTTTCTTTCCCGAAACTACTAACTGTCACCCTCAATCACACTTTTCATATTTATTCCCGCAGGTACCTAATCTCCTTCTCGGCCTCCCTCCGCTCGTCTCTGCTCTCCATCCTTCTCACATTAAGCCAAGTGTCAGTCATCCGTCAGGCCAGCCTGTCAAAACTCCGAGCTCCTCCCAGCCAGTTTACATCACAGTGGACTTAAAGCCTCCGCAGCTTTGACACATTCCTATTCATCTTAATGCCCACTAAATCAACTAAGGAATGTGCCCCTGACTCACTGACATCGAGTTTAATAGCCGCCCCCTCCCCACACATATACACACACACTGACCCATACACCTTCTTCACTTTGACAATACGCAGTAACGCACATGAACTTGAGCGAGGTCGGGGTTTGTACCTCCGTGAAGCAACACTTTGCCTTCAGTCTTGATTGTAAGTGCAGCTCCTTGCGTGTAGTGCTCGACTTTTTGTTTTCTGACACTCATCCTCAGCGGCAGGTCTTCAGGTTGCTTTTAGACCAAACCATTATTTTAACACTGCTGACTTTTTTTTGATGACAGGTTTAATATAACTCTTGTTTGGGCTTCCTAATGAGGATGGAGTTCAAACTAAACCTACACTATAGCTCACAGCATAGATCTATAGTATAGTATCAGTATAAATGCCTAAATTAAAGTCTATGTGTAATTGTACAGGTTAGACAAAATGTTGTTTCCAAAAATGAAAAGCAAAACTTTCTAAACTTCATTTCTTTTAGCCATCATGCACTCTTTTGACTCAAAGCAGTTTGGGGGAATAAACAGGCGCTGAGCCTGCACGTCACCATTCATCTACATGACAAATGAGCAAAAACATGTCAAATGCTTTAAAGCTCTAAAATAAGCAAGTGAGTGGACCTTGAACGAGGTTTGTTCAGTCAAACATGCTCTGAGTTCATGTCTACAAAAGAAGCAGCGACATTAAAACTAGTTACACCAAAATGAGCAAAATAAAAGCTGTCAGCGTGGACTGTGTGTGTGTGTGTGTGTGTGTGTGTGTGTGTGTGTGTGTGTGTGTGTGTGTGTGTGTGTGTGTGTGTGCGGCCAGAGTTTTTGATTAAGCACGGCCATTAGTGGGCATTCTGGGTGGGCCAGTTAAGGGCAGAACTTGGCACCGTCACATGAGCAGCAAGATGAAGCTTTGATAAAGCTGCGTTCTGCCAGGGTCAAAATAAGAAGGTGCTAACACGTACACACAGTCCTTTACTGACTTTTAATTGAGGTCGCTGTGTTTGGTTTTCTTTTATGCTTTTATTGTGTCATAATCTATCGTAAAAATCCAACTTTGTAGCACTAACGATGACATTTCCACAAGCTAATCTGTTTTCACACTGAATCCGATAAGAGGAAAAAAACCCCACCTGTCCATTACCACTCAGTCCACAACCTGCAATTAAAATTTTGCTTTTTTTTTTCTCTTTCGTACAGCGATCCTACAAAAATACCTAAACGGTGAATCAGATTTATTTCCAGTATATGTCTGTTAAATCTTTTAATGTTTAAACACTGCAGATCACGTGATTATTTGGTTCAGTGAGTGTTTTGGTAACAGCTACTCTGTTTCCTTCACAGAAAGTTCGTCTCTAGTGTTTCTGCTGCTGCCAAGTTTTAAACCTGCCTTTCCTTTCCTCGGCACAACAAGAGGGAAATGGTCCATCAGACAAGAAAAGCATGAGAGGATGCATGACCCCAGTTGCACCATTACATCTACTGCCTCCATCCATTTTTATCTGAATGTGCTACAAGATATAACTAGCTACTCCTACAGTGCATGTATGTTTGCAGAATCCTTAGCTGACCAGCAGTTGATGCTTAGTGAGTTGGGGAGGTTGGGTTACAGGAAAGAATCAGACAAGATGTGGAGAAAAACAGTGGAGGTGGAGCAGATGGTGAACATGCAGGAGGTGGAAGTGGAAAGTAAAGAAATCCTGGGCCAGCTTCACTGACAGCTTGTAATAGGCTTTCTACTCACTCCTGATTAAAGTCCATTGAGATTTACTGACATAAATGTGAAAGAATTTATCCCACCGTGGAAACATGCCGTCTCCTCATTACAGGATGACTTCTTAAGTGCATCCCTCCCCCAAATTCCAAGTTTTATTTAATGATTGCCAAAAATTTACAAGATAAGATGGCCTGGAGGCATTTGGTATGTGTGTGTGCATGTTTGGATGTTTATTTGCTGCATCTCATGCTCCCAGGAGAGCATGTTTTATTTGGTGGTGCATATTTAGATCTGGCACAGTGACTCTGGCCCCTGGGTATTTGACCGCAACAGCCCCTCTGCTCACAACGCCTCCCTGATTCTCTCTCTTTTGTTTCCTGGCTTGTTGCTCCGAGTTCCCATAGATGCCATCTCCTCTCAGCTCTATCCCCCCTCATTGGGGAGATTCGGGCTAATTAAAATGCCTACCAACCTCCACTGATTTTTCTCTCCTCTACGATCCCCACATCCTGGTGGAAAAAAAATAAATCAACCCCCAACCGCTGGCACTAATGACCAGCACCCTTTCATACACAGCTGTCTAGAAATATTGGGTGTGGCGACCTGTCTGCTCCGGGGCAGGGTTCAGCCTGGTTGGGCTGAAATTCTCAGTTCAGAGGCATCCCATCTCTGCCTAGTTCCCTCCCTTCACCACCGCTTCTGCTGCTCTAATTCTCAGCGCTAATCATGGCTTTCTTAGGTCAAAGGTCACTGCCCAGGCCTGGTCACAGGTGACTGAGCAATAGTGAAGCTGATGGGATTGAAAGGATGAGAGGGGGGTAGAAGGAGAAAAGAGTTAAAAATTGGGTCAGGAGATCATCACAAGGTCTGCTTAAGTTAAGCAGCAGCAGTTGTTGTACACTGAGTGTTACCACAGCAAAACAAAATGTCCCTCAAAAAATTTTGGACTCAATCTGTTTCGCATTGTGAGACCCAACAACTGGGCCTATATTACACACAGTGAAGCTGTACTGATTACTCGTCTTTGTTCCGGTGGCAAAGGGTGGGCAGCTTTGGCTCAGAAGGTAGAGCGGGTACTCTGCCAATCACAAAGCTGGCACTTCAAACCTTGAAAGGATGTGGTGACCAGAGAGCATATAAAGTAAATGCCAAAGTAACTATAGGCAAAACCTCCATGCAGCTAACTAAAGCAACTATCAGTGAGAGTGCAGGATACTGCTGATTTACACATGACCTTGTAGTAAATGTGCAATGAACAAATTGCTTCCAGTGTGGATGCAGCTCTTGTTCTCAGGTGACATCATGTGATGTACATGATCAGACCTTTTAGTGCTCCCTCTGCAGCAACAAGACTTTATGCAACTTCTTAAAAAGTAATAATACTCCCCTACACCTTTAATCTTCCCATTTCTTAAGCCATACAGCCTCGGTCTCTCCTCAGTTTCCTTGCAACCTGTTCTCTTCCTCCTTAACCCCTTCCACCTGAGATGAGAGCGGAAGGTGTGGGAGGAATCGTGAGGAGTGAAGTGTCTGGGCCACGGCCATATTATTTTGTTATGGTCTACTGGGGTATTTAATGATCCCTGGCAGATAAACACAAAAGGTTTATACCTACTTGTATGTAAACTAAAGTCTAGTCTAGTTTACTCTAGAGGACTAGAGTCGCATAATTCCTCCAGGAAACCTCTCTTCTCAAGATACATTTTAGCAGCTGAGATATTATTTATCATGGTTCCACATATACTTATTACAGTGGGCCAAATTTCTTCCACAATGATGTAACACACTGATAAAGTCATTCAGAAAGCAGTTACTTCAACTTTTTGCTGCCTAAGGTGATTAAGGAAAGGCCTGAATCTTGGGCTGTACTTATGTTTTCACAGGACTGCGCACAGTCCTGTGAAAACCTGTCACAGACAGGAAGACACTGAACAGGTGAAACAACAATTCACAGAAAGAGAGACATAAGAAAAGCCTCCTTTAAAAAAAACACTCATTTTAACAGACATTTTTATACGTGTGTTAAAATGAGCAAATCCACCATCTCTGCTGTAAAAACTAACAGGTCTGAGTCAGGCATAATTGCCTGGAATTATTTACTTTCGAATTATGTCCGCTCCCTGTTACTGTCTTTTAATTTGACCCTCGGAGGAGACAAAAGAAAAGAAAAGAAGAAAAAGGAAAAAAACAAAATGAAGGAGGCGACGTGATACCATCTGTTTGTTTTTCTGTATTTCTTTCCCAAGCTTGTTATCGTTCCTCATTTCCTGCTGGACGACAAGTAAATAATTCACATGTATACATGTACCAACACTGAGACCAGGCCTCCCCAACTAGCCTCCGTTTTGGCCTCAATTTCAAAGCTATTCCCAGCCTATGAACCCTTCTGTGACTCGCCTCTGAAACGGCGTGTAGAGAAAACAAACAAAAGACTAAAATGTTCTCCCGACATTTTGCAAGGGGAGGAAAAAAAAAAGTAGGAGTCGGTAGCATTTTTCTGAGTGAGATATTCCCTCGTGCACATGACTCTGCAATCTCCTGCCCACATTGATCCCAACACGGCACAATCCATCTCTTGACTTCATTGCTCAAGTCATTCCCTGAGGAGGCAGCTCAGCAATTGTCTCAAGTGTTCGCTTTTCTTTTTTTTTAGTGACTCCTACTCTCAGAGCAATCATTAGGGTTTTAAGTGCAGGTCATAAAAGTAGTCAGAGTTGCTTCTAATCACATTAGGAACATAGAGGAATGCACTGAGCAAAAAAAAGTCCCTGTTGAGCTGTTAGGGAAAGTGTATTAAAAGCCCACTCTTGCGCGCGCTACTACTGTTGATCTTTGAGACATTTAGATGATGGATGGTTTGCTCCACACTTAAAAGCATCTTGTATTTCTAAATCGGTTGTCAGATTTAGACATTGGACCGTAGACTGTGTATCTACAATGTCTCAATTAGATGTGACATGCTCCCCATGAACAAGCATGTTGCAGGGTTTAGTAAATGGGACTCTGCACAGCAGAAGGTCTTTGCAGGTGCGCAAAATCACAACGAAAAGACTGTCAATCTCCTGATTGTCAGGCCGCCCTTAAACATCAACACCTCTCCAACTCCTCCTCGGGCGCTCTGTATCCCTTCATTTGTCCCAGCTGAAAAATGCCCCAGGCCCGAGGTAGTGCCTTGAGAGTGGAGGGCAACTCCCTAAAACCCTCCAGGACCCAGCTCAGGGGGTGACCCAGCTCTCTCTAAACCCTCAAGGAATGTGTGGATTTGAAGCTAGAGCTGTAACAAGAGAGCACCACTCTCTCCTATCTGTAAGCCCATAATGGAGCCACTTCCTGTTGATAATCAGTTTGTTGTGATCTGACTGCCTCGGGATTTTGACACTTCATCTTGATTCCTGTAGTAGAGGAGGAAGAGGAGGAGAAAGAGGAGAGGCGTTATTATGGTTCTGGTCTGTCTACCATAATGACAGTGTGGGCTGTCATCAAAGGCTCGGGCACCAAAAAATTTTATCTTTCTAATTCGAGTTCTACATCATACAACAACCTGCAAAATATGCACATGTGCACACACTTGTGTACTCAAACTTGGGCCACTGCATCAGTCTTCAGTATAGGCAGTAAGAATGCCACGAAAGAAACGAAACAAGGGTCCTGCTAGCTTATTTTTTCCATCACAATTCCTTTTTTGTTCCCAAGGTTGGTGTTGGATCGGGGCCGGTACTACTTTTATGACCTTGATTAATAACAACAACAATAAAAGAGCCAAAACCTGCTGTAATTATTTTTTAAAAGCAGTTACAATGCTGTTTGCAGAGCATCTAGCAGGGAGCTCTTTGGGGTAGGGGGCTTCCATTTAACTACTGTTAATCGTTACCACGATGCATATGAAACAGCTTCACGGTATGGCTCATAAACTGGGTAGGGCTTCTCTCCTGGAGGTAAAGCGCTTTCATTGCTCAGTTAGGTGTGGTTGCCAGAGGAATTGCATGGTGTTGAGGAAAATCTCGGGCACAATTCAGACAACGGAGCTGCGGCCGATGAACATCGTAAAGCAACCGGGAGCCATAACTGGCTTTAATCATCCTTTAATCCAGAGGATTCTTTTGGTGGATTTGTTTTTTCGGGTAACACTTTATGATAGAGCCCGTGACTAAGGACGTAATTCCCCTTGTAATGAAATGGAATTTCAGTGCATTTTATTTAAAATTACTGTAATTATATTTATTTACAAATGCTTAAAGGTGGGTACGCTGGAATAAGGGCGTATCAAGTCAGGTTTTAACAGGAAACAAATAAATAAGAAATAAGTACAGAGTAAATACATTTAAGCACAGTAAATTTAAAGAACAGTAAGAACAGTTCTCTCTTTGTAACTTACAAGAAAAAATAAATACCATGAAAGTCTGCAGGCCTATGTGACATTAAAATGACAGAGCCTAGTCTAACTTATTTTTTTTAATAATTCACAATCACTCTTCAAACATAACTAAAAAGTGGAGGGAAAATGAAAAGCGATCCATTGTGCACATCACCATATTGAACACAAAGATGTGTAAAGGTAAGATTAATCCACTCAATAATATAAGTGCCCTCAAAAGTACAGCATATTAATGATGTAAGGTGAGGAAATGTAGTTTTCCATGAAATTACGCACTGGTTAAATTTCCTTGTGCTGTACTTAATTTTACTGACAGTATTAAAGTATAATTATGAGGTCATGTAGGCCTGCACATTTTGATTGTGTTCAATATTTCGTGTAAGTTGCAAAGGGAGAACAGTCCTTACTGTTCAGTAAATCTGCAGTACTTAAATTTACTTACTTGTAATTTTTTCTTTGTTTCCTGTAAAAATCTGGATCGTTACCTCCTGATTCCAGTGTATTTATCTTAAAGTCTTTGTAGATAATTAATAAAATGTAGATAATTCCATTCAATCACTGGGGAATTGCACCCTTAGTCGTGGGGCGTATTACAAAGTTTTACCATTTTCTTTCCTTCAAACCCATCCACTCCTTCTCTGTCCCCTTACACCCTCTCTCCTATTTCCATCCACGTCTTCAGCTCTGTCACAGATGTCTAGTGTCACTCGAGTCAAGCAGACAAATCTCACCTTAATCCCATATATCACCACCATCATCACAACCACCACTAGAGCCCCCTCATCTCACGGTCCCTACAGCGTGACTGCCCATGGCTACTGAAAGACACTGAGAAGGAAGGGTAAAGTGAAAGCCCCCACTGACATGCCAATTGGAGTAATTATGAGCTTATAGTCTCCTAATGCATCTCTGAGGACAGCTTTGTGCAGCCCCTCTGAGAGCTGAGCTTGTCTGTCATGTAATGATGTAAAGATGACTTGTCATTTCGCTTGCGAGCGAGCCATTTAACCTTTAACGTGGTTTTTATTAGTTTTTTAGATAAGGCTCATCTACGGAGATATCGGTTTCTTTATATTTGTTTTGATGACTTCTCTCTGCAACTTAAAGCCGTGTTTTTCTGCTCACTACTGGTGCATAATCCCATCTATTCTAATGTTTATTATGAGTATGTCATTGTATATGTTTCATTCTTTAATGCTGTTATTCCAGAGCCAGAGTCATGAAAGGCAATACTGGTCCACTCTTTTCCCATTGGCACCGACAGAAAGCTAACACTTCTGCTACTATAATGTCGCACAGACCTCCAGTTTTCCTACAACCCCCCTTGGGACCCCAGGGAGACAGGGCAGGTCTGTCTTTTGCTGTCCTTTCCACATCGCCTTGTCCTGCCTTTAATGCCCCCCACTCAGTGGCAGGACCCTGATGGTGTGTGGGTTAGTCATGTCCTCCTCTCTAGACTCCAAACTCGCACATGTGGCCACAGTGGGAGATCCCAGATTTTTGGGGGGAGCTGAAGTCAAAAGAGGGGAGGGGGATTGGGTCAGACCACCACAGAGTCGGGGAGACCCCTATCTTCCTCCTCGCCAGTTCCCACCGCTCCCACCACGGCACACACATGTTGAAAAGGTCAGGTCTTGATAGACAACAGAGCACCGGCAATTACAGTGCTATTTCTTAGTAGCTGGAAGTCCCCTGCTTTCAGTGTGTGTGTGTGTGTGCGTGCAGAAAGAGAGTGTTTTTTTTTCTCATTCGTAGAGCATAAAGAGGTAGTGTTTAAGGGGAAAATGAGCTAGGACAGGGGGAACGGAGGAACTGCATGTAGGAACTTGTGCATGGATTGCTTCATGTCTCCTCTGTCTGTCCATTTGAGGAAATCAGTGAATGCAGTGCAGGTGTTCCCAAGTACACCATCTACTGTATGAGAGAATTCTCATACCTGAGTGCTTTTGCTTCTAAATGGGATTTCCTTTCTTCACATCTGGAGCTGTGGTTTGTTGTCTGAGGCTTCCTCTGCACTGCTGTGGTCAGGAGTCCATCTCTGACCACAGCAGTGCAGGGTTAAACCCTTCGTGTGGATGCTGAGTCTGCAAGCAATATACACACACACACACACCTTCTTCCAATGTGTTCCCAGTCTTTTCTCTCTTCTGTGCCATTTCTCTTTCACACCGACCACCTATTTCTAGCTCTCTGATGATTACTTTCATCGAGAAGTACAGAATACAAAAAAAGAGAGAGACTTATGAGAAGAGCAGACCTCAGTTTGACAGATCTGGAGATCACACAGAAAGGATGCCGCGGTCTCTTAACAACTGAAGTGTGCTGCTGTAATGTATAATGTGTTCCAGCTGGAAGTTTGCCTCGCATACCTTGTACCACCGGATTTCTGCGTTTATGAGTGCATGTGGCATTTTTTTTTTAACCCAGAGAGTGTCAGTTTGCTTAAAGTTGTGACTTATGAAACAGCCCTGCCATCTGAAAAGGCTACACACCTACAGAGGTTTAAAGGAAATGGGCTCCTGAGGGGTGCTGGGGGTGCTCTATGCATGTTAGAGAGATGAAGTCCTGTAAATCGTTGCCAGTAATCATCCATATAAAAGAACAGCTGCGTCTGGGACCAGTTTTAAGTATGGCTGCCATACCGTGCCTCCCTCTGCTGTTTAATATTCAGTTGAACAAGCAGCAAGCGTACATGTGCGCGTGCACGCTCTGTGCCACTGCTTGCTTATGTGTGCAGAGGTTGCCCTGGATATGCACTCTGCTCTGGATAATTTCCAAGCCCAATCTATATTGCTACCAGGCTCTGGAATGCACCTTTGCTCCTGGGAAATTTCACCTGAATTGCTTGGCCCGTGTGAGCGTACGTCTACATGAGTAACCTAACCATAAATGTTACTGCTTCTTCTAATAGGTGTATTACAAGAGTGTGTGTCAAATAACACACAGCTCCACACTAAAAGCATCAAGACTCAACCCGCTAATGGCATCAACTTTGTCATCATGGACTCTGATGAGCTGGTCTGGGCTTTAGTTTGCAGAGCCTAATTTTACCCTGAGGAAGAGGGAGGAGATCTGCCTGTAGTTTGTAAAGGGCCTGCTCCTTGTGTCCGTGACTCATGCGTGCTCATGATATGGCTGGGCGGTGCTGGGATGGGGGGGGGGGGGGAGACATTGGGATCTATGTTTGTTTCTCTGTTGCAAGGCAATCCACTTTGGTCTTTGACATTATGAGGTGTTATAGAATGGAGATGCTGGTGGACTGTCACGAATGTGCAGCTATCAGTGTGCAAAGTTTCTATTGTCTTGCTCTCTCTTTTTATGGTTCTGCACCAAAGTGTGAGACTCTTTGTTTTGTTGATAATGAGCATGCAACACTTTTGCTGCTGTAACACGTGACACTTATATGCTTTGAGGAAATCTGATTTATACCATTCTAATGAAAGGATATTATTATAAAGACCTGCAGTTCTGACCTCATGGGGTCTCCTGTATTATCCTGAATTATAACCATGTTTTAAAGTGTTAGTGGAGTGTGAGAGATGGAAATGTGACAGTGATTGAAATGCATCTTGACTCCAGCGCAGTATTTTGTTAAGAAAACCAAATCAAATAGGAACACTCTATATTAAAATTAGAAAAACAGCCGTTTTCTCAAGGTGCTTTATATTGAAAGGTAGAAACCCTACAACAATACACAGAAATCCCCAACAGCCAGAAGATCCCACTTTGAGCAAGCACTTGACAGCAGAAAGGAAAAACACTTTATTAACAGGAAGAAAACTCTGTCAGAACCAGGCTCAGGGAGGGGCAGACATCTGCTGCAATTGGTTGGGCCTGGATTCAGGAGACAGGATAAAAGACACTAGAGAAGCGAGCCAGAGGTTAATAATGATGCAGAGTGGTGAATAAAGACAGTGAGTGAAAAAGGTGAGTGAAGAAGAAACACTCAGTGCACCATGGGAAGCCCCCAGCAGCCTTTGCCTAATGCAGCATATTTAAGGGAGGATTCAGGGTCACCTGATCCAGGACTAACTATAAGCTTTGTCAAAAAGGAAAGTTTTAAGCCTAATCTTAAAAGCAGTTTGACTCCAAAATCCAATCTGGGAGCTGGTTCCACAGAAGAGAGGCCTAAAAGCTGAAGGATCGGCCTCCCATGCTACTTTTAAAGCAAAGAGCCCTGTTGAGGTGATATGGTACTATGAATACTTTAAGATAACATGTGGGCTGATTATTCAAGACCACCTGCCTAATATTTTGCATGTGGGCCTGTGTTGCTAAAAAGCTGACTCAGGTTTCTGTCGATAGGGCAGATCCCACTGTTTCACAGTTTTTTGGGGATCTGAAGAGTTTGGAAGCCTGCTCTATGCCTGGATGACTTTGTTGTGTTCCTTGAGCTGTTCAGAATTTTTAAGATATGATGGTGTGCATAATATTGCTGTGTGTGTGTGTGTGTGGGGGTGGGGGGGTTGCCATTGGCAACATCTACACCCAAATCCACAAGAATGTCCAGCAGAATAAGCAGTAATACTGTTTTTTATAATATGGTTAAAATGCTAAATTTAAATAAATATCACACAGGATTTGCAGATTTTTGACATTTTTAAGTGATTTTAATTGATTTTTTTTTTTTTTAAATTACACTGAGCTCATGTTTAGAAAAATCCTGTCACAGCTTGAAAGATAATGATGAAATAATAACCTCAGGCATTCACAAATGATCACCTCTAGCCTTCACATAAATGAGTTAAACAGACAGTTCATCCAGACGGAGCCACACTTCAATTCCCCAAAGGCCTCACAGCTCATATCTACCGCATTCCCAGTAAAAGTCTCTCCTTTTTCCTATGTGTCTCTCACTGGGAACTATGTGTGGCCCACAGGCAAAACGGGAGTCATCACCTCACTCAGAGAATCCTCTCCGCAGAGTCTTTATGGCTCAATTTACTGTGCACTAGCATCCATAAAATGATTTAATGGGGTTAATGTTGTTAGGTACACATGCCTCAGTTGCCAGTAAACATGATGTCTAAATAGCTCATGCAGGAGGGGCAGGAATGAGAGCATATTTTCAGATCTTGCTGTTTTGATATTGTTTTTTCCCTTAAAGCATGAAGACTTTGTTCCCTCTGTCTGCTTAGTTCTGTTTATATAAAAGTTTTACCCTATTCCATCTTTCACCGCTTGTACCATCCTCTCCATCTGCTTCATACATCTGTGGGTCAAAACTCCACATTTTGGTTCTCCGTATTAATCTTGCTCAACACACCATAAACCGTCTCCAAAACACGAAATAAACACAGCAGTGCTTCATTCTCACTTTCTACTCACCTGTTCTGATAGATGGACAACTACTCCCTTGTACTTTGTGTCCTGTTATCTCACCTCTGACTCCAACAAGGAAGCCAAATGTAGACTTAAAAAAACCAAACATGTATGAGTCACATGAGTCATTCAAGTCAAAAATATGAGTGAGAGTATCTATCGGTGCTTGGAGGCTGGCGTGTGATGTAATCATGACCACACAGGAGTCAGGATGAACCCGGCTGTCACCAGCTGGTCTTAGTCACGTTGCCACTGAATCATAAAGTTTAATTCTCTTGTGGCACCACCAGATGAGAAATGAATGATTAATGCAGTTTGAGCGAGATGTCACGTAAACTGCTTTAGCAGAGGGACTTTTCTTTTAAAAATATTTGATTCGTTTAATAGCACCCGTGCCATCTTAACACGAGCTTCATAGGCCTATTAAAATTGTTTCATTAATTACTCCACCATCTGCTGCGGCGCTTTCTCTGTGCAACGTTTCCAGCCACCGTGCCCTCTGGCTCGCCTCGCGCTGTATTGATCCAGTTAAATGGACAAGGTGGTCGGCAGACCACCTGGTCGGCTGACCTATGCCTCCCCGCTGATTGTCACCTCTGGGTGATAATGTGTGTGCAAGCCGTCTGTCCGCGTCTCTGCTCCTGCAGGTATGTCTCCTTTATCAGGCCCTTGGGGCTTTTCTCCCAGACCTCCCAGCAAAGCCAAATGAAGCCCAGCACTGGTGTACTGGTTCCAGCTTCTTCTCAACAAGTTAGGACCAGCCTATCGTGAGCCTTTGCTTTAAGTAGAAGCTTCCTGTGTCCTCAAATCTTACACGTACAAAAAAAAAAACTACATGGCTCACAGAACAGCTGATGTGGTGTGCACATCTAAACACAGAATCCAGAAGGCTGTTCCAAAAGGTTTATGGAGTCAGTGATGATGTGGTATATCTAACAGCTGGAGTGGATGGATGATTTTATACCCATATATTCAAATACAAACAAATAATTACAATTAAAGTCCAAACCAAAATAAATTAAGTAAACACCAACTTACATTACTAATGCAACCACCATCTTAGTATTTTGATTTCTTTAAATTTAACAATACAGTGATCCAAGTGAGGAAATATCCCTTGATGCTGCATGGTAATCAGTTATAAGGTTAAGCTGTCTTCTTAACTTCTTTGTTCCGAGTCTGGAGGTAAGGAGGAAAAGGGCCAACCAGGCCCAAAGGGTGGAGTTATATACGGCAGACTCCTGGGCGTGTCCAACAGATTGACAGGTGAAAGGATATGATGCATGTTGGTGTAGTGATTTTAACACACACACAGACACACACACACACACACACGCCCAGCGTTATATAATCTGATTATCATCTGCTATCACCGTTAGGATTTTGCTGTCTTTTGATAAAATTGCTGAACATTGAATATTTGTTTTTCCTGCCTTAAACTCAAATTCAGAGTGAGGCGGGCTGAGTCACCACCATCACTGCCGTAATGATCATAATCATTTTTACCCCCCCAGTTTTGTCCAAATTAAATTACGCCCTGAAAATCACAAACATCCTGAGGGATATATGATAAATTCAATTTATAACTTCCCCTGATCATTTGTTTTCATGTTTATTCCGTCAGATGATTTAATGAGAACAGTATCTATTCAGTATCTCCATCCTGCATCCTCCTTTTCTAATCACTGATAATCAATATCGATTACATCCTGAATTTCTGAATGGGCTCTCTGCTGAAGGGCACACACACACACACACACACACACACACACACACACACACACACACACACACACACACACACACACACATATGGACTGAGGGGGTGGGGATGTGCTCTTGAGTCTTAAGTCATCTAAGCAGCCAACCAGCTTCCCTTCACTGAATAGATGCACGATCACCAAAGGAAGGGGGGAGGCGCAACGGGCACGGAGCTGCTCTCTATATCCAGAGCCTCAGAGTCGCTCTGACACCATTCACTCCAGAGTCCCACGCAGCCAAGGAACTGCGCAGACTGCTGCAAGACAGGCTCTGGATAGCACAGCACGGACAACGTTCCCCCCTGTGATTTTCTCCTCGTTTGGATTATATATTCATGTAGGACTATTAAATACTAAAAAAAAGTCAGCAAATTAGTCGTGCTATTGAATCCTATGTGACATTTTCTTTAAAGTAGCCGGGTTTATTGTATTTTTTTCAAATATATATATTAAACTGGGTTCAAGTTTGAAGCCTGTAGTTTCTTTTAAGAAAGTGAAGGGCAATGCGCGTTCTGCTTGTCTCTTGGGATTGTCTCACTTGCGTTTGAGGAGCTATGTCGAGTCGCAGCAGCAGAGTGTGTTCGGGAGGACGCGATCCACTGTGAATAACAAGAATCAACTTCCAGCCTCTCACAGCTTCAAGCAAGTGCAGCGCGGTGTCTTGACTGAGCACGCTGAGCTGCCTGACACTCTGGGTTTCTCTCCCAGAGGGGATGGTTGTGGATTCTCTGGGGCCAGGAGCGACTCTGGGGCTCCTACACGTTCGCACTTTTTCTGAGATTCGAGTAAATTCTAAATTAAAGGGAAATGAGAGCCACACTTTCCTACATCCTGCTGTGGACGACGTACCTGCTGGCCACTGCTGAGGTAAAGTTACCAGTTAACTTGGTGGAGACACGGTGGGGTCAGACAGACGGTGTCTTTGGCCCCCGTGTCATACTTGGTGGTGTGGGGTTTTTATTCTTGTGAGGGTGCAAAGGTCCCAAAGAGCGCGCATTCTCACAAGAGCCACACATTCAGCAGCACAGCTTTAATGTCCAGATAAAGAAAACCACAAAAGTAAGAGCTCTGAGATTTGATTTAAGCCATTTTAGGCTCGGATACACACAGATGGCGTTATGTAAGACAGTTTTTATTGTAATTTTTTTAAATTTTAACTCACTTATAACCGATGTAAACTGTGTATTTAAAAAAAAACATGGTGGTGTAGGCTGTGATTTTAAACATTGGTGTGAATGTGCTTTCATTTTTTCTGGACAACAGCGTATCAGTGACTGTGCGCTTTTGAACAAACATCACGTCTGCACTTGGATGCATATCTCAGTTATTTTTGGCTTATGTGCCAAATCTGTTCGTAGCTTGAGTCAACTGGGCAAACGTTTTGGTTGGGCTGAGCGCGATCATGGGAACCGCTCCGGCTGATATTTTTAGCCCCTGCTCCTGTGCGGGTCGCACGGTTTCCTCAGCTTGAGGTGCCTGCAGGTCCGCAACAAGTGCAGAGTGCGGAGAGGATATTGTTTATGATATTACAAGCAACTCTTATCGCAAGACAGCTATTTTTAAAAATGCTGACAGGCAATGGAAATCCCTTTTTTTAACGCACATTTTAAAGTTTAATGATAAAAGTGTTTATTCTATAGTTATCTGGGTGCCAAATTAACGAGAACTACCTAAAGTGCAGAATTTCTTAAGGGACCGCTTTTTCCTCCGCGGATGAGGTGATGTGTGGCAATGAGACAAATCTGCTTGCTTGTTGGCACACAGTTGTAAAGCTGTCCATCACACATTTCTAACCTTCATTTGTCGTTTGATTTCTTTGCCCCGACCGTTCTCCTCCTCCTCCTCCACCCTCGACCCGCGCCCACCCCAAAGGAAGTGGAGTTTCCCCAAGAGCTGATAGACCGACTGTCCCACAGCGAAATCCACAGCATCAGCGACCTCCAGCGGCTACTGGATATCGACTGGAGAGGTAAATTCTGCTCCTTGATGCTTTGAATCATACATATGAATTACATTAAGAATCCTGACGCACTGATATTCAGATGTGACATTACATCATGAATAGCCTTTTATTAGCATCTGATATATATTTTTCTTTGTAAATCAACACATGGATTTATCAAAGATAGGTTATGTTTCTTTTATACTTCACTTAGTTTCTATGGGCTATTACTGTGAAGCCTGTAGTTGAATGGCTATGGCGATGTTTAAGAAAGAACTTAAGTCCAGAAGCCACTGACAGTATGCTGGTATCAACATTTAATCAATTCCAGATTTAGTGAATTACATAAACAAACAGGTAAATGAAATGTGTTGGCACATTTTTGCCGGCTCCATTCAGGCGGGAAATCATTGCACTCCAGAAATGAATCTTCAAAAACATAACCATGTGCAGGAAATTGCTGAGGGATCTGTGTACCAGTGGGGGTCTGCCAAGCACGATAAAACTGCAACAGGTGCATTTACTGTGCACGTGTGACAAAGGTTGGATGTTCGCTGGCAGGCATGTCTTTTTCTTTTTTTTTGTGCTGCCACGTAAGCTGAGACCAGGTCATCCTGGACCCTCTGAGATTAACTTACCGGGTGAAACTGTCTCACCCATGGAGATTAGTTGATGGACACAGGCAATTACAAAATTTGCTTTAACAGTCCCAAATGATGTAAGCTGCCTCACCAGTCATAGCTCATTAGCAACCCCAAACCTTATACTCAGCAGAGCAGCGCTGGGACCGGACGTTCGCTCAAGTATTCTTCTGTGTGAGCATGCATTTGCCTTGTTGAAGAACATGTTAATTAGGACTAATAGTTCCCACATCATTAGTATGTTATCAGTTCACAATCACCAGCCTGTACTGCACAACAGTGATCACTCCTCTTTATGCCGAGCCCAGAATAGATTCCCCGAGTGCCTCTAGCATGAGGAGAGGTGTTTATAATTGAATTAAAACGTCTTTCTTCAAACAGAGTAATGTTTTTCAGGGTAACAGTAGTAGGCTGATTATTGTTACGAGGACATAAATCTGTCCAAAGGCCCACTTGGCTGCCCTGGTCAGCCCATTAAAAGACTTTTGACGCCAGCCAGAGGGATATTTTCAGAGCTTTTGTTGCAATATATAGCAAATGTTGTAGTATATTAAACAGGGAGGGAGAAAGAAAAGCATCTGAAAGGGTATGCAACACATTGCACCTGGAATATTTCAACAAGGAACTGCATTGTAAATATCAAGAGTTAAAATAAATCTGCCTGTCAGGATGAATGTTTCATTTAGTGCTGCTTTGCTCATCCCGGCCTGCATTTGCTTTCGGGAGGATGGTGTCTTTAGCTCTGACTGACAGATGAGATGACCCTGTTGGAGCCTGCAGATGGCCGTCTGGCCCCTGAGGTGCTTCTCTCCTCTCTGCTCCTCTCTTCTCTCCTGAGGTGGCCCCCTGCCTGCCTGCTCTTATCTCTTTCACTGAAGAACTTTGACAGAAAAGGGAACCTGACTCTTAGCATGGGGCAGAGGTGGAGGAGGAATCCGGAGGTTGTATTCCTGCTTTCTGCAGAAAGACTGCAGTAGTTGTGCAACCCGCTTTGTTTCTGAAAAGCTGACAGAGTTTACGTCCTGTACACCAGGACTACCCGCAAATCTGCAAAAACAACGTTTGTGTACTTTCTACCTGCTCTCGCACCCACAGAGGGGACATGCTGCCCTTGTGACCTAAACGAATGCTTTGTCAACTCAACCATGTAGATGCTCTCAAATAACAAATCAAGGGAGAACAGCGCAGAGAGAGAATTATGGGGGTCACTTATTGCGACAAGTCAGTAGAACGTGAGCTATTTAAATAAGCAGAGGGACAAAGAAGGAGAGGAGGGGTAAAAGGAGGGAGTAATTTGCCTTCATGGCATGAGATTGTCTCCTGCATGATTTCTTTTCTCTTGTCTCAGTTTGACAACATTCTGGGGGTGCTGTTGCTTCTTAGCCACCTGGACTCAGCAGTGGAGAAAACCCCTCACTCCCCTGGTGCTGACTCCTTTCTCATTCTGCCTGTCCTTATATTTCCCTGTTTTTCTGTTTTTCCATTAAGCAGGAAAGATTACCCAGTGATGCTGAAAATGAGGGGCGGGGGGACTTAGTCTGTCACATCTCCCTTTTCCACGTCAGATTTTGAAAATCTGGGTGGCCAACAGTGTCACATTCTTCTTCACTCCTAAATTGAGGACAGGGGTCAACTGAGCACAGCCTGAGTCACCTTTTATAAAGATTGTTAGGTAGACGTCCAGTCAGAGGTAGGTAGGTGTTGTGCACTCACTCCCTGTCTGACTGAGCGCACGACAAGTTCCTTTGACTACTCACTAAAGAGACTACACTGGGACTGAAAATTGACAAATGTGGAAAAAGACAGCATCAAGAAGCAAATAAACAACCAATCCTGAAGGGGGACTTTGTAGAGATAGAGGAAATCCCTTTAGATGACTCTGGTCAGATCACAAAGCAGATCAGGGGGTGGAATGTGTTTGCTTGTGGGTAAGCTTTGTTGTGCCGGTGTACATTGGGTTTTAGGCTGCCACGCTGAATAATAAGAGGAGTTTGTGTAACTGTCGCTATGTTTTTCTGTTAAGTGTACATGCATAGGAGTGTGTTAGCTAGGCGAAGTTGTGCCTTGCCTACAGACAGGTAGGACCCACCCACTTAGCAAACACTCTCAGACTCTGCTCTCTTAGAAAGGGCAGTATCCTGCAGGGAAGTGTTATCATTTTATTGCTGCTCTGGTACTTTTCTGCAGTGCACCTTATATCCTGGGTGGGGACCAAAACAAGCAAGCTTTATCAGATGACCATGAATGTGGGGGGAAAAAAAAAAAAAAAAAAAACTGGCTACACTGACCTGAGGTTAGAGAACTTTGAGGAGTTAGCGTAACAAAACATGTACTTTTCCAAGCCACTAAATGATTGAAAAAGCAAACATTTTCAGGCAAATGAGAGACACCAAACCGCTAATTAGGGCAGGAATAATGGTGGCTGAGTACCACCTGTCAAATGACCACTTTAGTCCCCCCCGCGTGTGTCTGTGAAAGCTGGTTGTTTTTGAGGGAGCGTGCTGACTCACCTGCGTCTAGCTACTTCATTCGTGCGTGGAAAGTTCCTGCCAAATGAGTGAGTGAGGCTGACACACAGAGCTTTACAATTATGCAGAGCTGTGTGTAAAAACGGGCCTCCTGCCTGCACCCTGTGTCCTCTGGACTGTTTACCTCAGTTTGTGACCTCATCAGCAGTCACTCTGCCCTCCTGCCCACCGGCATGTTGAAGGGAACTATAGGCCCTGAGAAACCAGTCAGAAGTTACCATCTTATTATGGTTGTGTGACTAACCGACGCACAATTTGTTGTGGATCGGGTATATAAAAACATCAACGGCCGATCACATGCCAGCTTTTCCTGAGGTCTACCAAGCCACCCATCGCTGCCATTCAGCATTGTTAAGCTGCAACTCATAGCTGGTTTATTGGCTGAATAAGCTTTGTGTGTGTTGTGTTTTTCTTTTTTTTTTTTCTCTTTGTGACATTATTAACATGGCGGCCTTCTGTTTTGTTGAGGTACGGGAAACGATGTTATCGAGGAGCCCAAGCACCAAAAGCACCACAAGCACCCAAACCACCACAAGAACTCCTCTCATCATTATGGTTACTACGGTGACCTGAAGAGCTCCCAGCTGCACAGCCGACGCAAGAGGAGCATTGGTAAGGCCGACAGAATACAACGTGCTCAACTCAGAGGTTGCATCATGATTACTTTTAACACCATATATCCTGCATCACACTTTGGCACATAAGATTAAAGTGTAAAGACGCCCTAAAAATAACCCGCGTCTTAAATATCACCCCCGACACGAGTTCCCAGGAGATGAAACCGATCACTTTACACTAATTTCAAACAAAGCTAATGGTTAGTGGCTTTTATGCTGCCTTTTTGTGGATAAAAGGGAACCCTAATGAAGACGTCTACCCGGTATTTACTGCAATCAAGGAATCATGAGAAACGAGACTGGTGCGCGAGGTTGACGAGGCCGTCTGACACGAAGCCTTGTAATTGGCCGGAGGCTCACAGATCTAAGGCACGCGCGTCAGGAGAGAAATATATCCTTGAGCGTGGAAATTCCAGGCATTCAGGGCTCAAGTTGCAGCTCGTCTGGGCTCTCAGTCAGATTTCTTCATAAAACGCCACGCGGTACGATATCTGATAGAGGCGTGTAGAACACCGTGTAATGTGTGATGCGTGTGCATTAAGACGCTCTACCCTAAGTGGCACAGCATTTAAAGCCACACAGGATAATGCGGTTGGTTGTATTTCATATATATCATAAGTGTAACATACTGTATACCATTTTGGCAGCTGTCTACACATGATGCACATATCATCTTTACGACATAATGGCATCTTACTGTACACACTCTATCAAATCTTTAGGTTTAAGTGCCTCTCGGCGCATTAAATCTGCTATGAATACTTAAAGTCTTCATTACAGCCAGCGGGGTCAAAGGCCATTATTAGATTTCCCACCGGTGCACGTAAGGGTTTCTGGCCTTGTCACGCTGCATTAACTCCACTGGGGTCCCTGAACAAAGGAGTACTCATTTAATGTCTCACCGAGTCCTAAGCTTCTTAGCTGATATGAGATCAGCTTTTTTTTTGGATAGCTTGTCTTCTTAACAGCCTTAAATGGGGTTGGGTGTGATCTTAGCCTAGACAAACAGCTCCCACATCAAATGACTCATCAAATAACGAGCAGCGAAAGAATGCATGAAGCAGCTGTGAGCGAACAGGACAGATTACAACAGTACATCGAGATGGAAAAGATGATAACTAATGCCGGCGCAGACCAAAGTCATTAACTCGACTTTCCCTCTCTCCCCCGTCTCTGTTACAGTAGAGGAGGCAGTCCCAGCAGTGTGCAAGACACGGACGGTGATCTACGAGATCCCCAGGAGCCAGGTGGATCCCACGTCTGCCAACTTCCTGATATGGCCGCCTTGTGTGGAGGTGAAGCGCTGCACGGGCTGCTGCAACACCAGCAACATGCGCTGTCACCCTTCCCGCAAACACCACCGCACCGTTAAGGTAAGACGCCTACAGCATAGGTTGTTTGCGTAAATCCATGACTGCATCATATTAAACCCAGTCACCCGCTCAGTGCAAACACACTCGCTTCCACATCCAAATCACCACTTTTCCTCTCTGCAGGTAAGTAAAACAGGGAGGCAAAGTTGGGCTAATATGTTTTTCTGGATACTTGTTCCACACTTTACTCCCTATTTTCTTTGCAACCCTCCTCCTCACGGTTCCAGAATTGGCCACCTAACCGAACCTGCTGCTTCCATTCCTCCCCTCTATCCTTCATTTTTTATTGATCACCACCCCCTCTTCTCATGTTTGGTGAGAGGCCCTGGGTTGGCTGTGCCAGGACGGTGGGAGGAAGGAAGAGGAGGAAATGGGGCTGTTGGCACTTGGAACCATGGCATCTGTTGAAGGAATGAACCAAGAGGGATGCTCCTGGCAGATGTAAGACAGGCTAAGAGACAGAGATGGAGTCTTGTATCTAGAAAGTATCTGTCTCTCACTATTGCACAGGTACACCTCTCCTGTCTTCTCTGTTTGGACCTTTCGGGAAGCAGTAAGCCCAGAGAAGACAGGGTGACAAAGAGAGAGGGGGTTGCACTGTTCTCAGAGACTCTTTGGCAATGGTTGCTTGAAAACATGTCCTGTTCAGGATCAGAGGAGACACTCAGCGGCCGGAGCGGGAGATGTATTTCTGACGTATTTACACTTCAGCCTGTTAGCCTGAGCATGGCTCTGTTTGGAGGTATGGGAATTATGTGGTCTGTTCTGTAAGTAAGAGACAACCAGGGAATAAACAGGGTAGCCTGGAACAGTCTGACTGCACACTCATCTTCGCGCTCTATTGTTTCTTCTCCGATTCTGATCTTGCCCAGCTGCCCTCGCTGGTACATTGCTTTGTCTCCTGGTCCTCTTGCAGGACTTTAAAGATGCCGCGTTGATAGACCAGCAGAGGAATAGGTAATAAAACAAATATCAATCTTGGGCTTGCCCCCTCTTTCCCCTTTGGCACCCTGGCACAGGCCATGGAGATTTCAGTATTAATAAGAGGATCTCCTTGTATACTTCTGGTGCAGAGATGGTGAGGCAACACTGACAAGATGGTCACTGTAGGGCAGAAGCCATTGCACCCAGGGCACAGAGTTTATGGTAAGACCTGCTGACTCATAGCATGGAAGGAGAGTGGAGCTCTGATGTACAGCACAGCTCTGTGCGTCTGTCTGTCTGCATGCAAGCTCATCTGTCTTTCCGTCTGCCAGACCTCAATAGGAGCACTGTCTGTGATCACAGCGATGAGGGATGGAGAGAGGCTGACAACAGCATGGAAGACACTATAAGGCTTGATTCAGCTATTCCTGGAATGCAGTGATCCATGCAACTTTGTCAACCCCCCCACCCCCACTCCGCCCCACCCCGACACAAAGGGCAAAATGAGCTCACTGACTTGAGGGACCTTCAGGCATGGTGGAACGGGTTTCAAGGGGGTCAGTTTTTCCATGTGGTTCCAGCCTCTGGTGATGGAGGGCGGCTGAGAAGCGTCGTATCCCTGTAAAGGTCATCCGTCAGGGCTCCGGTCAGGAGACATTCATCGCATTGTGTGTGAGGAACATTGTCTCATGCCAAATTTTTTTTTTTCTGTCTGTCCTCGGTCTGAATAGGGGTTCAATTTGTGTGTCTGCCTTCATTTATTAGAAAACTAAAAAATGTTGTTCGTCTACCCTTGGCCTGGCTTGTTTTTTTTTTTTTTTTTTTTCTTTTTCCTGCGAAGCAAGGATGGGAAAAGAACACATTTGCTGTGTTTCTTTCCATCTTATGACACTTTGCATTTGTCCAAATGCACCTTTATTTATTTTTTTCCCCCTTTTCTCTTTCTTTCCCTTATTCCTTTTTCATGCTGTGGACCCAAAAGAAACAAGCGGGTCTGTGCAGGCCCCATTCTGTAGCAGCCTGCCCTGCCCTGTCCTGTGATGGGGTAATAAAAAAAAAAAGAAAAAAGAAAAGAGCCGACTTTAAATAGGACTAGCCTGAGGGTGGGAACGGGGCCCATATCCTAAATTCATCTTTTCTTTTCTTTTTTCTTGGTTTTGCCCCTTCACTCACTCTTTTGCATTTTGTACTTTGCTCCTTCATCGAGATAAGTCAGCCTCTGGGACCTTGTACGTGTCAATTTCATTTACACACTTGTTTTTGTGTTGTCTGCATGCCTTGGCATGGAAGAGAACACAGTAAAAGCGAGAGGTGTAAAGATAAGCGACGTGGCAGGCTTTTAGAGATGGTTCAGTGTCTGTAAAAGAGATCAAGTGAGGAAGGTGGAAAGAGAAACAGAAAGAGAAACAGAGGGAGGTAAACAGTTTCTAATGAGCTAATGTTATTATATGTTTTCATGTATTTACATCCCGGCATTCCTTTACCTACTCCTGCACCCCGCCTCCTTTTGCACTTTCAATGACACCATAATCACTCCCTTTATCCCGGCATCTTGGCTCTCGCATTTCTTTTCTAGTCAGAGTTCTCATTTGTCTTTTCTTTGTGGTGTTTTATCAGCAGAAGGCTGCCAAGAAACATCTTGGCCAGCATGCTGCTGATTTTGTGCCACAGAGTTCTTAGACTTGTTATAATCTTGACATGGCACGGATAGCTCAAAATATAAACATGCCCAAATTTATTTATCGCTGGCACAAAACACTTCCAAGTTTCTATTTTTGTCTTCCTTTCCTCTCTCCTGTATTCCCTCAGTTCATCCTCCTCTTTGTGTTTGTCTGTCTCTGCTGGCTGACGGCTGCAGCTGTGTCCAGTATTTCTGATGGTTTTCTCAGCGCTTTTGGCTCAGAGTGTCTGCAGACGCACTCACTCATAAAGCAACAGGTGATTTTGAAGGAGGCGGGATTCGACAGGAAAAGGGATACAAATTGCATACGAGGTGGAAAGACGTGCGCTTTTAAATTCTTTTGCGCGTCTGTGTTTGTGTGTACATACGTGCACAAATACGACTGCAAACAGGCCGCGGCGGAGGCAAAGAACAGAGCTGTCATTCAACCTGTCACTCATCAGCTCTTAAGGCTATATGCTTTTTTTCCTTAAAAAAACCAAACTTTTTCTTAAACAAGCAAATCAGAAGTTGTAGATTTTTAATGCATGCACAGCAGGAAATTGTGAGTTGTGAAACAGAAAAAGTGGTGCTGTATATACATGTCCTGGCACATTTTTAAATCCCACTTTAGAAAATAGTGCCTTCATCCAATAAACTGTTAATTCAATTCAGTTCAACTCAGTCTCGGTTTGGTTCAGTAGCTCGAGGCTTTCAGTCACCTTTGACGCACAGGTACAAGTATTTTGCAGAGGTTGACGAGGGTCATCAGCACATCTGTGTAAACCCAAGAATAGTGTGTGTGTGTGTGTGTGTGTGTGTGTGTGTGTGTGTGTGTGTGTGTGTGTGTGTGTGTGTGTGTGTGTGTGTGTGTGTGTGTGTGTGTGTGTGTGTGTGTGTGTGTGTGTGTGTGTGTGTGTGTGTGTGTGTGTGTGTGTGTGTGTGTGTGTGTGTGTGTGTGTGTGTGTGTGTGTGTGTGTGAGAATAGAGTGAGCACTCCATGCTAAGCGATGTAAACTCCCCGACCGCAGAGTAGGGACAAGGCCGTTTGGGCAAAGCGGCAGCAAAGAGGAAGACGGGCTGAAGAGTAATGAAGTGTTGATGGCTACTGGATCAAAGTGGAGGCTGACAGAGGCCAGGCGGATATAGCCACAGTGCTGAGTGTGGGGGTCCACACATCTCGCTGCGGCGGCCCCGACCCCGACCTTTACGCACAAACACACAACATACGTACTGACAGTTACCTCAGCAACAGTGGGTCACATCCGGGTGTTTGGTTTGGGGGTAAAGCAGTAGCTCTAGCCCCACGGTTGTGTGGGACCCTGACTTACGGGGTGTTTCATAAATAAAAGGCGTCGTGACGGTGATACAGTGAGAATGATTTATGATCATTTGAAGGCTAGGGGTGCAGATGGAGAACGAGGGGCCTCCTGGTTTTGAAGTCTTCTGCAGCTGTGAATTATTTTCCCTTTGATTCACTTAGCTCAGCTAGACAAAGGAAGGGTGAGAGAGTTTGTGTGCGCACAAGCGTGTTTGTGGTGTACATGGCGGGGGTTGCGGGGCAGGTCGTGACAGACCAATGGGAGTGTCCTCACGAAGCTCGAAGATGGAAAGTTTGGCTTCTGCTGCACCGGCTGGAATGCATCAGTCCGAACAGGAAAAACCATATTTTAATCACATTTTACTTCATTTCTGTATTTTTCTTCAATCCTCCCCTCCTTTGCTCTTCCCTACAGACTTCATCCTCCCCCTCCACATCTCCTCTCAATACAGAACTGCCCCCCCACCACCCCTTTCCTTTTCAGTCTTGGAGTCTGATTGTCTGTTCAGTCAAATAGTTGTTCACTCCCTCCTTGCTCTTTCTGTCTCTTTCCTGAATCCGAGCCATCCCCGCTCTCTAATTTGACCCCTCTGCCATTTACTTTATCTCTTTTGCTCTCTCTCATTAAAACCTCGTTTTCTCCTCTCAGTAATGTCTCTAACTCTGTTCTGTTGTTCACTTAAAAAAAACAAAAAAACCCCCCCAAACAACCCCCCAAAAACAAAGATTATACACATCTTCAGATTCTTTGATATTTGATATTGCATGATAGTTGTGCAGGAGAGGTATGTGATGCGGTCAGGGGAAGATAGATGTTCACATCTGGAGACGTATGTTTGCGTGTGTGTGTGGCTACGAGACAGTGGTGTACCCTGAAGGGTGTTGCAGACCTGCGAGAGATGTGATAAATGTCCTCCTTGCGTCCTCTCTTCTTCACACGCGGCCTGTGATAACCTCTTTCACCCATTATCCAAAGTTTGTGTGTGTGTGAGCAGCAGCAGATTATCTTGGCAGTCTTTGTCTAAAGTTTAGTTTTCATACTTGTCTTCTGGGGTTTTTTCCTTTCTGTTTGATCTCAGGACACAGACAGACACAAAGTTGTAGGTACAAGAAGCCTCACAGTTGTGACACCAACAAAGGTTCCTTTTTGTCAGGCCACTCTTGCCTAATTTCCGTCTTGACAGATGAATTGCCACCCAATCCTGCCTCTTTCCACCCTCCATTCTCCAAGAGCACACATACATTTTTATTTATTTTTGCTCAATTCTGTCGCTGTTCCAGTTCATGATGGCCTGCGGTGCACATCTACATCCTCGCTGTGTTTTCCTTGGAAGGCCGGAGTGAAACTTTCCTCTCCATCATGCTCTCATCAGTGCCGTGCACTCAGGGAATTCCCAATTAACTCGACTGGGACGACTGCATTCACAAGTAAGGCTGCGGAGACACTGGGGACAAACCATGGGGGTGCACTTCCCAGTGCCCCCGGCCTCACCCCAACCCTCCGCATCGGATATCATTCCACAGCCACTCAGGGGACTTTTTCTCAGGGCCCCGGCTTTCCAGGGAGTTTAGAGGAGCTTGATTTATACAAAGAGAGCGTGGGGCCCCTTGTCATAGCATGGGGGTCTCTTTCTGATGTATGTTTTATTTGGAAAGTGATTGATTCTGTGCCAGATAGGAAGCCGGTGATCTTTGTATGAAGGTTAAGAAGTGCTTAAAAAAATATGACAGAAGTAAATATGAAAGCAAAGTGGGGAAAAAAAATAGTTAAGAAAAAAAGGAACAATGGTTCCTTCCACGACAGCATTAACGGTTCCCCATAACATAGGAAACAGGAAGCGAGGCAGAAATTGAAAGAGAAAGCGTCAACTAACTGGTCAGAGCACATGCACTTTGAAGCAAACTGTAGCACAGAAACTCATTTAGATTTTAAAAAAAGTTTGTGTGTGTGTGTATACCAACTCCTGCAGGGAGTGCTTTTAACCCTGCTGTGCGAGGGGCAAGGAGACAAGCTTACTGCTGGGCCTCTCATCATGGGGGCCCATTGCTTTATCCTTCAGTCTATAGCTGTTTGTTTAGGCAGAAGTGTTTGTGTGTGTGATTGTGTGTTAGTTACTAGGATCAGCAGTAAATTTCAGATGCGGCGGTTTCTTTTTTTTTTTTTTTTTTTTTTTTCTTTTTTTTTTTTTGGCTTCCTGCAGACTTCTTCTGAAGTATTCCGACATTCCCCGTAACTCCCTGTTTTTCAGTTAGATAATCTGATTAAATATTAGCAAGTTTTCTGGGAAACGGCGATGCTGCTTCACTTTTGGTAGATAACAATAAGCCTTGATAACTTCTCTAGCTGTCTGTCTCGTCGGTGTTAGTGTAGTAAACTTTTTTTTTTTTTCTCAGTGGGTAACCCAGGATCTAAGCGTTAATAGTTAACGCATGAATGTCATCTCATGCGAGTCATGATCACAGCGAGCCGTCCGTCTCACTGCCTTAAATGACCCCCTCTGCTTTCTCTCTCTCTCTCTCTCTCTCTCTCTCTCACACACACACACACACACACACACACACACACACACACACACACACACACACACACACACACACACACACACACACACACACACACACACACACACACACACACACACACACACACACACACGAGAGCGATGGTTCACTTTTTTTACTCCAAGTTCTTCTCTTCTCTCTGCCTTTCACCTGCTCTCCTTGTCAGGGCCTGATGATAGAAAATACGCCACCGCCACTAGCCCAGACGCCATTGTCCGTTGTTTGCTCACTGCATACCTCCTGTGCTCGCTTGCCCTCCTTTCACTCCCTTTCTTCACTCGTAAGAAACTGTTGCACAGGAGTGGCTGGTGAAGCTCCTCGTCTTTCACTTCTTTCTGCCTCAGTTTTAGCCTCACCTGACGACCCTCGACTTCGAGCCACAGTTGTAGCACCAACATAAAGCTCTCCTCTCTGTGTGAATGTCACCATTATACTCTGTTTTATCATACAGGGACTTGTATGTTTATTAGTCTGCATGACTAACTCGACACTGACAGGCAGCCTTGACAGTACGCCACCATGGGTAAGAAAAGAGTCAGAAAAGCCACTCGCTGGTTTTGCGCCCTGTCTGCGTGCACATGATCCCTGTGCTGACTGAAAAACTGTGTTGTTCATATCACTTGAGAGTGCTGGGAGATTTCGCCCAATATCCCTTCTCGTGCAGCAACTAAGATGGTTGAAGCTGAGGATATTGTTTCCATGTGGCCCCCGGGCCCCTCGGCAGTGGATGGTGGATGTTTTTCTGCCCTTGGCACTCAGATCAGAGAATGAAAAAGCATGCAGCCACCTCCCCTGAGTTACACAATAAGATCATCGTAATCTAAACACAACCCTTTCCGTTCAGCTTTCATTTAAGCTTTAATCAATACAGCGTCTTCATGAACCGCCGACAAGCGGCTGTTTTTGTTGCTGGCAGTTGGGTGAGAAATAGAGGTCTAAGGCTTAAAGTGGGCGTTACCTGCTTTGGAATTCCTGCATTGCTTCTTGTGTTTGCTTGATGGGAAGGTTTGCTTTTTCTGCTTAGATTACACCTAGTATTTCTTTAATGCATGCTAAGCAACACTTTCCCTAACCCACAAAGAAATGCCTCCAAACGTGTTATGACAAGGTGAATGACTTTAGGTGTGTGTCTGTCTGGATGTGGATGCTCCTAGCTTCTTCTCTTCTACCAGAGTAAACTCCTTCCTGCGCCTGAGGGCGTACAATGCTCCCCCCCCCCACCCTCCATCCCTTTCCTCCTTGTTTGAGCTTGCTTGGACAAGGTCATACACTCCACTCTTTTACACACCTGATCAAGAGTCTATAAGAGCACACGACAAGTGGAACTCAATGAATCATCCTCAGGGTAATGCTGCTGTCTCACTTCAAACACACCAAGGCAATGTTTTTTTTTTTTTTTTTTTGTGTCTTTCTGTGAATCGATTTATGGATGTGTCGTCAGTGTCATCAGTCACAGAGCTACGCCTCTTGATATTAGCGGATGGGCAATGAGTGTCTGCATTCTCTGACGCACACAGAAGAGTAATGATGTTGCTGGAGCAGGGTCTGTAGCTAACCTTTTCCCTCTTCCTCCCTTCAGGTAGCCAAGGTGGAGTACGTGAGGAGGAGACCCAAGTTGAAAGAAGTCTTTGTGCGGTTAGAAGACCACCTGGAGTGTGTATGCACATCACATCATCACGCGGTAGAGCCCTCAGATCCAGAAACGGGTAAATAAAGCTTTCATTGCAAAAAAAAGCACTTAGAAGCTGAGTTTGATTGCAGAAACCGACCCCTCTTCCTCATCGTGCATTCTACTTTCCCGTCTTCCTCATATCGGTCTGATGGTCTTCTCTCCGTTTGTCTCCATGGCTTTGCACTGGTTGACCTTTTTTTTTTTTTTTTTTTTTTTTCTGTGATTGCCCCAAACAAACCCATGAAGCGGCTCACTATTGCAAAACTGTAAAGCTTGAGTGCTCGTGCCTTGTAAGATGAGGATGTGTGCGTGTGTATATATGCGTGTATGTGTACTTGTGTGTTAAGGGAGGGTGTCCAAAGGGCTGCATGGCATGACAGCAGGTAAACCGTGAGTGCCTTGATCTGAGGCCTCTTTTCTCCTTGGGAGCAGATAAGCGCTGTAATGTGTGCTGATAAGGCATCTCAAGAATTTATAGTGTGTTATATCTTTGCACTCTCTGCTTCTGTCCCCGGGCTGTTGTGGCTCTTTCTGTATTATAAACCCCTGCTTCTCGCTTGTAACCCTCCTTCCTATCCACCCTCCCTGACTTTTGTGTTTTCAGGCCACCGTAGGGCCAAAGGTAAAAAAAGGAAACCTAAAAAGCTAAGACGCACCAAGGGATTATTGGTGACTTAAAAAAAAAAGTTGCACTCATTACCCAAAGTCCACTGGAGAGCTGTGAAGCGCACAGGTAGGACTTAAGAACTGCAGCCTTTAATCACCTTTCGGCACTGCACTGGCCCAATCAGGTGCAAAGAAAGGGCCCTGCCAATCACCCAATAACATCACATCCAATCAGTGTGAAAAGAGGAGGAACTAAGGAGTGTCATCCTCCGTGCTGTCCTCAATGCTGCATGTTGAGCTTGTGGCCTGCTGAGCATGCACACTGCTTTTATCTGCTGTGTTTTGTGCTTGCATGATCTCTTTTCATTGTACAATAAAGCAACTGTTTGTTTTGTTTCACTTTCTAGAAATCACTCCTCTGAGTTTTCTTTTACTGTCTTTCACCTTATCATATTGTCATCACCCTCTAAAAAAAATAAGAGACCAGTATTTGCGATTTTCCTCATTCTGTCCTTTACTTCAGCCACACACACACAAGCAAAAACACCAAACATAAACAAAATAACACACACGCTGTATTTTGACTGGACATGATGATGTCTGGTCTGAGCGCTGTCTTTGAAATATGGAGAAAGATGATTCAGAACACTGCAGATCTTGTTTGAACTGTTTGAAATGCATGAACAAACTGGTGAAATTGGGCTCTAAATCCAGTAATCTAGTTGGATATCTTTTTCGTGATTTTAAAAAAACAAACAAACAAACAAAAAACAAACATGCATTGTTTTTGTAAACCTGTGATTCTAATCTCACCCTTCCTCTCTCTCTCTCTGTCTCTCTCCCACAGTGGATGTGAGGTGAGACCAATCAGAACAAGGGACTTCAGCGTGGGAGGTGCCCAAAAAGAGGAGGCCTCCAAAAATGACACCTGCTCTGTCCTCTTCCCCGCTGCCGTGCAACCTTCGTTTAAAAAAAACAAAACAAAATAAACCCCAAACTTTTCTGTAAAGATGTCAGACTGAAAAAGAGACAGCAGATAAAAACAACTGAGATACCAAAGGTGCTTTTGAAAAAGAAAACAGCCGGTGACTTTCTTTGCGGTAAGCTACTTACCTAAATGGCTGATTAAGAAGAAAAGAGAAGATGCTGCGGATCTCGGGCAGGCCAGGAAAAAGGCCAAAGGGAGACGATGAAAGGGATCGATCGACGTTGGACATTTTGACTGAGCGACAGTTAAACAGCTGTTGAACAGTTGGACCACACCTCGATGAGAATCAGGCGCTCCGACTTAACACAAGTACTCTGACCTGCTTAAATGAGTCTTGCATTCACAGGAAAAAAGACAGAGAGATATAGGAAAAAAAATGATGGAATGGAAGAGACTCTTTATGGAGCATCAAACACTTTGAGTTGACAGATGTTTGCTCCGAGACCTCTGGTTGTGACTTTGCCCACCTGCTATGTACAGTTCAATTTGAAAAGAAAGTAGTCGTTCTTCTTACAAGCTATTTATACGTGTGGATGTTTGCTTTCCATTATGAAAGAAAAAACAAATGTTTCATCATGTTTTTGCAATAGGTCTGGTTCTTTGTAACCATCAGTATCACAATCTCAGTGTAATTTTGTTTTCTTGTCAGCCATGTTTCTTATTATATTACAGTATATCTGATTGATGTCCAGTCTTGTATATGGTTTGGATATGTGTGTGTGAGGAGGAGTTTTGAGAGTCAGTACAGGAAGATGCTTTATTTTTGTTATGAAATATATTATGCATACTTATATCCAAGCAGAAATTGTTTTCTTTTTGTTCTTGAATGTCTATATTTAATCGATCTGGGCGCGGGGGGGGGATGCAAAAAATGAGGTCAGGGGTGAAAGTAGGCTAGTGCTTGTTAGCCTGTGTGTGTGAATGCATCATAGCTGTGAACAGGATAAAAGATGGGGATAAAACAGCCCAGATGTGGCAGTTCCAGTGTATATGTGTGTGTGTATGTGTGTGTGTGTGGTGTGGCATATGCTACAGCAGTGACACGCCCTGCCCTATCCTTTAGGCAATATTTACCACAAACATGCATTCAGCAAATTTAGAGTGTGTCTGCCAATCACATAAGTGCACAAAAAGTGCACTTGGATGTCTAAACTAGAGCAAATACATAGGCTCTGCGTGTGTGCGTGCTTATGCACAATTTCTCTGCTACGAGAGGCTATTTTTTTTTTTCACCCATTTCAGTCCGGCGCTGATAAGGAAGATACCCGCCCGGTCTGCTACATAAGCACACATGTTGTGCCTTTGAAGAGCAAAGTCCATCTTAAAGACTGAATGAGCGTACAAAGCAAATCGACAAGTGCATGAATGGGCTCCTTGTTTGGTCAGGCTTTACTCCTCTGTTGACAAGAGAACAGATCTCAGATTACTCCACCCCTGTGAAGGCACTCACACTTTATGCAGCTCTCCTCCGTCAGGACAAATGATCTGAGGTGGCTTGAAAACAGCGCGGTGCTAGCCTGAACTCGTGCCCCAAAGGAACAAACAATTACTTCCTTACCAGTTCCTATGACAGTGATGAATGTGTGACAAGGCCTGGGGCTTACATGGCGCAAAAACAACGTCCCTTTTCCAGCCTGTGTCGAAATACGGAAGTATGACTGGGATTCTTCTAGCAGACAAAGGCATGAGAGTGAGTCACAGTGCAATGAAAAGCAAATCAAGTGAGGAGAGCTTGACTGAAACAAGGCTGTATCAGCTACTGCTGAACTGTGGGCTACATATCACACACACACACAGTGCACCTGTTGACTGGTGCTATATTTTGTAAGGCTGATGTTTCACCGGTATTCTCAGTCACAGTTGCATCAATGTAAGATAGTGTTCTCAGTGAATCAGGGACCATGCATAGAGCTATTCGATTGCAGTCCACCACAATGCTATTATGCTATTGCTAAGCCTTTTATTACTTTTCTTTTGAGCTTTCATTGGATAAACATAGCAATAATCATAATTTATATATTTATGTTATTAACAATAAATATATTTCTGCTCATGAAATTCTTCACTGGATGTTGAGTCCTGTTAATTGCACCTTGTGTCTCAACGATGAGTTTTTAGGATGAATGTAGACCCTGTAAAGACAATCAAATGGACATGAAGGGTAAGGAAAGTGAAGCATGCACTTTCTTGCTATGTGAAGGCAGTAAAAATATGTACAGATTATGCAAGCTCAGAAGAGTGAAGTGTTCTTATGTTGGTGCTGCTGTAGTTGGCATAACATAAGCTTGATGTGAGGGTGGTGTTGTTACAGGAAATGTGAGCTTTTACCTGCTTGCAGGCCGAGCAGGAGCCGGGTTTTATTCCAGGATCCACCGGTAGCAGACGGTAGGTTCTGGGGGGCTTTATTACTTTTCCCCTGAGCAGCTCACCCTAATCCCCGGGCTAAGGGACATGAAAGCCCCTCTGCTTTGCACTTCCCAGCCATATACCCTGCTTATTACCTCAGGAGGGGAGTGAGATAAAGAAAGGCACAACATGAAAGAGACACAGGATCAGAGAGACAGCAGCTCGGCTACCCCGTAGAATAGGGGATAAAGTCAATAAAGCAAAGATAAAAGGAGGAGCAGAGGTTTGATTGATTTTATTGTTTTTAACCTGACATGCACGGCTTTATTCACAAAAATGAGGGGAGGGCCGAAGTAAGGATTTAGAATAGCGTGTGCAGTGTAGTCGCCATGCAAGGCAAAGAAAACAATATGTCATGCTGAGAAAAGAAGGAGGAGTGGGAAAACCCTGAGGAGTAAGAGTGCAATGGGACGGGGAGGAAAAAAAGGATGAAAAGAGGGGGTTAGGTGGGCTCAGGATGGGGGTAATCGGCACCACAGCATGAACGGGCAGACGGGGCGACACTTAAGTGGACATGCTTTTATAAGTAATACCAGAGGGGCATATGGGGGTAGATAAGGTGAGCAGGGGGCTGATGAAGGGCTTTATGTCTGTGAGTGTGTGCAAGTGTTTGAGAGAGCGAGCCTGGCAAAATGAGTGTGATTGTGTATGTACTAAAACAATGCAAAGGAGGTGTCTCAGTGTGAAACATGCTCCACTGGAATTTCAGCCCTCGTAGAGAGCAAAGTGTCATTCGACTACACGCAGGGTCAGAGTTTAGGGGTCGGGGGTCATATGAGGATGCTGTTATTGATGAATTGTGAAGCTTTCACGGCTTTCCCTTTTTTGTGTTTACTGTAAATAAATTCCACCTTTCACAGGAACCATTTTTGGTAAAGTTTTTGCTACCCTGGATTCAACGCATCCTCGACTAAATCTAATAGACACAACAACCTCCTCCAGGAATTAGCTTTTGCTTTTTTCCTTAACAGATTACAGATTGTTTAACTTTTGCTTCATTACTCTCTTCCCTCGTCCATCCTCCCCTTTCCTTTTCCCCTCATCCTAGCCCTGTTATGTTTCTTCTCCGAGCCCCAACCTGTGGCCTCTGGGTTTTGAGGAAAGGCAGAGGTGGGCTTTGAAGATGGCGACAGCCAAAGTTTGTCCAGGACCACGGCCATGAATGCCCGCCTTTGTTGTGCGCCACTCTCTCACGTCTTCATATCCTCCCCCTCCTACACTCCTTACCCTCCCTTTGTCCCCCCACAAACTTACATGGACACGCTCATGCCCTCACTGGGGCCCCCTTTGCACAAATGACCCTGCTAATTATGTATTTAAGGTATTTGGCTCCTGTGAAAACAGCTTTGGGTTAGCGGTGGAAGGTGGCGGGGGTGGTTGAAGAAAGGAGGGTGTATGAGGACGTGGTGTGGTCCATGGTCTCATGGCTATCATTACTGCCCAGCGTTGAATGTAAACACTGGATTAGGGCAGCAAGGGGTGATTCAGGAGAAGGGCGGTTGAGGTGGCAGTGGTCGCCTTGCGCTTCAAGCGTTCTGTGCTCTGGTTTCACCCCTGGGTGACAGTCCCTCAGAAACCTTTCTCTCATGCACACACTGCTTACCTCAGACAGGTAATGATTTATTAGCAACACGGGAGAGGCAATGCAGTGCATAAACATCATGGGCCTTCTTTCTTCTCTTTCCTTCTGATATGATCTGTTTTTACAAATTGTTTTAGGGGTTGTTTAAAATATTTATCGTCACATTTCTTGTAAACATCTTTGATATATGAACATCACTTTTATTTTTATTCAACTCATTTCAGTGCCCTGAACAGTTCCCTGAGGGTTCTTTATATTGTAAGGTAAAGACCCCACAATAATAGAGAGAAAACCACAACAATCAAAAGACCCTTTTTGAGCAAGCACTTGGCGACAGTAGGAAGGAAAAACTCCCTTATAACAGGAATAAACCTCTGGCAGAGCCAGGCTCAGGTAGGGGCAGTCATCTGCTGGGTCTAGTTGGGGGTGCTGGGAGGACAAAAGACATACTATGGAAGAGAGCCAGAGATTAATATTATTTCCCTTACAGTTAATATTAATGGAATATGGTAAATGGACTGATTCTTATATAGCGCTTTTCTACTCTCAAAGTGACAACATTCCACATTCACACTTTCATCTAAGCTTTTAGTGCATACACATGCATACACCGATAGATTCATTGGAGAGCAACTTGGGGTTAGTATCTTGCCCAAGGATACTTGGTATGCAGACTGGAGGAGCCAGGAATTGAAACACTAACCTTCCGATCAGATGACCTGTTCTACCTCCCGAGCTACAGCCATCCCATTTGAAAGTAGTATAGCTACAGCTATGCTACTTTCAAATTTAGTCAGCTTTTTTCACATTTCTGTAGAATGTTACCTTCAAAGCAACTTAAATAGTTGATTGACCTATTGCAGTGTCTAAGAATAATAATCACAGATTCCAATATAATACAGCAGTTTCAGGTCATCAGTCCTGAAGTCGAAGTCTCAATCATGTTGGCCAGCATTTTTCAAAGTAAAGAACAAGTTGTGAGGAGAAAGTAAAAACATGCACAGCATTTTTCAGTCTCTTAACCGCATGGAGCCAGCCCACCAAATCATTAAGCACTTAAAGTAGCATTATTGAATAAAGAAAGTGGAAAATCCCACTGCCACTCCATACACCTTGAATGGAAGCGAACTGGTAAGAGAGCTGCTTTTACATTAAAGTTTATTAATTCATGCAAACCCTCCCTTTAGTATGGAGATTCAACACTTTCAACGCATTCAGTGCATTTTTGATATAAGTATAACACCAAGTCACCCAAAAGTTAGATGTAACAGTAAAACAGACTTTACAAACCAATATAAGGCATAAACTGATCCATATCAATTAAGCGCAATATTCTAAATTAATACAGACTGCTGCTGGACTCTTGACAGGTAACACCCTTCTGACTTCCTGTCACCTTTAACTGGAGCTGTACTGTTAACAAACACTGAAGCCCAATTCGACCAGAATAGAAATAGAAATCTTTAACAAACTGAAATAAAAAGGAACTCTTTTGCTGGCAACTATACCAGCAGACTAATGGCTCAGAAAGCTAAAATTAGCTGATAATCTCTAGTGATTTAAGCCACATTAGCTAATGTTTTTGACGCTATTTAGAGAACAAATAAAAATAAGCAGACACTTTGCGAGCCACAGCGACGTCTCCGCATTATCAGAACAGTTTGCACTTTTGCTATGTTTCATTTGAAGTTTGTTTTAAATCTGATTTGTGTCATGAAATTGCCTCTTTATATTCTTAATGCCGCAGCAACACAAGTCTCATTTAGGCGATTAATGACATGCCATGCTGCTGAAGACGTTATTATTTCAACTACTATTAATACTGTTATTTTTAGGGGTACTATGATGAAATTTATGGGATGTTTAAGCACCCCCAAAAGGGTCTAACTTGCCTATGACTCAGTGCATTATGGGAAGCCTAGACCTATTGCAGCGTAACTCAGGGAAGGTTCAGGGTCACTTTGTCCAGCTCTAACTATGAACTTTATCAAAAAGGAAGAGAGAGATGGTGTCTGTCTCCCGAATCCTGGGAGCTGGTTCCACAGAAAAGGATCCTAAAAGCTGAAGGCTGTATGCCTTTAAATACTGTAGGAACCAGCAGTCTGGGAGCAAAGTGCTCTATTGGGGTGATATGGTATTACGAGGTCCTTAAGATAAGATGGGGTCTGATTATTCAAGGCCATTTTATTATTGCATGAAAGGATAGGAGCCTGATGGTAAAGTGCGAACAGCAGAAACAACTGTTAGACATGCTAACACAACACTGACAGCAGCGAACCCAGAATGATGTTAAAGCTGAGAGTATACTGATCCCAGCCAAGCAGAAAACTCAGAAAGAAGATGGTTGCAGAGAATCCTTCTTTCCTACACCCATCTTCTTACCTTTATACCTCCCCTTTGCTAAAATGCTTTGTCAGACTCTCACTGTCTGGGCTACAGCAAAGGAAAAGTCTTTGGAGGTGTAAGCAGCTTCTGAAGGACTCTGAAACCGGATCGTGGTATTCTAACTTCCCCAAAGGGAGAGAGTGTGGCTGACTGATGGTGCTGATAAACTGGAGGTGGACCATAGCTCACATGGTCACTCAGTTGGAAACTGCTGAAACAGGACCCCTCTCAAAGTTTTGAAGTAGCTTGTTTTGAAGTAATCACAATTCTGCCAAATGCCAAAAGAACCAAAAGACACAAACATGAAAGGTGTGAAGTTAGGGACACTGATTTACTTTCTCTTCCTCTGACTAGATAGACCTGTAACTCTTTTAACTGCTTAAGCTGAGGTTGAATGAAAAGCCTGGATATCTTCACAGTCTTATCGGTTAACATGCAACTTGTTTTCTTAACACTATCTTACAGAAGTGAACCTGGCAGGGTCTGCATCAGGTCTTGTTAAACGGAGGAAGGGAAGAAGCAAGAGAAGCAGGGAGTAAATGAGGCCATATCAGAGGTCCTCCTGAGAGTATAGAGGTCTCCAGAGGGAGATAAGTCAGGCCCTAATGGGAGCGGAAGTTTGCATGTGTTGTAATTACAAAGGAAGATGCCTGGAGTCACTGATTCTACTGTATATGTGTTTGTGAGAGAGGTCGAGTGTGTGAGCATGCACGTTTTCCGATGGGAGCGCAGCTAGGAAAGCCAGTTTCCCTTTGCACATCAAATAAATCAAAAGTCTACAATTAGAAAGAAGGAGAGAGCAGTGTTTGGTTTTGTGGGAAGAGAGGAAGAAAGCTTGGAATGTGTCACTGCTATTGAGGAATGAGGACTCGGTGTGCGCGTGTGTGTTTGCACGCACGTTTTTTGTGTGCACAATTATATGTGTGAGGTCGGGAGTAGCCGGCCCAGCCAACATTCTTGGGCCGGCAGTGTTATTAACTGCGGTGTAACCATTATCAGCATTTTCTTTGATCTAACCACCATTAGGGGAGTAGTGGACTCAGATGAACCTGGCTTCTTTCAGTTTTTCCTCTCAGAGATTTTTGTCTTTATTGACATGATGAAGTTCAGGGTGTTCTTTTCCCTTCATATTTTAAACCGAGGAAGGCCTTGTATGCCGAGAGCAAACTTCATTAGGATGCTGACTAAATGACATTTGATAGCTCACAGCCTATGCCTCTTAATGAAAGATGCTCAACTTTTTTGGCACATAAATCTAATATTTTAGGTTTGAGTTTGATCAGTGTGCTGAGTTTACACTTGTTATAGTCCACACATGCACACACACAGGGCTCTCTTATCTCTAAAGGAAAACTATTGTCAATAGACTGCGGAGGCACACACACACACACACACACACACACACACACACACACACACACAATGAATTTGTTGTGCTGATGCAAAGAAAAGAAAAAGCTCTGTTCAACATTAATGTAGGACTCTGGACTTTGGTATGTGTGCTCATGCAGTTTACATACAGATTGTGGGGCTGAAGGCTGAAGGAGGAGCCACCCTCCTAACTCTCTGATGAGGGTGTGATGAGAGCATCACAACAGACCTCCCACTGTTCACACCAGCTGGCAGGTGGCAGACGCACCTGGCGCTCACGTGAAGATGAACACGCATTTTATATTTTGTCTTGTCCTTGCAGGTGTCGCTTATAACATCAATTAAATGCAAGCTGCAGCACTGAGGCAGGATGCAAAACACAGAGTAGGACATAACAGAGATCATGTCTGGCCAATTTTCACTTCATTTTAGGTTTTTGAGCAGTTGCTGTGACTGCTGTGTTCTGCACTCGGTAATTTGGCTTGGGTCTGAGCCAATAAACTATGATGGGCTTTTTCCCCCCTTCTAAAACTAGCTGTCTGCTGCGACCAAAACATTGAGAAGCAAAGGCGTAAGCTTGCAGGCTAGCTATTATTTTTCTGGCACTGATCTCTGTCCTTAATCTTAACCACAAAATTTGGACTTACTCAGCTGAATTCTTTCTAGGAAACAGCTATCACTAAAGACAGCACACAACTGACTGAATCCCCGAAAGAGACAGCTATTATTGACGCTATGGTACACCTAGTACTACAACTACTACATAGAGCTGGGCGATATAAGATTTTTTCATATCACGATATGTTTTTTTCATTTCAGGCGATAACGATATATATCACGATATAAGCCAAATAACTATATTTGTAAGATTTAAATGTGCCGTTGCTCACAAGTAAAATGTGAAATAATTAGCAGCTAGTTTTAATTAAAATATTTATTTCCCATAATAAGTTCAACAGGGTAGATGTACTTAAGGAACATGAGACTTCAGTTTCAGATAAATAAAGGCAAATATTGCAAACTACACAAAAGGCAGCCGCTAAAGCGTTTAAGTTTCAAAATAGAACAAACAAAACAGACCACTAAATTGTCAATTCCACTTAGAAACAAAATATTAACTCTAAAAATAAATCTTAGGTCGTTTTACAGAAGAACAGACAAAATTGACTAACTTTTGTCAATATCAAATAAACTGAGAACTAAAAGGAAATTCTCAATCTCTCCTTGTTGTATAGCTTAGCTTTTCAAACAGTTATAACAGTTACTTTAGTCTGACAAAAGCCGAATGACGAATTAGCGCTTTCAGTCAGAGATTGAGCATGCACCGCTTTATTGTATTTCCAGACTTGCTTTCGGCACAATTTACAGTGCGCGCTACTCTCTTTTTTTGTCAGACTTGAAATAGCGAAATACCTTCACACTCACGGAACTTCTGTGGCCCTTCCGTTCGACAAGCTCTCCAGCATTGGAACCATCATCTGTGTTTTCTTCGTAACCTTCGCCACGCTCTCGGTTGATTTTTCTCTAGTCGGCAAACTCATTTCCTTCATTACCCGGCTGCACGGCTGCAAAACAAATACACATGTGCGCCTTTGGCGCTTGTGCTGTACGTAACAAGTCACGTGACGTGACGCTGCGGCTGTGATTGGTTCGGCTCTGCGCTACTTAATTTGGATTGGCTGCTTTTTTTTTTTTTAAGAGGACAAGAGAGATGAGGCCTATCGCAATAGTTTAATTTTTCTATCGAGAAAAAGTTATTTCGTTATCGTTATCGTTTTATCGCCCAGCTCTACTACTACGTTCATGTTTTATATATAAAAACTGAATATATTTATAGATATTTCTTTTACTTTTTAAAACTTTGAATTCATCACTTTCCTACGGTCAAATGGACTGCAACTTAAGAAAACACCAGCAAAAAGAAAAAAAACACAGTGGAAGTTGAAGAAAATATAAAGGAAGCAGAAAAATCACATGAAACCAATTGGAAGTGTTTTTGGGGACACAATAAAGTGAAGCAACAGCTGTGGATGTGTTGGAAAGATAAACATGCGAATTGGACACATGCTTAAAAGGAGAGGGGGAATTCAACAATGTAGTGAGGGAGAAAAAGATGCAAGACAATGTGTTTTTTAACCGCATGATTCATATAATAGATGTTTGCTATTAGCCGTTTACTGTTAGCTTGTCACTTCCTTAGCTGGTCCGTCACCTTATTGTGCCCCCCAAAACACTTCAGCTGTGTTTGGTGTGTTTTGGTGAGTATTTGCTGCATTTTCTTATATCTCTCTTGTGTTTTATTCTACTTCTGTGTACTTTTGCAACATTTTTCTATTTGCTGATGTTTTCTTTAGCTGTAGTTTAATTTGCCATCTCGCGGCAACCATAGTAGTGAGATTTTTAAGATGTCAGCTTCTTCCGGTGGCTGTGTAACGCATTTGTTGTGTTATACTTTTCCTTGAGTGACACAGAGAAAAACTCCCAATCTTAAATAAGGAAGTCAAATTCCAGTTTCACTGTTATTCAAAACAATCTCGAGTGTTCGGGCATACTACTGAGCTAACTGACTTAACCCTCTAACAACATCTCTCTTGTGAAAAACATTTGTGAACTGCTCTGCTGGCTTTCAACTTCCTGTTACATCCACTTAAAGGCCGTGAGGGTATTTTTCTGAAGCCCCCCCCATGACATGACCGTCTTTGATGTGAGGTGAGGCTGAAAGTCAGGAGTCTTGAGTGGAAGCTGTTTGACGGAGTAGCTTCTGAGGGAAGGTCATGACAGTGGGGGGGAAGCGGGAGTGAGTGATGGAGGGATGGCGGCAGAGAGGAAGGACTGTGTAGGGCTCTCTGACAGCATGTTAACATTGCCCGCTCTCAGACTTCACAGCACCCCATTTGTTCTCTTTGTCTTGCAAAGGAGCAAATCCTTTTTCGTTTCGCCTTCTCTCTAAAGCTTCTGATCTCTGCGGCGTCCTTTTAACGTTCTTTTTATATAACATGAGGGTTTCTCTGTGTTCCTACATCATTCTTGCATTATTTCCCGCTTTTTCTCTCGCTTTTATCATCGTGTAAGTTTTTTTCCCCCCTCAGAAGAAACATAACTGCCTTGGTGGTATTTAAACGTTTTCTGGTGGCTCAGTTGGTCGGTGCAGTTTTTCACATTTCTCTTTTCCTCGGCGATGATGTCATTGCAGATTGTGCTGAAACGGGAGCACTCAGACACATGCATGCACAGTTCCCACTAACCCCAAATGCTTTAAAATTCAGTGGTTTTACTCTGACCCGAATATCTCTGACATGACTTTCACCAAAAGCTAATAATTGTAACAGCATAACTGGTACCACTTCTGTTTGAAGTAGCCTGGCAAAGTTATTGTCCCAGGATGAGAAACAGGCCCAGCCACGGTTGGGAAACTCAGTGACCTGCCTGCCAGTTTGACTACCCCATTTTAGACTTTAATTCAGCTTCAGACCTACCCCCGTCTCCCTTCCCTTGCACACACACTCCTCTCTCTTTCCCCCCTCTCCCTTTAATTTGCTTTCCATGAGCTAAGCAGCATGCGAACACCTGCTATTTTAAATGACATATTCATTGTCGTGCAGTGTAGGAGGTGTAAATCATTGTTGGCCACTCCTCGAGGCAGCTATGCACACACTCTCAAACATAAATGACTGACATCTCTGGCCTGCTGACAGAGGAAGAAGGGCAAAACATAACATGTGTTCAGTGTCCGTGAATTCCTCCTTCACTCTCCCATCCTTATTTAACCAACAGAACACACACACACACACACACACACACACACAAACATCTACCACACTGTGTACATTGTTCGGTAGCTGACCAGCATTACCTTTTCTCTGTGTTCTGCAGTAAAGTGTGTTAACCTGAATCAAGGCAAACATTGAAAGGGAAATACGAGAGCCTGTCATCTTATTCATAACACCTGCAATCGGTGTTTGCCACAGGTTTATAAAATCAGGTATCTAGCCATGCAATCTACCTTTACAAACATCTGTAAAACAATCGTAAAAGAAGCTTCATGGCACAAGTGTTCATGGCTTAGCAGCTAGGTCAGGGGTGTCGAACTCCAGGCCTCGAGGGCCGGTGTCCTGAAGTTTTTAGATCTCACCCTGGGTCAACACACCTGAATCAAATGATTAGTTCATTACCAGGCCTCTGGAGAACTTCACGACATGTTGAGGAGGTAATTTAGCCTTTAAATCAGCTGTCTTGTATCAAGGTTACATCTAAAACCTGCAGGACACCGGCCCTCGAAGCCTGGAGTTCGACACCTGTGAGCTAGGTGGTTGATTACAGTATATCCTAGATATAAGGTGCAATCTGTAGCTTCTGAGTGGGAAAAAGAAACTAAAGAGGAAGCACCTTAAACCTGTAATTTTTCCAATTGTGACTACCTGGGTTTCAAGAGGACATCTGATTGTATAGAAGTCTGCTGGGAAACAGGCGTTATCTACTTTTGCTCTATGGCCTCAGTAAACTGTTTCCTGATAAGTTCATGACCTCAGTCAAATGTTTGCAAATTATGATCCCAACAACAGATAAAAATTAAATGGTTTATCTTTTATTGTAAATTGACTGGTTCTTATATGTCATTTTCTACTCTACTGGAGCACTCAGACACTTTATACTACAAGCCTCATTCGCCCACATTTATACAAGCACTTTTCTCTGTGCCTGAGTGCTTTTTATGTAACATTCACACTGATGAACCCATCGGGAACTTGGGGCTTAGTATTTTAACCAAGGGTATTGTACTATGCAGACTGGAGCAGCCATAGTTGATGACCTGCTCTATCTCTTGAGCTATAGCCTGTGACTGACTCACTAGCCTATTTAGCTATGTTCCTCAGTATTTTAGCCTGTAACAAATATATTTCCCAACTCTGCAATGCATAAAGTACATCTTACTTTATCTTATCTTATCTTATCATAACCCCTAACCATTGCTTGACAAATGAAAACCACCCTGTGACAAGCTCACAGAACAGCCCATTAGGCCAACATATGAAGCAAATACAGAGCTGGGGAACATGTTTTTCAGGTTCCCATTATATATAGAGCTGGGAAACACAGGACCCTTTGTTATGTTACCATTATGTGCCATATAAATCTGGGGAACATAAGACCCTGGGAATGACTATGGGTAGTGGACAATTACTGTACAAATTGAAATTTTGACCCAGTGATTTTGCTAGATGAAAAGAGGACCTCTGAAATGATTGGTCTATAGTCTACCCTCAGGGAGACATGAAGTTATATATGAAATTTTATGGCAATCCATCAGATAGTTGTTGGGAAGTTTTAATCAAAACCACAAATGCGAACCTGCTGGCAAATCCGAATGAAATGTCCAGGGATCACCGAATTCAACGATTTATGCTCCCGGGATGGAAATTCATCCAATAGTTATTGAGATATTTCTAACTGGGTCAAAGTGGTGGACTGACATTGGACTCACTCAAGCCATACTGCTATATCAAAATGTGTTTCAATCATTAACTTGAGCATAAATTACAGATGATGATCTTTGATCTTCTCCCCAAACATTTCCTTAAACCTCTATTTTTAACCGCCACTAAAACTGATTTAAACTATAGGCTGTGGAGATAAATGGGTGAGTGTGCTTGAGGAGGCAATTGTATGTGTGTGACTGTGTGTGTATTCCCAAAGCATTAAGATTATGTGATGCTATGAACAGAAGATGAGCTGTGGGAGGTCTTCAGGGTTATGGAGGCTCTGGAGCTATAAAGAGTTCAGTAATCCTCGGCGGTGCAGCAGGAGGCTCAGGCGATAAATCCAGTGAGTCTCCTTCTTTCTGCCCCTCTCATTCAACCCATGGAGGCTTCCCTCAGGGTGGGGGCATGATGAAACTGATGATGCTTTGGCATCATCCTCTATTGTTGCACTGCAAATCACTTCTCTAGGTTCTCTCAGTGGAGTCTGCTGTGTCTGCATTGCACTTAAAGCTGGAGTATGGTACTTTTACATGTAAATGAAAGTCTGTAGCATTCAGGTCCTTGCAAAATTATTTCAGATTATGTTGATTAAACCTACTGATGCCAGGTAATTTTCTCGATATCTTACAGTATACTGAATATACACATTGAAAAAATTGAAATTGACATCAAGCGATGATGAGCTGGTCCTGGTGTTTCCAAACAAAAAAGGAAGAAACTTAGATTCTCTAATTCTCAAGAGAAAGCAGAAGGAGAATTTCATGGCTTGATCCAGGAGGTGAAGCTGTATCTTCACCATTTTCATACATGTTTGATTCCGATTGATTCCCATATCACTGTATATTCGCTACTGGTGTGCATTTTGAGCTACAAGCTCACTCTTTGCCAAATGCAGTGGTCCAATTGAAAAACTGGACAAAGCGAGCTTGGTTCAAAAAAAATAAATGCCGCAAATTCGTCTGGAGAAATTACACGGTTGGTGTGAATGGCTGCATTAAGAATACGCAAGTCTGAAAAATATTTTTAACGCAGGAAATATTTGCACAGAATTTATGTGTCTGGTGTGAGCGGGTTGGTGTTTGCCAGTACCAGTTATGTTACAAAAAGCTTCAAGGTTTTCACTCTTGAAAAACATGTCCAAAGTTGTCCTTTCCCTGCACGTAGCACACATCAACGGACACTCTGCGATGTTTGGGTGATAGAGCTGCCTGTGCGTGCAGGAAGGAGGACACAGGATGACTAGTCTCTCACTGAGAGTTCAGTGGACTACAACCTCGGCTATTCTTACATCGACACAATCGCACTTGTACTTTGCACTTGGGAGCTGGCAGGATAAAAACAGTTTAACGATCGCATTGGACATCTAGCGCCTCAAATACGACTTCCTCACGTAGTTTCTAGGAAAGTTTAGGCATCCAGTGCATGTATGATAACGGCTTAAGGAGCAGTGTAAGACATAGGTTTTTAATAATTTCCTGGCTTTATAAGTAGCAGTTATCCCCAAGCACATAATTGATGTGACATAAAGTATTAATTGTGTCTGTTAAACACCTCTTAGTTTAGTGAGTTATTGTCATCCAGTAGATTCTAATATCAATTTCTCTGACCTTAGTAGGGTTTTATTGCTGTCAGTGTGGAAACTCACACAGGTGAGTTGTAGGAAAAGAGAGCAAAACGTTTATGACCTCAAAAACGAGTACATGAGAGTGGAAAACTTCAGCAGCTGCTCTTTTGCCTTACTAGTAATGCCTCTTGAGGATCACACGCCCTGTCCCCAGCGTCAGTGTTCAAAACAGTGCACTGAGGTAAGAGGTGAATAAGCAGTTAGGGAGATGGACGGATTTTCTGGGTTCTGTGCAGTTAAATGGTGCTTTGTCTGCTGACAGCTGACAACAGATCATACTTTTTTAAAATTTTGGTTGCTACTCTAAAAGCCAAATAGCTAAATCCTCATACTATAGCCTATGGCTTAAGCTTTCCAATTTGGAAATAATAAAAGAAATATAATTACTCCTATTTGGCAGCAGGGTTATTCATGGTTTTACTGATAGGTTTTGTCTCACCGTTAGTGGAGAGACTGGTCTGCAGGTCAGTTTGCATGATGTTCTATGTCTTCTTAAGCTTTTGTGAAACTTAAACACATCTGCGTTCTCATGTCTGTCTGCATCCCCTGGGTGCTTTGGCTACTTCTGTTGCTCTTTTTTGGCGCTTCCGCTTTCCCAAGATGTCAAACTTTCCTCATCCTCAGTCCTGCCCTTATCTCTCTAATCCAATAGTCTTCTCTTCCACGTTCTTTGAGTCACTCAGTTTCTGTTCCTTATTGTTTAAAAGTCATTCATATTCTGCTCTGTCTTTATTGCAACATTCTTACCCTCAGCTCCACATGTTTGAAAACTATTGTGGACATATTTTAAAGAGAGGTTACCCTCCTAGCCTTTTCCAGTGAACAGCAATAACTGTTGGAACAATAAGCAAGTGAAAAATGCATTTACAAATGCTTAACTTAAGCTAAGGCCTGCTGAATGCTGGTCGCACATGACAGTATATCAGAGCATCCAATTTACCAAATCCAGTTTACATCCACTTTAGAAATAATTAATTAATACAGTTTTGAGAAAGCAGAACCTATTTATGTTGCAACTTATTGCGTATAGATATGTGATCGCTGTCTGACCTTGGGGTGAATTTGCTGGAATGCTCACTGCTGGAAAGATTGTGGTATTGCGTAAATGCACACCTGAAAGCTCCAGACCAGCAAGCTGTCAAAACTTCTGCTTTTATAGCGGTACTCACAATGATGAATTAATCAGGTGTAGTTCATTAGCAGCTCCTGGCTGCACCTCACCCTCTTAATTCCTATGGAACCAGAGAGGATGTACTTAGTTTTAACAGGAATGCATGGAGTCCTATGAATACTCTCTATTTCACATGACTGTACATTTGAAACACTAGTAAAACATGATAACATCCAGCCTCCAACTTTCAACTCACATACACACATATATACAATTATGGTGCAGAACATTACAGAAAAACAAACAAACAAACAAAAATTCACAAGTTCACTAGATTTCCTTGACAGATCTGTGACATTAAGTTGGATAAGCAGTCAAGAAAATTGATGCATGTGAGGTCTGGTGGAAGATCACTAGCCTGAAACAAACCGTATTAACGACACGGATGAAAACGAGCCATCTACCAATATCCTCAGGTCTCTAGAAACAGCAATGATTAACTACAAGATAGAAAGTTCAGATGCCACAAAGTTTATCAAAAAATGTTAGGATCACACCAAGCATTGCCTGGTATACAAGGGAAGCACAAACAAATGGACAGTTTCATGTTACCTTGTCACTAGATGTCAACTAGATTCCCATCTGAAATAAGCTTCTCCGGCATATCTTTTGTTACCATGGCTATGATTCTTTGGTTATCACATTTATGACAGTGGAACACTTTTTAGATGTTGAGAGGCTGCTTTGGAATTCAGAAGCACTATGTGGGCATGTAAGTGAATGAATGTGAAGAAAATCTCCAGTCTTATTCAAAACTCTGCTACGTTACCTTGTTGGAGTGTGATGCCAAAATCTATCACTAAATAACATTCTTTACTTTTAGATAACAATAATAATTTACTGTATCTGTAAAGTCAAAGTTAACCTTTTTTCTTCTCATTTGACGGAGTCAAAGCAACAGTGAAAGCTTATGTTGTACTAGCACAATAACAGGGCTTAAGTGTGATTGTGGTAAAAGAAACGCCTCGGGGTGTTTTCTGAGTAGTGAGAAATGGCTGATAATGTCATTCACCCCCCCCCATTCTTTCTGATCTAATCGCTCCGCGATTCATTTATTACCAACCCTCTAATGAGATCACTCTCTGCACCTAAAGTAAAAGCAGAGACTTTGTTTCTGAGCACAACAGCTTCAACTGTAACTTTTCAAAGTCCCATTAAAAACAGATTGCGCTGTTGCTCAGCCTGACTCCTGAATCCCATTAAAAACACCCCACAGACATGAAGCAGCCATTAGCAATTAACTTTCTCTCGCGCTGCCAGCCACTGTGTTTATCATTCTTCTCAGAAAGACCTTCAGGGCATGAAGTGGCGAGACGCGACTTCCTCGCTGACGTAATGTTTTGGTTTACCTGAAGTCCTGCGGGGAGGAAGTGAGAAAGCGCATTTACATGATGTGTAATCGGAAAACAGGAAGTCGGAGTAAAATAAACCAAATTTTGGGTGGATAGTTAAATTACCTTCACCTCAACCTGTTCCAACAATGAACTTCGTTGTAGACAAAGAACACCACCACTGCTTTCACAACTGCAGTCGTGAGACAATAACTATGCAGCGGGCATGTTCAATAAACTTAAAAGTACTTAATGTACTTTTTCTGCTTTATTTCTCCTCTCATTCTCACCAGCATTTTAATGGAGCTGTACCTAAGTAATGCTCCCTCTTTAACACTCAAGCTTTCTTTTCACTGCCGCCCGTTTCAAAGAGCTGGCCTGATTCTGTCGGTGCTGTCAGTGTTTCAAAGGCAGTGTTTCAGAGCGGGGCTCTATGACGTCCAGTGGCAGCGTTTCAAATCACCTCTGGTGCAGAAGATATAAAGATAGCATTCATCTATTGGCTGCTTTATGTTCCCACTGTGGCACAGATAACTACCTTACTGTCCCAGGACAACAGGGCCTGTGTAGACCTTTGTTGCTCTTATGCCAGTGGCGCAAGTGTGCATTTCAGAACTGAGTTCATCCGAGACACTGAATGCTACGGGGCTTGTGTGTATATGAGTTAGAGAATGGTAATCAAAGTGTGTTTGCACTGGGGAAACCAATACTGCAACAGGAAAATGTTGAAGCGTTTGATAATTTGATTATATTACCAGCTTGAAATATGTGTCTTAGAGCAAATTAGGACAATGGCTCTTTTTTCTTTTTAAAGTAGAGCAAGTTGAAAACAGGGAATGAGAAGGATATAAAAATAAAACAAATCAGCTTAAACGTGGCGCGCACTGTGTTTCAGATATGCTATTTAACAGATCAATCAGGCGTCAGCGAGTTCAAAAAGGCAGAAAATGCTTTTTGCAGACTTTTTACAGACAGCTGGAAGGAAAGTTCTCGGTTATGTGTTGTAAGAAGTTTATGGTGTGTTTATGTGAAAACTTTTTGCCCCAGCCTCGGTTCAGCGGGAAGCTGTCCTCCTGTCACAGGGTGAGTTGCTGTGGAGTCGATGGAGAGGAAAGATAGGCAAGCAAACAACAGGCATGCCCACACTGCTCTCATTTCTCTCTCTCTGTGTCGATCTCCGCTTTATGATAACGCACAAAGATGCGAAATCAAAACCCCTGAATTACTGGCATCAGAGGCAATGTTTTTGTTCTTTATTTCCATTTTCTCGCCCGTTTCATCTCTCATTCCCAGAATGAGAACAAATGGTCTCATCAAACTCTGGTGAGGCATAAGCGTCTGGTTGTGGGTGACGGGCTTAAGCATGGGTGGCATGTTCCCTTTGAACAGCTGGCTCACACCGCGGTTGTTGCTACAAAGTGGCATTGCGTGGTTTAATGTGTAAAGAAGTCACGTAAGGCTTCTGGTTAACCTCAGAATCTTTACACACTCGGTTCACTGCACTGATTGCTCAGTGCATGTTAGCTTTATGATCACCAAGGTTGGAAAGTATAGATTTAAAGGTAGCATTGTTCCACGTTTTCTTAATGTTTTCCAGTTAAACTATTAACTAATTTATTATTAATTAGATAGACCATTAAAGATAGATAGGGATAGGGAGGCTTGAAATGGAGAAGGTCAACAATTGTGGGTGCAGACAGAGAGTTAGATAATGTTGACTTTAATCTTTGAAATATGGCCTCTTAAGGCATGAAAAAGAAGCAAAAACTGCCTTTTTTTAACCCCCTTTTTACTTATTAGTGTCAGACTAAGAGTGGAGCTGAAAACTGAAGCTTCTACTTTCTGAAAATAACCCCAATAAGACCAAATGACACAGTGGAGACAGATATGAGGTCATCCAATGATCCAAAGATATTTTTTTTTTATTCTATTTTAAATTTGCACAGCGAGACATCAAACGCAAACATCTGCAGGCTCGCTGGAGTTACAGAGGTGGCATTGTGCGAGTGCGTGGCTCTTTCAGCAAGACTGACTGCTTGGAGTGGAGCGCCCGCATGCAGCTTGCAACGCCTTTGTGTTACCATCTGAAACAAATCTGGCTGTGACAAACCAGAGCCTAGGAATTCACTGCTGCTGTGAAATCTCAAGCACCAGAGACGGCAGCCTGAATCCACCTAGCCCAGCCGGTGACCTCTCTGGTGTCTGTGATAATCAGATAATCTCAAGTTTCAAAATCACGGCAGTATCTTCCTCATTCTTCAGTATTAAGAATTACAATGGAGTCTCCACAGTGTCAGCACTGTGATTCAGATGTTGTCATGCTGGAATCCACCGATGATTCTGTTTTGTGGCCGTGCCTCATTCTGCTTTTCACCGATATAGCAAAATGACTGCGTGTCTTCAATGGGCTCTCGGCTCCCCAGGAGCTTAATGAGTTATAGTTTAACTGCTTTCCTGCTGTTGATTTAAAGTCCAGATCAGCAACTTTCGGCACATCTAAAAACTTCCCAGGCAGTGAGGTCACAGCTTTTTGTTTGTCATGTCACGATGGGGCTGTGCTGCCTCACTCTGTATCTCCCAACAATTCCAGCGTCACCTCATCGACCTCTCACCTCTAACCCCTGTAAAATGGCGGGGTGACCATGCGACTGACAGCAGCTCCTGTTGCTACAAACAAGGCAACAATGCTAACGTGGCAGCTCAAAAACATCTATACTGGTGCGGCGCTGTGTGCGCGCACGGGGCTTCCACACTGACTCGCATGCGCAAAGTAACCGCACAATACCTGACATAACTGCTTAATCGCCTGTGTGCTCTGTGGTGGCACTGCAGCGCTCTACTTTGAGAAGTGAGAAGGAGCTGTTGAAAGCTCTTCTGGCATGATAGTTTATAAGGTCATTTGCATGATTTTCAGGTGATGGCTGCTGAGAATAGCTGCAAGTTGGCTGGGTGTTTTATTGGGTCAAAACAAAACCTTGTGTTTAGAGTCTAAAAGAATGGGCGAAACAAAAAGAAACTAAGGAAACAAAGGAACCTCGAGGCTGACTTCATTAAAGAGAAATGGGAAGTGAGTGCAGCCTTCTGTATTCTCTTAATGATCGTCACTGTCTGAGACTGGTCACAGTGAGAGTGACAAGAAGTCCTCATCTTTTTCTCTCACCTCCTCTAGTTCCTATTTTGCCCTTAGCCAATCAGATATTTTCTCTGCCTGGTTCCTCCCTCTTGTAATAATGTAATAATAATAACAACTTCTCTTTGTTTTTAGTTGTTGTGCCATTTTAAAAAAATGTATTCCTCCATGCCACGTCTTTGCCTGTTACCTCACAGACCTGTCACCTGTTTCTGTTCTTTGTCTTCTTTTTCTCGGCTGAGGGGGAGGACAGACAGCGTTGGATGATTTTCTCTCTTATTCACTCGTACTTTCTTTCAGTTCCCCCTTTCCCCCCCCCCCACCTCCGCGTTTGGCTGCTCTCCAGCAAATTTTAACACCCATCATGGCGCTCTGGGCATCGTCCAACAGATGCCCTTGAGAAGGACATTCCTGTCTGGCACAATTCCTCTTTTCACGCTATTTATACTCAAATATCTGCGGCTTGCACTGATACCAGAGCAGAATGTATCAAGACCATTCTTCTCACACTGTAAGACTACAGAAAGTGAGCGAATAATAAAAACTCTGTACACATTGTTGCAGAAACGCACAATCAGTGTTAACATTTGTTCATCTCAAAGGTTATTTTTGATAAAGCCACTGAGACTCTTCCTGAATTGTCTCCATTGTTCTTTTTGTTAATGATGCATTTTACCGCCAGTAGTTTGGGATTGATTTTCTTCTCTTTTCTTTTTTTTGGGAGGGGGAATTTGAGCAGAGAGATTTATAAATTAACTCTTCAGTGGCCCTACACAAGCAGAATGAATCACTACTGAGTAATAGGGACAGAATGTGCTGTTATCAGAAAGGTAAGTGGGGTTATTCTGAGAAGGCCTCAAACACACCACTTAAGCTTTTACATTTTCTCACAGTGCAGGCCTCCTGCTTTGAGAAGCCCCGGTAAAAAGAGAAGGGAGAGGTAAGACTGTTATCACTGTGGACTTTAGCTACATCAAAAACTAGAATGCTAGTGAATCACAAAATACCATTCAAACCATATAGGTGGATCAAGCAGCTATTTCCCCCTCATTCTAAAAGTAACCTGCTGGTCTACACCAAATGTATATTCGTTCATCAGCTGGCTTGTAGAAACACCAAGCCAGTGGACTTGTGTGTTTATATTTGGTTTGTCCGTGCTTACTTTTCAGTCCATACCTCAGATTTAAAAGTGACTGCTTCATATGTACAAAATTAACACCGGTGGAGTGCAGAATGCTGCCACTATTGCTGCACATCCACGGGATCATGGCAAACAGCGAGCTACACACACCAGTGCCACACTTAGAGACACTTAATACTGTCATCAAAGCTGACGAGGGGGCTGGATGGTCTCACTGTGACGCTGGGTAAGTGGGACAAGAGGTGGTAATGGACAGAGGGAGTGGTGTTGAGAGGTTGTTGAGGACTCTACATGGACCAGAATGCTCTACTTGGGTTGGGAAGCAGAAGTCTTATGAAACTCAGAGAAGCAAATATGCCTCCGGTTTAGTGCTGCCCACCATGTATTTACATGTTTACACAATAGTAAATTACTGCTATGATCCTCATGAATCCTATCTTACATTGAAGATATGCTGTATTTATACTGCAACACAAGGATCTTAAAGGTGTTGCCTAGAAAAGCTTTATATTGCATATCTGGTGCATCTTGCTCCCAGTTGATAATGAGGAGTTACAGATAATCTGTGTTATGACATGCAACAATGTTGTTTATCTGGAATTAAACCAGGTAATTGCAAACCATGCAAATCCCTTGAAGAATGTTAAATCTAGTTTAGTGATTTTACAGACAAAGATGTAAGGCTTTCACACATGCAGCTGTTCACACCAATCACATAATTTCGCAGGATGAATTTGCGGCTTTTGTCTTTCAAGCTTAATTTTTCTGATTTTTTGCAGGTGAATGAACAGATCCGACCAATCCAACCATTGCATTTGGTAGCTCAAAACGTGTGCCGGTTCTATATAATACCGGCAATAGTAAAGTAAAACTCGGGGGTGTCCTGAACAGTATCAGTAAATGTCTTTCTGTGCCTAAGATAACTGTGATGAGTTATCATATCAAAGTACTGTTTAGAGTTTAGTCTGTTTAGTCTGCTAGTGGCTGTGTGGATTATTGCTTACAAAATGTGTGATTGTTCCCCCCTAAATCGGGGTGGAACTCGACATCGTGTAGACCTAGAGAAAGGAGCTTTGCATCATTTCAGATTAATGCTGTAAAAGAAGGGGGCCTGGAGGGGTGTGCTCCAATTACAGGGGGATCACACACCTCAGCCTCCCTGGGAAGGTCTATGCCAGGATACTGGAGAGGATAATCTATTCATGAGTCAGGCCTCAGAATCAGGAGGAACAATGTGGTTTTTGCCCTGATTGCAGAAGACATGATGAGCTCTTTATCCTCTCCAGGATGTTTGAAGGTGGCAGGGAGCTTCCCCAACTAGTCTAGGCGGATGTTGTCCAAGATAAGGACAGTGTTAGATAATACCTCCCACCCATTCCATGACATGCTGGCTAGTAACAGGAGCACATTCAGTGAGAGACTGAGATTACCAAAAAGCACCACTGAACGACACAGGAAATCATTCCTGCCCGTGGCCATCTCCCGGTACAACTCCTCCATCTAACACACTGTAAACACTGCAATAGTTACACCCTTTTGCACACGCTCTACAGTAAAATAGCAAATGACAAAGTTCCCAAGTTAGAGTCAAATGTCAAACATATATATTCTACTTATGTAATATTCTTTGTCAATATTCTTGATATTTATAATCACCTCTGTAATATTCCTGATATTTATAATTGAACGATTTGTATATATATTAGTGCTATTTCTTAATTTTGTAAATTCTGTAACATATCTATAACATATTTAATTAGTTTAGTCTGTCACTGTTACTTTCTTGGAGCAACTCACATAGTTTCCTTAGGGATTAATAAAGTACTCTGATTCCGATTCTACATGTGCTTTGCTGACTTTGCGGAGCAGTCGACTGCATCACTTGGAAGATGCTTTGGGAGTACTCAAAGTATTGGGCGTATTGTTACAATTTATTCAGTCCCTGTACTGATGAAAGCAAAACTGTGGATTAACTGGTGGATCCACGTTCCTACTCTCATCTATGACTGTTAGCTCGCACTGAAAGAATGAGATCACAGATACAACTGAGCTTCCTCTGAAGGGCAGTTGGGCTCTCCCAGGTGAGGCGAGGAGTTTGGCCATTTGGTAATAACTCAGAATAGAGTCACCACTCCTTCACCTCAAACGGAACCAGTCGAAGTGGTTTGGGAATCTGACCAGGATGTTTTCTGGGTGCCTCCTAGGTGAGATGTTTCTAACAAGTCCTACAGGGAGGAGGCAGGCCCAGAACACACTGGAGAGACTACATATCTTGGCTGATTTGGGAACAACTTTGTGTTTCCCTGGATGAGCTGGGGAAGTGGGTGACGAGAAGCAGGTCTGGGCTTCTCTGCTTAGACTGCTGCCCCTGTAACATGGAGAAGTGTCAGAAAATGGTTGAATGGATGGGTGAATGCATACTGTAAAACATTTATCTTAAGACAAACTATGGTCTTTTCATAACTATAACCAAGAGGTTCTCTCTAACTAAACTGTGCAAGAAAACAATAATAAAACAGCCAAAAAAGGAAAGTTTAAAAGCATTCACAGGTGAGTGTCAAACTCAGATTTTGTGTCCAGACCTTTTTGTTCCACCTCCATCCCTCTTGCCACCTAACTAAGACTTTATCCGTTTGTTAATTGGAAACACTTGTATGGATTTTTTTCAGATGGTTGGAAGGACTAAATTGAGCATTTCGTTAGAGGACCTGTTTTAAGCAGTCTGTGGATAGTTTTCAACAAAACTTATGTGTCACTAGGCTTCATACACTGTAAACTGCAAACGTCATACAAACTTTGCTGCTAATCTCCAGAAGAAGATTATATATATTTGTTAGATAAGTGAAATTGTGTTACTGCTTCCTACTCCCGGTGCTTCAAGATCACCCCAGCTGACCAACTTTATCAGTATTCATCTGGGCACCATGAAATGTCCTATCTATGGCAAATAGCATGAAATAATTTTTAAGCCATGTCATTAACTACTAGAAGTGTTCACCTCAAAGAGATGTCAGTTAGAAAGCTTCATTTGTCTCCTTTCTCTTGCATATGTAAAACTTCACAGCAATTTATCCAATATCCAAGACCTTCCCATCTGGATCCAAGTGGTGGACAGGCCGATATAAACAGATAGTCATGCAGATAAAGGATGGCGAAAGGTTCTACAATAACAACAGCATCATCATAATCTTTAGGATCACAAGTGTCAGCAGTTTTCCTGCAGCTCAAATCCTTATAGATCTATGAAAACATAACCAAAGCTACTTGCATGGCTCCATATTACTTGGGGCAAGAGAGAAAATGTTTTTGTAATATGGCTGAACTGACCTTTTAACCTTATAAACAACCTGAAACATTTTCCTGTGAACCCCAAACCAACAGTGTTTTCTCTTCTGTGATTAAGGCTGGAAATGTGGATTGAGGAAAGACAAGCCGTGCGCTTCGTCAGGGTTAGGATGGAGGTTCATAGGTCAGTGAACCCAACCACCGTGACCATCTGATGTCTGTGCTCTGAGGTTGTCTGGCTCTTAGACACAGCACCTGTTGAGAGTGGAGACATAAAGACATTTATTGACCTTATTCAAACAAAACTGTCTGTTATAGTAGTCATCCTTCTTCTAAACTGCTCATCGCTAAGCTTTAAGCCTTAGTCCAGGCCAGATTTTCTTTCAGTTCTGTACATAAAGTGGCAGAGACGCTGACTTTTGGGTTTATCCAGGGCAGCAGTTAAAATACATGACCACAGGCGTAAAGCTGTCAACATGTGGACACGGCCATGGAACACAGTCTTGACTGTCCCCACAGCAACTTTATAGGAATGTTTAACGCCCCCCTCCACCTAAACATATCTGTCCTCTGTATCGTATTTTCCCCACTGCCAGCCTGCTTAATATGCAGGCTGCGATTTCACCCCGCATTCCACCGGATAAATCTCCACTCAGGATCCTTCTAGAACAAAGCCGTTAAGACTTCTCGGGAAATCTCCCCTTTCATCTCAACACTTGCCCACCTATGTGCGGTGTTTTAAGCCGTTCCTGCTCATATCGTTTTACACATTGAAAGATATTTGTAGTGTTGATATGAGCCACTTAAATTGTCGGTGTGCTGGTTTATATGTCGAGGCAAAGTGAGAGGTACTTGTGTGACAGTGTGTCTCCGTGTGAGATTATTCCGCCTCTTTGAAGTGTACAAGATGGGACGGGCAAGCCTGTCAAAATGACAATGAAGAGTCTCTGATGTGTGATTAAAGAAAATGTACAGAATACCTTTATGTAATAGGTTCCAACATTTGACAGTCTGTAGCCCACAATGAAACACTTGTGAAAAAAGATCATAGTTTGAAAACATTGTTATTACCCTGCCTGTGCTTTTTGATCATCTCTCGGTGTCCTCCTTGTAGGCTGGCAACCAGGATATGTGGTTACTGAGCTCACTGCCAGACAAATCTTTCTGTCAGCTTTGTGGGATAAGTAAGGTAAGAGATCAGTGATGGCTGCCACGGTTGGCTTAAGGCAGCAAAAAAGCGTGGAAAATGTACAAGACCGAGCGAATGACAGAGAACCAAACACAGTTGTTGCCTTGGTAGGCAACTGAAATACAAGAGAGACCTTGTCACTGTCCCAGAGTTTCCTCTGTTATTCAGAAACAACCTTCAGCGACATCATCTTTAAGTGGCATTTGTATTTGACTTTTTATCTATACTCAGTGGTTTATTATTTCACTTCTTGTGACAACTCTTTACTATCTTAGTGACCACTTTTACTGGTTGGCTATTTCAATAAATGCTTTTAGTGAACAGTTTCAACTGTTTAGCCCTTTAAAGCCAAAAGTATTATATATGATACATGAATTTTCTTCTACATTCTTCTACCCCATCCCCACCTTCCATAAAACACAGAAATAAAAAGAAAAACAAACACAAAGTAAATCACAAGATACATTTTTAAGCAATAAATTACAAAAATGCCAGTTGTAGCACATATGATACAAATTAAACTAATATATGCAAATTATTATTAAATTATTATTTTATTTTATCAGAAGGTTCAATAAAAAAAAGAGATTCTGGCAATTATTTCATGGTTCATCCTTTTACAAGTTCAACATGATTTTAGCTTAAGTTACAACCGAAGCAGTGTCATATTTGGCATGATTTTTAGCTTCAACTCAAGAAAGTTTTTTGTGTGTGACAGTAACAAAGAGCCTAAAGATACAATCTAAAAGTGGTTCTTCACTAAGTTTTCTTTTATGTGTAGAGTCAAGGCTGGTTCATCACTCGAGTTAGGTACCTTTTTATCCTTGAATGATTCATAGGTCAGAGTTGAGTAGCTTAACAAATAAAAAAACAACAACCCCACATTCCTCTGCTGATGTATGAGGACTAGATTGAAAATGAGTGAAAAAGCAGCCAATGACCAAAGACCTTCAGCTCAAATTGACCTGAAAAAATATACAAGGAAAGTCTGGCTCTTTGGAAGAAAAATATAAAGACATGAGAAGTGTCTCATGAATTTTTCTATTCTTTATTTGAAATGAATTACGGTGAATAAATCATCATTTATGTAATTATTTACTTATCTTTTCATACTGAGCTACGTTTTCTACGCCCTGGGGTACTTGTTCCAGTGGTTGGGAATGAGTGATCTAATAGCACACCAACAGCATGTCTTTGCTAGCAGCAGAAGCAGCTTTTCTGAAATGCTACCAACCTCCCAGCCGGGGCCTAAGCCGCTCTATCAACATGGACATCAGCCAGAACCTGGCTATGCAGCCATGCCAATTTTGTTTTACTTTGTTCTGCTGCTACTTTCTAAGTCCCGTATTTATGTTCCTGCTTGATACTCTCACTTTAAAGTGGAGTGACACACAAGCTAAATTCTTCAGTGCAGGTTTCCTGTGTTTGGAAGAAGGGGGGCAAGGATATAAAAACAGAGAACGGGGTGATGGGGTCACACGAAATGAGGGAAAAACAGGTTGGAAAGTGTGGGGGTCAACTGAGTTTTAAGCCTAAGGAGAGATATTTGCACTCTGGCTTTTAAAGTTTAGATCCTTACAAATCCAGTGTGGCACAAAGACTGGAACGGATTTTAAAGTGAATAAATTAAATTGTTAAAATTTTCTAAACCTGTCTTAACATTACCAGTACCTGGGGGGGTGGCTGAGGTTAGAAAGTAACAATTTAACAACAGAGTGAGCTGTAACATGAGCCCAAAATAATAAGACAGTTTAACGATGAAGTCACTGTCTCTCCTCTTTTCCAAAAAAATTATACAAGCAAGATACTGCCTGGTTTATCTTGTAAACAGGACCACAACAGAGACGTCGTCAGGCAACGACCACAGCAACCATATCTAGGAGATGGCGGTGGACTCCGAGACATTATCGGCTCTAGATGAATGATATCACACTTGAATGAGAGATTGTAGCCGTCTGACATATACAACGTGTCACGATGTTACACCTCATTTAAGAAACAGCACAAAAGACATCTTGTTCTTTAGTGAGCTGGGGACTGATTGAGAAGATGTTGCTGTCCAGTGGCATCAGCTAAGCTAGCAAGACACAACTCTATAAGGTGCATTAACCCTTCAAAATAATTGGAAAAGGGCACCAGTGTCGCTCACCTAGTGGATCAGGTGACCATATGTTAGGACTGGGCGATAATATATTGAGTTTTTAAATGTATCGATATATTTTTATACGAGATATAAGATGTGACAATATCGTTTATATCGATATAGTCTATGTTATGTTATAAATATACTTGTGGAGCCGCAAGTTTGCCTCTCTTTCGTCCACTTTTGTCTCTATGCAACGCTACTCTGCCTCACTTCTCTCCTTCACTGAACATAACCCCCCCTCCCCCATCGCTTCACCTGCAGGCAATGACAAGATGGACACGGCAGCTATCAAAGAGGAGCTGGTCGGTAAAAAGAAAACATTTGGAGATTACTATTTTAGTGCTGGTAGCGTTAATCTCGTTAAAATGGCGTTAACACCATAACTGCATTAACGCGGCAAATGTCCGTTAACGAGTTACCGGGGATCGCCCGGTGCGTGGGGTCGGACGGCGTCAACGCATTAACGAGCTATTCGTGCTAACGCGTTGATGCCTAAAGTCCTTTCATTTTCTCAAATGCTTGTGTGAGATCTGGGACACAGCTTTGACTAAGAACTCTCTTTTTGTTCTTACTTTATGGCTTTAAAAAAATATTGAGATATATATCGTATATCGCCATCCAGCTAAAGAATATCGAGATATGAATTTTGGGTCATATCGCCCAGTCCTACCATATGTCACAAGACTCAAGCAGTGGCCCGGGTTTGATTCTCACCCAGAACCTTTTGCTGCTCACCCAGAACCTTTTGCTGCTCGCTCTGCTTTCCCTGTCTTTGCTGTCCTAATAAAAAAAGGCTAAAATGCTCCAAAAAGTACTATGAAAAGATGAATATCAAAAGGCTTCTGATTTGCCAGGAGCATAAATGGGGGTAAGTGATGGCACAAAGAAGTAAAACTTGGATAGTTAAAAATAAAACATGTGACCTTCCTATAAGAACTTTATATGGGAACTCAGTGCTGGTAATGCTTTTATCAGTTAAACTTTTATATATAAAAAGATTCTTCTTCTTTATGTTGAGGATTTATTAGGATATTTAAGTTTTACATTTGTAGTTTTTGTCTGTGGAGATGTTTCACCTCCGTTAAATATTGGAACTCACTGGCATGGCATTTATGCAGTTGCATAAAAGCATGATGTCATGCTGTGCAACTATTTACTACTTTTAATGTAGTTATCTTTATTTATAAAAACGTTGAGACTGATTTTAGTTCTCCTTTTCTTTTTTGTTTTTCAGTAAGGAATATTGAAGAAAACAATATGTTATGTAGAGAAAAATACTTGAACTCTGCCATTTTTTAAAAGGCCTCAAGAAAAAAAGACAGATCAGACTTATTATCGTCCTCTCCAGACCAACAGGCAGCTGTCTGGTATGTAGTTTAGTCTTATAATGGTCATTTGCAGTACTTTGGTAGTACAGTTAATTCAGCATTACACTGGGCTTCTTATCTTTTCTCTTCTGATGGGTTTAGAGCTTAAAAGTTTTCCAGAACAGGTAGAATTCATTATAATGGTGACTTTATTTGGTGGTATTAATGTCTCAATGACATTTCTAAATATTTGTTTATGACTTCACTCTCCAGAAGAATGACATAAATATGAAAAAGAGAACGCAGGATAGTGCAAAGAAAAAGGGGAAAAGTACAAAAGATGAAGTGAAACTTGTCATGAAATACTGTGTGATTCTGTGGTTTAGCAGCGATGTGTGGAAAACATCATCTATGTGATGACCGGAGGTTAACCTGTGACAAAAACCAAACATGAATGGGATTAAAACTGAGGTGAGCCAGAAAGAAAATCACAAATGCAGCTCTGTGAAAAAAAAATGGCATTACCTGATCTGCCGAGGGGTCACTTAAGGTCACATTCACAGCAAGACACGCTGTTTATGATGCGGATCGTTGAATATGTTTTTGTCATTGCTATTCAACAAACTTCCAGCTCCCTCTTTCTTCATCCACCCACAGTTTCCCCATCCAAATTATGCAGACAGTATTTCCTCTGAGAACCAATTTTATGTCTGTCAGTCTGTTTCTTATTTGGAATAAACACCAAAGACATCCCCCTCATTTTGAAATTAGGAAGTTGCTTCTCTTACCTTCATATACCACAAGTCACAGGTAGAAAATAAACCATTTATAATATTGCGGTACTTAAAAAAACAGCATGAGAGATCAGGCACAGACCCAGCAGTGTGATCATGGGAAAGTGATGCCTTTGTGCCCTTTTTACTTCCGTCTAGTGAAGACCGTTAATAATTGTCTGGCCTTTTGTTGGTATGAAGCTATTCCATTAGTCTTCAAATGTCAAAACACAGAAGAGGTATAACATTACCGTCTACTACATCCACAAGCAGAACAACCATACACACACCCTTCTTCCTCCCACACTCGCTCCTTTTATCACTTTACCAGCCACACTACACGAGCTTCCCTCCCTCACATGGTCTTATGCTACGTTTATACAACTTTCCTCTATTCAATCCCAAGTGCGGTGAAACATTTGTTGTTTTTAAATAACAAAGCTATATAACAGGTTTTATATCCTCATAATTTGCAAACTCCTTTGACCTCATAATTAATGGCTATATAAAAGATTATTTGAAATGCAAGCAAATGCGGGTGATATTAATAAGTTTGTCTTCATTTAAAGGCTCCAGTCCACTTATACTTTTGTAGACCGTCACCCCAGTTTGAGTCTGAATCCCCTGCGAGGCAACCTGCTGACCTGCTCCGAACAAAACTATAAGACACAGGAGGAAAGCAGACACGCTGTGGAATGTCATTACTGTGCAGAAATCTGCTAATGTATCCTAATCTGCTCCAAGATATTTAGTCAACAGCGAGTACACAGACAACGCACAGATGGGGCCACACGTGAACACACATGATCAGACGGGGTTAAAGGGGAGACTTCAATAAATTATCAATTAAAATGTCTGGCGAGGAAATATTAATTGTGTCTGAATTACTGATTGAGTTCAGATGGCAGACCTGTGTAGACATGTCACTGGTTCAGCCATCTGCTAACAGACGTAAACACTCTGAATTGCATACTGGGATTGGGGGGGGTAAGTTACCTCTCCTTACAGTCATGACAAAATAAGTTAAAGAGTTGGGTTTTTCTGCTGCTATCACTTTAAATATATAGTTATTTAAAGAAAGAAAGAGAAAGTCCACCAATAAACTTGAAGTTTACATAAACAACCCTTGATAGATGGGCTTGGCAGTCCTGTTTTGCTTGGAGCCAGCCATGAGCCTCCTGTAGCTTTGACAGTTCCCAGTTTCCAACGCAATCAAAGCACACGCACGGCATTAAAATAAACATATACCTGCTTAGGCAGAGTCCGGCCCCCATTGCTGAATTACAGCCGATCAGTCAAAATTAAAATAGTTTACACACAGCGCATTGTAGGTCGTGTTTTGGTGCAGGAGATTAAGCTGACAGTTTCGGATGAATGAGGTCAAAAAGTATACCTGTCATATTTTTGGCCCTAAACGATGGCAAGTACAGAGGTATGATGTTGGTGCGTGTGATGGAGTGGCAGCGAGCTGTAACGGAAAGAGAAAGACAAGCTGAAAAGAAGGAGAAAAAAAAAGAAGAACAGGGAATGTGATAGTTCTGATAACATCCACATCAGAGACAAGTATGTAACAAATTGAGGATGGGGCGGGGCTGGGCGAAAAAGGGTGACAGAGAGAGTGAGAAAATGGAAGGTAGAAGGATCGGGGATGCTTTTAACAAACAGAAATGCAAGTGTTAGCATTTAACACAGATCGGTCGCGGTGTGTTTTAGTTTACAGTCAGTGTGTCGCAGCGTTCACAGCATGTCCAAGGGTCTTCTTGGCCAGACTGTTCTGAGTAAGAATTGTTTACAGCTGCCCAGATAGCATCAGCAAAACACTTCTCTGAGCTCACGCTAGAGCCTTGGGCCACCTCTTAACTCCTGGTTACCGTCTCCCTCACCCTGTGTGTCATCGCACCAATTCAAAGGTGCTGCTGTAGACATTACACAAGTCTAGCACAGATGACTGCAGGTAGTGCATCATGCATCAGAAATGAGACTCAAGTTTTTTTGTGATGACGGCACTTGCAGGGGGAGGCTTAAATGTCTCCTTTGTTTTCTTTGAGTGCAGAGATTTTTGTTGAAAAATCATCAGGAATTTCCCAGTGATAAAAAGTAATCAAGTATATTTACTCAACTACAATACGAAACTGGGATTCCTGTGCTTGAATATTTGATTTTCAGTCAGCGTTATACTTTACAGCCTATGAAATATTATGCAGTAAAATATGGCTATACAGAAAAAAATAAAATATTGAATTTGTTACAGTGTTACTGTGGATACTTTAAATATTTGTAATCATGAAGTAACTAAACTAATATTGTATTTAGATGAATAAAGGCTCTGAATAAATCTTCACTACTGAATGTTTCAGAGGCTGATCAGGTTTATGTTTATATTCATAAACTTGAGAGAATGTGGAATAAATGGAAAACCATTGCACGTCAGCTTCTGAGCCGGATCACTGTCAAATGATTTGACTTATATTTACATTGTTATGAGTTATATATTTTAGGTTAGGCCCCACACTGTGTTCAGGGTCAGCTAAAAAAGCAACTCCCATTATTAACAACTGCATGTAATTTCTTATTTTCTTTTTCAGTTGTAAGCCATTGTTTTCTTCTCTATGTGCTCATCAGTCTTGAATAAACCGTGGGGTTTCCTAATATTTTGCTGTCATGGCTGCTTTGCCCCGTGTGTGTGCGTGCGTGTGTGTGTGTGTGTGTGTGTGTGTGTGTGTGTGTATGTGTGTTTTTCAGCTTCTCCTCATCTTGTCTCCACTCGCTTTCCATCCAGGTATGACATCTCTATTTCGCACACGCGGGCTTTATATCTGTCTGCACGCTGTCTGCAGGCGGAGGATGACTTGGGGAACTACCCCTCCACACTTTTATTACCTTCACAGATTTCATGCTGTTGCTTCAGAGCTGTAGATGAAAGGGAGTGAGAGAGAAGCAGTCGATGTGTGGGATCAGCATGCAGCTTAATTGTGTGGTTTTCATTTGACTTGGATACGATCCAAGTCCGTCTTCTGTCATCATATTCTCGTTCTCTTCTTCCCCTTTTTTTTGGGCTGATTCACCATTCAGCCTGGCTGTTTTCTTTTTTTTTTGGGTTGTTTTGGTTCTAATCAATTGGTATTCTTTCTGTATTTATCTTAAACTCTTCCAGCTTTGTATTTAACTTCTCTTGATTTTGCCCTCAAGTTTTCAATCTGTTTTCATATTCATATACTCCCACCTCTGCCCTACTATACCACATTTTTTCCCTGTCCACAGTTCCTTGCATCTGTCCTCCCACATTCAACTCAGTACACAGTATCACTTCCCCCCGTCTTTGTCTTCATTCCTCTACGTTTTCCTCCTGTTCTCCGCGTCTTTATGAGCTGTAATGATTATCTGTTAGTGGGGTTGAGCTTTAGTTCTGAGCAGGCCAAAGGCGGTAGAGCCTGTTATTCTTTCCTCCCTGCTGTCTGGCATATGCAGAGAATGGAGGAAAATTTGGAGTGTACACTGCTGTAATTTCAGCCCTTCCGTATAAGTCAGCCAGTAGGAGTGGAAAGGTGAACCTGGTTCTGTGATAAGCAGAGGGATGGGCATTTCTTTGTTCAACTTTCAGACCACCTCAGTTTAGCTTATGTTCAGCCCAGATGCCCACTTTGATGACAAAGATTACACTGTGGGAAAATGTGAAAGGAATCCACTAATTAACTAACTAACTGGCCAAAAGCAATAACAACTTAGGATGTTTCACATGGAAAGATCAGCTAGTTGATTATTCTTCATACAAACCACGTGCTCCATACAGTTAGAGCCATAAGCTTTTGGATAAAGACTCAATTTTTTGTAATTTTGCTTCTGTACACCAGCATTGCGGTTTTTAAATCAGTCAGTAAAGATGTGATTAAAGTGCTGACAGTCAGCTTTAATTCAAAGGGTTTAACAAAACCATTTTGTTAAATGTTTCGGAATTACAACTATTTAAAAAAATTGCCCTCCATTTCAAAAGGCTCAAAACTGAGCCTGCTCCCTCATTATAAATAAATAGCTGTTACCATTATAAATAAATAAAGTATCTGTAGTCAAAAAAAATCACGAAGTGAACATGTCTTGTAAAAAATTATTTATGCACAGGAAGAAAAGAAAGAACTGGGGTAGAGGTGGGTTGCAAAGCGGCTTGCAGAAGCAGAAGCAAATGTAGGCAGGCTAAACCAACTGAAATACTGCACCCTATATAAAATATGTTGGTAGCATGCATATCAGCTGAGCCCTCTGCTGCTGTGGCCTACCGCTGAGACTAGCTGTTATCAGTTCGTATACTTAGATCGTGAGCTTGATTTAGTACTATGGGTACTGTTCTGATCTCCTAGATGGTACAGACACGCTAAGACTGATCTTTAAAATGCTAACCGGTCCACTTGTTTTGCAGATCAAAGTAAGTAAATAACATCGTCTTGTATCTGTTTTCTGGTTTAAAAATAAGTATGGGCACGTGCTTTACATTTCATGCTCTGTAGTAAGTAGATGGTGGTGCACACAGGGGTAAATTTTGTGGAAATTCATACTCGTACTATCATCCATCCACCAATACTCTCACATGTTTACAAAAATGTCTGTTTTATCTGCATTTTGGTGATTCATAAAGCACCAAATTATGTTCATTTTCAGTTTTTAGGTATCACAGTTACAGCATGTGGACACGTGTATGCTCATTTGTGTTAAATCGGTAATGCAGATTTGAGTTTTGAGACACCTGTACTGGCTCCAACAGAAGAAAAACCTCCACTGAGAGAGGTCCAGACCCAGGCACAGGTACAATCCTGAGAAAAAGAGCTGTGTGTTGGAGGGTTAGCTTTTGGATGGTTACCAGGTTCCCCTGCCAACCCCCAGCCTGAGCCTGGATTCCAGCAGTTACCAGTAAGGTTTGCATTCAGGGAGGAAATCTGCCAGCTGCAGACACAGAGAAGATGCATAATGCAGATTTCAGAAATAAAAAGCAAAAATGTTCACCAAGATATTTATGTGGGTGGCCATGATAATTATAATGAGACACTTTGAGAAATCTTCAAGAGCATGAAGATTTTCAATTTTAGATCATTATGTGGGACTTCTATCTCTCCCCTGTTTGTTGCTGTCTCATTACATATATTTGGATTGGCATCTTCGTCCACCATAAGTATCGGGCTTTTATCTTTTATCCCCACTTCTTTCCCAGTAAAGCTTTAAATGTGGGACACTGGCTGGAAAGACTTCCCTGTTTTCCCCAAATTTCATACCACAAGTACCATAGCACCACATTTTGTCACAAAAACTTTTGAAACATATGCTCCATTTTCAAAATTACTGTTGAATTTTAAAAAAAATTGAACCAAGTTAAAAAGACCATTCAGTTTCAGCTTTTGCCAAGTTGGATTTTTAGTCATTTTGGCTTTAAAGGAAAAAAAAAATCCAAAGAACACCGTATTTTTTTCCAGTCATCACCAAAATTGGCAAAGATAATCTCCAAACCAAACGGTAATGTCAATTTTCCAATTGGCACAACATTTGGCAATTAATCTTTAGACCAAACAACAGTCAGTAAGTGTTGACACCAAACTCAGTGTAGGGACTCTGCACCCCTTCCTGAGGTTTTCCTATTCTTGTTTACAGCCATGCTTTGAACATGATCAGTTCATATAAATCCCACAGTAATTACACTAATCATATGGACAAAATTTGAGTGGCAGTGCTCATATAGGAGACTATATAAGTTTCTTACGTCTGTGAAAAGACTTAAGGAAAGACCGCAGAGATGTTGCATCTGCAGGATCTGGAATGTGTGTTTGGCACAGTGCCCGAGTTCAGGAAAACATCAAAAAGCTACTTCAAGGTGATCACCCATTCCATCTTCTCATCACACTAGTCGAGCTGCTGAGGGTCCTCATCATGTAAAAAAAGAAAAGAAAGAAAAAAGAAAGAAACAAAGGACAAGTAACACCTAGCAACCATTTTAAGCTGTGCCCTAACAAGTATTGTTCTGCTCCCTGCAACACCTAACTGCTCCCCCTTCCGTTTACTTTTCCAGTTTCCAGTTTTTTAAAAAAAAAAAGTAGCACAAAGTTACATAGACATGCACCAAGGGGTGTTGTAAGGTAATACTAAGCTGGGTTTTTCCCTCTTCACAAGTGCTGCAGTGGAACATTTAAAAAACCCCAGACAACACACCCAGAGCCTAAGAAATAAAAAGAGCAGCTGAAAGGTGAATTGTATAAGGTGTTCTTCAGGGAGTTCAGTCTAATAATCACTGGGCTGGGTAGGTTTATTTTTTAACTAAGACATCAAGTGGCTGTATAGTAACCCTTTTCTTCCTGGATCTGTCCATCTCTGTCATTAATGTGCAACCAGTTACTTTTTTTTAAGGTTTGCAAACCTCTTCAAGCCTTCATTGAAGAGGTCGTGTCAGTACTGCCAACTTATTAGGCAGTACGAATGTTTTTTAAATCCCGATCTTACCTGGTAAGAATGGGGACTGGGAGACTTTTTCCAAGTTCGTGTTATCCATGGCGCCCAAGGTTGCTCATTTTGGCTTTTCAGTTGTGCAGCAAATGCCGCTGCCTTAATTTGGGGATGTTTTTTCAAAGTTAACTTAAAAGCCAAGAGCCTAAGGGGTTAATCATGGCCCATGTGCCCACACATCAACCTCCACCCTCCCCGCTCACTCCAAGTGGAAAAACCGCATAGTGGTCAGAAAGAATTAACGCAGTAAGTCTGGCTCTCATGTCTCAGGACCTCAGGTTAACCCCCCGGATGTATATGCACCCATGTGTGTGCAGATGCATGAACATATAAACATATGCTCATACGTTTAATGTGTTCTCAGAGCAGAGTACAGTGCACACAGGTAGCGCTGTTCTGAGAGGGTTGAAGGACTGCCATAGCTGTTACCTAATGGCTGGATATGTGCTGCTGTGAAAGGAGCTTTGTGAGGATCCTCTTGAACTCTCACCGTGCTTTTATATCTTTACATAAAAGGGAATTTCTTTGTGGTGCTCCCAGTGGGTAGCTACACTGGTGCCCTATCAGTGGAATGATGCTATAATGGAAACAGCTGGTCTTTTTTTAGAATTCTAACAAATTAGCAAATCAGTAACTGATTTTTCTGTGAGTTACACCGCTCCCAGCAAAGCACGACCATCATCATCTGAACTGAGCCCCTCTTGATATTGTTTATTGTTAAGCCTTGACGTTTCCTTTATGCTTAAGTCAAACATCTCAGTTTGGCCAAGGCATGGCTTGCCACAGGCTCCACTGCTGGACAAGAGGACTGCAATTATAGCTCACTTCAAAGATGCCAGTCAGTCAAAGACAGCATTCATGCATTTATTTTGGCATACCCCAGCCAACCCCTCCCCCCCTTCCTTGCCTCCTCACCTTTCCACCTCCCGCCCCCTTTGCCCTTCTTCCTCTTTTCCCACCAACCCTCAAGCTTGTTTAGATGAGCGATTAAGTAGAGAAACAAGTGCAAATGGAGTTTGGTTTGGCACGCTTCACTATTGACACACAGTTTACTGAAATATCTCCCTGCGTAGTTTTCCCCTCACCTAAATTTGGCAGCGGTGAACGTCGGCAAAGATGAGGGGAGGAGTGGGTCCCATGTGCCAAAACAGCAAGGCTTTAGTCTTGGGCACAGACACCATCCTCTGCCCCCTTCTCACCCCACCTCCTCGAGCTGATCCAGAAATAAATCCCAAAGAGAGGGGGGTGGGTGAGAGGACGTGTTTCACCTCAGGCCATCTGCTCTACGCAAGCTATTAGATGTTCAATTAACACGGTAAACTGATAGTTTGCAATGTCAACAGAGCACTGTATCACCAAGCATCAGGTTTTACCCCCTCTATATTCGAACCCCCTTTAAAACCGCAAAGCAGGCCAACTTTAACTGTCAATGATAAATTTAGAGAAGTGTTTATTCATCGGCCATTTCATTTTCTGCCAAGGTTTATTTGGCCATGAGAATTCTGTGTATGTAAGGGACTAATAATACAACTTTCTAAACTTGTTATTGCATGGGGTCTTTAAAGTGGCCTGGCCAGAGATTTGTATGTAGAGGAACAGCTGCCATATTCTCTTCATACATTTCACTTTATTGAAAGGGCATCATCTAATGTATAAGCGATCATATTTCAGAAATATCTAGCCTTCCACCATCTGCTGTGTGAAATCTAGTCTTTTATCTCCATCTGTTCTGAGACGGACGTGTTGTGTGCATGCTGTAATTTGCTCATATGTCTGTTTTTGAGTTTGCATAAGGGTATTGTAGGCCAGCGATTGGTATGTGCAGAAGTGTCGGCAACTGTTTGTTGTTAAAGCAAACCAGACACCTCAGCCTCACTGGGCCAGAGCTCCACCATCACACCCCCTGGAATCTGAAACTCGATGCTGGAAGTTGGGCAGCCAGAGTGATTAGGGGGACCCACCACGCTGGTGGTGTTACAGTTTGGCTCAGGTGTCCCATTCGTCACACCACAAACCTTGCACACACCACCCAGTACCGACACCCTGGTTGCAAGATTGTCTCTAGGGTGGAGTCAGGTGGCCTGGGGACCTCTCTATAGGAGCCTGTATGGCTCCCGTGGGTCCAGCTTATAAACCCATCTGCAGAGGGTCCTCTAACTCATTAAAAAGCACAGAACTATGGTGCTAAATCATGAGTCTGTCACACACATCATACACACCTGGCGGGACTTGTATCCCTGCAGAACAATAACTGTCACATTCTGGATGTTATGTGGACACTGAGAAGTGGAGTGAACATTTTAGGCATACAAATAAATACCAAAGCCCCAAATCAGATGTACTCCGATTGCCAAATGCACACGCACACTTCATCTCGGTGTGAGACCAGAGCTAGGTTTTTTTTTTCTTTTTCAAACCACAGCGAGTGGCTTCACATAAAGGCGGCTTTGTTAAAATGCAACACACACTCTAAATACCATCCAGCTCAGAAAACCATAGTAGGGGAGTGTTGGTTAATTGTGATAACAGCTGTTAACTGCAAAGGTGCGACCTCGCTGCTGCTTATCTGGATACGAAGTTTTAAATAGACATAAATGAATACAAAGAGCTGCGCTACCAGGATCTCTACACATTGTGTACACACTCACAAACAGCACATGAACTAAAAGTTTTTCAAGCTGCCTCATTCCCATCAGTGTGTGATCATAAGGGTTTCCTTAATTTCTGGGCTTTTAACAGTACAATAGATGACTGCTTGCTGAAAGGTGTGTGTGCGTGAGTGTGTGCATTTGGCATGTCATATAGTGGTAAAACCATCTGAATATGTCCTAATTACTAAAAACAAATAGAAATGTCTTGTCTTTAGAACTGTAATGTATAAATACACTTTAAAGAAAGAAAGAAAAAAAAGTATTCTGAAATCTTTTAAATGTTGCATTTTTTTAATCAAGCTTATTTCTTAGAGCGATGGCTAATTCACCACATATTGATTAATTAATTCCAACATGCGCCCTGGTATAGTTTAATTTTATTCAATGAAATGTAACTAGAAGTAGAAAGACCTTAAATAAAGACAATAAAGTGAATAAAGAGAATGAATGAATGAAACCATTTAACTGATTTAAATGTTGATCTAAAGGCAAAATACTTTAAAGCAAACATACAGTTAACACGAGTTTACAAAAACCCCTCCAAATTCTACACAACGTAACTGAGCTAAAATTACCAGTTTAATTAATTTGCATTTAGTTAAAAATATCAAGTACAGTCGACTAAACAAAAAAATCTTAATTTTCTTCATGGAATTGCACAATGCAGTAAAAGTGAATCATATCAGCAAACTATCTTTTTTGCTGCCCCCTCAACCCAGACCTGGATAAACACCAGAGAATGGCTGGGTGAATAAATGAATGGATATTTTTGTGGTTGACTTAGTTGTATTTACTTTTGAAATATAAGTGCTTGCTGATCACCGGCTATCATCAATGAATTTTCTGAAAAATGGAAGACACATTTCTACAGTAACATATCAAGGCTCACATTCATTCAATGCAGATAAGTAATACTTCAATACTTACACTTGCTATTTTGAGTACATAAGGGCTTTCACACCAAGTACAGTTATTCTACCATAGGACTTTCTGCATTGTGACAATCCACTAATTTAAATGTGGTTCACTGTACAGGTCTGGCTCTCAGTGATCTACATACAAGGAAAGAGATGCAACCAATTTTCAGCAGGTAGTAGGACAATGTGAGATACTACAGTATCATGTGATGTGGTTTTTTGTGTTCGTGTGTGTTAATATATGGGATATATGCATAGTTGGGGGCTTTGAATACTCTAAATGTGGTGATGTGATTGGGAACAGGTGTAGCAGATCAATCACAGGTAAAACTAATGAATGAAAGGCAGACAAAAAAAGGAGGGAGGAAGTGAAATTTATAGTATTTTAAATAGATTTGATTTGAAAATAAACATAAGCGCAACCATTGAAATGCACAACTTGATGTGTTTGATGTAGGACAACGACACACTTAAAATGAAATATAAAACCCACATGCTACACCAGTAAGTATGCGTGTGTCCAAGTGTACACCACAGCTTCCCCACACCAAACATCAGCACAGAGAGAAACAAGAATGGGGAAAAGCAATAAAAATAACAGCAGTAACGATAGTCATGAACTTTTCTGTTAAACTCCTCTAGGTCAAGAAGTAAATAAATGACTTTGCCTCTCTGGAAGGTGACCCTTAACCCCGCTCACACCCTCATGTCATGCCTGAGCCTTGAGGCGACATTGTTAATAGCTCTCTCCGCTGGTATGCAGAAAGCATGAGCAGAGCACAGACGATCCTTCCAACGCAGCATGAAAAAAATTCTGGCCCTTGTGTGCATTCGGCCTTACAAACACAAAGGTGGTCCTGAAGAGATGGGAAGAGAGGGAGTCAGAAAGACACACGAGTACATGGGAGGACAGGAGTTATGTGGGAGGGGGGCTGTTAGGTTGTCTGTGTCAACAATAAGGAAATAATTGGCCTCTGTAGCCCGTGGGCCTCACTGTGGCAGCCCTGGGGCGGTCTAGGGTTGGGTGGGGCATGGCCGTGGCATTACACACAATTAGGGCAACAAGGGGGTCAAATGGGGAGGCAGGGGAGGTCCCAGCCCTCTCATTCATGAAAGGGATGTCTTTGTGCCCGAGACTAAGCCACGGCAAACCTGGGTCACGGGGATAGGCCCTAAACTAGGACTCTGTCTGAAGATGAAAGCTTAATGTGAGTGTGTTGTTGATGTGAAACCAGGCCAATGCTGCAAATTACAGAGGTGGGGGGCTGAGGATGTTAACAGGTAAGGGTAAATACGGGTTTGAAGGGGGCATCAGGCAAAAAACTACAATCACTCACTGTTAGAAATTCAAGAAGGTTCATGTTTCTTTTCTTCTACTGGTTGTTCTTCTAACCTTTCTTTAGCCTCAATTAATGACAGGCACTTGTATACCTGTGAAATCCACTAAGTCCTGCTGAGCAGGTTTCTGTGTCCATGGTCAAGCTCTGGATAGTATCATTATTTAGACTGCAGGGTGGCAGCACACTAGCCTCTCTCTGACTTGACCCCCTCCTTGACCTCTGCCTAATGTGATAAACATTCCCAATCAATGGAGGAAACAGGGTGGAAGTGGCTAGGGATGTGAACATGACCTCCCGTATGGCTTCAAACAGCCAGTGATTCCCTGTTTACACCTACTCCACACTTTATTCTGCTGATTGGCTAAGACCAGGGAAAGCTCAAGCAAGGTCATCTAGTTCAAAACTGACAATTTGGGGAAATGTAGCAATCTTTCTAAACCGCTCTTTCAACAGTGGCTGCTGCAGTGATTTTTCTTATCAGTGCAATTAGCTTTATATTACTCCGCGTGAACGTTTACATCTGCATACCTTCTATGTAAATCATTTTGAGTTTTCAGTCACACTTTGGTTAGATTTAGGTAACAAAACTTGGTTAGGAAAACGTCTGTCTTAAGACTCTGTGTGGCAAAAACCCCCTGGCACCTCCACATGTTTAGCTGTCCTTGAGAAAGATGCTAAACCTCAAGCTGCTACTTCTGCTACTGGTGCATCTGTGTGTTGATTTAAATAAGTAAAAATGTAAACAGGCCCATGTTCTCTTAAGGTAGAAAAGTAAGTAAGACCACATCAATATTTACTATAATACACTATAATCAAAAGAAGACTGATTTCTCCATTGGCAGCAGTTTATATTAATCAGCATGTCTTCGTTCTGGCACCTCTACACCCTTCCATGGGTGTGGAGCAGAGCAGGAATCAGCGACAACTGAGATGATGTTGATTGAGCCAGAATGAAAAGAAGTAGCTGGTGTGAAGGGTTCCAAAGCAACTGTGGGTGGACTAAAGCAGCTTATTTTGCATGCCCTACCATATACAAGATAGCTGACTGGATGCTTAGAAAGGTGTCAGCTGAAATCAGCTGATCAGCCTGGATTACTTCATGGTCTGCCTTAATTAAGCTTTACTCAGTTTGTCAAATCCCTGCAAATTATTCAAGATTTGCATAAATTTAAATGTGTAATCACAGCATGTTAATATATGCTACAGTATTGTTCTGTTATGTAATACAACCTAAACAGCAATATATCTGTTTAGCAGGATATGTTTTTATACATACTACAGTCATACACAGAAAAGTCATGTGAAAAAGAGTTTCCACAAGTCTCCATACATACAAACTGAGTACACCCCATCATTCAGTGGGTCGTAGAATCAACCTAGCTGGAATAATTAAAATATTTTTTTTTGTATGACTTCATTGGTCTTGCACATCATTATGGAGGAATTTTGGCGCACTCTTCCTCACAACGTTCCTTCAGTTCATTGATATTTTCCAGCATTCATTTCTGCACAGCTCTCCTAAGGTCCCAGCATTTCAAGCAAGTTGATATCTGGACTTTGACTGGACCATTACAACAGTTGTATATTTGCTCTTGTGTTTGGGGGATTATTGCCGTGTTGCATGACCAAATTTGACCCTGATGAAGGCCACAAGCCGAAACGCGATGGTCAGGCAATAAAGTTGTTCCTCTTCCCTTTAAGTGTTGCTGGAGTTTCTGTATTGTGATTTTTTTCATCCTCCTCACGCACCTTGGAAGTAGGTAGGTGAAGTTGTGCCAGAAATTTTTGCGATGACCCAATTTGCACCAAGCTGCAGCTGTCATACAGATGGCCCAATAATTGACTCTAGAATACTTTGATAAATGGAGGAGCTTACGACTAACTCAATGCCTGCACAGGGCTCAGATCCTGGGGCTGCAAAAGAAGCTCACCTCATTTGCCTCCACAACAGTGCTTGACAACTGGTATCAGAGGTTTTTCTTAAATCAAAAATGCCAAAGCTGATATTTTGGTTCCTGTCCAGTCCTGGCCAAACACCTCCAGTTTGTCGTCGTCTGTCCAAAGGACATTGTTCCAGAAGTCTTTTTGTTTGTTCAGATGCAACTTTGCAAACTTAAGCTGTGCTCTCATGTTCTTTTTAGAGAGAAGAGACTTTTTTCCTGGCAACCTTTCCACACTAATTGTGCTGTCATGAACATTAGCATTTAACATGCTAACTGAGGCCTTCAGACTCTGCTCAAGTTGACATATCCACTGGGAATATTGGGGTGTTGTATTAATATGCACTTCTGAAACTTCAGCCTTAATAGAGGTGCTCACACTTGTTCATGATCAAGAGTGTTTGATTAGCAGAACCTGGCTGCTACTTACCCTCTTAGAGGAATTTAGTTTTTCACAGGACTGTATAAACTTTAAATACAGCAGATGTTGAATTATATGGCTTTTTATGGCATGTTATGTGCTTCTCTTCTACTATATCTCAATTAAAAATAATGAGGTGAATATGATTAATTCAGGATGATAAATGAGATGATAAAATCATCAACTTATATTGGTATATTCTGTCTCACACGGACCGATGGTCAGTTTGTGTAAAGAATGCATGTTATATAATACTGCCATGACTGCATAGCCAGACCTGACGTCTCTTCTTCGGCTTCCATTTATGCCATCTGCTTTGAACTCACATGTATGTCACACAGGCCACACAGCAACAAACTCTGAAGATGATATTTTACAACTTTGTAAATATCTGAAAACAGTATCCAGCATCTCACTTTCATTCAGCAGAAGGATGGAGAGGGCTCTCACCTGCCACATGAATGAATGCATATAACTAGAGATGCAGGTACAGGAAAAATTCTGCTCTCCCAGTCGGGGTGATTGTTACATGTTTTATCTCCCTTGTTGACACTTTTTTTTTTTAACCACCCCTCTTTGCTTTGTGGAAGCTTGGGAATTTAAGGGTCTGTTTTTGTCAAAGGAGCATTTCCCTCATGTAACTCTATCTGTAACAGTTCACGCTGCATTGCTTCACTTCTACAGTACCTCTACCCACTTCACTCGCTCCGTCTATACTCCATGCTCTCCCATGGGTGATAGACACTCATAAAATAGTGGCGCAAGCCCTCCTGCAGGAATTCATGGCTGGATGTAACAAAATATATGCCAGAAGCCTTTCACTGCTTCCTCTTACAGTTTAGAACATGATCAAACAAGACTGGGCAGGAAAGTGGGATGGCATTTAGGTTTACGTGAGTTGGAGGGAAGTCAAAATGTGTGTGTGTGTGTGTCCCCGGGGATGAAAAGGGGTTGTGGGATATCTCTGATCCCCTGGGCCCCTGGGGAGCAGGCAGGGCTGCTGCTGAGACTGAGTAGGGCTCAAGTTTTGTCAACGGGCATCAATCTCTCTTGTCTGTCAACCCTGCAACTCCCAACCCCTGACCCTACCCCACCCTTTAATGGCCTGGGTTACAAGGCCTCGTGGATGGAGACTGGTTGCCACAGAGGTCCAGCTGAGAGACAGTGGAGACGGTAATCTGGCCTGTGATGCCGCTGTGTCTCTGGAAGATGGAGCTCATATTGCTCTGGCCTGAGCTTAACAAACTCAAGCTTAAACTAAATCTGCTCTGATGTCGTCACTCGTTGCTGTTCTTTACCACTTTACTGATAATAATACACTGCTATTCCTATCTCTTGGTCATATCAGTCCACTTCCCCTTCCTCGCTCTTCAAGGTACAAAGTGTCATCATCCATCTCTCTTCTAACAACTGAGCAGCCTGTCAGTGAGCTACCTCTGGAGTGAAGGATGGCATTATCTCTGAACAAAGAGCATAGATTGTTTTCTACACATTCACTGGTCTGAGAGGTAGGATTCTGGGATTTTTGGTGTTGGAAGCGTGATGTGAGTAAGTGTGGGATAAAGATATGGTGGGTGCACTGAGACAAACTAATGAGACCATGACAAACCACTTGGGGCACGGTTGTCTCATTGCATATCCCTGAACAATGAATTCTTGCAAGGCCATGCTTGGCTCCTCTCTCAAAGCTTCTCTGTTATTTCATGGAGGAGGTCAACAATTCAGAGCGTTCCTCCTTCCCTCCACTTCTGCATTTGTCTTTTTCTTTCAGCCAGTGCATTTTGGGGTGCGAGCAAAGAGACAGTGGCATTTCTTTTCCTGGGGTGTGGGGTTCGAGGGCAAATAAAAGACAGGCATGGGGTTATTGGGGTGAGACCTGGGGGTATTGAGGTACTCCAGCTGTAGAGCTCCTTAACCTTCTTTCTTTTATCTTTGTCACTCTCTGCTTCCACGCCTACAATCTCCCTCCATCACTCACTGTCCCTTGTCCATCAGCATCCTGCAGGTTCCTGATTAAAGAGAATATCTCTTTAAACTCCCCCACCCCCCTCTCATGTGCTCTTCCCCTCTTACTTCATCTTCTTCTGTCCTGTCTTTCATTTCTCCTCCCCTCCCGTGTGAGTCGACCTGGCTCACTTCCATCAGCTTGTCTGTGGAATCTGTGAGCTGAGCCTCGGTATGCACTCTGCATGCTCAAACTAAATGCTTTTCCATTCTCTTTTATTTCTCTTCTCCCTTTATCCTTCCTCAGATTTGAGAACTCTAGTCCAGAACATTGCTTTCCCACGAGCAGGTGGCAAGCTGTGGTCCTCATGTGATTCATGACTGTACAGAGTGTTTAGTTCACTGAAAGAAATATAAAAACAAAGAAAGAAAGAAATAAGATGCTTCTGTTCTTTAGTAAACTTTCAACCAAAAACCCCAGTCAGCTCTTTAAATTAAGACCAGGACAATTGCTCCTGGTTAAAGCAGCCCTTTGTCCCTGCTGACCAATGATCAGCGACATGCAGCTGACATCAGCACCACTATAGCTCTTAATGAAAGATTAAAATCAAAGGCAGCGTGAACCTGTATGACGGTGCTTTTCACTCACAAACAGCTCTCTGAAGCAGGAGGCCCTACCCTCATGCAGGGACCCTCAACCATCATCAAATCATCACTGGTGGCTTTGATGCTCTATTCAGTTGATGGCCCATTGTCACCGCTCCCTATTCACAAGCACCTGGGCAGGGAAGCAGAGTTAAATCCTTTTGCAGTGTTATCAAAACACCTTAATCAGGGAGCTGGAGATTGAGGGTGAGCTGACTGTGTCGCAGTCAGTGGCACAGAGGTGCTCTCTTTTTATTTTAACAAGATGGGGACAAGTGTGTTATGCAAGAGAGTTTTTGAATGTGAAAGCATGAAACTCACAAGAACAAACTGAATGCTTTCTAAAGCAACACAAAAATATTGTCCTCACATTTGCAGACTTTTCATAAAGAGATGAGTAGTTGTGGGCAGGTATGAAATGCTGGTATTGTCTCTTTTAGAGAAGCCAAACTTGGTCTCATCAATGAATATATCTTCAGAAGCTAGTTATCATGTGCTCTGAGTACCTTCTCACCTCTTTTGGCCATGTTTGAGGGAGGGGTTGGGGACAGAGTCCTCCTTCATCACCTCAATACGAGGATGGGACCAGTGCCCAGAGTGGCCATGCCCAGCAAAATCCATTCCTAGCTGAGCCGCAGCACTAAGCAGAGCAGTTAGGGGGATCTGGACCCAGTAAAGTGAGAAAGTGTGCGTGTGCGGGGATGCTTCTGGAAAAAATACACAAGTGCTTGTTCCTGTATATGTGCATATACATCATAATGCAGCATCCCTTACTAAGTTTTCCCCTGGAAAGTTTGGCAACGATAACAACAATAATGGAGGCTTTGCTGTTTGCCCCCGTGTTGGTCTTTCTGAAAATAGGACCTGAACGTGAGAGGCGGAGAGGAGCGGAGACTAGGTTGGTGGTTCACCTTGGTGTCTTTGATGCACCGTTGTTCCGCTGGCCACCCTCTCTTCTCTGTGCAGCGCTGCGGTTTAGCTTTGGCTCCACGACCCTCTTCACAGTTTTCCCGTCCAACTTCGCCACCGCAGGTGAACTTCTTTAGCACTTGTCAATATTTGATTAAGATTATTTCTAGAAGTCCAGAAGGATAAAATCCCTTTAGTGATTACAGAGCTGACACAAAATAATGAGTAAGAATCCAAGGAACCGTGGAAGAACCATTAATGAATATTTATTATTTGCATAACAAACACAGATGATTTAACTCAGGCATACTGTGGGCTGCTAAATTTGGGTGTATCCACACGGTGTCCTGGGTAACCTCAGCCCAGAATAGCCTGTGATGAAGACAGGAGTCACAGTGGTGTGTTAGGCTCCCTTGCTTACACATGAAGATGGGAGTTATGAAAACCGAGTGAATCGAATTAGGTTTTTCCACTCAGAGAAGATCTCTGATAAAAGGATCCATGTCTGGCTCAGTGACAGCCAAATTCAATTTGCTATATTTTGAAAAAAATTTAAAAATGTTTCATGGAGCAGCCTGAGTGCTGACTCGGTGGTCAGCTCGTTCACACATAAATAAAAGACAAAAGATTTTACTCATTGCGCTCATTGGAATTTGATGGAAATGAGAGACGTAAGCGTAAGAATATGCTCAGTCAAGGATGAGCTGTATTTCCGTGATCTCTGAATGATTCCCAGGTGGGAAGTTCTCCTGGCATGCGGCAAGATTCAGCAGGACTTTCTTTGCTTTGTTGCAGTGGGTGATTAGTCATGCAGTTATTAAATACGGTTGATGCATTACAGACTTGTCATCTTTGGGGATATGAGCTATATGCGTTCCTTTTTTAGGCGGTTCACTCCCTTCACAGACAGTCTGCGTTAGATTAGATTAGTCTGGGGCCTACTAAAGTAATTAAGGTTGAAATAAGTCCTTTTAGACACAGAAATACTTCAGTTCAAAGATATGCAATCCTTTCGGAGTGTTATAATTCCCAAAGTTTCAAAAGAAATGTTGCAGTGAAGGGGATTTCCCCTCAGCTCAGTGTGTGCCAGCAATGACCATAAAATAAGGATCTACTCGTGATCCCTCTCAACTTAGTTTAAGTGTGTGCGCAAACGTAAGCGCAATTTACTCCAGGTTATTTAAACCATTTATCCAGAAGTCTTTGGTAGCTTCTGTTTTCTTAAGTTTTAGATAAGTATTTTAACCCTGCCCATAACTTCAAGTCTATCTTAACTGCGTACTCACTGCATTCTGCCAGTTATTTAAACCTTTTACTGTTCATCTGAGCTATTTCTATAAATATTACAAATTATATGGAGCCATTTTAGTGGGCTATCAGCTACATTTCACATGTGTAGCTCTTTATGTGATCTTTTTGGGATCTTTTTAAAAAGGATTAGTACTTCTGTTTCCATGTGTCTGTTCTGTTAGCCCACATGCAACTGTCTAACCTGCCTATGTAGCACAGGCAGGAAAGAGTTTTTTTTTTTAACTGACAAAACCTGCTTGGCCACCATTAACCTTTTCAGGAAGGGAGTCATACCACACATAATATCGCAGCTCAGACTGTATTTTTGTGTTTGACTTGGAAAAATATAACAGTGATTATTTTGTGATCCTTTGAAGTCTTGGCTGGGAAATACAAAGAGCTGAAAAAGCTTGTGAGTCACTTTGTTTGTCAAGCTAATAAAGAATGAAGTAGGTAAGCCATTGCAGGCAGGAATCTATTACTCCAGGGCTCTGCAAATTCAACACTTTAATTCCTAAATGCCTGAAATGGGTTATCTTCAGGGCCGCAATATTGTGTGGTAATTGAAAAGTAGATTTCATATTTCATATATAGCTGAACAATGGTCTGTTCAGATAAGCTACGTAAGTTGTTTAACCTTTCCTCTCTTTTTCTGTGCTACAGAACAGTGCACATGCTGCTATGAGCACATTTATCTTTGAGTGGATTAATAATTTAGTCACGTAACAATAGCAGAGTCACCTGGAAATCAGGATTGAGGTGCTTTTCCTACAGAAAAGTTGCCTCATTTTTCTCAGTCTAAGTGTGTCATTAAAGAACTGTGGTTGCCCCTCTCTCTTTTTACTCTCCTTGTCTGCTGTTTAAGAGAAGAGTGGAAAGTTCATAAGCAGAAGCTGGAAACTACAACCACAACCAGCCTATGCACAGGATAGTTATTCATAGACTCACACACACACACTCAGACACATGGGGTGGGGAACAAGAGCAGTGGCAGTAGCAGTAAATTGGTACAGGCATCCGTCAGAAGCCCCATGAGTCATCTACTGGAAAACATACAGCTCTCCAAAGCCAGAGTAGATATCCATCAAAAGTGATTGTGGCCAGTGCGAGCGCCTGCAAAAACACAGTTACATACATACACACAAGCATACGCTCACTTTCACACACAGCGGCACATACTAAAGACATAGTCGTGCAAGCCCACACACACACACAGAACAGAGATTTTTGTGGTGCTGATGGTGAGGTGGTAGAAGGATAACGAGGGGTATGTCGTCCAGAGGAGAGACAGTGAGCCAGGGGGAGCCATGCATAACCACCGGAGAGCCTTCATCAAACTATAAAATGAAGCCAACCTTACTTGTGAGGTCACCTGGCAATATAACAACTGACTCAAGAGTTAACCTCAAATAAATCTCATGTTCTTTGATATTCTTTGATACTTTTTTGAAGTCAATCCACTGACTGAGAATCAAGGCTTTGCCACCTGCACTTAACTCCAAATCGTAGTCCCTGTATGACTGCTTCGATGTAACAAATATATAAAGAAACGATGCAATGCCCAGTTTTAAAAAAAATAATAAGAATACTCATCAGTGAGTACTGGTTTATGGAGGGATCCTGACACCTAGACTGCTGTGTGGGTATTCAGTTTAGTTCAGTTCAGTTCAATTCAATTCAAGACAATTTCATTTTTACAGCGCAAAATCACACAACAGTCGCCTCAAAACACTTTATATTGTAAGGTAGACCCTACAATAATACATACAGAGAAAAACCCAACAATCATATGACCCTCTATGAGAAAGCACTTTGGGTGACAGTGGCAAGGAAAACCTCCCTTTTAACAGGAAGAAGCCTCAGGGAGGGGCGGCCATCTGCTGCGACCGTTTGGGGTGAGAGAAATATCTGTGTAACGGAGGAAGAAGCAAAATTACCTTACCTTCACTACATTGTGGTGATTATTATTATATTATCCAGATTTAATCCTGTATAATACATTAAATTCACTCTCCCTTTTGTTTTTCCCCTATAGGGCACATTTTCGTACTGTGAGTTTTTCTCTTCTTCACTTCAAGTTATGTTAACTTTGCTTTAATTTGCACTCATTTATTAGATATGCGCCACTATGAGGAGTAACAAAGAAGCGATTAAGATAAAACTGTGGGGTAGTACACGAAGAACACTTGATAAAACTATTCCTACTTGGCATCAATATGTCATAACTGTATCACCAGAAAAAGCGATACGATACACTGTCATCTTTCAGGCATTTGTCATGAATATTTAACTCATCACACTCAGCAAAATGTTTAGATTAGAGCTAACTTATCCTTCTGTATTCATTTACAGAAGACAAAGACTGAAGCAGACTATAGAGTCAAAGTTTTTATCGCAGTAGATTATGAGCTGATTTTTTTGTGGGCTCATGTTTACCCTATACAGAGGACCACAGTGTTGTGAATAGCGCTGCGTTGTGTTGCATGCTGGGGCAACAATTCCTGAGACATCAGACATTCTAGTGTTGGTGGGACCAGCGGCTGCAGCCTCACTCATGACCTGCTCAAGGTCAGCAGGTCAGATCCTGTGATAATCCTGTCTCATAGCTCATGGGGTGCATGCATGTGTCCTCTCTCTCTGTCAGAGAGGCTAAAACTGTGGCCATGTTTGCACCACTGTGTGTTTTCATGGTTTTCTTTATATTGTAGTTTGCTGATGGTTAGCAATGGTGTTTTCAAGTTTTGATCACATGTATGGAAAACACATTGCATGTTTCATTTGACAGGCTTCCAAATATCGCTTCCGCACTTGTGTGCTGTATGCACATGCAACCGCATAACCGCGAGTGCGTGAGGATGTACATGACTGACGTTTACTCTTTCATCTTAGTGTGTGTGCGTATACCCAGGAATGAGCGTGCAATTTGTCCCAAAGAGGCTCAAAAGGGCCGCACCTGCAGGAGATCTGCAGAGAACATCAATGTCATGTGGATAAGCGAGAACAGAGAGAGAAGAGAGATGAAACAGAGAACAGAGGTTCTTACTCCACCCCCGGACATTGTTATTTCAAGCTTTTCTCATCAAACTGAGGAAGAGGGGAACAATGCACAACACACACGCTCACTCGGAGCGCTCACTGGGAGCAGCTCAGTCAGCTCTTTAAGAAAAGACAAGAAAGGGGAAAAAAATCAAAGAGCAGAGAGGTGAGGACAAGCAGGGACGGAGTAAAAGATATAGACACCGGGGGAGATAAAGTAGCTTATCAAAAGAAGCTATATTCTTCACTCCCCCCCCCCTACTACTTTTTCATGAGTGTGATGCAAAACATGCATCAACACGACACAAGCTAGAGGCAACTTTACTGAGCTCCATGTTTAGCTTTTTAACATTTTTTCATCTTACATGTGCCTGCTATGCTCACAGCACCCGAGAGAAGTAAAACGGTGCAAGAAAACTGACAACTTATTGCAAAAAGAGAGATAAATTATTGAAAAAGCACCAAAGAGTTGGAAAAAAACAATTTTCCTTTTAAGTTCTGAGTACATATATATACATTCTTTATAAAGATTTAGACATGAACATACTAGCCTTTTCTCCAGTTGTTGGGGGAAAGAATGCCTCTGACGTATATCTAACGGCACATGGAATGATTGATCAGGTGGCAGAGAGACCAGAGTCATGATAGAGTCTGCAGTCATGTGCACATTTGTGCATGCGTGTGCAGCAAGCATGTCACATAAGTATGCGTTCTGCTGGCATTTGCGTGTGTGCGGCCTGTTCACGCGTGTAAATTCCTTGTGTACTTACATATGCTGTAGTGTAGCTTTACAGCAATGTAGACACCAAGACACTCGGCACCACACTGACATGACCCAATGCTTGACCCCAGAGGACGCCAGCGACAGTCTGACATAGTGAGAAAGATGCACCCTACTTCAGCTTCCTTAAAAAGTCTGAAAAAGATACGTTTTTCCTTTGTATCAGTCATGAAGCCTGAAAGGAAGCTCTTGCAACACAAGTTCATTCTTACAGTCATTGACGTTTATGCTAACCTTTTTGAACTTTGACGACTTTCTTAGAGACAACTTCAGGCTTGTGTAAAAAACTACAAGAAGAAACTTGACACCTGTCTGCATTTCCCTCCTGGGAACCATCCAATTTTGAGGCATCTTGATACTCTTGCTGTGTACGTATTGCTTCTCCATTGCCAACCGCATCTTTTCTCTTTCATCTTTTTCCCATTTTATGCTGTTTGTTTGTGTGTGTGTGTGTGTGTGTGTGGGTGAGTGTGTGTTTTCCCTCAAAGAAATATTTGCTGGCATGCTTGAATTAGAACTTGAATAAACCTCTGCCGGCTTGGGATTCTGGAATTTAACCCCCTCTACAGGAACGCAAGATCGCCAACTTTCATTCAGATGTTATCTGTCCGGCAGGCAAATGATGATGGTTGAGTTACAAGAGCCAAAACACTCCCATGATTTACTAGGAAACACTTGACTTTTAATACATGGAAAAATTCCCTATTTTGCTGACATCATATGAGATATAGGCCCCTCCAAGGCTATGTAATGGTGCACTTAGGTAGGGTTTGGTTAACTGAATAATCCTGTACTTTGGTGCATGCCCCGTTGTGTCTGCCCCCTCTTATGTTTTCTTTCGTCTACACTTGCTCCATTCAGCTCTGTTAGTTCTGATCCTTTGGGTGGTGAGGCTAGGTCAGCTAGCCACTCTAATGAGGCATCACCTTAGGGGCTGGTGGTTACAGAGTAAAGCTTTATGACTCAGGTGCATCCCACCTCTGAACATGCATCTAATGGGAGCTGGAGGCTTTGGCTATCCTGGGCCTTTGGATCATCAAGTGTTTTGCTTCAGGACATCATCAATGGCCAGCAGTCAAAGAAGCTCAGAAACTGGGATGCACCAATTTGAGCTAAGGCCAATGACCTTTATGTCATCCTTTCATCTCTTATGTTTCCTGCCAGGAAACCTGAATTAATACGGAAAGGAAAGAAATCTTATTGAGATAAGGGAGTTAGTGTAGTACCAAATAAGTGTGAAATAATGCAAAAAAAGAAGATTTATAGAGAAAAAAATAATGTTTTAGTAAACTGATGACCTCTTTGTGCAAATGTGAACCTTCAGTGTAGTAAAAATGAAGAAAAAAGAAAATAAATTGTGATGTTTAATCTATGCCAAGAAGCTTGACACGGTGCAGGTCAATATTCTTGTGTGGCATGCTCACCTGTCTCCTCATGCCTCACATGTTAAACAATATCCGTCATGGCTTAAAGATAGCACAGCCTGGAGTTGTGCAGGCGGTCTGGCAGGCAGGTATAGGGAGGCAGCTCACTCACACAATAACAAGCAGGGCGGTCTGCACCGGTACAGCAAATATTGATACTGTGCTTGTGGGCGTTCTGGTGTGTTTTCAGGATGTTGATGGTGAGATCGGGGATGAGGAGGGATTTCTATATGTGTGCAGCCGACTCTGAAAACCTCACCAGCCCCTCACCCGTGACCCTTTACCCTTAAACTGTGCCATGCCTTCCTTTGGCGCGATCATGTTTAGTTTTCCAGTCGACTCCCTGAGCATTTCCCAACTTCCCAGGACTCCCTGCAGCAAAGGGAAGTTTGAAACCCGAATCAGTCTGTCTGCAAATGAGCCAGAAGGAGGATCCCAGTGAAGCCAATCATGCCGCCACAAACACTGCTGCTCTGTAGTGAAATATTCAGAGAGGAGCTCCTACAGTCAGATATAGCTTTTATATGTTTGCACAGGGTAGATAAAAAATGATTTGGCAGACACAGGTGAGGAGTGTAGTCTGCTGTGAGATCAGGCAGTAAATAAAAATAACGGTGCACTTCATTCTCTGTTTATTGCCGTTCTTCTTCTGCTGATTGTGTTCTTGACAGTCCAAAATCCTGAGATATTCAAGTCAGAGTTAAAAGAGGCTGATACAATTGCTTTAACAAATAACAGATTAGTTTCTCAGGTGATTTTTCCTGATAGTTCATGGTTAATTTTTCCACCAGGCAATAGAGAGTGTGTGTGTGTGTGTGTGTGTGTGTGTGTGTGTGTGTGTGTGTGTGTGTGTGTGTGTGTGTGCATGTAAGCTGCGTGAAAGTGGTTGAAAGGCTATTATACGGCAGGAGAAATAGGGTTAATGTTTTCTCTCTGTGAGTCAACTTCCTTCACAGACGCTGTAATGGGAGCAACACACTTCCGCACACACGAACATACACACACACGCAAACTCGGGAATCACACGTTCAGTCCATTTCTCACTTACTGAAGCCCCGAATCACCCGGGGCCACGACACGACTTTATGACTGGTTGTTTTGCGCCATCTGTAGGTCATAGATGATTGTTGGCTCAATATATTTTTATGATATGATGATAAGCTATACACAGGAGTGTGAAAGGGTCCAGATTTACTGCTTGGTCACATGTGCCGCGAATGTCTCTGTCTGTCTTTTCATGTGTCTGTTAATATAGTGTGTGAGAGAGAAAGACAGCATTCACGCTGGGTCTTCCTGGTCTTTGCACCACTCCCACTCTCAATAGTTCACAGCGAGATTTCATTTTTTCCTAAAACATTTACCCGGCAGATTGGAAAGTTTTAAATAAACCCAAATTAATACAAATACAGCCTTGCCAATAAAACAAGGATTTCTCTGAGAAGGCTGAAGCCAACACTTTGTCTTTTGTGTGCTCCATTTAGCCGTAAAGTTCCATATGCCTGCGTTTATGTTTTCCCACTCTGAATAAATTTGGATTTGTTTTCTGTGTTAATGGCAGGAGGGAGGGAATGACAAGCAAGCGGGAGGAGAAAAGGTCAGGCCATGAAAAGGTGTCTTAAATACTTTGCTTAGTTAATATTAAAACTTGTACTCTTGCCCTGAAAGTATGTTTTTGCTTCAGTTGATATGTCTCATTTAATAGCCTCCTAATAATATGTTGCATTTAGGCTGTCCATAAGGAAATTCAGGCTTTCTCTCACTTCTCTGTCCTCTCTCTGTCTCTCGTTCTCTCCCACCATTCATGTGCCAAAGGAAAAATTAATAAAACCATCACTCATGAGGACTCAGTGAAGAGCGCCAGCTTGACAAATACAGGGAAGCTTTTTTATCGTAACGAGAAAAGTCTGGTTAGCAAGCTGCATTGTTAGGACCAAACACCGGAGACCTCAGTGGGTCCCAGGGAAAACTTACTGTGTCCTTATCATTTGTCAGTTAAGGCAAGAAAGGAAGCAAAGATATATTTACAGTAATGTAAATATACAGTAAAAAGATGAAGACAGCAAGCAGCTGTCATCGTGTTTGTTTGCTCTTTAAATCAGACCTAATGATTGAGGAGTGGGTCTGACTCAGAAACTGAAGACACTGCATTCTTATAATGGAGCCACGTTGCTCACAAGCTAGATATAGCTGAAAAAATACCCCATTTTATATGTTATTGTCTTTTCAAACATGGGCAAATGATATACAACATGAAACTGACTGAAGTTAGGGTTTTAAGACCACCAACTGAGGCAGAAGTAGGGTCAATCTGTCTTCTTCTAGCAGCCTGTTCTTCTAGGAACCAGAAAGAGCCCAAACTTTCTTTAAAATAGCGTCTAGTTTGATCAAAAACCATAACCTGACTAACTGATAATGAAACTGACAGAATATCTAATGGACTGACTTGTGCTCCAGTGCCATCACCAGCAGGTCATCTCAGATGTTTCAACATGTGGCTCGTGCTGTTATTTCATCATGTATTGTAATTGTGAGGAGCTGGTTTGAATAAATAACTCTTCATTTCAGCCACAGTTTTCAAGTAATTTCATTAAAATAGAGGCATGCCATGTTTTCTTTGACGTTTGCTGACACCTTGTGCACAGTTAACTTTGAGCAGATTTATTTTAAGGATAAATCTGTCTGGGAGAATATTGTTAATTTATTTTCCACAACTATAAACAGCTTTTAAGTCTCTGTGTAAGGTTATCAGAGGTTAGAAATTATCAAGGACAAAGTGGCCGAAAAAAATGTTTTATGCATACATGGTAAACTCTACTCCAAACTGAGTACAGTCAATCACGTCTATTGCCACAGCTATGAGGAGGGAACTCTACCCCACTGCACCTGCTTCCTCCTCTCCTCTCCCTGTCAGCTCTCTTGGTTGGGATACAAATTAAAATTCCTCCCAGACAGATTTGGTAAATCAAGGACAAAGCCAAAGAGAATGTTTTTATATACTCTCTCAAAGCAGGGGAGGTAAGATAATAGTGAGTGAGGGTGAGATATGTCTGACATGATTAGGCCCGGGTATAGATCACTTATGTCAGGGTGAGAGCTGAGTCACCGGAAGACAGGAAAAGGACACGATGTTGTGCTTTACATCCATCAGGTCAGAGTCAGTTTTGCTCTTTTGTGAACCTCATCTGGCTGTGAATCATGCTGCAAATATAAGTATATGTACACTCCAATAAAGCCCAAACATGTAGGGTGGAAGCAGATGTCCTGCCAAACCTGTGTGTCTGAAGCTTTTTACTGAAATAATCCAGCACTAATCCACTCCACTAAAGATGCCAAGTGTGCTTAAAGTACAAACTTGACTGATGTTTTTAACTCAGCAGCAAGTGAAGCGAACATTAAGAATTAATCTTTTTCCTCTTTGTGCATGGTCTCGATAGTCGGTGATATTAAGCCACATGTTTACCACACAGCTTTGTATGGAATTCAATCTGCACTGAGATATGTGAGTTTTGCGTAGCACAGGACCAACAAAAGGTAAATCAACAGCGGTGCTTCAAAGCAGGTGCAGGCGTGTGGATTAGGCCTGATTGCTTATTAGATTAAGACTGGGATTGATTTTCACTCGGCAATTAAACTGAAAAAAAAATAAAATCCTGTTTTGATTTAGTGCCGTGAAGTTCCGAATGTGTCGCTCACATGAACAATGCGCAGATTTGTTCTTTCCGCTCTTCTACTTGTCTGAGACGTAGACTTAGAAGCTAATCTCCTCATCAGTTATGACCACTGAAAACCACCGAGGCAACGCTAAGTCACCAAGTGCAGCTGGCTCAAGTTTAAATCGGACTGAACGACTGAGATGCACCAGAGCGAGCGACTGGACTTGTGAGAGAGTAGCTACTGGTAGACACTGGAGTTTATTAATACATCAGTAACCCTTAAGCAGGTTAAAAAGTTGACTTCTTTTTAGCATTAACACTGCAACACTAATTAAAAATTAATGAAATAAATTAAAATTAATTTATAGTAATTTTCACACGTATGTACTTTTTTAAAAAGCAGTAAACCTTGTTACTCTCATGTTATCAGGTGCAGATCTTTTAACTGGTCCCAGAATTAGATTTAAGTGTGTTGAGGCTGCTTTCAGTTACTGCGGTCCTGTTATTTGGAAAAAGCTCCCCGCTGACCTGAGGTCAAGTACAACTGTATTTACATTCAAAAACAAACTTCAATCCTTTTTATTCTCACCGGCTTATAATAAATAACTGTATGAGTTTTTGTGTACATGATAACTTGAATTTTATTTCTTCTTCTCAGGTTTGTTTTGTTTTTATTGTCTTAAGGAATTGTAGACATACATTAGTTTTTATGTTTTTATCTTTTCTATTAAGCACGTTGAGTTTACGTGTGGTGAAATGTGCCATATTTAAAAAAACTGTCATTGTCAACACTGCCACAGTCTGCTTATTCTCTCTGTGCCTGCTGCATGGATTCTCTCACAGTCCAAAACCAAGATTCATATTTTAATTGGTGAGTTTAAAATAATACATTTTTAAAAAAGCTCATTAGTGCCCATGAGGCCAGGAGGCAGAAAGAAAAAAACACTGTCTGAACAAATTTCAATTGCATAAAAACAAAATAAACTAAAAGAATATTCAGAAAGTGAAGCAAAGTTTCGAGTTTGCTTAATCAAAAAGTACTTTTATATAGAAAAAAGAAATAAATGAAGGTTTTCACTGCACTTCTGCAAATATATCCCTGTTTATACATGAGCTGGTCCCGTTCTCCCTGATTCGCAGCCACACTGGCCCTGAAAAAACCCACAGCAGTCATCTGTGATGATGTAGGTCCTTGATTCTAGTCACACTGCAAGCCTCATTTCCAGATTCATCAGAAAGCTTTAAATGTGACATAGTAACATATGGAAAAGAGAGGAAACTGTCTGCATTCATGATGATGTTGAGGTAACCCATGGTGGTAGGATGTTGGTTAGAGAAGGAAAGAAGGACCAATGTGGCAAGGAGGGAGGGGCTGGAAGAAGAGCTTGAGGCAAAAGGGGACATTATTAACTTTCCTAGAATCCCTGGGGTTGAGAGACAGCCGTGGCTCCATCAACATTCACATGTGCATGTGTGTGTGCATGCCCTGTTGTGTGTCTTCACCTTTAACTTTTCCATTCAGTGACACACACACACGGGCCATCAACAGAGCAGCTCTCACCTCATGCCCAGGCTGATTTATTACAGTAAAGAGGTGTTGATTCCATATAGGAATGTAATGTGGGACTAGGATGGACCTGTAACACTGCATGTTTCCTTCCATCTATTATGTGCTATATAAAATTGTTGTCGGTAATATCACACCCAATTGTACTTTATGATGTACTGTGGGCAATACTTCATGTGGCTAGCATGCTTTAACTGTGACAGAAGTGGAAAAGACATTTTTGGCTGTTGAGCAAAAAACATCTGTGAGGTGAAAACCTGGACCGACATGGCACAGTGTCGTTTAACTGTGTAAAAAACGTAGTTATTAAACTTCATGTCTGGTTTTCATGAGAGGGAAACACAAACCAACAGTGAGTTTTGTCTCTCTGATGAAGAATGGGGCTGATTTAGGCTCACTGTGAGAGAAATGGGCCTCTCGGTGCCTTCGGTCTGGTTGTTAAGGAGCAGTTTGTCGAACAGCGTAAAAATACTGCAGTGTTACTAGGTCTGGATGTAAGGACAGGAGAGAGTGGGGACGCTGGCAGGATGTGATGTTTTTGCTCAGTAGGAGAGGGGGTTTCCCTCATGCTGTCATCTGTGAATGCAGCTGAATGGAGAAACTGCAGGGACTCTGTAGAGTGGCACCACAGGTCCCTGTTCTGTCTGAGGCCCTGCTGCCATCCATCACACCACATCCCTGCCTTTTATGGTCTCAAAGGTAAGGAAAGAAAGATGGTTGTGTTTGGTTACCAATTGCCAAGCCGTTATACTCAAACCGGAAGAAATGTCCTCCTAAATTCCCACCAGACCTCATTTTGATCTTCTAAAATCTAAATAATCCCCTTTGTTGAAGCATCATCCCATAAATACCTCGATTTCACACTGGCATCCTCTGCAGTGTTTCTTTAAAAGGGATCCCAGGTTCTCTAAGACAGCGCCAGTCTACTTGGCTCATTTGGATTTATGCACACTAACTTAATCCAGCTGCTTTACATTGGACAGAGGCCTGTCTTCCTTCCAATTACCATGCACAACATCACCACCACCACAGCTTTTCTTGGCCTGAGGGAATGTTTACCCAGTGCTAAAATACTGACACGCTCCATATGCCTACTACGCACACACACACACACACACACACACTGAGTGAGGCGATAATAGTGACAGTAAAGATGGTAAAGTGGGATGCAAAAAGAGGGCGATGACAACATAGAAGAATATGGTAGAAAGGATAAAGGAGAGGAAACAAGTCCCTTAAGAGATTGATAGTGACAGTGATATTGCTGCTTGTTATCCACCTTATCTCTCCCCATGTTTCCTGCCCGTGTCTCAGCTGTCATAACAAAGGTTTAAAGGTGTCAAAACAGAGCGGCGTACAGTTAGTGACTCTGAGGAAGCAGTACTTTGTGGTAACTCGTAACATCAGCATGATAAGATGGTCACATGATAACATGCTGGTATGGTTTAATGTTTACTGCACTCATAGTTGTAACATTTTTCCTCTTAGGAGAGATGTGCAAAACTTTTTGGGCTCACAGCATTTATGCAGCAGTGCAGTGGAGAAGTCTTGCATCCTGTGATGGAGTGGTGACCTCTCCAGGCTGTACCATGCTTCTTGAATTATGACAGCTGGGTTTGGCTGCAGATGGATGGGGAATTGAAATGTCACCTTGGTGACTGTTATCAGCCAAAGTCTTCTTCCTGAAATCAGCGGGTTGGACAGCACATTTTGTTTTGCTTGAGCTCGCTGAACATTTGAAAATACTGATTCTCTGTGGGGTTCGAAAGTAAATCTGTAGCACTTAATATTTACTTTGATTAACAACATACTAATGAAACGAGTGATATGCAATAATGACACAGTAGATAACTAAGGGCAGTGAAAAATAGGACCTCTTACTTATCCAGTATTGAAAGACACAACAAGAAATCCAATCATGTTCAACCTCACTTATATCATAACAGACTGGTTTCTTGTCAGAGAGCTTATTAAACTTTCTGTTACTAAAGTTACCAAAATGCACTCAGTAGTGTTTGATTTGGCAGTCTTCCTCAGCTCAGTTCAGTTTCACATCATTTTCTAGCTAAATGTTTTGGTTTTCCAGCACAGCTTTAATGTTTTGGTTCACTTAGTATTTTTACAGGGCTGTCAGACAGCTGTTTGAATGGAAAGGTTCTGATAGCTGACTGTAGACAAGCTGATCAATGTCAAACAGCACATAGACAAATTAAGTATCTAAATTAGGAATATAGTGGAACATTCATCAGCCAAAAATAAGTGAGTGTTGGACATTTGCAACCCAGAAAAATAAAAAGAGGTAAGAAAAATGACAGAAAGGCCTATTGCATGCTGGAGCTCCAAAACCTGAACCTGAACAATTATAATGTTACATATGACTGATCATATAATAACAGGGATCATAAAGTAATGATCTATATCCATGCTGCTGTTTTGAAATGCAATAGCTGTCGCTAACTGTAGCTAATAGACTGAAAACCCTGTGTCTTGGTGACTCTGCAAATGTACGTCCCTGTTCACCTGCCTCCAGAGCCAAGCCCAGCTGACCAGACCTTTCCATGACCTTGCTCAGTGGTGACAGCTGCACCCAGTCTCCGTGGAACAGCACACCATCCCAGAACTGGCCAAACAATGGCTCCTTCAAGACAAGGTCCCTCAAGACAGTCAGGCAGTCAGACCGGGACCCGAGGAGGACCTGACTCAGCCGTAAGCCACCCAGGTGTGCCTTGCTCACCATGGCACAACAACTCTTCTATTTACAAGTTGTTTACCTCATTTTACCTCATTTCCCCTTATTTCCCTTGCTTATATTTGTAGCCTTGGTGAGCTGTAGGGGGTTTTCCTGTTGTCAGGTTAATTCCCAAACATTAAAAAAGTCAAGAATAACAGATCAGCAGTTGCACTGACCCTGTGGATCTGAGAACAAAGAGACATTAAAAAGCTGAGATAGACAGACACAAAGCCAGTGGTGTGATAAATCATATAGGTTTATACCCTACATGCCCTTTAACCAAAACTCAGACAAATGGCCAACCTGCTGAGCACTAATGATTGCCATTACCTGAGTATAGTGCTGCTGTGTTGAGGAATGTAGAGCCTCTTTTGCCCAGAGAGGGTCATTTTCAGGGCATGGTTTAATAAGAGATACTGTAAGCAAAAAGAAACCAAACTGAGGTTTTAGGTTGATTCTTATTGAGTTAAAGCTGTTTATTTGTTCTCATCTCATCTCTTCTGCTCCCAAACGTTCACTGTGAACCACCACACCAGAACTAATGATGCTGTATTTATCATCATCATTAGTTATACTAATCAAAGTTACATAAACAGACCTGCAGCAGTGCGTCTTTGTTCAAAAATGTCTTTCGGTCTGTCAGCGCCTGTGTGCTCACTGTAATCAATGCTGTCTGGTCAAGTCTCTGTCTATTTTAAGAAGAATGAAGTCATCTACCCAGTTTAAAAACCCCCCCAAAAAACAGCAAAACAAGCTTGACCCCTCTCAAAAAGACCAATGTCAAAATTACCTTTTATTGCAAAGAATTTAGAAGGTTGTGGCTAAGCTTTAATTTGGCTTTCAGAAAGCTAATTCCACTGAAACAGCTCTAGAGTGTCAGATGAGATCTTGATTCACAGTAATGTGAGAGAATGTTCTGTGTTGTTGGTGTTTACCGGACCTCTGCCATCGACACTGTTGACCATGACATTGTGCTTGATAGGCTGAGACACCGGGTCAGTATATTAGGGTCTGCTTTGGATCTCTGTCTGAGGGATCTTTTCCTTTGGCTGCCTCTGAGTTCAGCTCCTCTTCTACTTTTCTTGCATATGGTGCAGTGCAAGGTTCAGATGGCAGACAATTTTCACCAATTTACTGGAAAAAGAAAGAGAAGTCTTTGTTTCTCTACCCAACAGATTTGTGTCTAAGTATATGGAACAATAGACATTATTGGTCCCCTTATCAGTTTTGCTAAATCTTGTATTTGAAAAGCTTGGAGGGATTTGATTCAGCCTTCACTTTGGATGCTCATTGATGCTCATCTCTGGTTCACTAATTTATGCCTTTATCACTTGAGAACTATTGCCAACATGAGTTCGACTGAGTCAGGCTCTGAGTTAGAGATTGTTATCGATGCATTTATTTTGCCACATTTGGATTAATGTGATTGTTTTGTTCATTTGTCTTAACAAAACCTCTTTGGAACATCTGCAGGTTGTTTAGAACGCCTCTAAGAGGAAGTACTCATGCCACACTATGATTAACACTGCTGCACTGGCTCCCCAATAACATCAGGGTCCACTTTAAGATTTTTGATTTTGAATTTTAGAGCCCTTCATGGACAAGCAAGGATATTTATCTTAAAGGGTGCTATATATTAATAAAATGTTTTGTATTTTTAAATTTGTACTTACGTACTTTATACCATTTGTTTACTTTATTAATAAAAGTCTGGATTATGATTACAAATGTCCTCAGCATTACTTTACCTGAAATAAGAAATCAGCAGCACTACTACTTGGTTTTCTACAAACCCCCATATTGAACCAGATTAAATGAGTTAATTCATATAATTTGATTTTTCTTTAAAACTGGCTTTGCCTTTTGACTATTTTTTATACATAAAACAATTATGTATTAAAAAAGAATTGTGTCCTAACAGAACTAGTAATGAAGTTTCTGAGTTCTTGTCCATTGATTTCATATTCTCTTTTGATCCAAGAAAAGTTTGCCAAATTTTGTCTGATGGTGTCTGCAAAAAACAAAAACAAAACAAAACAAAAAAGCACAGCAGCAATGAAAAAAAAAATCAATATTTTATTACAATTAACTATGCATAGTGTTTCTGAGATTCCTTACCCTTCGCTATGATCATCTCAGCTTCTCACACTGCCAAACCCATCTCTCTCACTGAAACCCATTTTCCTGGTTTCAGTGAGTAAAAATCTATAAGAAGCAGTCAAAAAATCCTATGCAGCTTTTTTGGTTGCAGATCTGTCTCATTAAAGATCATTAAAGACAGAATATCTAAAAACAAACAAAAAAACTGTAGAGCTAAGGATGACTATGTCAATTTGAAATATTTAAATAGAACAAATTTGTGACTTTGCCACCATCAACACATCTTTTGTTTTGTTTCAAGAAGTTAATGTTGTTTTTACATCATATAATGTAAACTAAACATTAAATCTCTTTAATGTCTTAAAACTGATGTCTGTGGATTCTTGAATCTTTTATGTTCATATGGAACATGTCTGTGAATGAATCAAAACACTGACTAGTACTGCCCTCTGGTGCTCAATAGGAAGAAAACAACAGGAAGAAAATAAGTGTGAGTGTTTGTGCACGTCTGCAGGTCTGTGATTTATTTATACTCATGTATCATCATAATGAACCATCCGGGGGGGCATTTCCCTGGAAGGAGTCTGCAAATTATTGTCTTAAATGATTGACTGCTGCTACTCTCCCTAGGAGTGGAAACCCTGTAAAGATCACAGCAAAATAAAACTGATAAATAGCATGCAATCCTGAAACAGGTGAAAAAGAACCCAAGAACACTTACTGGTATTTTAAATATCATCAGCTGACTGC